>NW_027412588.1:2101328-2750157 GCF_025532065.1 Leptinotarsa decemlineata
CTCTGACCACTCATCATGTGTGAAGATAATGGCGGTGTCATCTGCGTATGATATTATTTTCCCTTGGAGATTTTTTATTTTGCAAATGTCGTTAATATGAATGAGAAAAAGTTATGGACCCAGTACTGTACCCTGAGGAATGCCTGTGGTAACTATTGATGGTTTGATTAATACATTTTCTATTTTTACTCTTTGAGTCCTTCCATTCAGGTAACTGGTAAATGAATCTAGCACTGGACCTCTTATTCTGTTGTCTCATAACTTGTTAAGCAGTATATGGTGCGATACAGTGTCGAAAGCTTTGACTAAATCTATAAAAAGAGGAGAAAGAGAGAAGAGTTTCTATTCCTTCACTGATGATGATAGTATTTTGAGGATTGGAACAAAGGTTCCCGAAAGAACTGATTTTCCTGATTTCCGTCGCATGTCAGAGTTCAGGAATGATTGAGTCTTCTGCACGAGAGATTTTGGATAACCAGAGGAAGAAAATCAGTGAAATCCATCATTTCAAAGTGTCCGAAATGTCGCAGATTCAACTTCAGACGTATTAAGGTTCCAGCCATAGCACTTTCAGATAATCGTGTGCAAGAAGCCAAAGTTTTTGAAGTCATTGGTGTGATTTTAGCCGGTCCACTCCACATTCGAACTGGAGAAGAAGACTATATACATGTGTCATTTGAAGAGCTGTTCATTTAGAACTTCTCTCATCACTACCTACAGATGTTTTCTTACAATCATTCAGAAGATTTGTGGCCAGAAGAGAAAGACCATCGATTGTATACAGCAACAATGGCATAAATTTTGTTTGTACTGAAAATGCATTTTCCCAATTGGATTGTATAAAGATAACCGCTTACAGTACCACCGAGAGGATAGCGTGGAAATTTGATTCTCCAACAGCTGCCTGGTGGGGTGGTTGGTGGGAGAGATTGATCGAAATCATGAGGGATCTTCTGAGAAAAGTTTTGAGAAAAGCCAGTCTGACATACGACGAGTTATTCACGATACTTTGCGATTGTGAATCAGTAGTTAATTCGAGACATCACACTTATATGCCCGAAGATAGCAAATATCTTGTTCCTTTGACTCCTGTTATGTTCCTCAAGGAGATTTCAGAGTGCGGAGTTCCGGATTTGGACGCCGTGGAGAGTTCAGATCTGAGAAAACATCTGAGATACAGGATGAAGCTGAAAAATGATCTTCGTAGGAGATTTAGAAATGAATACCTAGGTCAGCTGAAATTGTCAAAGGTAAAACGAAAACAGAGAGAAATCAAAATTGAAAGTAACCGACAATACCAAAAGGATGAAATGGCCTTTGGCGTATGTTTGAGAGCTGATACCTGGGAGGGATAATAAAACACGTCTGGTCAAACTGAAGACAATGAAGAGAATGGTACTCAGGCCTCTACAACGAGTCTATCCTTCAGAGATGAATTGTGCTGATGATTTTTGGACCTAATTCAGATATCAGACAGAGCAGTTTCTACAAGAGAGACCGAAAGTAATGAAACTGAAGAAACACAAAAAAATGACAATCGGTGTTTCGAAAATTTTGAACCACTTTCGATAACTATTAGATATGGTAGGAAAGTTAAACCTATTCAAAGATTTTCTTCGTAGCAATTTGAGTTGTTGGTTAACAACGTTTTACAACTCAAGGTGGAAGTATGTCGCAGATAGTTCATTTTCTGAGTTTGTTAAACTTTTTTGTACACATTGTATTTTCTCTAACAAGAATTGTCAAGTTACTGTCATTGATATATGATTGATAAGTCAATTGTAATGAACTTTCTTTATTGAATATATTTGAGTTTGTTAAGTACTTTCATTGTTTCCGATCCATATTTTGTCCTATATTCGACGTATTCAGTCACCGGGTAGGTGAATTTAGAATATTCAACATATGTGGAGGTCCTTTCCCTCTCATCCATTGATCAGAATTATTATTATTTAACCGTTGTCTAACTGAAACTATTAATAAGAAGGTGCCCTATCCTGTTGAAAATGTAATAAACTTTCTTTTAGAGATAAATTGTCGTGTTTGTCTCTCTGATTCTCTAATTCATGAACTATTCAAGGTTCGATAAATTTTTCTAACATGTGAGCATACATTTCGCCATTTCAATTCCCTAATGCATCTCCCACTGTACCAACTGAAATATTAACTTTTTTGGGGTATTGCTATGCCCTTTTCTAAATAGTCATGGGTTCTCGTCACTCCAGTGACGACAATTTTTGTTTTTTGGGTTCTTATTCACTAAAGCAAATATTTTTGATGAGCCCAGGTTCTGCGATAATTCTAGGTGTCATAATTTTACAAAATTCAATTCTTCTGTCGGGGTCACCGTCACCATGTTCTTAAAGCATTTTAAGTAATTTCAATAGTTTCTTTATAGATTCGCGAGATAATGCGGTTGATATAGCTGACTGTCGAGTTGATAAAGTATGATTCATTGCAAATTGTCCGAGTACTTCAATTTGCTTCTTCAAATTCTGCTACTAGTTGGCGAATGAACATGTTACTTACATTTCTCTCCGGGTGCCTCTGAATAAATAATTTAGTTGTTCTTAACAAACAGTGATCTTCTGTTGTGTAAAACGTATCGAAATAAAAATCAAACGTAATAGTAATAAGAGTATCGTTTCTTGTCGCGAAGTAAAAAATGCAATACAAGAATACCTCTCAAAAACGAGTATTTCAAACACACCTTTTTAATACTTTCTCCTATCATGTTCAAGAGTTAATGTTCGTTAAATGTTCAAGAGTATTAATTTTTTATTTTCATTTATTATTTTCATCAGAAATCACTGTGCTTGATTGTAACACTGAGACAATAGGATTACAGTATGAGAAATAAGATACATATATGTTTTCGAATGAAAAGTAGAAAGATATCTAGAGAAAACTACATCAATTATTGTTTCATGTCTTGTGTGCAGTTATAATTTAGTTTGTAGAATGTTTACCAAAAGTTGTTTTCGTCACGTCTTCGGACGTGAAATTAACATTGAAATCTCCTATTTCTTCAGAGCCTACTCGACCGTAAATATGTGCTCGCACCTTTTCTTCTTGTCCCTGTAGTGATATACGAAACGTAACTCTTTCTCTTTCTATCTTCACTAACTTATACTTCCCTCTCAACTTCCGTTCACCTCACCCGATCATACTTTTCATAACGCTCTCGTCACACATTCACCAGTTTGCTCCCAAGTCAAGCGCGCGTAAAAAAGTTTCACTTCATAAATCGGGACAAGTCAAATCTGGTGATCTCGCTGGCCAATTCTGTGGTCCTGCCATTTATTCGGAAAGCACATATATAAAAACTGTCTGACACTGAATATGAAGTGTGCCGGAGCTCCATCCAATTATAACCACATCTGTTATCTGATATTTAGCGGCACATTCTCCAGAAGCTTAGGCAAATTATCTTGTAAAAATTGTAAAAATTCTGGATCATTCAAATTTTCATCAACAAGTTAGGGCTCTATAACTTGTATACCTATAAACTCGATTCGTCGATGGAAGTGTGTGTCATATAATTCTTGATGATGCATCTGAATACAGTACGGGTGAAATTCGTATTTTTTCATTACCTTAGAAACGCTCCGTCTGCTTATCCCTGTATCTTTCCCGATCTTACGTTGACTCGTACGAGGGTTTTCTATGACTGATCCCATAATGAGAAATTAATTTTTCTCATTTCCAATGATTGGTATTAGTCTATTTGCTTTTTCATAAGCTACACTTCCAGTCCTACAAAATGCGTGTAGAATTCCTTTAAAAACCAACTCGTTTGGATGATTCCGTGTGAAAATTCTCTAAACTCTCACAAATCGCTAAAATCATATCTATCCGCTCTTGAATGGTATGATTTTTCATTCTGAACGGTAATAATTCAAGGAATGCTCTGAATAACGTAAAAGACAATAACTGTCAATAACAATTCTCTCAACAAGTTGTAAGAATGTCATTTCAAAGCTATCTTGATTCAAAGAATGCATTGAAATAAGAACTACTATTTGAAAAACCCAATATCTGAGAAACTATTGAGTTCAGGTATAGTAAACCTCGAAATGGAATGAAAGATAATTGAATTTTATATTGTTCGGATCAGAAAAATACAAGGTGTTCTATTTGATATAACAAAGTAATATTAGTCCGAAATTATAAAAAAGAGACAACCTTTTTTAAACATTCTGTATAATATTGAGAAATAAATTTTATCAAAACCTCTTATATGTTTGGTCGGAACTCGAAAGGATGATTTCTATACTTTTCGATGTTATTCAGTTTCCAATTGTATCACGAAAAATCAGTCATCGGTTTTCTCCAAAAAGATAAATGTCTTCGGACCGGATATAATAGTGTCAGGACAGACAATTCCCTTTTCTGCTTCGATAAGTTTATTGAGGGTTGAAATGGACACCAATTTAATAATAATATTTATTTGATAAGTAACAGGTCAGCCAAACGTAGGCAATATACTCACGAGTGCCAGAAACTCCAGAGTAGTTTCTGAGCACTGCATGTGAGAGAACATATCAAATTCATATACAGGGCGTTCCAACGAAAATTTGACCTCCCCTGCAAGTCAGACACGGACGTGTAATAAAACATTTTCAAGAACACGTCAGTTTTCATTTCTAAGAGGGCAAATTCTGATATAGAAATCATACCCGAAACTTCACTACCCTGCGGTCAGCAACTACCCCCATAATTTTTTTTCAATGGCATGGGAGGTCGAGTGATCATTTGAAAGGTCTTTTGTCCCTCTATTATTTCTATAGTTATTGAGAAATTGGATGTTGAACTTTTTATATGAGAAAAAACAGAAAATTCGCTGTCGCTCAATTTATTGAGGAAATCAACAAAAGTTATATGAATGGCAACACAATCAACATATAAAGTGTTCAAAATGACCTCCATCTAGTTCCATACAAGAATACAGTCTACTTTCGAAAGATTTCCTTACATTATTGAAGATGTCCGGAGTCAGAAATCGGCATTCCCGAACAATTCTCTGTCGCAGGTCTTCTAGATTTGTAGAACTTATTAAATTAGTTTTTTATCGACCTTTTTTGGGTGATTGTTACCTTCCACAATCTGAAAAATATAAAAATTATAATGGAGAACTTTATACAAGTGTAGAAGGGCAAACTTTTTAGTTTACCCCGATAAGTTACTGCGTAAAAATCAAAGTATTTTTCACAAAGAAAAATCTTCTATTTATCAGTAACTTGTCGTATTTAACAATTTTGCCTATCAAAAAAATTATTAAGGAATAATACTTATTTTTTACGTTTCGGAGGCCAAAATCTGCCTCCGTCTTCAGAAATGTATAAAAAAATTCGAATATATACGCAGTTATTCCTTTTTTGATAGCTCATTTCTTTACTTCTTCGACAGATGTCAAAGAAGTTTTGAAATATGAAATTATGTCAATGTTGTTGATTGACAACTGAAACATTCGATGTAATACAAGGTACTCTCCGATATCAGTTTATTGCCATTTCGCCACTATCCAAAGTTTTCTTCAAGATGGGTAGCCAAGTACGGTCTATTTCTAAGTAGCTATTCGAGATACAATTCTCTCCAGACATGAGAATATACGCTGATTCTTTTAGCTTACGTCTCTCAGAATGAGGCTCATTGGCAATATTTCTTGTCCTATTCCATTCCACCCGATGTTCATCGTCTGATTTCAAAATGTGTTCTGATAATTTTGATCCTGTCAATTGTCTATTTTTTATATAATCTCGATGTTCATTCTCACGCACTTTCAATGGTCTTGAGGTTTCACCAATGTAACTTTTACCACAAGAACAAGGTATTTTATGAATACAATTTTTTGTTTTTTCTTCAATAGAGAACAAAGAGTCAATTAAAAACCAAACGAACATACAAACAGCTTCACAAATTCAACAACATCCAACTAAACAATTACCGACTCAACATCCAACGACACCTTTTACAACTAACGTTATACCTTACATTCCAAGACTATCTGAAAAAATAAGACGAATTGGAAATAGATATGATGTTAGAACTACTTTCAAAACAAAAAATACACTGAGATCTATACTCACACATACAAAACCCAACAACACTGAAGAAAAAACAAAAAATTGTATTTATAAAATACCTTGTTCTTGTGGTAAAAGTTACATTGGTGAAACCTCAAGACCATTGAAAGTGCGTGAGAATGAACATCAAGATTATATAAAAAATATACAATTGACAGGATCAAAATTATCAGAACACATTTTAAAATCAGACGGTGAACATCGGGTGGAATGGAATAGGACAAGAAATATTGCCAATGAGCCTCATTCTAAGAGACGTAAGCTAAAAGAATCAGCGTATATTCTCATGTCTGGAGAGAATTGTATCTCGAATAGCTCCTTAGAAATAGACCGTACTTGGCTACCCATCTTGAAGAAAACTTTGGATAGTGGCGAAATGGCAACACACTGATATCGGAGAGTACCTTGTATTACATCGAATGTTTCAGTTGTCAATCAACAACATTGACATAATTTCATATTTCAAAACTTCTTTGACGTCTGTCGAAGAAGTAAAGAAATAAGCTATCAAAAAAGGAATAACTGCGTATATATTCGAATTTTTTTATCCATTTCTGAAGATGGAGGCAGATTTTGGCCTCTGAAACGTAAAAGATAAGTATTATTTCTTAATAATTTTTTTGATAGGCAAAATTGTTAAATACGACAAGTTACTGATAAATAGAAGATTTTTCTTTGTGAAAAATACTTTGATTTCTACGCAGTAACTTATCGGGGTAAACTAAAAAGTTTGCCCTTCTACACTTGTATAAAGTTCTCCATTATAATTTTTTTATTTTTCAGATTGTGGAAGGTAACAATTACCCAAAAAAGGTAGATAACAAACTGATTTTTTCCTCCACAAAAAATGACTTTCGTTGAATAATTAAATTAGTAGTAAACGTTTTGAAATTGACGACAGTGTTAGTTTTTTCTGCACTGGTAGTTTTTGTTGTATCTAGTTGTCGCAGAACAACAAGTAGGTAGTTGGCCACTTGAGCCATCAATACGTTAATCAGAAGACCTGCGGCAGAGAATTGTTGGGGAATGCCAATTTCTGACTCCGGACATCTTCAATAATGTAAGGAACACTTTCGAAAGTAGACTGTTTTATTGTATGGAACTAGATGAAGGTCATTTTGAACACTTCATCCGTTGATTGTGTTGCCATTGATATTACTTTTGTTGATTTCCTCAATATAATGAGTGACAGCGAATTTTTTGTTTTTTTCTTAAATAAAACGTTCAACACTTAATTTCTCAATAACGAATGAACCAATTTCAAAAAAAAATTACAGAAGTGATAGAGAAATAAAAGACCTTCCAAATGATGTATCACTCGAGCCCCATGTCATTGAAAAAATAGGGGGGTAGTTGCTGACCGCAGGGGGTGAAGTTTCGGGTATAATTTCCATATAAGGATTAGTAACTGTAGAAATAAAAATTGATGTGTTTTTGAAATTTTCGATTACACGTCCGTTTTAGGCTTACAGGAGGGGGTCAAGTTTTCGTTGGAACGCCCTGTATAGTCTGAAAGGAAGGTACGTTTATAAATGTATCATAATCGGATATTTCACGTGTTGTTGAAATAACAACTTAGAACTGACAGGGTAGAAGAATATAGTAACAAAATATCAAAAACAGGCATATTATAGTATTGTAACGAATTAAAGAATTAACTGTCTTGAACAAATTTATTTTTAACAATATTTCACTATCACAACTAATTTATATCCAACACTTAGTAACTAACGCTTAATTTATCTTCACGATTAGATTCCTTTCCTTAAACGCACAATTCACTTTCTAAGTACAGACTACCCTCGGGACGAAGAGCGACCTTTTTTATATCGTCAACGAACGTTCCGGATCCCTCTGCGGATTTCGGGACTCATCCGCATCCTTCCCGCTATTTCGCGATGCGACATGCGTTTGTTGACTGGGACATCGGTCAGGGCCGGCTTCAGATTCATTACATCGCCCCGAAATGTCATCCTTGGCGTGTGTCGATACCTGCAGAACCCTCCATATTTGCACTGTGAAGTTCGATGGAAGTAACACTCCACAGTCTTTATGTTCGGTCGTAGAAGATGGTTACCATACACCAAAATCTGGATGCCGCTGGATCGGAAGATCGTTTCCAACATGCTTCTCACAATCCTCAAGTCCAGCCTGTCGAGCCCAGAGGCTAATTTCGGGATTGCCAACTCCACGAGATTCTGGTCGAGCATCGTCTCCTTCAGTCTAGTAAGACTTCTCCAGACATCTTCATAGGATGGTTTGTCTCGAGAATGGTTTTTGGACACCAAGTAGAAAATGTTTCTCTGACCCTTCTTCAACTGTAGCACTCCTCCGACTTCTGGATTCTGTTCTCGTAATGTTTGAAGCTGACCGAATTTCTTGTTGAATACCACAAGCGATGCCTTTGGACATTGGAGATCCTCTGCCACGCAGTGAGCTAGTGCGTAATCAACTGGAACCTTGAAAAGGTCTCGTGGCTCTTCTCTAGTTACCCCATGTACGACCTTCTGTCCGTTTGAGTATAAGGGCATTAATTGCTGGAACGTCATTTCATCCTCTGGTGGTCTGAGGGCACGAACTTGGTCGTGATTTCCAGCATAAGGAGCCAGTCTATTGAAATGGACGACCCTAGGCTTTCCTCGAGGTGGCTTATGGATTCGGTAGACGAGGTCATTAATCTTTTTCATGATTTTGTACGGACCTTCCCACGAGTTCCGCAACTTCGGTGATAAACCACGGCGGCGCTTAGGATTGTACAGCCAAACTAGGTCACCGATTTCGAATCCTCCAGCATTCGCCTTGATGTCATAGGCCTCCTTCATCCTATCGCTGGCACTCCGAATGACACAGTAATTGCGCTCTGGTTTACTGAGCGTTTTGCTGAAGTAGCCAATAACTTTCTCCTGTCCATCCTGGATTTGAGAAAGGACTGCTCCAAGTCCCACGTTGCTGGCGTCCGTATCCAAAATGAACTTTCCGTCAGGTAGGGGATAGCTCAAAACAGGAGCTATGATCAACGCTCTTTTCAACTTCTTCCGCTGGCCGCTGCTTCAAATTGTCGGCGGTAATTTGCCCAAGGAGTTTTTCCGTCGAACTGGGGCGGCTTCATGGAGAGCTTTCCTGGTTCAGAACTGAGTTTGACATCTTTCAGTTCCGGAATTGAGTTTTCAGTAACCGTTTCTGTAGGGTGGGCAGAATTAACAATTTTGTTTTGCAACTTGCTAATTGTTTTCTTTATCTCGCTGATTTCTGCCTGAACTCCGCCTTTGATTTCTTTTACTTCTGTGTTCATTTCCTTCCTGATTTTATCTATCTCTGTCTCAATGGTTCGTATTCTTTCTTCGAGTAGGCTCGCCACACTACAAAGCTCTTTCTTCAAGCCTTCTGCATTCTCAAGAAGTTCTTCCTTCAAGCTATTCGAATTCTCTAGAAATTTATCTTCCAAACTTTTCGAATTTTCCAGAAGCTTCTCCTCCAGGCACTTCGAATTTTGTTGGAGTTCATCTTTCAGCGATTTGGTGTTCTCCTCGAGTTTGCTCATTAGTGAACTCCAATCACCCCCAGAAACTTCGAATAAATATGTTTCGGGATATTCTCCTGATTCAATCAAGTTGTCCCATAGTCTCTTCTGGAGTACTGATTTTTTTCCGGAAGAATCTAGTTCTCTCTCCTCCAATTCTTGCTTCAATTCGGCGACTTTCAAGTCCACTCGGCGCACTTTTCTTGAACACATTTCAACTCTTGCTGTATATTTTACTCAAAACTGAATATGTCCACTTATGTGATGGAGTCCGAAACACTTATTTATTTTCACGAGTCTATTTTTCGCGAGAAAGGTCTATCAGTTTATGTTTCCGTAGTCCGGTACTGTCCGCTTCGCGAAACACAATGAATCACCAGTCTATCTGCGCGAAAGTGCGAAAGTTTTATAGTCAATTTCACTGTGATACAAAAATTGTCCACCAAGCGCTCACAAATTCATTTTGAAAATCCACTTCTGATCACCAATTGTAACGAATTAAAGAATTAACTGTCCTAATCAAATTTATTTTTAACAATATTTCACTATCACAACCAATTTATATCCAACACTTAGTAACTAACGCTTAATTTATCTTCACGATTAGATTCCTTTCCTTAAACGCACAATTCACTTTCTAAGTACAGACTATCCTCGGGACGGAGAGCGACCTTTTTTATATCGTCAACGAACGTTCCGGATCCCTCTGCGGATTTCGGGACTCATCCGCATCCTTCCCGCTCTTTCGCGATGCAACATGCGTTTGTTGACTGGGACATCGGTCAGGGCCGGCTAATAACAACAAATCAAATCGTGAGGTGTAGTTTTCGAAATTCTCTTGTTAAAATAAAACATAGCTCATTTGAAAAGTTGAAATGAACAGTACAGTGTTAAGCTAAAATTATAAGAGATAAGTTTAAAAGTATGAAAAATCAACTGTTTCTATATTTAATTTCACTGTTATTTTATATAAAAAACATATTACAAGAAGCATTTCTCGATTATTTTTTGTATCAATTACATTATTGGTAGTTCTGTTTGCCAATACATGAGTTTTGAATGGAAGTTTACACTTTTCCAAAGAATCCAGAGTTGGAATATTTTGTGGTAATTTATTTTCAATAACTGGCCCCAGAGTGGTTGAAGTTCTTTGTCCTTTCATTTTTTTCATGTGAGGAATGTGACATAAGTGTGAAGACTCATCGATTGGTGTATGATGTTTGAACATATGAAGACCTACAACAAAAAATATATTTGTCTCATGGCAAAAAGTTGAAGTTCACTGTATAGTTTTTCAGATGAATATGAACTAGGTTTACGTTTGGAGAATTCCACCCCAAGCAAGTATCGCGTAGTTCAAATGAGGTGCCACCAGGCTTTTATATAATGTTATTTACTCCTTTATTCCAATATTCTTTGTTTTGTAGAAAAGGTAAAGTATGGATCTTAACTTATCAACAAGATATTCTACGTGGGAATCCAATTTTAGATGGCAATCAATTATTATTACCAATTATTTCAAGCTTCTTTTTAAACTGATATTTGTTACTACCCCATTGTCTTCTATTTGTAGTGAATTGAAAGTTGGTAACTTGTGCCTATATTGAGGGAATGGTACAAAATATGTTTTTTCGAAATTTACTGTAAGTGATTTTTCATCCAGGTACTAATTTTGACGAAATATGTTTCAACTTGGATTTTTCAATTCTCCCAATTATCACTTTCATCTTTCAATTATCAGATTAATCTGCAAATGTTATTACTTTCCCAGTGCTATTGATAAGAAATAGGTAATTTATGTATATTATGAAAAGTGATGGACCTAGTACAATATCTTTCGGTGCACCATAATTTATAGTTGTTGGGGTGCTTGAAAAGCCTTTCATATCGACTATTTGCGTACGTTGCCGAAGGTAATTTTCGAATAGTTTCAGTTGCAATTCTCTAATATCAATATCTATCAAGAATTTGATGAGAATCGGAAAACTGATGGTATCATAACCCTTCGCTAAGTCTGAGAAAATTGCCAACGAAGGTTTTTGATCATCTAGGTTGGAATGAACTCTCTTGATCAGCCTCACTATTGGATCCTGGGTGAAAATTGCCGTCCGGAAACAATACTGATTGTCAGAAAGTACGTTAAATTTTTCATGGTGAGACCAGATCCGCTTTCTAATTATCTTCTCGAATATTTTTGTAAAGTTGGTAATGAGAGATATTGGTCGATAATCACTGGGATCTAACTCATCCCTTTTTTTAAGATGGGCTCAACAACAGTTTTTTTTAAATTATAGTGGTATTATTCCTTTATCAATAATATGATTTATGAGAAAGGCTAGTGGATCTGAAATGAAATGCACTAACTGTTTTAGGTTTTCTGCTTTTATGCTGTCATATCCAGTGGCTTTGTTATTTTGCAAACACGAAATTGTATCTGATATTTTATTTTTATCAATGTGAAAAAGATAAAGAGAATTTGAAATATTTCTGTTGAGAGATATGTAACTTGGGCCTCTAATGATCTATTGAGCCAAATTTCGTCCGCTATTTATGAATGTATTATTGAGTTCATTAGCTATAAAAAACGAGATTATTACAATTTCATCTTTCGTATTTTTCATTAGAGCGATATCATTTCTATTTGAACTCATTAATTGAATATTATTCATATTATTAAAAGTTTTCCATATATTGATTTCATTTTCTTTATTTGCTTAATTTTTCATTTCAATAATTTTTTTAATTTTATTTTTATATTATTGTAGTGTGATGAGGTTTTTTTTCTGTACAAATCTTCTAGAATTCTCAATTATTTTTTGAAGTATATTTGCTGATTCTTGTACATTTCGGCAATCGTAAAATGCATTCCAATTGGCATTTTTCATTTGATCTTTCAGTTTTTCGTAGTTGATGTAGGAGATGATTTTGTGCCGGGATGGTGAGTAATGGCCAGCTAAGTCAAGTCGATATCAATGTTAATTCCAAATCAGTTTGTGATCTCGAAAAGATATGATATAAGTATGATTTATAATTTCCTCGAACTCTGGTATATTCATTTATCATTGATACACAGCTACTCTGGTCTAGAATGTTCAAGTATTCCGTAGAATATTCTTTTTTTTCAAAATATTACTACTGAAGTCTCCAAAAATTAACAATCGTACATTTTTACACGAATCTCCAGATAATCTTGCAAATCATTGTTGAATTTATCTGGGTCGGGTGATGGCGACCTGGGCGTTTCAACGAAAATTTGACCCCACCTGTAAGTCAGAAACGGACGTGTAATCGAAAATTTCAAAGAATACGTCAATTTTTATTTCTACAGGGACTAATTCTGATATGGAAATCATACCCGAAACTTTTCCGTCTTGCGGTCAGGAACTACTCCCCCCTATTATTTTAATGGCATGGGGTGTTGAGTAATACATCATTTGAAACGTCTTTCGACCCTTTATTACCTCTGTATTTTTTTTCCAAATTGGTTCATTCGTTATCGAGAAATTGAATGTTGAACGGTTTATTCAAGTCATGTCTTCTAGATTGTAGGCTTAGTAGAGTACACGGAAAAAAAAGATTTGTTACTTCAAAGAAATTTATTTAGTCTAATTTATTTCATCACTTTGATTAAATATCATTCATTCCAAACGACGTGTGTATTGTATCGATTAGATGATGATTTTGCGGAGACAAAATGAAATTCTCATTTTAATTTCTCTAATATTTCAATTCAAGAGGTCTTTTACTTAGTCAAATGAATTGTGGATCATTTCAAGAATAACATTTATTGAGTTCTCAAAATAATTCGGTTGAGTCAAACAATGTAATTTCATCAAATCAAAAGTAGGTCTGTTGAATGAAAACTTTCCAATTCAGTTTAACACTATGGGGTGCTGTTTTGACACTAATATATAATTGAATCAACTGAATATTTATTTTCACTTCAACAGTACATATCAATACCTTTAACTAATTTTATAAATAATTTCAAGATTATGGATAATTTCATTTCAATATTTTTATTATTTGTTGGTTTGAAAAACTGAATTGTTTCCTTTAAAGAAATGATATAGTTGAAATACTTCTAAGGAATAAAGTGCCGGTCGGCACCATTTGCATTTTCGCAAGAACCGTAAACTAATCACGAATGGAATAAGAATTAATATGTGTTTTGTGTTTTTCAAGGAAATGACGAAGAGGTTTACAGTTTCTTTTTGATTATACGTGGATTGAAGTTTTTCAGTATTTTCACAGGTATGTTGATAATATACTTTCTTTCATTCCATATTTTGAAATAATTATGAATAGCATGTATTGGATAAACGGACATCGTTTTTTTGAAGCACGTGCCCATACATTTTTCTCGACAGCTATCCATAAAAGTGGCTTGAAGTTCTTATTGTTTGATGTAATGACTGAAGGAAAGCTTCCAAGTTTTCAATTCTGTTTTTAAGAAAGTAGAAGTTGTCCTGTGAAATGATTATCATTGAGAGGTAGGTAGGTATGCATACACTGGGTACCTAGTTGACCTTTGATTTTTGGATACGAAGGAATTGGACATTTTCAGAGTAAATACAATTTAGGTGTTTGCCAGACAAATAGGTGTAGGTATACAATGTCAGCGAAGAGCTGTACCTTCATTTCAAATTGTAAATTTCTTCCATCATAAATAATTGAATGGTGCCGTAAACAATGATTTCATTTTCATCATGATAGTATACACTGAATCCTTGAAGGAACCTCTTTTTTAGATTTTTCTTTCAAAGAACATTGTGAGATAATCACAGTTATCTCTTGTATTACTTTATTAAAATCAGTAATACCGAAAAAGGAAAGTTATTTGTAACATATTTACAGAAATGATGACATCCAACAAAACTGCAAGAACTCAAAACATGCAATATAATGATTTGAAAGGGTTATATTTTTAGGAGTGATTAATTTTTTGGGAAAGAAAGTTTTTGGCTTTCTACTACTCCATCTGATACAAAAAAAAATGGATGAGAGAATCTTCCAAAGAAAGGAAGGATTAATCAATTTGAAAATAAGTAACTCTATACATGGATGTGTAGATCATGCAAAGAAGTAACTTTCAGACACAAACTGAAAGAAAGTCCTCCTGATACAGCTACTTTCATATAAACATTGAATTACACGAAAGAAAAAATTCTTTGGAAACAAATACTTCTATATGAACACTGAATTATACAGAAAATACTCTTCTCTATTCAGTTTGTATATCGAACATTCGTGGAGGAATAAGAATCAGATATCATTCACGTGAGTTCTACTTTGAATGAATGGTAATAAATTGTACTCACATGGAACACTGTCACCCTAACTGGTATACATGTAACACGTATAGAGTTACTTATTTTCAAATTGATTAATCCTTCCTTTCTTTGGAAGATTCTCTCATCCATTTTTTTTGTATCAGATGGAGTAGTAGAAAGCCAAAAACTTTCTTTCCCAAAAAATGCAATATAATCTCTTTTATTTTTGGACATGGAATAATTTCTTAATAACTTGGGATTAAATGACCTAATTGGCATTTTTAAAGGTAAAAAAAATACATATATTAATTATCTCCTAATAATATACTTAAAACACATACTTTTCAGACAGAAAATGATGTAACCTTAGACATAGCTAAAAGGCTCACTGATGAAGAAATGAAAGAAATGACTCCCCCAATTGGCAAAAGAAAAATATTCAATCAAGGAAGCAATTGATGGAATAAATTAAGAATCATATATAACAGAGGTATGTCTTTCATTCATAACTTTAATAATAAATATGTATACCATTACAATTAAAAACATATTCAGTTTTCTGAAATAACTATATATTTTTGCGATTTGCTGTAGATACTTATTATTATTCAGGTCTATACCTGAGTGATTAAATGCTAGAATTCTTAAATTTGATAGATTTGAAGGCCTGAAAGTTATGATTGGAGACCTAGGTAAATTTTGTCATCACAGTTATATTTCTAATCAAATTTTTCTGTGATGAAGTACGTCATTGTGTTTTTCCTATTATCAAAAAGTAAGGGTATCTCCTTTTGTTAAATTGGATGTGTACAAAAAAAATAATTATATTTTTATATTTCTATGGGATAATATCTAAGCTAGTTAGTAGAAATTGATCCAATAGTATTATTGCGAAGATGTAGACTATCACTAATCTCTGTTCTCTTTCATTTTAGATCATTACTTCAGTGAAAGGTTTCGAAATCAACTCTAATTGTTTTTTAGTAGATATCACCAATAATAATAATGAATAATAAAATATGTTTATGTTTTATATTTGGATTAACCATTTGTGAAAAATTTATATTTTCATTCAAATATTTGTTGAAGTCTATTATAATTATACTATATATTTATAAAATTATTACAATGTGTTAAAACAACGATAAAAATAAAATAAATACAACAATAAAAATTAATTGGCGCTCCGGGGCGACTTCATTGATTCCAGTGGCGCATTTGCTTTTTCAGCTGCAGGAAAACCCGGAAAAACCTGCAGCACTACATCATCTGAAGATCTTGATCTAACAATGTCCTCTCTCTCATGAAACAAAATGTAGGGTGTCTCCAGAGGCTCCAATAAATTCAATGCATCGCCAGAACACTTCGTGACACGACTATCGTCAACATTAAACCAGTCCGTTTCTTCTTTGACCAAGGCGTAATAATGACCACATTCAACGCCAGAACCACAGTGAACAATGACTGCATGAATATTATAACAGTGGTCTGCTAGGTTGAAATGTTCATCTATTTCGAACCTTCCAAAGAGTTTCTTGCTTCCGTTAGAGGTTGAGTCTTGTTTGAAAATCATCAGTGTTATTATTAGATTGACTGGTGCCTCAGTTATACTTGTTTCCTTATAACAGTCAGTTAGTTTGGCGCATGTTTGACAATACAGTCGATCATCACCTGTTAAAAATTCCATTTTCAAATGATTTAACGATAAGCTTTGCACGGACTGGTAATTAGTCGTATTAGGAAAAGCTAGATGAAGTTCTAGAAATTCACATAAGTTTTCAGTACTTCTTTAACATTTACCACAAAGTAAACAAGTGAGGATTTATTAATTGTTTGAATAAATTTGGTTCTAAAATTTCTCGATTTTTATTTATATTTTGCTCATTCTCACGTTGAACAATTTTCCATGGCATTTACATAATCAGTATTGAATATGAAATATTATCCGCAAGACTCCCATCAGCAGCTGATTAAAAAATCGTGATACGTAAGTAGATCAATAATCCAGTTGAGAAAATGATACAAAGTGTATTTAATGTATTGAGAAATCGGGTTGTTGAACAAACTATGATATATTCTCACAATTATTCATTAACTTGATCTATTTTGATTGGAGATTCATGTAAATTCAAAGTAATTTTCTCAATATACTAAAACTATACGTCATGCTTTTTACCTACAAACTTAAAAAACATATTGAAGTTTTGGAGAAGAGAAAAGTAATTTTCAGTAGAACTGAAAATTACTACCAACGAGTTGGTAGTAATTGGTAGTAATTGGTAGTATTGAATCCAATAACCAAATTCAAACAAGAGGGAAGGATTTTGATTTGTAACTTTATTTCATTTGGTACGTCATTATTCATACTGATTTTGAACGTTCGAAATGCTTTACTCTATCAGAAAGATACTCACAATGAGGTACAAACATTGTTCGTTCAAATACTATTCATTATTTGTTTTGTTCGACAAAATCATTACTTTAGTGGAAATTTTCCCATTATCAAAACAAGCAAAGTTCTCCATCATCCTGCAGATATATTATTTTTCTTCAACATAACTTTTACTCAAATAGAAAATAATTTTAGTTATTTCAATCAGATCCACTATTTCACCCATCTTTAAATTTTGTTTGTTCAATAGAATATTCGAATTACTCTAAATCATTCTTGCTATCAATTAGACAAAATATTAATTGAATTCAATTCTTCTTTGAATTGAAATAACTAATGGATGCGATTGTTTCAATGAAATATTTGTTTGATACAATGAACATATGCTTGAAGAAATAGTTAGGAGTCAAGAATTATTTTTACTTGCATCAACAAAATATTTTGTCGTGCATATATGACACTTTTATTTCTTTGAATGAAGTGGATTTTATTTCATTCAACAAATCTTTTTTTTCGTGTACACTTTCGACTTCAGGTATCCCCACAAAGAGAAATCAATCGGTGTGAGAGCAGGTGATCTAGCAGACCACTCAACTGGACCCCTTCTGCCGATCCAACGCATTGGAAAACGTTTGTCCAAAAACTGTCTCACCCAAATATCAAAACGTGGGGGTGCACTATCCTGCTGGAATGTTTTTTCATTTTCTACTATATTGTCATCATTTTCTAAAATTTGTCTAATCATAGGATCTACACAGTCTTGTAATAGATTTAAGTATGTGTCTCCATTGAGATTACCTTCAATGAAGAATGGTCCAACAATCAGATTACCAAGAATGCCGGTCCAGACATTCAATTTTTGTGGAGTATATGAATGTGTTTCCATCACCAAATGAGAATTCACATCGCTCTATTCACGTCACCATTCAACATGGAAGAACGTTCGTCTAAAAAACATGTATTGTATAATAAGGTTTAATGAGGTTTGGGTTATTGGTCAATTTCTCGCTGAACACCTCACAAAACTGAAGTCGACGATCAAGATCATCTTCGTTTGATTCCTGAGCTAGCCTTATTTTGATAGTATGAAATTTGTAGGCATTCAAAATCGGAAAAACACCTGTAGCTGATACAGCAGACGCTCTGTCTACTTGTGTGATAGATTGTCGAGTTTCCATTTGTGCATGTCCTAAAACTGCAACTTCAACTCCGTCATTTCTGACAAGACGGGATACTTCATGTATTTTGTTATGAACAGAATCTGAAGTTCGAAACTTATCCATTAACTGGCTCACGTTGTGGTCTGGACGATTCGTATTATAAATTCTTACAGCAGCTTTAGCACTTTCATCTTTTCGAGAATAGGTTGAAACAATTTCTATTCTTTCCTCAGTGGAATACACCATATTGGAACACAGTGAACAAGGATGACTGAATAATAATTTGTAACAGTGTACAACTATCTACTTTTTGTCCTGCGAAAAGTAGATTCAACAAAAACTAACAGTGTCGTCCATTTCGAAACGTTTACTACTAATCAAAAAATTTTCTACAAATCTAGAAGAGCTGCGATAAAAAATTGTTCGGGAATGCCGATTTCTGACTCCGGACATTTTCAATAATGTAAGGAACGCTTTCGAAAGTAGACTGTATTATTGTTAAGAACTAGATGAAGGTCATTTAGAACAGTTCATCCGTTGATTGTGTTGCCATTGATATTCTTTTCGTTGATTTCCTGAGAGCATTTTCTGTTTTTTTTTTTTAAATGAAACGTTCAACATTTAATTTCTCAATAAGGAATAAACCAATTTCGAAAACAAATCATCGATTCAATAGAGGAACAAAAAACCTTTCAAATGGTGTATTACTCGACCCCCCATGCTATTTAAAAAAATAGGGGGGTAGTAGTTGACCGCAGGGGGTGAAGTTTCGGGTATGATTTCCATATCATATATCCTGTTCTTTGAAATTTTCGATTACACGTCCGTTTCTGATTCACAGAGAGGTCAAATTTTCGTTGGAACGCCCTATATATAGTGACAAAATGGAGAATAGTTTACTAGCAAAAAATATTTCAGCTTTCGTATCAGTGACATCGCTCAAATTGAAATAATAAGAGTTTTGGGCAATAGTATCTTTTACATATACGACAGTGCCACTATTCGTATTGAATTTGCCTCATTATAAATTATATCACATCTTTCTAATTTATACAGACATACATTTTCAATTTGATGAGTTTCAGTGAAAGCAATGCAGTCGAACGGGTTCACTTGCTTGTTTTTATGAATGCTTCCTATATTATTATGGAATATTTTGAAATTTTCGCTACCTTCATTTACTTCCAGAAGTTCGTTACATTCCTTGGCATTTTTCACAGATTCAGTTTTGATTTCTCTGATATAGTTATCCATCATAAGTTAATTAATTTCCAATTATCCTTTGACAGAGTTCACTCAAATTTCTATCTAATCGATGACACTGACCAATAGTAAAATGCAATTTTTTGTAATTGATTTTGTTCTTGGTTCGGTAGTGGATGGGCTCCGGCTTAGTTTTTGTTTTGTGATTTTTGCTGGTTCTTGTTTTGCTTGACTTGTTGGTCTTACGATAACTGCTGAAAGAGTTTTCAAAGCAGATATAGGTATTTAGTGACTTTGGAGCACTATTTGATATATTATTTTCTTCTGGTTTCTTGAGTTCGTCGATAATGTAAGATATGTCGTCCACAAATAATCTATTACCTCGGATATAACTTTTTTTTAATTATCTTGTCGTGCTATGAATAAATGTGACGTACAAGCGATTTCAAAACATCAAGATATGTGTGTGAGTTGTTGGATAAATGAATATGGATTTTCAGTGATTAATGGGGATACAGAAGTGCAAGGCGGGCGTTATTGAGAAGGATTTGATGATTTCATATATCCTTGGTTTTCTTCGAATAAGATATTATATCCATTTTTTGAGAGCTTCAACGATGGCATACCCTTCTTTTTCTACAGCTGAATGCCATTTCTCCCTTTCGGAAAGGATTCTCGAATAGAATGCAACAGGCCTTCCATTTTGTGAAAGTAAAGCATCTATTGCAGAATAAGAAGCATCAGTTTCAACTGTGAATTGGACGTTTTCTTCAATGGACGCAGCCATGGATTTTGCGATGTCTGCTTTCAGATGTTCGAAACCTTCTAGATCTGATGATTGAGTGAGTGGCTATATTTTTTCAGAATATTTTAAAATCCATTTTGCATAATGGTAGAACAGTCCACTGGCTCGTCGAAGAGAAGGCTGATCTATAGGTGGTGGTGAATCCAGAAGAGGCTCAAGACACTCAACCTTCGGCTGTATCGTTCCACTATCATCGTATATCCCAGGAGATCAATTAATTATTGAGATAATTCCGATTGGTATTTATTGAAGGTGAGATTGTATTCCTTCATAACATTCATGAATCGCAAAAAAATTTGTCATATTCATCCTTATCTTTCCCTTGATTAGTGACATCATCTATATACGCAAAAGTTACTTGTAATTATTCATTCCTAATTTCTTATTCATTTCTTGCTCGCTGAAAGCAAGAAACTCCATTAGTTACTCCAAACGGAACTCTCAGAAACTGAAATCTATTTCCACATGCTCCAAGTGCTATAAAGGGCCTTTCATCGTTTTTTTGAAGGTGGTTGACAATGTTTCGTGATGCATTTCATTGGTTCGGGCTTCCATTGTCTAATATAATATAAATTGATTCGAAATCCCTGAAAGAATCTATAGAAAATCAAAAAAGATTAGCTGAAAGATAACAATTATACCAAGCAAAAAAACTGAAATTACAATAGAATGAAATTCAAGCAACAATCACAAAATTGAACTATTAACACGAGATGAAATATTGAAAATTATCAACAAGAAATGAAAACTTAAAATTGAAAGATTGCAAGCCAAGTTACTTCACGACGTTTCGATTATTAGTATTCAACATCATCTTCGGTGATGACTGTTGGGATTGGCGATTTCAGCAGAAAAACTTTGGGTAGGCCGTTGGTGTCTCTAGCTCTGCACAAGAAACTGAGGTGAGTTTTTTTTCAGAAGAACTTGACATAGTCTTTTCATATCCTCGGAATAAGTCGCTGATTCCGGTTCCGTACTGGGTATTCAACGTTTGTTTCATGATGCATTTCATTGGTTCGGACTTCCATTGTCTGATATGATATAAATTAATTCGAAATCCCTGAAAGAGTCGATGAGAAATCAAAAAAGATTCGCTGAAAAATAATAATTATATCAAGCAAAAAAACTGAAATTACAATGGAATAAAATAAAAGCAATAATCAAAAAATTGAACAATAAACACGAGATGGAAAATTAATAATTATCAACAAGAAATGAAAATTCAAAATTAAAAAATTCCAAGCTAAGTTACTTCACGACGTTTCAATCATCTTCGGGTGATGACAGTAATGTATTCTATTTCATGGTAATTTCGGTTTTTTTGCTTAATATAATTGTAATTTTTCAGCTATTTTTTTATTTTTTATAGATTCTTTCAGAGATTTCATGTCAATTTATATTATATTGGACAATGGAAGTCCGAACCAATGAAAGTGTCGTTCATCCTCAAAAATTGGTATTTGATGATAAGCACTCTGAAAATCAACAGTAGGTACTGAACTCTTAATTTTTCGTAACTTTAATAATAATATCTTCTATATTTGGAAGTGGGTATACATCAAGCTCCTTAAATATATTACACGCTTTATTAGCTTCAACTGTATGTATGTATGTTTGTTTGTAACTCTCAAGTTCGGGATATGTATTTGACAGAATTATCGACATTATTGCTTCATCTGTTCGCGGGCAGATGACGCTGTACGTAACATCCTTGATATATCCACATTATTACTTGATCTATTCGCGGGCAGATGGCGCTGTTCGTAACCTCCTTGATATATCGACATTATTGCTTGATCTATTCGCGGGCAGATGTCGCTGTACGTAACCTCCTTGATATAATTCAAACTTCACATGTATTTTTTCATGCGCGCCTGCTGCCTTATTTGCAACCCTCCTTTGCGCGCCTGCTGCCTTGGGCTTGTTAGCTGATTTTCAGGCTACCTCTCCGGAATCGAAAAATATCATTAATGGTCATTTTTTTAAACAATATACGGCTGATTGATCCCAAAGTTTAGATAAAATAAATATAGTTTAAAAAGACTAAAAAGCATGCTTTTTAAGAACATCGAACTGAAAAGTTGAAAATATTTTTTTAAAATAAACTTAAAACAATAACGAACGAAAAATACTAGTATTATTGTGAGTAGTTGTCTAAGGCCGCTTGAGGACCTCCCCCCACCATTTGACCTTGTCCTTGAATGTCGTCATATGACCTTCAGTTACGTGTCAGATGATATGACCTTGATCATGGGTGTCGACCTTGAGAGTTGAGTCTGTTCCTCAATATGTGACCTTGAAGTTTGGTCTTGAAAGATACCTCATGATCTTGCATTATGCACGTTCAATATGACCATGCGGTTCGACCTTGAGATTTTTCCTTGCTCAATACGTGACCTCGATGTTAAACCTTGAAAGATGTCACATCATATGATCTTCATTTTATCCATTATATCTGCAATACATGACTCTGAACTTGTGCTTTACCTTTAAGATCAACCTTGAGCTATGTGTATGCTATATAACTTCAAACATGAAATTTGAACTTGAGAAATCAAGCTATTCCTAATATGTGACCTTGAAGTTCAACCTTGGAGAGCATCTTACGACCTTGATATATATGCATGTCATATAACCTTGAACATGTAGTGGTGGGGGGGAATACTTTTAACGGGAGTGCGATGTGAATGTTTCACTCAGTTCGCATTCTCCTCCTAATCTTGTGGTTCATATAATTTCATACAAAATGTATATGTGCAACGAATGTGGGAAAAATTTCACACGCAGTGACAACCTGCGTCGTCATCAGCGCGATTCATGTACGTTGATGAATTATGGAGGACCATCAACTGACAATGATGAAGAAGCATCAACTCCGAAGAGGATGAGGTTAAACCCCCCAGCACCTCCGGTAATGCAGACATGCCAGTGCTGCAATTTGACAATTTTAAGTGATCAGATGAATGTACATCGTAGAACGTTGCACCATAGAACGAATGCATGTGTGCATTATGGGGAAGGTGTTAAAATTGTAGGCACAGCGTTCAAGTGTAGAATTGTGAGCTATAGGGTGGATAGTCAAAATCACCATATGGATTACAACACATTCTTCAATGAATTGAAGCAGAAAGTGTTGAAACTACTGGAAGAAGTGTTGGTCATTCATAAAATTGTGAAAGTGAATATGGAGGTGTTTGGGCGCTACAATCTACAAACTAAAGAGTACTGTGATGTTAAAGCATTCAATAGTTCCAATCAAGTTATTGATCAATCGAATGATTTGAATGTGGTTTATAACAATTTTGCTGATAGTTTGACTGCCCAAGCGATGGAATTTCAACATCGAGATTCAGGTATGTGATCTATTCTAAACATCATCAATTGAGTGTGTCGAAAAATAATCTCTGTTTTCAGGTTGGACAATTGAGAAAATTTTGTATTTGGAGGTGAATGTTAATAAGTTTAGCCCCCTTGGTGGATCTTCTTACATCAAACTTCCCAAATTCATCGAGTCCAAGAAAAGTGTGGTGAATGTTGTGAATCAGGACCATTACTGCTTTGCATGGGCTGTGACTTCTGCTTTATACCCTGCCAGTGCGAGAGTGTGTGAACTTTCGTCATACCCGCACTTTTCAACCGTATTGAATGTAGCAGGTATGGAATTTCCAGTTAAGTTGAAAGATATCCCTGAATTTGAGGTTATCAATAATTGCTCTATCAATGTTTATGGGTTGGAGAACAGTTTCAAAAATGGCAAAATCGAATATGAAGTTGTAGGCCCATTACATTATTCAAAATCTAGGCTTAACAGTCACGTGAATCTATTGAATATCACAGACGAATCTGGTA
Organism: Leptinotarsa decemlineata; assembly: GCF_025532065.1. Lineage (NCBI taxonomy): Eukaryota > Metazoa > Arthropoda > Insecta > Coleoptera > Chrysomelidae > Leptinotarsa > Leptinotarsa decemlineata. The sequence continues at coordinate 2,125,617 of NW_027412588.1, forward strand.
ATAGTCATTATTGTTGGATAAAGGATTTATCGAGACTAGTATCATCCCAAATATCTGCACACCACCACAAAAAATATTTTTGTGATGGTTGTTTATTGTACTTTAGTGATGAGCGGGCTTTATTGCGACACCAGTTAAATGATTGTAATCATATTTCAACAACAACACCGAACACTAATTTAAGAATTGACAAATTTGGTAAATGTGTACCTGAAAATATTTTGAAATTTGAAAATTTCGAAAAACAATTGAAAGTTCCATTCGTTGTGTATGCTGATTTTGAATCTATTTTGAAATCAGTGCACACAAATGAACCAAATCCTGCACACTCTTTCACAAATAAAACTTATCTTCATGAACCATATGCTTTCTCATATATCATAAAGTGCTCTTTTGATGATTCAATCTCCAAATTTGTATTATACAGAGGTGCTGATGCAGCTAAAGTGTTTGTTTCAAACTTGGAGGCTGACGTAACCAATATATATCACAAATATTTGAAAAATGTGGTTCCGATGAGTCCTTTGACTGCTGAGGAAGAGAATGACTTCAATATTGCCACCACATGTGGGATATGTGGAATTAAATTTGAAGAGGGTGATATTAAAGTACGTGATCATTGCCATCTAACGGGGAAAAAAAGAAATGGAGCTACTCATTCCATTTGTAATCTCAATTTCAAATTGCCCGAATTCATTCCAATCATTTTCCATAATCTCAGCGGGTATGACTGCCACTTATTCATAAAGGAGTTATGTACCGATAAAAATAAAGTTGATGTCATCGCTCAAACTAAAGAGAAATATGTTTCTTTCACGAAACATCTATTCATGGAAAATACATTGTATCGAAATGGTCAAATGAAAAAAAATATTTGAAATTGAGATTTGTGGACAGCTTCAAATTTTTGGCTGCATCTCTACAAGAGTTGGGTGATAATTTGGATGAAAAACATTTTGTTGAAACTAAAAAATATTTTCCAGAAAATGATAAATTTCAGCTAATGAGGCAGAAAGGTGTTTTTCCTTATAACTTTATCGATTATCTGGATAAATTGAATTATTCAAGTATACCATCGAAGTTGGACTTTTATGATAAACTGAATGAGAAGCATATTTCTGATGAGGATTATGATAGAGTGAAACAGGTATGGGGCATGTTCAATTGTCGGAATTTAGGTGAATATTCTGACATTTACTTGAAATCTGATGTTCTGTTGTTGTGTGATATTTTTGAAAATTTCAGAAATATGAGTTTGGGTACATACAAATTGGATCCTGCTCATTATTTCACATCTCCAGGTCTATCTTGGGATGCTATGTTGAAGTTTACAGGTGTCGAGTTAGAATTACTAACTGATATCGATATGGTGCATTTTTTCCAAAATGGTATACGTGGCGGTGTTAGCCAATGTTCGGAAAGGAAGCATATTGCAAATAATCAATTCCTTCCAAATTATAATCCCAACGAACCTTCATCCTTCATAATGTATTTGGATGCAACCAATCTATATGGCCATAGTATGTGTCAATCACTACCTGTTGACGGATTCACTTGGTTGACCACCGATGAAATAAGTCAGCTAGATATCAATAGCATTCCAGATGATGGCTGTCAAGGATACATTCTTGAAGTAGATGTGCACTATCCTATAGAATTGCACAATTTACATTCAGATTTGCCATTTTTGGTGGAGAGCATTATACCACCTGGTTCAAAGTCTAAAATACCCAAACTCATACCGAATTTGAATGATAAAAAAAAATATATTGTTCACTATAGAAATTTGAAACAGGCGGTTCGTGATGGTTTGATGGTGATGAGAACTCATAGAATTCTCAGATTCAATCAATCACCATGGTTGAAGAAATATATTGATTTGAATACAACCCTAAGAAATAATGCCAAGAATAAGTTTGAGAAGAACTATTTCAAACTAAACGTGAATTCCATATATGGTAAAACAATGGAGAATGTTAATAATAGAAGAGACATTCGCATTGTTACACATTGGGAATCTATAAGAAGAGGTATGGGTGCCAACGCACTTATAGCTCGTCCCAATTTCAAAACATTATCTATATTTTCGGAAGACTTTGTCGCCATTCATATGGGTAGAGTTAAGGTTTGCTACAATAAACCATTATATCTGGGATTTTGCATATTGGATATGTCGAAAACTGTTATCTACGACTTTTTCTATGACGTCATCAAAAAGCATTACGGATCTCAAGCTTCTCTTCTATATACCGATACGGATTCTTTGATATTGAAAATAATGACTGATAATTTCTATGATTTCATGAGTGAGAACATTGATAAATTTGACACTTCCAACTATGTGATGAATAATAAATTCAATGTGCCAGTAACGAAGTCGATACTTGGAAAGATGAAGGATGAACTCCCGAGTGATCCCATCATTAGTTTCCACGGCACAGGTGCCAAAGCTTATCACGTTCAAAGTGTATCAGATGAAATAAAGAAGGCAAAAGGTATCAAAAAATCCGTTATAAGAAATCAAATATCAGTTGATGATTACATAAAGATTGTTGAAACAGGTGGTACAATATTGTGAAAGATGAATATATTTCGAAGTGATTTACATGAAGTATATACATTGATGTGCAATAAAGTTGCTCTATCACATAAGGATGATAAAAGGTTCATAATACCTAATACCACCAAGACATTACCTTGGGGACATAATGACATTGAGTTTTATCAAACATGCCCCAATCAGAATTTCAGAATTTTTTTGGAAGTGTTGAAAGATGAAAGCAATGTCGGCAATGGAAAATTAGATCTACTCATTAAATTATTGGAAGAGCAATTGACTAATTGAATATTAAAAATATATATACCCATTTTTTTAATGTTCAACAATAATTGGAAAATTCATACCAATTGAATATAGTAAATGAATGTTATCGTTCTCTCCCACTTCACCCCCACCACAACCCCCACACAGTGCACAACTGATGGTGGGGTTGTAGAGAGGGAAGTGGGTGGAGCTTATCCTTTTAAAATGCGAGAGGAGGCCAGAGTAAATCATTCGCTTGCAGTAGTCCTTCGAGTGAACTTACCTCCAGTGCCCAGTCGAGCCAACCTGCTTCCAGTGGAAATTTTTTCGATTCAATGTAAGTTCATAATTTCAATAACAATATATATATATATATATATATATATATATATATATATATATATATATATATATATATATATATATATATATATTGTATTGACTTATATTTTATTTTTTTCAGAAGCATGTCTTTCTTACGAGCTGCCCTGATGGATGGAACCATTCGTACTGAAGCCCAAGAGAGGGAGATCATGCGCAGGAAGGGGTTAATGGCTGGAACCCCGCTAACTGAAGCCCAGCTAGATGAAGCCATGCGCAGGAGGGTGGTTGTCCATCAGGACGTGGTGATCCAGCCACCTAGGACCCAGATGGCAATCATGGCTCCGACGACGACGACTTCCAATGTCAAGTCCCTCTTTCGTGATTTCAACCCAGACCAGGAAGCGGAATCAATGATGGACCTATCCATCGAGGCGGTACCGACGTCTCAGAGTTTGGAAGGGTTGTTGGAGACGTTGAATCCAAACTTGGAGGAACCACTGCCAGATCTTCTAGATCTATCGGATGTGGAAGATGTGATGTTGGCACAGCTACCTGGTGTGTTATCCCAGATCGACTCCGAGGATGAGTTTGAAAACCCGAAGAAGCGGATACGGGCCAACAACAAGGTGGTGAAGTCTGAAGAGCGGAGTTCCAAGAAGACGAAACCACCATCCGCGAAGTCGAAGTCGAAGCCGTCAATCCTGAGGAAGGGCGATAAACTGAGCGTCTTCAGAAAAAGGTGTGAAAGAAACACGGCCATTAGAGCTTGGCCGGAAGCAACCCGTTCTTCGGAAATATCTAAAGCTGGACCATCCTCCCTTATAGCACCCGTCCACCAGGTGCAAGTTGTTGTAGATGTCCATCGGGAAGCTAGTCCGTCTCCTTTACATCAGGATGGGAGATCAACCTCACCAGCCCTTCCTGAGGAAAACATTCCTTCGCCCACACGAGAGGTCGCTGCGGAAGTTCCTCTGTCACAGAGCACATGTGAGGACCGGAAACTTGTTAATTCTTTCTCATACATGCGATCTGTGATGGATGAATTGAGCAAGAAGCGACAGCGTCGAGGTGAGTGCGATTCCCGCCGCAGAGCCATGAGTGCAAAAATTGAAGGCATTCAGGCTCAGAAGCGGGAATTAGATAAGCAGCTGTCTCGCATTGAAGCGGATCTTCGCAAAGAAGATCAACTTGAAGGCGAGCTAGTGGCTTACATTGAGAAGTACGAGCCTCGGGTGCGGCGATGGAAGGACATGATTGCCGGCTTACCGATGGATTTGTAAATATATGTATATATGTAGTGCATGTTGATTTTAAGATATATTTAAGTTGTTTATAAAATATTTTTTGCATATTAATTTTAAGGTTGTAATTTTTTTCATGATAAAATTAAATAAAAAATAAACAAGGAATTGAAAGGAGTGCATATACTTTGGTTGTTGCACACAGAATACTGCGAGGTTGGGGCAGTATTTATTCCTTTAATCTAGTCATGTTCTAGCCATATTTAGCATGTAGAAATTAAACACAGAAATAGTACAATCTATGTTAGTATTTATTTACAATATGGGTTAGTTCAAAATAAGATCTAGGAGAAATAAACTTTGTATGGTAAAACTAATGAGTTTGATTAATAATAAAGAAGCTGAAAATCTTGCCCCATCCCTCAGTATCATTCAATTCGAATATGACGTTTCCATATATAAATAATGAAAGAAATTATTCATTAGAGTAGTTCAACAAATAGACGTTACATCATTAGTCATTAGCTCACACAAGTTGCGACTTCTGATGGTTGTCATTTATAAGGGTGTGGCAGCTGGCTAATGAAAAAAAAGAGGAAAGAATAAATGAATAATGGAAGTAACTATCATTTAGTGTGTTCGAATAAGTAGTTGTGAATATAAATGATTGCATACAGTTGGTTAGGTTAGGTCAGTTTAGGTGAAATTTTTCTCCTGAGCGGATTGCAAAACGAACCAATTGATGATAATCCATAGAGAAAATAGTGTATTTTATTTCATATATATGTGATGTTTTACTTAATATATACATGTGATGTACGATATCTGGGAATAAACTACATATCCTCAACTCCTAAGGTATTGTTAACTGTGCGGTTGACCCGCAGGGTCAAAAAATGTTTCGACCCGCGAATTAAATTAATTCGCGGCCGCGAATTAAAATTATCCGCGGATGAAGTCGCGGATCCGCGTCCGCGTCCGCGGATCCGCGGATAATTCGCCGATAAAACCGCGGGTCCGCGGCCTTGGTCGCGGACCCGCGGTTTTATCGGCGGGCTATCCGCGGATCCGTGGCCGTGACAGCAAATTCGCGAATCCGCAGAATAATTTCAACGGCGATCGCGAATTAATTCAATTCGCGGGTCGAAAAATTTTCTAAGCGGAGTGGAGCGAAGCGGAGCGAAGCTGACCACATCTGTTTTTTCATTTCCATCCCTCATATTAGGATTCATTTAACAAATACTTCTACCCCCCTCCATCACCCCCTCCACTCTCCCTCCTTCTACAAATCATATATAAAAGGTTGCATTCTCAATAACTGATAGACTTGTTCACTCATCATGAATCGAGTAACTCCAATTGTGCAGGAAGCTGATTCCTCAAGTGAGCCTCATGTCGATTCTCCCGAGGGTTCGTCCTATGGAGATATCCAAGTGCAAGATATCACTTCAACGTGTCCGGACGACTTCGATGGGTATTCAGATACCACCATTGATTTGAATGAGGAACGACGTTATTTCGAATATGAAGCTGATGAGTATGGCCAATTTGATGACCCAATGGATCCAGATGCCGACTTTGGGGTGATGAACGAGTTTTTTCTGATAGTTCGGGAAGAATCACCCAGCCCCGACATTATGGAGCCGTATTTAGATGATCAAGTCGGAGAACAAAATCAATTCGATGACCCCCTCGAGATACCCGACTCTCCGGATCCTGACATAATCATTATAGATGACGATTAAAATGGTTGGGTTAGGTTAGTTTTCTCGGAGTGCACATAATCTGGTTGGTGCACACGGAATACTGCGTGGTTTGGGGCAGTGTTCAACCTAACCCAATATTTTTTTTTAAGCTAATGACCCATATGTATCACTCATATCTGATAGTAAAAAATAGAGAAGTCCAATACATTCAACGAATCAACGAATTCAACGAAGATATATTCGAAATCAACTAGTAACAGTTTGGATATCCAACCATACACTTCAGTTCACCCACTATTTGTGTCAATAATTTTTTTTTGAGAAGGACTTGATTTTTTTCCAACAAAAGGTTTAGTGTTAAACAAAAAAAAAACAGCAACAATAAAAAATATATAATATTTATTAAAACAAATCATTGTGAGGGTACATGATTACAAATTATGCAAACATCCAATCGACGAAAGTTCGTCAGTGGCCTGTCACAAGCTTCGCAAAAAGTTTGCGTCATCCCCATCATCGAAATAGTGTAATGGATATCAATATGTTGATACTCACCCCCATTATTATTTCTATGGGAATAAAACCTAAAACAGCACCAACATAACATGTAGATGGTATCATCAATGGTTCGTATACGAACATGAGAGTCCGTAACACAATATAAATCTAAATTATTTTCCACCGTACACTGACATCCAACCAACGACTTCCTATAATGATGTTCCCATTGTCAGTCGCCGGGTCATCGTCGATACCCTCATCTACCATGGCTACACCGTCTTCTTCTACATCGATACCCTCATCTACCATGGCTACACCGTCTTCTCCTACGTCGATGTCATCTACGATGTCGATTATGTAATCCCCTCCTTCGACGATATCATCCTCTTCTCCAATAACGTCGATGGGAAGTTCATCCTCTTCATCAATAATGTCGTTGGGGGGAAGTTCATCATCTTCATCAGAAAACCGATTATTTTCGTCTTCGAGAGACAATCTCATCAAAACTTCATTGATTTCTTTAGCGTTCATTTTTTTTATTTTTCGATAAGTTTCGTCAAAGGTACTACTAGCACTAGTGAATAGTAATTGGAGTTTAGAGTTGCGAGTCGATTTTTATATGTTTTTTTTTCTTGTGGAGGTGGTAACCCCACCACTACGCCATCCCTCCTCTTGTCACTCTATGTGTTTATAATAGGAAGAGAGGTTCATGAGAGTACATTTGAATTCATCAGTTGAATATTTCGACATCCAATAGTGAATACTAATATGCCTTTTCCAAAAGAGTGGGATTCAAAACCGAAAGTACGCGGTCATCCAATCAAAGTCAATCAAGTTATAATGTGTAGTAATTGTCAAGGTTATTGGCCTGAAGCATATATTAATCCATGTACCGGTCTGTGTCGTAGATGTGTATTGAAAAATCCAACCCAAGTTCCGAGTCCAATCAAAGTTTCGAAGGCGACAAATAATTCAACTCCAGAAGTATGCCCCCACCATCAGTGCTGCAAATGTTCCATAGGAATCGTGTGTGACAATATGGGAATTTATAGAAATATTTGTGTGAACTGTGCAGCAAATTGTGAGTTACTACTTCAACGTTGTCAACGTTGTGATAACTATAAAGTAGATTGTTGGAACAATTTATGTACCGTATGCAGAAGTGGATTGATATTATGTGAAAATGTTGGTGATTTCTATCCCGATGAGAACATTCACTTCCGGGATTGTTGGTGTTTGAACAGTGAAGATCAGGTGAAAAGACGAGAAATATATGGTAACGCTATTCGGACATATATTCCATTGGTTACAGTGCCACCCATCACAGCTAATGTCAATATTCAATACATGTGAAATTATATGTTGAATAAATAAATTGCTTTAATATTCAATAATAAAAATTCAATTTCATCATATTGTCTTTATTTTTCCATTTACTACAATAATATTTCAATTAAACTAATGAACTTTCATCGATCCAAGAGTTATGATCTCCAGAGAATCCCAACCACTTCACAAATAGGCGACGTCCTTTCCTTTTCAAAACTTGCTCAACCAAATATGTATTGGGATCTCTCGCTTTACTCAATTCCATTTTATAAAAGCAACCTTTGATCGGATCTCCATTCACATCTTCTAGCTCATAAGTTATAGGCTCTGTACTATTAATTTTCACAACTTTAAAAAGTTCAGTAGTGAAATTTGCTGTATAACCTTTGGCGAATGCATTTTTAAACTTACTGATTCGCACCATATCTCCAATTTTGAATTCTTTTTTTTCACGTTTTCCATGCTGCTTCTTTGATCTTGCATAAACTGTCATTTTTGTGGATGGTTTTACGTCTACGGGCTTCATACCAATGGTACGATGAACTTTGTTGTTATATTGACTGGTAATTTTGGGAAGAATATTCAACCAACTGTAATGGCCTTGAAGTGAAAATTGTCTATAAAGCCAACTTTTCAACGTCCTGATGACTCTTTCCGCAATTGCAGCCTTTTTTGTGCTGAATGTTGAGTAATGATTAATACGGTGCTCTCTCATTAGCGATGAAAATTTTGAATTATAAAACTCGGTACCGTGATCAGATTGTAAGTTCCTTGGGACATGCTTCGCATCTTTCAACACACTCGCCATAGCTGCAGTAACTGAATCAGCTGTTTTATTTCTCAGTGGTCTTGACCATACATACTTTGAATAACAGTTGATTACTATGAGGATGTACCTATAACCATTATTTTCTTTAGCATATGGTTGCATTTCCATTAGATCCATCTGCCACAAGTCATAAAATCCCTTTATTATTGTCTTTCGACGGATAAAATTTCGACGCGCCGGCTTATGTATTTCCTTCACAACCTGCCATTTTGCATCACTCATATTACTGCTATATGACTTCTTCGAAGTGATGAAGTCGAGAATTCAGTTCGCTACTGTTCACGTGCAGGTTTAACAACTGACTGTTCAACTTCAATAACTCGCTCAGTAAAAGTATCAATCAACTCGGTTACAACACCAATTCGCTTTTCCACATTAGTCAATCGATCAGCTAATGCTGAAGTGATGAGTGCATTTTTGTCAATGATGATTCGCAGTTCGGTATTTTTTGAATCAATGGTTTTTTTGACGTATCGTAGCGCTGGCGCAATGAATTCTTCGAAATAGTTCAGGGTTGATTCCTTGGTTTCTTTAATATGATTATCAACGTATCTTTTAGTTACAGAGTCTTCACCGTCTACAGGTTCACCAATATTCTGCAATCGCTTATTCTGAATGTCATAATCACCATGTGGTGTAAGAATGAATCCAACACCCGATCTTCCAACAAGTGGTTTACCAACACCACCCCTTCTACGCCCAAATTTATCATTTGTGGTATGCATAGTTAGATCATCTGTGAGTAACTGAGTTAGCTTCATACATTGTGTTCATTATATTACGGTCAATAGACTAATCCTTCTTCACGTAATTCCTCAATTATGGCCAATATTTCATTATCGTGCCCGGAATGTCCAGCCATTCGTGAACTCCAAAGCAATTGGAGGCGATCAACCAATTCTTCGAGTTTATTCCAATAAACATAATCTATATGCTTATTTCTGATATATTTTTTTTGAGTGGGTATTTTGATTATACCGGTACCTTCTCTACTGGGATTCTGCAGTGGGTTTCCATTAGATAATAGTGGTACGATTATTTCTCGATATTTCTTCCAATTATTTGATAGTAGACCCTGTTTTCTTTCATTGTATTTATATGCTGCCTTCGTTAATTTGAGTATATCACCATAAGTGGTCATATCGGAAGAGGGGATATTTCCCGATGGTACTTTCATGAATATCAATTTATATAGTTTTGGGGTACCCTGATAAGTGGCAATAGTTTTACCATTTTTCTTGAACACAATTTTCTCATCGATGAACTCCACATCAGCTACACCCATTTGTAAATTTCCCGTTTCAGTGTTCATGTGTACTCCAAAGACGGTATCGTATGAGGGATTTCCTGATAGTAACTTTTGTATGTGCTTTTGTACCTCATCACCATTATCAAGCACATTAGATGATTCTAAATCTGAAGTTGTCAACGAAGAAGCTTGAAGATCCTTCGAGAAAGCCTCTTCAAATTTCGTTTTTAGCTCACTTTCAATTATATTTTTGGTTGTGAGTGGTGTAGCACTCTTTGTTGTCTGCATCACCTGATTTATTTGAGATGCTCCTCCAGTATTGGCAGATATTGCTTTCAAAGGTGTTATTATTGGCTCATAAATTCTTTCGAGTGCTGATTGATCACCTAAGCGACTATTCTTGATATAATTGAATTTCTTCCGAACGGCATCTGTTGCTTCAATTAACTTTCTTTTCAAACACATTTCATCATCATTTTTTCCCTCCATAATGTATTCACTTCAAGAATGTGTACAATGAAGCGTCGTCCACACTATCTAGCACTCGAATGATTCAATTGTTTCAAGAATGTCAAGGATATATGAAAGCATCAAATCCTTTTCGATAACGTCCATCTTGCACTTCTCGATCCTTATCAATTACTAAAAATCCATATTTATCCACCCAACATCTTGCACACATATCTTTAAATTGCTTGTATGTCACATCTGGTGACACGTGGTCAGAAAAAATATGATTGAGATTCATATCATCTTGTTTGAACAGCACAATAAAATTTGCATTATCTCGAATCAATTGTTTCGGGACTCGTGAATATGTTTGGGCTAGATAGAAGCAATCCACATTTTTATGACGACCCATACTGAAATATGATCGTATAACATCCTGTTTCTCACACATCACATCATCGAAAATGAATATTGAATCGGTTCTGGCATCTGAAGGCTCTACTATTTCAGCTGCATTATTGGTGAAAGTGTAAAATCCCAACCCTTCAATTGGAGCTAATACTTCACGTAAATACTCATATTTGGGTTGATAAAGGGACTTTGAATAAAGATAAACATTTGCAAATCGTAATCCTAGAGGGTGAGTCAGTAGAGAAATCATAACATTTGTCTTGCCGCAATTGGAAGGTCCGATAATCAGACCGCGAATGGATAGTGGAAGTAAGGATCCATGACGCTGTTTCACACCGCTTTCCGATCCGCCACCCACTTTTTCATCGAAATTATCGATGGAAAATTGGTGCTTCTGCTTCAGTATGCGCATTGTATGACAGTTGGAGACTATATAAGCAGGTCTCCATATCGATTCCTTTATTTAAATGGGGGTTATGAGCCGATGTAGATCTCCTGAGTGGCATCCAAATAAAGCTGGTAGGGGATTGGTCAATTCCCTCATCAATAGTCTACTTTTCGAATTACACTTACCTGGCTATCAGTATTGCGGCCCTGGCACCAAATTGCAGAAAAGATTGGCGAGAGGTGATCCGGGTGTCAATCAACTGGATTCTGAATGTCGAAAACACGATATTGCATATTCACAAAATCCTAACAATCTTTCAGCTAGACACAGAGCAGATCAGGAGCTTGCAGAAAGTGCTTGGAATCGATTCAAGGCAAAAGACGCATCTATTGGAGAGAAAGGATCCGCTTGGCTAATTACGAATATAATGAAGGGGAAACGGCGATTTGGTATGGGTTGCGAGTCACCATCCAAGCAATCACGGATACAGAAAAAAAAAGGTCCTACCAAGAAAAAAAAATCAAAAAAACTATTGAAAGACTCTAAGGTGATAGCTTTTGGTTCTGGAATCGTTAAGAAAGTGCGTGATGTGCTACACAAAGCGGGCGGAAGTGAATTTTGTTGTCAAAAATTCTAAAAGAGCAGCTGAAATTGCACTGAAAGCAGCACGCAAATATACGAGGGCTGCGGGTGGGAAAAAGAAAATTCGCACACCGCCAATCATACCAATTCCTAGGTAGGTAGTTTAGCCGGTGCTACAGCTGGCATAACAAAAGCAGTACAAGCAGCGAAAGCGAGTAGGGAGCAATTGAGTGAGGCAAATCGACATAATAAAAACATGGAGGCAATCGCTCTAGGTAAACGAGGAAGCGATATCTACTTGAAGCCTTACCGTAAAGGATTAGGGGTCTATTTAAAACCTCAAATTTCAAAAAACTCATAGATTTGCTACCTCAAAGAGCTCTCTCCAACATCGACCTCAACTATCATGCTAAGAAAATGATGATTCCATATTTTCGGGGGGTATATATGCGTGACGATTTGCCAAAATCGGGACCACTCCGATATGAATCTGCCATAGTAAATTTGGATAGTCGACATGGTCAAGGGACACATTGGGTAGCATACAGAAAATGTGACACTTCAGTGAAATATTTTGATAGTTTCGGTGATTTACCCCCTCCAAAAGAATTGATTCACTATTTTTATAGGGGTTCAAATCCTATCAATATTATCACATATAACTATGAGCGTAAACAACAATTCAACACAGTATGGTGTGGTCATTTGTGTTTGGAATTTCTACAGAGCAAGACATGGAGATAACACCAGCGCAGGACAGGGAAAGTATCAAGAGGATGAGTCATTCATTGATCGCATATTCCAGAGTACGCACTTTACGAAAAATGAGTAAAGAACAACTCGCTGATATGCCGAAAGAGGTGTTGATTGGGTGTGCATCGCATGAAATTGCATCTGTATGGGATAAGTTACCACAAAATCTACAGAATGATATTGATGTCTTGAAGTATCAGTACTGCGAAGACCATCAGAATAATTCCAGCGGTAGCAGCAATAATTCCGATGTGAATGATGGGCCACCTACAAGAAAAATTTTCTGTTGTTATTGTAAAGTGAATGATGTGAATGTAGTCACACATAATGGGATGGATCATCTGGACAGACCACCTAAAAAACGACGATTACTCCACAATTTCTGCTGTCAGCAATAAAAAGACATGAGTCAATGAAAATTCATCAGTCATGTCACGCACGTTTTCATTGTCGGGGCACTCTAGCGAGTTGAGCGCCAACTTCTACCCACCCATCGAATTGGATAGTGGCGCTAATTATGGTCTGGGCTTACACGGTTTCTATTCCTACAACTCCATATTCAATGTGGATGTGAAAAATAATGTTATCGCCTATTCTGAAGAAGCTAACTCACCTCCTATCATTATAAAAATTCCACCTGGAGCGTATGAAATTGATGAAATCAATAAGGTGATTCAAAAATTCATCAAATCCAAAGAAATGCAATTGGAGAATGGAGCTGAGGAGAATATCGATGGAGTATTTCTCCTACACGCAAACAACAACACTCTGAAATGTGAAATGAGGTCGAAATATTACATCCATCTCAAACATGAAAACACTATTGCCGAACTTTTAGGGTTCGAAGCCGATGTGTTTGGCATCGATGAAACTCATGAATCAACATTGCCCGTAAATATCAATAAGGTGAGAATTATTCGTGTGGATTGTAATGTCACAGCTGGAGCATATTCAAATGGTGATGAAATCCATAGCATCTTTGAATTTGATATTGATGTAGAGCCCGGTTACAAACTCACCAAGGAACCGCAAAATATTATTTATATGCCAATACAGCCTGGCGGTCGTAAGTACCTCGACAATATCACTTTACGCATATTGGATGATAATGGTAATCTAATCAATTTCAATGGTGAAAAAATAATAGTTAAATTGGAATTGATTAGGCTATAACGATCATCATTTCTCATATGTTGATTCACAACATCGACGACCGTCATAAGTGTATCACAAAAATGAGTGGAGCAAGCATCGATAAGTTTGGTCGCAGAAGTAAGGCAGTTTCAAATAATGTTTTGCGAGGAAAACCTGGAGTTGGTTTTAAATTGACTTCCGATGGAAACTTTGATATGGAAAATAAACGATTGAAAAATATAGCCGAGCCTAAAGAGAGTACGGATTGTGTTAATCGGGAATATTTTGTTTTTTACATCTCGAAGATCAAAGGAGAATTAGATTCTGATATTGATGAAATCAATTTGAGATTAGATGGAGTAGAAAAATATTCCGCATAAGTCCGGGAAGATCTCATTACGCTTGGGCTGAAATTAGTAGAAATTGTAAAAAAATGTGAACATATGGAAAAGGATATCAAATCGATGCAATCTGATATAATAAAACAACCCTCGATAAGCATTCAAACAATTGAGCAAAAATGATGGTGAGCGATGATAATCTGTGAAAAAATCAGTATAAAGCAGGAGTTGACTAAATTTTAACTCATTATTTATCATTTCCTAACGCTGAGCAGATGTCAATAATTGATAAAGCTAAAGATTTCACCATAATTGTTTCTAAAAAATGGGGTTGTGCTTCAATATCCAGCGATTGCAGCAGCGGCAGCAGTTGAATCAGCGTAATGCATTTGGTGGAGACTATAATCATGTACATTTAAAGAAGAAAAAATCTAAAAGTCGATTCATTCCACGTATGCCCGCCGAACGATCAAGATATAGGCTGAGCGCTAGTAGTTTAAACTTCCTCAAATCTATTGGCTTGAAGGTGCGATATAAAAAATAGTAATAACATGGCGACAATCACCACAAGCGATAAACTGGAGGTGTTCGAAGAGCCCCTGTTCGACCATTTCCTCATTAGCCTTCATGAGCATACATATAAGCCGTATGGTTCACCATATTACAAAAATTCAGATGAAATAAGAATTCCAATCAATTTTCAAGATCTTATACTCGATATTGCAGATAGTTACATATATATCGAGGGGAAGTTCACACCATCTGATGCCACGAAGCAGTGCTACCTATCCAATAACGCCCTCGCCTTCCTCTTCGACGAAATTCGCTATGAAATGGGTGGAGATCAAGTGGCCGTTGTTCGAAAACCCGGCATAACTACCACAATGAAAACGATGATATCATTTGGACAAACACATGCAAATTCGCTACTACCGATAGGATGGGGTCTTGATGTGAATAAACAAGATATATTGGATTCTGTCAGCAATGTATTCAGCGGTAAATTACCCTTGAAGTATCTCATGGGTTTTGCTGAAGATTACAATAAGGGGATACTGAATGTAAAACAGGAGCTCATTTTGATTATAGCACGATCATTCAAAAATTCATTTATTGGGGAAGTCGATGCAGATTTGGAAATCAATAAAATAGAATGGAGAATCAGACACATTGTGCCGGAAGATCGACAGAAACTGAAGTTATTGAATCGCATCAATAAAAATGGTAATTATGCTAAGGTGAAGGTGGCTTATCGTATGTGGGACCTTTATGAATTACCCACACTTCGTGACACATCCTCAGATATATGGGCCGTGAAGATGACCAACAGTCTTGAAAGACCTCGATACATCATCATCGGCTTTCAAAACACCGACCATTCCGAAAATATATCAAAAGATGTAACGAAATTCATACATGTGAATATTAATAATATTCGACTATCTCTGAACTCTGAAGTATACCCATATGAGCGTTGGAATCTGGATTTCGACAAGAAGTTAGACTCATCAGCCTATTATGCATATGAAAACTTCCAACGCAGCTACTATGATAAAGCTATGAGTGAACCGATGATGGATATTGGCAGCTTTCGTAACAACCCACTATTCATCATCGACTGCTCCCATCAACCTGAAGCTATGAAGTCATCCACTGTCGACGTCAAAATTGAATTCGAAACACGCAAGGTGAAGTTTCCAGCGAACACCAAAGTATATGCACTAATCCTCCACGATGCTGTTTTATCTTATGATGCTCTTAATGGTTCTGTTCAGACTGGATTGTAATAAGATTGACATGTAATTCACCATGAAATATTCGATATTAAAACACTCAATAATTATTTCCTGCCTTTTATTCATCAAACAATTATATATAGATGAATATGAATTGAAACATAATTTGATTATCACATATACAACACATTTAAAATATTCTAAACACCATCATGTAAGGATTCTTCCAGTTGTGGGTTGGGACTCCGTGGTTCCAATTGATATTTCTCTATGATATTCTGCGGTAGGTAGGTGCATATATCGTAAAGGAATTCTTTTAAGTCTGCTTCAATTATCAGCTCACAGAACTCGTCCAAATTTCTGCTTCCATACGAATATTTATGACACAATGCCACACCGAGTTCATACTTCTCACTAAGCTCCAGAAGTTTTCGCACCTCCTCAGCATCATAACATACACTCAAATCATAATTTGATGAATGTAGAGCGTCAAAACTCAGATCAGCCAATTCCCAAGCCATTTTTCTTATGGCAGAATCCAAATCCACTGCTTCTGGCCACTCTTGCGCTGAATATTGCATCCACATATTTATAGGATGGAGAGCTCTGAAAATACACCAATTGCATTCATTAGTTTGGTAATTATATTGTGAAAAAATTAAAATACTCACGTGAAATTCGACTATGTCTATGAAATGAGCAAGTTGATACATATTTTATATTATTCTACCATATTTTCACTATTTACAAAAAAAAAAAAGATTGTAGTTATACTCTCAAAACTTTCAATCCAAAACATTGAATTTCATCAATGATCGGGTTTTAGCACCAGGATAATCCTGTGAACTTTGACCCATATAAGTAAGTGTGAATTTGGCTTTGGATGAATTCACTTCACGAATGAAGTCTTCTGTGAATTGCTCTGTGACACGTTTTGGAAGCCATGCTTTAAAAGGAGTATTACTTTCCTCATCCAATAGAACTACTTGAATGGATTTACCATATCGTGTGGAATACATTGACATTTTTTCTATTTTATATTCTCTATCAATAACCAGGGCGGTTATAGGTTTTTGCTCTAAAGCTTCACTTTGTTGAATTATAGCAAAATTGATTTTTTCAATGTCAAATTTCAAATTATCCATATTCATAAATATAGTGAAATTACGGTTCAAAAATATAAACTATGTTCACCTTTGTGATGATGATGTTCACTTTTTGGATTGGTAAATACTAGCTGCTGTCGTCAACACAACTCAACAAATACTCACTAACTATTCAATTACGTTAGGTAGTCTGAACTGAGTGAGAATATATGATACACTAAGCTTATATAGAAAATCATCCTCGAAAAGAGGGAGGGGTTCAAGGTTATGCATCGATGACAGTTATATCTCAAGGTCAAAGCACAAGTCCAGGGCCATGCCTCGAGGACCTATGATGTGACATCATACAAGGTCAAACATCGAGGTCACGTATTGAGCAAGGATAAATCTCAAGGTCGAACCGCATGGTCATATTGAACGTGCATAATGCAAGATCATGAGGTATCTTTCAAGACCAAACTTCAAGGTCACATATTGAGGAACAGACTCAAATCTCAAGGTCGACACCCATGATCAAGGTCATATCATCTGACACGTAACTGAAGGTCATATGACGACATTCAAGGACAAGGTCAAATGGTGGGGGGAGGTCCTCAAGCGGCCTTAGACAACTACTATTGTGAAAAAGGCATGGGCGCTTTGTGCCCATATTTTTTGTATATCAAGCACCCGTCGCTTTTTTCACAATAATACTAGTATTTTTCGTTCGTTATTGTTTTAAGCTCATTAAAAATTATTTTTTACTTTCCAGTTCAATTTTCTTTAAAAGCGTGTTTTTTAGTTTTTCAAACTATATTTATTTATAGTCTGAGCATAAGTGATTACCATATGCTTCTTGTGATTGAAATTGGTTGTAACAAAAAGTTGTGTCCACCGAGGAGATTTACTTTTCTCAATAATTCCTTCCGAGAGAAGTCTTGGAATTTCCGATTCTATGAATTTTTCATCATCCTGAGAATATCCAAAAGATTTCATAGCAATGGGCCTACAATCTCGAGCGAGATTTTTGAAAAGAGTAGCCGGTGGGACTGACGCCTGGGTTGAACTGTAAATTTTGAGAGGAGTCCTTGGTCCACCGAAATTAACTTCAATTGTAAAGTGATCTTCGAGAATATCATGTCCAAGTATAATGTCAGTACAAAATTATCACTTTGATATATTTGTATAGATGGTTTTTCACTTCAAGATCGATTATATCACTTTCTTTCACTATGACACGTGGTTCAAAGAAGTCATATTAGAAAGTATCATTTGCATGTTATAACGAGAAACAATGAAATTATTTATGAAAGTAGAAGTGCTTCAGATATGAATGCGCCGTGTAGCCTTCATTCCATTGACAGTGAATGGTACTGTCGTTTTACTAAAGCAGCTGGATGAAGTGATTAGTGTGAAGTTACCCACAACTTTTCATCCACAGTTTATAACGAGGAACAATCGAACAGGGTTTAGAATGAGATTTGCGAGCAGTGTTGCCAGATTGCAATATTAAGAATTTTACCTGTATTTTGATATTTTCATTCCATTGAAACATGTCGAATAAATGAGTTACCTATCAGCCAACTGTCCCTATACAAGCATTAATACCAAAAAACATGTAAAATGGGAGTATGATATTATTCAGGAAAAATTCATTTGTACCGAAACAGGTAGCATATGGGAACTGAAAAACTAGTTCCTCGGTGAAAATTCAATGACTTGTGAACAGTATGTCATTTGAAATATCCTGCGTTGAATAATACCGAATGCCCGGGAAATATCAAATTATCATTCATGTATAGAGTTTCAAATTGATTACTTCCTTCCTTTCTTTGGAAGATTCTCTCATCCCTTTTTTTTGTATCAGATGGAGTAGTAGAAAGCCAAAAACTTTCTTTCCCAAAAAAAAAGAAATTTCTCAATTATCAAAAATAGTTTGGTAATGAAAACTTCAGAATATATTCTTCGAAAGTATATCTATCGACGTGATCATACAGATTTGCGTACCATACGTTCCTTTGGTGCGAAAAAAAATAGTTCCGTATATTCAGAACTGAATTACTCAGTAAAGTCAAATTTTTCACTTATCAAAAAAAGTTTGTTGATGAAAATTCCAGGATATATTCTTCAAAAATATATCTATCGACGTGATCAAACAGATTTGCGTACCATACATTCCTTCGGTGCAAAAAAAAAGTTCCGTATATTCGGAACTGAATAACTGAATTACTCAATAAATTCAAATCTCTTACTTATCAAAAATAGTTTGTTGATGAAAATTCCAGAATATATTCTTCGAAAGTATATCTATCCACGTGATCAAACAGATTTGCGTACCATATGTTCCTTCGGTGCGAAAAAAAAGTTCCGTATATTCGGAACTGAATTACTCAATAAAGTCTACTCTCACTTATCAAAAATAGTTTGTTGATGAAAATTTCAGAATATATTTTTCGAAAGTATATCTATCGACGTGCATGAACAGATTTGCGTACCATACGTTCCTTCGGTGCGAAAAAAAATAGTTCCGTATATTCGGAACTGAATTACTCAGTAAAGTCAAATTTCTCACTTATCAAAAATAGTTTGTTGATGAAAAATCCATGATATATTTTTCGAAAGTATATCTATCGACCTGATTAAACATATTTGCGTACCATACGTTACTACGGTGCGAAAAAAAAATAGTTCCGTATATTCGGAACTGAATTACTCAATAAAGTCAATTCTCTCACTTATCAAAAACAGTTTTTTGATGAAAATTTCAGAATTGAACAGACAGGTGCACTGAAAATAAAAGATTGTTATTCATTAAGAAGATAACATTGACTATTTCAAATATTACCTGACCGGAACGTTGTATTTACCATTTTTGGCACGTTGGCCAAAACATAATTCTTGTTACGGTTGTTACGTTTCAATTTAGCACTAGATCAAACTGCTCTTATGTGACCTTTCAAAACACTACCTTACCTTTTAAGATTTTTATTCAAAGGATATTAACAATGTAATTGAGTTACAAGTAGATTTTATTCATTTAACATCATAGTAATGGGAATCTTCCGTTCCATAGAAAACCATACCTGAAATGTACAAGAATAAATGTATGCTCCCTGACTAGCTGCTTGCCCAGTACTTACGCATTCTCCTATTGCCAATCGACGTTGGAGATCCGAAATTTCTCGCTAGGTTGAAATAGTTGTTATTATTTGTTTCTCAGTTTTCTTCACCTATCATTTTTTCAGCCGTTGTCTGCCTTATTCCCTATACCTTTCCGAGAATATTTCTTGCATAGATTGTTATTCATCACTTCCAGAAGGTTTACTGACATATTAGAGCCATATCGCCTGAAAAACAATATTAGTTAGCTCTGGTTTCTGAATACTGTTTGATATTTTCGGTGAATATTCTGCATAAGATAAATGTTCAAATATTCGTACTGAATGGGAAAGATGTGACGACTTACCTTATATGTTTCTATTCCATCGCATAAATAAGGATTGGTAAATAGTTGAAAATAGGTTGGAGTGAATACTTTTGTAAACATTATAATATACAAGATCGGTTACTCAAGTTGTCAAGGGTTGTTTAAGGGTTGCATTGCTTTGAGAAGGAGTTTTGATGGGTCATGGACTTGTTGATATTGTCTCAAGTGGCTGTGGAGGAATTGATAGATTTATGATGTTGTGCACAGCGCCCCCTTGGTGCTTGTAGGGTAGGTTGGACGCACTGTGGCAACAACTGGTTAGCTGTCAGATGTGGCAGTCTCGGAGTATTCGGAAGTTGGCCTTCGATGAGCTTGGTTCGGAGTTCAAAGCGTACCATCAGACTGATTGTAGGATATATTTGGTTGTATTTGTGCCATCCTCGTCTCTAGATTCATAAGAAACAGAAGGCCCTCAGTCACTCATCAAGTCCCAGTAGGACTTCCGTGCAGAACACCGCATACGAAGAAACGTATAGAAAACCCCTTGGCCAGGGTAAGAATTTTACCATTAAATGTGTTTTTGATGAGTTTAGTAATTTCTGATTCCATCGTTATATCTCAAATAAATATTAGTATTGAAGAGAGGTTTCAACACTCATTCAATTTTCTTGATTTTTATGGATCATATGGTTATACAGGGCACCCAAAAATATACTCTTGTTATCTTGCTTCTTTGCTTAATGAAAATATACCAGGGGTATTGATTAGTCAAATAGTCCTATTGAATGGGGGTTGAATCTCACCTTGTTTTTATCTGATTCTGATTGAGAATTTTCTTCCGTAGGGTTTTTTTTCTTCTCCTTTCCTTTTTTTTTCTTCTTCTTAAGTTTTTTCATCTTTCTGGATCTTATTTGGTGATCCATTACTGGTCCAGCTTGTCGTGCCCTACAGGGTGATCTATCTTGGTGGTGCTACAGGGTGATCCATCTCCGCCGTACTACAGGGTGATCTATCTTGGTGGTGCTACAGGGTGATCCATTTCCGCCGTACTACAGGGTGATCCATCTCAGCAGTACTACAGGGTGATCCACTTCCGTCGAACCACGAGGTAGCCTAACAACATATACCGGGTGGCCCAAAAGGAGCACGCAAGTTATAATTGATTTAATTGAAAATTTGTGATATACTGAGATATTTGCATAATCGTTGCCCTTATGTTTATTGATACCTGTTTGATATAGTGTTTGTTATTTATACCTGATTGATATAGTGATGCATTTGTGAAACGGAAATTGAGGTATTTTCTTCCTTTCACGATTGCTGATTGACACCGATGCGCCTACGCCTGAGCTCACGCGACGCAAACGAGTTTGTCATACCATCCGATACTAGTATTTACGATTTCACCTACTCAATTTTCGTGGTAGTTTTACTCGACGTATTGTAGTTTTTTTGAGCGTCGTTACTACCGTAATTTATGGCTGATTGAATTCGTGGTTATATACACCGCGCTCGTGTATTGACATTTGAACATCGCGTAGTAGTGTGAATATTGCATTGTTGTCTTAGAAGCGTTGTTGGTTAATCCATGTAAGTTAGGATTACTGAATAAATCATATTGGGGATCTTTATCTTTTATTTCCAATATTAATTGGTAAGTTATTGATATTGTGAGTTACTTAGGGTATCTGGAGGATTAAATTTACCTGGCGCCCATTAAGATCTATTTGAAATTTGCTAAGTTGTTTAACCCACTCCCGTCTCCACTGTTTAGCTTAGCCGCGGATACCCATCTGTCTTATTTGTTACCGACAGATGATTTAGTCTCCTCTTGTGGTTTGTGAGGTGACATTTTTGGCGCCCAACGTGGGGCCGCGTTAAAACAACGTCTTCATAGTTCTTTTTTTATAAATTTGGAAATTTTTTTTTTTGATGAATTAGAATTTTTTTTTTTTTTTTATCATTTTTTTTTAATATTTTTTTTTGTGTCTCATTGGAATTGTTATCATGTCCCACAAAATGCTAGTGAACCGTTTGAGTCAAGATGAGCTCGTGTATGAGGTTAGGGTTAGAGAAATTGCTACAGGAACTGTTCAAGAGATGCGGCATTCTCTGACGATGGCAATCAAATTAGAGGAGAAGGGCACTTAAGTAAAAGCTTGTTTTTAAAGTTTTTTTTATCATTATTTTATTGAACTATAGTATTGATGTTTTTATATATACATGAAAACGTAAATTTGTGATTGTTGACATGTCCTTGTTCAATGTAACTGAAATATTGACGTTTTTGATAATGTATGTAATCTTTGTGCATTCTATTAATACCACTACGGAACATTGTTATTGGGAAAAAAAAACGGCTGTCGCCTTGGATTTATGAATTGAGGGACTCTGATGGTAATTCGAAGGGTTCCTGGCATGTGAAGGATTTAAAACCTTCATCTTCAGAAGACTGAATTCTTGAGAATTTGAGTGAAATTTACGGGGTAAATTTCTTCGAGAAAGGGGGGAGTTGTTACGTTTCAATTTAGCACTAGATCAAACTGCTCTTATGTGACCTTTCAAAACACTACCTTACCTTTTAAGATTTTTATTCAAAGGATATTAACAATGTAATTGAGTTACAAGTAGATTTTATTCATTTAACATCATAGTAATGGGAATCTTCCGTTCCATAGAAAACCATACCTGAAATGTACAAGAATAAATGTATGCTCCCTGACTAGCTGCTTGACCAGTACTTACGCATTCTCCTATTGCCAATCGACGTTGGAGATCCGAAATTCCTCGCTAGGTTGAAATAGTTGTTATTGTTTGTTTCTCAGTTTTCTTCACCTATCATTTTTTTAGCCGTTGTCTGCCTCATTCCCTATACCTTTCCGAGAATATTTCTTGCATAGATTGTTATTCATCACTTCCAGAAGGTTTACTGACATATTAGAGCCATATCGCCTGAAAAACAATATTAGTTAGCTCTGGTTTCTGAATACTGTTTGATATTTTCGGTAAATATTCTGCATAAGATGAATGTTCAAATATTCGTACTGAATGGGAAAGATGTGACGACTTACCTTATATGTTTCTATTCCATCGCATAAATAAGGATTGGTAAATAGTTGAAAATAGGTTGGAGTGAATACTTTTGTAAACATTATAATATACAAGGTTAAGAGACAGCTGTTGGTTGACATCTGCCAAACTTTCGTAGTGTCGTTCCGTCGACTTACACCGAACTAGTTCTACAGTTGTTCACGGGTGAGGGATTGATCGGTTACTCAAGTTGTCAAGGGTTGTTTAAGGGTTGCATTGCTTTGAGAAGGAGTTTTGATGGGTCATGGACTTGTTGATATTGTCTCAAGTGGCTGTGGAGGAATTGATAGATTTATGATGTTGTGCACAGCGCCCCCTTGGTGCTTGTAGGGTAGGTTGGACGCACTGTGGCAACAACTGGTTAGCTGTCAGATGTGGCAGTCTCGGAGTATTCGGAAGTTGGCCTTCGATGAGCTTGGTTCGGAGTTCAAAGCGTACCATCAGACTGATTGTAGGATATATTTGGTTGTATTTGTGCCATCCTTCACGGGGATTATTTCTACAAGTCAGGATTGTAAAGTGGAAGACTGATTGGTCATTTTGGTGTGGATATTTGCAGTCTGAAACTTAAGCTCTTTTGAGGATTTGTGGTGGTTACCGAACTCGTGCCAGGTGGAAGGATTTCCGAAATTAGGTATGTCTGAATCACTGTCGCATCTTTCATGTGGTCTTAGCTATGATATCACCTCTTCAATTCTACAACCTTTGTTTCTCGTCTCTAGATTCATAAGAAACAGAAGGCCCTCAGTCACTCATCAAGTCCCAGTAGGACTTCCGTGCAGAACACCGCACACGAAGAAACGTATAGAAAACCCCTTGGCCAGGGTAAGAATTTTACCCTTAAATGTGTTTTTGATGAGTTTATTAATTTCTGATTCCATCGTTATATCTCAAATGAATATTAGTATTGAAGAGAGGTTTCAACACTCATTCAATTTTCTTGATTTTTACGGATCATATGGTTATACAGGGCACCCAAAAATATACTCTTGTTATCTTGCTTCTTTGCTTAATGAAAATATACCAGGGGTATTGATTAGTCAAATAGTCCTATTGAATGGGGGTTGAATCTCATCTTGTTTTTATCTGATTCTGATTGAGAGTTTTCTTCCGTAGGGTTTTTCTTCTTTTTGTTTTCCTTTTTTTTTCTCTGTTTACCTTTTTTTTCCTGTTTTCCGGTTTTCTTGTTTTCCTGTTTTCCTTTTTTTTTTCTTCTTCTTAAGTTTCTTTATCTTTCTGGATCTTATTTGGTGATCCATTACTGGTCCAGCTTGTCGTGCCCTACAGGGTGATCTATCTTGGTGGTGCTACAGGGTGATCCATCTCCGCCGTACTACAGGGTGATCCACCGGTGCTACAGGGTGATCCATCTCCGTCGAACTACGGGGTAGCCTAACACCATATACCGGGTGGCCCAAAAGGAGCACGCAAGTTATAATTGATTTATTTGAAAATTTGTGCTATAGTGAGATATTTAAATAATTGTTTGCCCTTATGTTTATTGATACCTGTTGATATAGTGTTGTTTATCGTTTATTGATTAAGAGTTGTTTATTGATACCTGATTGATATAGATATTTGTGAAACGGAAATTGAGGTATATTCTTCCTTTCACGATTGCTGATTGACACCGATGCGCCTACGCCTGAGCTCACGCGACGCAAACGAGTTTGTCTTACCATCCGATACTAGTATTTACGATTTCACCTACTCAATTTTCGTGGTAGTTTTACTAGACGTATTGTAGTTTTTTTGAGCGTCGTTACTACCGTAATTTATGGCTGATTGAATTCGTGGTTATATACACCGCGCTCGTGTATTGACATTTGAACATCGCGTAGTAGTGTGAATATTGCATTGTTGTCTTAGAAGCGTTGTTGGTTAATCCATGTAAGTTAGGATTACCGAATAAATCATATTGGGGATCTTTCTCTTTTATTTCCAATATTAATTGGTAAGTTATTGATATTGTGAGTTACTTAGGGTATCTGGAGGATTAAATTTACCTGGCGCCCATTAAGATCTATTTGAAATTTGCTAAGTTGTTTAACCCACTCCCGTCTCCACTGTTTAGCTTAGCCGCGGATACCCATCTGTCTTATTTGTTACCGACAGATGATTTAGTCTCCTCTTGTGATTTGTGAGGTGACACGGTTGAGGTGGTATGCATGTATATAAATATATATATATATATATATATATATATATATATATATATATATATATATATATATATATATTTATATACATGCATATATATATATATATATATATATATATATATATATATTTATATACATGCATATATATATATATATATATATATATATATATATATATATATATATATATATATATATATATATATATATTTCAATATTAAATTCTACAAAAAGGATTTGAAGCTTTATATCTTCTATAAATTATCTGCGAGCGCTTTCGACAGCTGGTAGTACTGTCATCTTCTAGGCACCCTTCAAACTGCGCTTTATTCAATATTGAAATACTCAAAATGAAAGAAAATTAGTTACATCAATCAAAATATATATATATATATATATATATATATATATATATATATATATATATATATATATATATATATATATATATCTATATATATATATATATATATATATATATATATATATTATTGAATTTTACAAACAGGATTTGAAGCTTTATATCTTCTATTAATTATCTGCGAGCGCTTTCGACAGCTGGTCGTACTGTCATCTTCTAGGCACTCCTCAAACTGAACTTGTCATTCTGTCTTCTGCCTTTTTATATGGTCAGAATGTCTCAACTCAGGTATTTCAGGTACTTTAGGTGAATTTGCCTGTATTTGTACTGCATCAGGTACTCTTCTTTGTGTTAGATCTTCTCTAGGAATCTGTATGGTTTTGTTTAATATATTGAATGTGAAGTCTTGTTGTGTTTTGATTTGTACTTGTTCCTCGAAAAGTGATTTATGACTGTTGAATTTATGGATGTTTAAGTTTTCCCAAATGTCCATGCGGTTTCCCTTGTTGACTTGTTTCATGTGTTTTATGTTCTCTGGTGGGGGGAAATTATGTTTGTTTTGTATGGCGTGTATTGCGAGGTTTAATTTATATACTATTGGATTTCTGTATGCCTTTTTGTGCTCATTGTACCTTTGGATCAGTTTTTTCTTGGTTTGGCCGATCAGAAAAAACTGATCCAAAGGTACAATGAGCACAAAAGGCATACATAAATCCTATTTTTTTTCGCACCGAAAGAACGTATGGTACGCAATCTCTTTGAGCAAGTCGATAGAATTGAATTGAATTGAATTGAATAATTCACTTTAAAATATACGGAACTATTTTTTTCTCGCCGAAGGAACGTATGGTACGCAAATCTGTTTGAGCACGTCGATAGATAACTTTCGAAGAATATATTCTGAAGTTTTCATCAACAAACTACTTTTGATAAGTGAGAAATTTGATATTTTGTGGATGAGTCTTTCCTGGACATTCGGTATTGTTCAACGCAGAATATTTCAAATGACATACTTTCAAATGACATTGAATTTTCACCGAAAAACCAGTTTTTCAGTTCCCATACGCTACCTGTTTCGGTACAAATGAATTTTTCCTGAATAATATCATACTCTTATTTTACATGATTTTTGGTATTAATGCTTGTATAGGGACAGTTGGCTGATAGAATGAGTTTATGTAGAATGCTGACCCAATTGTTCGACATGTTTCAATAATATATCATGTTTTTAAAATAATAATATAGAAATACAGGTAAAATTACTAATATTTGCAATCTGGCAACACTGTTCGCAAATCTCATTCTAAACCCTGTTCGATTGTCCCTCGTCATGAACTGTAGATGAAAAGTTGTGGGTAACTTCATACCAATGATAAAGTGACCGATAATAAGCAACCAAGTATTTCTGCATCAGTTACCACTGTTCTACTTTCCGCTCTCCTACTTCGACAAGCTGAAGCAACATTTATTGACAAGGATAGCAATGAAGAACTTACAGAAATCAGTTGAGCCATTTTCGGAGATCCAGTTTCAGCAAAAGCATCATTTAACTCAAGAGTAATGTTTTCGAACAATCGCTTTCATATACTAACTATGTACAAACCGGCATGAAGGCACCTCATACTATCATTCTGATTGCATTCTTTCGATAATTGTTTCAGTGCTTGAATATATTCATCGATAGTTTCTTCAGCCTTCAGAATCCGTGATGCAAGGCGGTGGGTTTGACATTGACTTTGCCAAGTACACTAAGAGTAGATTCGAAGTCTTTGTACTAACTGATTATTCCGAAAATACCGGGATATATTTCTATGAATATAATAAACTAGAAATTGGCTTTGTTCAACAAAATTCAACATGACGTAATAATATGACAGATAATAACAACTATGATTGCTAGAATCAGTATAATTGCAGGATGGATTAAATATATATGATTTTCATCACAACACCCTATCTTAACATCGAAA
The DNA here is from genome assembly GCF_025532065.1 of Leptinotarsa decemlineata. Taxonomy (NCBI): domain Eukaryota; kingdom Metazoa; phylum Arthropoda; class Insecta; order Coleoptera; family Chrysomelidae; genus Leptinotarsa; species Leptinotarsa decemlineata. The sequence continues at coordinate 2,153,489 of NW_027412588.1, forward strand.
AATCTGTGAAGGAAAAATAATACCGAAGAGGCTTCTCTTATGAAAACGCCATCCCCCTGAAAGACAACTCCAGACTTAGAAACTTCCAAGATAGCTAATGGAGATGATGTGCCAAAACACACACAAAAGTTACTATTAGGAAATTCCTCATATCAGAGTCTTTGGGATTTGCAAAAGCCCTGAAACTTGAAAACTACAAATAGATCCGACTGACGTAGAGTTTATTCATGAGCAAATCGTACCTATTCAAGAAAGGTAGTAGAAATTTTGCTACTTATTTGGGTAGGTATTCCAAAACTATATAAATTGATATTCATGAAAGTGTCTCCAGGAAATATCTTCAGTTCTGACATGAATGTTCATCTAGTGAAAACACATTTTCAACACAAGAACAAGAAACTACGGTCTCTCGGCACGCGTTTCGACAACCAAGTTAGCATCCCCAGGAGATCATTATGACTGTCATAATAATCTCCTGAGGGCGCTAACTTGGTTAGTGAAACGCACGTCGAGAGACCGTAATTTTTAGTTCTGGTGGTGGTAAAGTGTTTTCAATAGATTCATTTTACATCAGAGGTTCCAGTACGAACTGTCATGAATGTTCATGGTGATATACTTATATTAACAAAGGTCGCATATGAATATAATTAGAGACAACATGACCTTCAATCGAATAATTGAGAGATATATCGCAAAGTATTCCTACAGCTATTATCCAAAGTGAACTTGTTGCATAACCCTACTAAAGAGGTTAGTGATATGACTAAACTACCCTCACCGAAAAAATATATTCGGAATGAAATAAAAATTATGTTTATTGGGATCAATTGGAAAAGTGGGATGATCGTCTTCGATTAGTTAGGTGTTCGCGCATGTCTGGACAATAACGATAGAAGAATTACGTGAAGAAGGCATAATTCATTAAACTCATTCGTATTATATTCAGGATGTGATAGGGTGTGAAGGGTTTGCTCAGTTGCTCATAGACATTTCGCCAATGCATACAATTGACAAATTTGGTCTTAGCTAGGCTAACATTAGTAGGTCAATTGTTGGGAGATCTGGTGTTGCATTCATTGTCACACCACAGCGGGTATTTGACATTCAGAATAAGCGGCTGCAGAATGTCGGTGAAAGCGTTGACAGGAAGGTCTCGGTCACCAGAGGACATGTCGTTATTGCATTAGGAAAACCAGAATCCTAAGAATCCGTCGCATCAGTGATTTGCGATGCGAGAGCATACTTCTAATCAAGAAAACTGAACGGCAATTCACAATCCTATAATCCACACGCTATAATCCACGCTATAACCACTTCAGCTGAGTAATTCGATGAGCGAATTGATAAAGTAGGTTAACGAGTTAATACTTCGGATGAGTGAGTTGTTAAAGTTGAGCAGTCAACCACCGAAGCTCCACCTAAACACTGGAGGGCTGTACAGTCAGCCTCAGCCCCTCAGTTGGAACCGACAGACGTCGGTCATGATGAATGAGCTACACCAGACAGTGCGACGAAACTTACTCCGACGAAAGACAATAAATAATCAATGATTTTTCGGATTTGTAGCAAATTAATTGTATAGAAATGAAACATACGCTGAAGAAAATAAAGGTAATGGTTACATACTCATAGTGATCAACTGTTATTCGAAGTATGTATGCCCAATGCCGTTGAGAAATAAAACTGCAGATTCAGTTACTGTAGCTATGGCGGATGTGCTCAGAAATGCCAAACATGCTCGAAGATACCTTCAATCTGATCATGGCCCTGAGTTATATAATTCTTAATTCTGATCGCTAATGAGGGAGCATCATATCAACCATTATTCAACATTCAGTTCAGAGAAGGTTGCAAATGTGGAACGAGTTATCAGAACGCTGTAAAGTTGGCTTCGTAGAGTTTCCATTACAAGGTCATTATAAATGGTTAAATATTCTATCAACAATTATTCGGTTGTTTCAAAAGTTTGATTCATTTTCAAACTGTATAATCTCTTTGAATATCCATTAAATTCATTCGAAATAAGCGCCATTTGAATCAGTGCAATTAATCAACGTAACACGTGTAGATTAACTCCGTCAGCATAAATTTTGTGCTCGGAATTTGATGAAGTCGACGAAGGCGGTTTTTACCTAATTCTCATTGACGCCGGTCAACAGTATATGTATAATCTCGTTGTCTGTGTAATTGTGAAATAATTCGGGAATGATGGGGTGCAGTACAGTATGTGTACTCATAGGAAATACTATGGTGGATATAGTGGTGGACTATGGACTATCCTCCACGAGAATTGGTGATCGGGGGATGATCAAGAGGTTCTTCATCATCCGTCTCGTTGGGAAATAGGTCGCACATCACTGGTGGCTCATTATAATTCACTTCGTCATCATCTCATGTTGTCGAAATATCCGCCTCATCGCTTTCGGTAACGTGCAGTACCTGCAGTGTCCTATCAGATCATCCGCCAGGGTGTTCATAGTAATGAGGTTCGGTGGCGGAATCCACCGATAGATCAGTCGTTGGGCGACCTTCTGGGCTCCGAACACACATAGGGCTCAGTGGTGGGTTCCACTTCCTGCTGCCATTTTGAAAATAGCTGATCTACTGAATATTTCACCAGATACTCCCTATTTTTGGGAATTTGAGAAGGAATGTAAGGAGTTGGGAGGGAGTAAAACGAAATGTTCACAAGATGCGTGCACTTTTCATGATTTCTATCGATAATAACATATGAGCATGTGAGTTTGTAAGCTTTCAAGAAAGTACTCTCTGATTTGATATCCCAATTGGTATTTTTTGTGGAATAAAGGGATAGAAAGAAAGTGAACAATGCTTCAACTACGTACTGCCCTTTTGTCACCTCACAAACCACAAGAGGAGACTAAATCATCTGTCGGTAACAAATAAGACAGATGGGTATCCGCGGTTAAGCTAAACAGTGGAGACGGGAGTGGGTTAAACAAATTAGCAAATTTCAAATAGATCCTAATGGGCGCCAGATAAGTTTAATCCTCCAGATACCCTAAGTAACTCACAATATCAGTAACTTACCATTTAATATTGGAAATAAAAGATAAAGATCCCAATATGATTCATTCAGTAAACCTAACTTACATGGATTAACCGACAACGCTTCTAACACAACAATGAGATATTCACACTACTACGCGATGTTCAAATGTCAATTCAAGAGCGCGGTGTATATAACCACGAATTCAATCGGCCATAAATTACGGTAGTAACGACGCTCAAAAGAAAACTGCGATAAGTCAAGTAAAACTACCACGAAAATTGAGTAGGTGAAATCGTAAATACTAGTATCGGAAGGTAAGACAATCTCGTTTGCGTCGCGTGAGCTCAGGCGAAGGCGCATCAATGTCAACAAGCAATCGTGAAAGGAAGAAAATACCTCAATTTCCGTTTCACAAATGAATCACCATATCAATCAGGTATCAATAAACAACCACTATATCAAACATATATCAATGAACAGAAGAACAAACAATTATTTAAATAACTCAGTATATCACAAATATTCAACTAAATCAATTATTACTTGCGTGCTCCTTTTGGGCCACCCGGTATATGGTGTTAGGCTACCCCGTAGTTCGACGGAGGTGGATCACCCTGTAGTACGGCGGAGATGTGTAGGGCACAATAAGCTGGACCAGTAATGGAACACCAAATAAGACCCAAAAAAAATTAAACAAAAAAAAACCCTACGAAAGAAAATTCTCAATCAGAATCAGATAAAAACAAGGTGAGATTCAACCCCCATTCAATAGGGACTAGTTGACTAATCGATACCCCTGGTATATTTTCATTAAGCAAAGTAGCAAGATAACAAGAGTATATTTTTGGGTGCCCTGTATAGCCATATAACCCGTAAAAAATCAAGCAAATTGAATGAGTGTTGAAACCTCTCTTCGATACTAATATTAAACTCGAATGACAACGCTGGGATCAAAAATTACTAAAATCATTGAAAACACATTTAATGGTAAAATTCTTACCCTGTCCAAGGGGTTTTCTATACGTTTCTTCGTGTGCGGTGCTCTGCACGGAAGTCCTACTGGGACTTGATGAGTGATTAAGGGCCTTCTGTTTCTTATGAATCTAGGGACGAGAAACAAAGGTTGTAGAATTGAAGAGATGATATCATAGCTAACACCACATGAGAAATGCGATAGTAATTCAGACATACCTGATTTCGGAAATCCTTCCACTTGGCACAATAAGTTCGGTAACCACCACAAATCCTCAAAAGAGTTTGAGTTTCAGACTGCAAATATCCACACCACAATGACCAATCAGTCTTCCACTATACAATCCTAACTTGTAGAAATACTCCCCGTGAAGGATGGCACAAATACAACCATATATATCCTACAATCATTCTGATGGTACACTTGAACTCTCACCCAAGCTCATCGAAGGTCAACTCCGAAATCCGGGAGACTGCCACATCTGATAGCTAACCAGTTGTTGCCATAGTGTGTCCAATCTACACTACAAGCACCAAGGGGGCGCTGTGCACAACATCATAAATCTATCAATTCCTCCACAGTCACTCGAGACAATATCAACAAGTCCATAACCCATCAAAACTCCTTCTCAAAGCAATGCAACCCTAAAACAACCCATGACAATTCAAGTAACCGATCAATCCCTCACCCGTGAACAACTGTAGAACTAGTTCGGTGTAAGTCGTCGGAACGACACTACGAAAGTTCGGCAGATGTCAACCAACAGCTGTCTCTTAACCTTGTTATTGAATGTTCACAAAAATATTGACTCCAACCCATTTTCAACTATTTACCGATCCTTATTCATGCCATGGAATAGAAATATATAAGGTAAGTCGCCACATATTTCCCTTTCAGTACGAATATTTGAACATTCATATTATGCAGAATATTTACCGAAAATATCAAACAGTATTCAGAAACCCAGAGCTAACTAATATTGTTTTTCAGGCGATATGGCTCTAATATGTAGTAATCCTTCTGGAAGTGATGAATAACAATCTATGCAAGAAATATTCTTGGGAAGGTATAGAGAATAAGGCAGACAACGGCTGAAAAATGATAGGTTAAGTAAACTGAGAAACAAACAATAACAACTATTTCAACCCAGCGAGGAATTTCGGATCTCCAACGTCGATTGGCAACGTCGATTTGTTCATTCATGATCAATAACACTTCAGCAGACCTTCATTTCTCGCACGGAAACAATCAAAACGGAATATATAATACACAACCGATGACACTTCAGTACATTTCTATGTTTCATACTCTAGGCTCCTGCTCCAATAACGGCGATAGCCAATCAATGATATCCGTCTCTCAAACCCACTCCCTGACTCCAACATCTCAATTTACTTTCTCACCTCAGGGTAACAAGTGATAATCCAACTTTTGTATCCTTCAACAATGACGGCAGCCAATGACTTCCACTCCGTAGTCCACTTCGGAATGTTTGAAACCAACACCTTAATATACCCCTATAGCCCATTCCCCTCCCATACCTCACGGTAACCAATAATGGCGGCAGCCATCGATGTCCTACTCTAATGCCCACTCAAAAACATACATCCATCACTTTACCAATTGATTTTCCCGACACATCTCACGTAAACCTCTATCCAACACGACCCCCACAGGCTGATATCATATGGAGTTTTGAGCTCAGCCAGAAATCGTGAAGTAATCAGGGCAGTAGTCTAGAAACCTCATAGAATATCAAGACCCATAGACATACTACTCACTATCATGAAATCGTATGTGGTTTCCAGGTCAACAAAAATCGTAAAGCATTTCTAGTTCAGAGTTTTAGAAACCCCCCATAGGCTTTCAAACTGGTTAGAAGTCCCATACTACCAATATTTCCATATTATATATAATATGTACTATGGACAGTTTTGCATATATTTTAATTAAGTTGAGCTTTGTTTGAGTACAAAATTTTTCCATTATTCAAATAGCACGAATTTTTTCCTCATTTACTTTTCAATGGTCTGTGATCTGAGTAGTAGAGTGTTCACTTTGTAATAGGTAGATCTGAAATTCAATGCTCGGTGGAGTTCATTTTTACGATATTGTCCATGATTGTTCGTTGCATGGCATGGTTGCGTATCACATATATATATACTAAGGAGTGGTGACGTCAGTGAATCATTGGTTTAGTAATTCAATACTGCCCTTCTTTATGCATGTATTCAATGATGTAAAAATGACGCTGATCGCTGGTGCTTTTCTGTTACGTATACAAAAAAAACTGTTTACCGGGTCTTAGGGAAGGTGTTCATGAAAGAAATCCCATAAGAAATACGGCAAAAACTGCGATTTGTGTTAAAGTACCTAATTCATTTCCAAAAAATGAAGAATAACTCTGTTCGGAGGTTCAGTGTTGTATACTGCACCGAAAGACGTCGCTTACAAAAAAACAGGGGAAAAGCAAGCCTAATTGAGTAGACTTGAATTAATTATTAGCAAACATCGTGAAGTAACTTGTTTTCAAATCAATTGAAATTTTCTCTGAATATCGACATTTGAAGGGAAGTCTCTATGTTCTCGTATCAACTAAAATATTGAGAAAGCTTTCATTGAATTATTCCATTTTTTTCGCAAAATATTCAAAAGTGAAAAAAATGAAATTGAAAGCTATACATGAAAATATATTGCCATAAACTACCCAAACTCTCAAGTTAACAATTAGAATTACTATCATACTACTTTTGGAACACTGCTATGCAATAAACCATGTTGAAAAACCGTTTCACATTTTTTCTCCTCAATAATTAAGTATGTTCTCATTATGTTTTCATACTTTGAGCTACTGAAACCTATGAGAACGAAACTCAACTTCAAATTGTATAGCTGTACTAACTAATGTATTGATTTCGAATAAAAACCGCTGGGGTTTTATGGTTCAACTATAAACCTGACAAGATTTATGGCAGCCGTTGAGGATTTTCACAGTCGGTCTATATGTTAAAATAATTAGTTCACACCTTGATACTTATTGAGATTTCAACGAATAAGAGAAGTATTGGTTTTTTGTTTGGAGTTGATTGAATTCGTTTCTAACAAAACATCAAACTTCATAAATGCATTCTTCATGAATAAAGCTTGTGACATTTTGGAAATTTGAAAAGACAAAGAAAATGCATTGTTTTGCTGCAGGTTTCAATTATAGAAAATGGAGAAAAGCGTATGGGTTGAAAATGTAGCAAGGTTTGTATTACTAGTTCTCACAAGAGGAAAAAGAATATATAGTTCTACGAACATTCATTTATTACCATAATATATTTTTTATTCGATTAGATCGTAAACCTATAAGACTAGCCACGGCCATTATTGCCTTTTCAAGAACCACCTAAAGACGATTGGACCTACAATATTTTTACAAACTATTGTAAAAAAATGTTTCTTTCTAATTGGAAGTGAACTTTCCATACTTAAAGAAATGAATATACAATATTATTGTCAGTAGTCAACTTCCATGCTTATTCACTCATTTCACAGGTCATACATTTTACAGGGTACAGCGCGATGACCGTCGGTTAGCCGTATTTTATGAAATATTCGAATTCATATCCTAAAAATTGGCTAATATAGGTGTTTTCAATATGCTTTATCGAATGGAAATAATGAGGTTCCTCCAACACTTCCGGTTATGTATTTCATCAGTTCGGACTTCCATTGTCTAATATAATATAAATTGATTTGAAATCCCTAAACAAAATTAAAAAGATTAATCGAAAATAACAATTTTATGAAAAAAAAAACTGAAATTGCAAAGAAATAACAACCAAAAACCAACAACCAAAAAAAATAAAAAATAAAAAATTGATATATTATTGTTATATCCACAATCGTGTTCGGGTGATGATAACCAATCATCACCCGAAGACCATTGTGGATACTAACAATCGAAACGTCGTGACGTAACTTGGTATGGAATCTTTCAATTTTTATTTTTCATTCTTTGTTAATAATATTTTAAAATTTTTAATTTTCAGCTTTTATTGATATATCAATTTTTTATTTATTTTTTGTTGTTGCTTGTATGCTATTTCTTTGTAATTTCAGTTTTTTGTTTATAAAAATTGATACTTTCGTTTAATCTTTTTTATTTTATTTTTTTCAGGGATTTCAAATCAATTTATTTTATATTAGATAATGGAAATCCGAACTGATGAAATACACCACGAAACATTGTCAACCACCTTCAAACTTCCGGTTATACTGCATGCTTCTGAGGGTGGTGGCAGAGTGCACGCAAGTTATCGGTATGAAATTTAAAATAAACAAACGTGCAAAGGTCCATTCCGAAATGAAATGTACATCTCGTAAATGAAAGCATCCTGCATCATCTAGTATCAGAATAGTAGCAATGAAAATCAAGATTCAATCAATAAAATTTAAATTGTGCTTTACGATTACAGATTATGTCTCCTATAGTAGTTATTCTTTTCATGGATGAGTCAATGATGTACGGACCGAATGTTAATGGATTACGTTCGAAACTGACGAAATTTAAACTCAATACATTGAATAACTTGGCTGATCTTCATCTGATAACTGAAATCACCCTTTTTGATGGACTTTGCGACTCCTAAGTGGTTCTGGTCTTTCGAATGTCCAACAGTTTATACATTTCTTGGAACAGGTTGGACTCGAAATTTCTGACCTGGTACGAGTGCAGCTCCAATAGGACACCTAATCGACATATCCATTCCTTTACCAGGATGCCAGCGACGGTAAAGGCTTCCTAGTTGGGCAGGGCGTAGGCTTCGGCCCACTTACTGAAGTAGTTCATGGGTAGCAGGATGTATTTGTTCTGGGGCCAATTCAACTTGCCAATATCCACTCTTCAAATCCAAAGTCGAGAAAATTGTGGAGCCAACTAGCGTATCTAGAATGTAGTTGTCTTTCTTTGTCACGTTATTTAGTTGGCGATTATCCACGCAGAACCTTGTCGAGCCGTCCTTCTTCTTCACTAATACGACTGGTGAAGACCAGGGACAGTCAGAAGGTTCGATGACTCTTTCTTTTCCCATATCGCTTGTTTATCTCTTCTTGCGTCTTATTTCTTGGCAAGAAGGAGTCTCCTAGCTGATTGCCGGATTGATCGGGCATTCCCAGTGTCGATTCTGTGCTGAACCACATTTTCTTCTCCAATATCGAAGATTTCCTGATACTTCTTAACTAATTTCCCCAATTTGGATTGGTGGGTTGGTGGTATGTCGTTGGAGGACATGTCAATCAACTTCTACAACTCTTTCGGCAAGTTGTTGGCTTGGCTAACCGAACTGCGTACACCACATATCACAGAGGAAATGGACCAACTGTGCCCCAGCATTGTTCCCTTCTTCAAGGTCACGAGAAAGTAGTTGATTTTCATGATCCTGACCGGCACAACTTCATTAACACGCAACAGAGTCTTCCCCTGTGCGATTCTTCGTCCAATTTTCTCATCGTGTATCTTGGGCTCGAACGTTACTACCTTTCCACTGCTCGCAATTCCGTCCAGGCGAGCTTCCAGGATTGTTTCAGCCCTCTCAGGTACTCACACGTCTTCAGCCAACAAGACCCTGATCATCTCTTGGCTTCTTCTATGAAGCACCAGCTCTTCTCCGCCAACACGTAGGACGCCGTCTTTAAAATTCAGCTCGAACCCCATGGAATTCATTATGTCCACTCCAATGATCGCATCGTCCTCGATGTCCGTCACCAATGCTCGATGGTGCAATTCAGTGCTGCCCAACATCAATTCAATTGATAGCTCTCCGAATACAGTGGCTGGCTCCCCTGTTGCAGTGCGTAGCTACCAACTTGATGGTTCAATTCTTGTCGGTGTTTTGGCAAAAGGTTGTACCTGTATCTAGCAGCATTGTGTAGGGCTTGTTGTTGATGAGGACGTCTACAAAAACACCTTTGTCCTGTCGATTCTTTGAATCCTGAACATTTGCACATGCCCAATTTTTCCAGCATTTTATTTGTTTTCTCTTAGGCAACACTTCCTTTATTACCTTTCTAATGGTGCCTAAATATTGTCAAATATGGAAAATAATCATGAAATAATTCAAATTAATTTAAGTAAATACATGAATTGAAAGATGTTCCAACCTCAACTTCAATATTCTAAAACAAAAACACGCAGTATTCAGAATTCCATCTTTTAATATTCCAAGTTCATAGACATCGAAATTGATACGATCACAGAATATAGATATATAAAACAATCTCCAAATACGCAAACTGTGCACAGATTGTATACTGAGCATTTCACCTTAGTACAGTGACCGGATCAAAGTTGTAATGTCAACGTATAAATCTTCATAAATATTGAGGGAGGTCAAGATCAGAAAGAGACAGTATTGAGAAATTCATTCAGTATTTAATTGATCTTCAGAAAATGCAGCACATCTCCTTTTCTTCGATCCTGCTGGGTGGCAGTATGATGTGAGTTTTTGGTGATTCATTGTATTTTTGATTAACACTTTAGTGTAAGTTAATTTATATATATATATATATATATATATATATATATATATATATATATATATATATATATATATATAGAAACAGAAGTTAATATCGGACATAGCACTCATGAAAGTGGCAAACCATAGACACGTGTTTCGGGCTTATGGCCCATCATCAGTATGGTGCAGCCAAGTGTATATATATATATATATATATATATATATATATATATATATATATATATATATATATATATATATATATATACATATATATATATATATATATATATATATATATATATATATATATATATATATATATATATGCTGAACTGGCTTTTCGGGTATTTGATCCGTGTATGTGATATTATCTCTAATTTCACCTATCACATACACGGATCAAATACCCGAAAAACCAGTTCAGCATATTCCTATCCGTGAAAACTTCAGATTTCATATATACAGGGTGTCCCTGGACTTCCTCTTTTCCTCTCGGGAATGTATAGATGGGGTCAAAATATCACCAGTACTTCATATAACTGTTTTTTCCTAAAAGTCTTCGTAACCAAGTTACGGGCCCTCGAAGTTACAAAATGAAAAATGTTTTTCTTTGATAACTTTTCAAGTGAATATTCAAAATCATCCAAATTTTGGTAATTGACTAAACAAATGAATTCCGTCGATGAGCTTTCATGCAGGAGTCAGTTGTTTTGCTACAAAGTCAGGAACGGACTACCCCCGATGGTCCACACCCCAAAACTTTGAAATGACAGATATTTTTCAATATTTTTCAACAAAATAAGGTTACTTGGACAATTTTATGAATAAAAGTATTCGTGTGGAAAGGCGATCGGAGCAACGAGTCTTGATAAAAATGTAGTTCTACTCGACGACATCAAACCCGCTCGTCCACCATTATTTGAAATGAATAATTATCAAAGCAGAAATAATAATGATAACGTTGGTGATATTTTGACCCCATCTATACATTCCCGAGAGGAAAAGAGGAAGTCCAGGGACACCCTGTATATATATATATATATATATATATATATATATATATATATATATATATATAAATTCAATTAAGTTTTAAATAATTTCTTTCATGGATGGATGAATGATTGGTGAAACAAGAATGAGAGAATTTAATAGCTATTTCATCCAGTAAAATTACAGTTTTTTCTTTTTTTCAATATATTTCAAATAAATGTTTTCGTTCGTTGTTCAATCATCAGCTTCAGTTTCGTTTCTGATTTGGTGGTGGACGGACATGCCGACAGCGACCGTCCACAAAGAAGGCACGCGGACGCCATTGTTGGGGATGAAACTCAGTTTGTGTTGTGAATGTCTGCCGTCATAGAACGTGCAATCATTAAATTAAACGTTTTTGTGAACAGTCTATAAGTGTTGAAGAGAAACAGCACTCCCATTCACGCCGGTTGGAGGCCGGGGTGGACCGGATGTCCACGTGGAGACAGGATTTTATTGAATAAATATGTTAATTATGTGTAAAAAGTCTAGAAGTCTCCAAAAAATATCAAGTGTTTTTTTATATATTAAAAAATTTAGATAAAAAAGGGGTGGCAGCATTGCTGCGTGCAAGTCATTTCGAACATAGTTTATCCTTAACCTATTATTTCAGTCAATTTTCCATGTTTCCCTTCTCCTCCAATTATGAGTGATACACTTTCTCATAACTGTTCATCAGCTTAGAAAGAAAAGTATTATTGAAGTTGAGCAATCGTTAAGAATATCTGTTCATTGAGCTTCTTATGATTGCCAATGGATAATTTGACAAATTTTTCCATTTCTTGTCTGCATGTAATTTTCGAGAGTATGAGCGGTACATCTTCCAATATCTGTTTCATCAGCTTGGAACTATACTGTTGAGATTATAACTTAACGTATGAAATATCTGTTCATCCAGCTCCTTACGATTATTACGATGATTTCAACATTTTGCATTCGTATCTGACTTTTTGATATATAAATGAAACACCTACCAATATCTGTTACATCAGTTTGGAATATGTATCATAATGTTTGCCTAATTACAGGGAATACCTGCTCCATCAGCTCGTTTCAGTTGGCAACTATATATCATCAATTAGTTGAATTTCTATGATATTTTTTTTTCTAGTCAACTTTTGATATTTGTTCGGCAATGATTCGAAAAAATCCTAGTCGTCGTCAACGTCAGCTCATTGAGTAAATAATATACTTAATATAATGAATAAGAATATTGACACAAAAAAGTTGTCCATTTTTGAGTTTTATTTGCTGTTCGAAAGTTTTTTTTCCTGTATTCGATTCATTGTCCATATCAATCAGGTTTATTTCGTAACACATGTATTTTTTCTGATTTTGCTACTCTTTTATAATCATTAGAGTGAGTTATCATATGTACCTAATTGACGTTTATATTTTCCATTTTTTTATTTTATCTGCTGTTTTCATTGTAATAATTTTCAATTCACATAAGTAATATTTAGTTGATATAACGGCGTGAACAAATAGACATAATATCCATCTCAGTAAACATACGTGTGCTCCAAATGAAATTCTAATCGGATATGATATCTTACATCTACCTTCATGAAAAAACTCCCTGGCTACTATTTTTGCTAAGATAACACGAACGAATTGTTCGGGTGATGACAGTCATCACCCGAAGACTATTGTAGATACTAACTATCGAAACGTCGTGAACTAACATGGCTTGGAATCTCTTAACTTTTTATTGTTATTTTCATTTTATTTCTTTATTTTAATTTCCTGTTCAATCGTTCTATTTTTACTTGTATTTTATTTATTTCATTTCAGGTTATTTTTGCTTAATATAATTATTATTTTCAGCTATTCATTTTTATTTCTTCTATTTTAGTTGTGTCAGGGATTTCAAATCATTTTATATATTCAGGGGTCTCCAAACTTTGAAGCCTTCGGGCCATAATGATTTTTTCAGTTTGTTCCAAGGGCTAATTTCTGCCCTCAACTATATTTCTAGACTAGGATAGTCGCAAAGTGCGTGACCTAAGCAAACTCACGCTTTTTTGCATTTCAATTATTATTGTGTATTGTGAAACTTAACGACATCTAGTGGCGAGTAGTGGTACTATGTACTATCTTTTTCAGCTACCCGCTAGGTGGCATTAGGCGTAATTAAATATTTGGAATTACCGCGTTGGTTCGAGAAAGTTCTGGTTTTACCTAGTGTATTCCAATCACCTCGAGATGGCAGTAATAATTGCATATAAAAAGGCTAGCGGCGCAACTGCGAGTTAGTCTGCGTAGGAAAGGCGAAGGAAGCGAAACTGTCTATTGTGAAATAAAGTAACACCCGTCAATAAAAGTATTTTAATTTGGCGAAAAATCGGCAGTGAATGCAGAACGTTCCAAGAAAAATGGAACTTTCAGTATTTTGTGATTGAGTCCAGTAATAAGGCGCTATGTTTAATTTGTAATGAAACCATAGCTGTTCTTAAAGACTATAACATTAAGCGACACTATGAATCGAAACATCTTCAAAGTTACTCCAAGTATACAGGAAGTTTGCGGAAGGAAAAATTTGAAGCTTTGAAACGCGGACTCAAATCGCAGCAATCTTTGTTTAACAAAGCGAATACTGAACAAGAGTCTGCAACTCGCGCTAGCTTTCGTGTGACTCTTGAAATCGGAAAACGTGGCAAACCATTCACCGATGGAGAAATGATAAAAGAATGCTTGATTGCAGTAGCCGAAGAAATATGCCCCGAAAAGGTAAATTTATTTAAAAGTGTCAGTTTGTCAGCAAACACCGTGGCTCGGAGGGTGCAAGACATCGCAGAAAATATATCATCTCAACTGTCTGACAAAAATGGACATCATGAGTGGTTTTCTCTAGCATTGGATGAGTCAACGGATGTGTCAGATACTGCTCAGATGTTGATTTTTATTTGCGGAGTAGATAAAAGCTATGAAGTGTATGAAGAACTTCTTGATATTGATAGTATTCACGGCACGACAACTGGGGCAGATATTTTTAAGGGAGTTGAAAATGCCATTAATAGAAAGAACCTTCGATGGAGAAATTTGAAATCTATAACAACTGATGGAGGCAAAAATATGTATGGTAAAAATAAAGGAGTGGTTGCATTTGTGTCAAAGGCTGTAGAAAATGATGGTGGTTCAAAACCATTAGTCTTACATTGCATCATTCATCAACAGTCCTTGTGCGGAAAATGTTTGAATATGTCTGAAGTTCTAAAACCAGTCATATCAGTTGTTAACTTCCTCAAATCCACTGGGCTGAATCACCGGCAATTCCGCGAGTTTATTCAACAGAGTGGGGAAAATGATTTACCATATCATACTGCCGTACGCTGGCTTACTTGCGGAAAAGTCCTTAAGCGCTTTTTTGAACTTCGAGCAGAGATCGAAATTTTTTTAAATGAGAAGCAGCGCCCTTTTGCCGATTTAGAAAATAGTGGATGGATGTGGAAGTTAGCCTTCTATGTCGATTTGACAAATCATATGAACGAACTGAATTTGAGATTGCAAGGAGAAAATCAGTTTCTCCCTGATTTATAAACCAATATCAAATCCTTCAATCGCAATTACGTAAAAAATGTTTCACGCATTTTGAAACATGGGAAATATTCAGCCACACTACAGAGACTGAATTTCCCGTCAATTTTGCTATCGAAACTTTGAGTGCTTTGAAGACAAATTTTGATACTCGTTTTTTAGATTTTGATGTCATTGCGAATGAAATTAAGCTTTTTTAAAATCCTTTTGATTCCGACATTGAAACCCTGGCTCCGGAAGTCCAAATGGAAATTATTGATTTACGGTGCAGTGATATGCTCAAGAACAAATATCAAAATTCATCTTTGTTGGAATTTTATAAGAGTCTTCCACTGGAACAATTTGATAATTTGCATAAATTTGCTCGTGGGTTGTTTTCTGTTTTTGGTACTACTTACTTGTGTGAGAAAACGTTTTCCAAGATGAAGTACACAAAGAATGTTTACAGATCTCAATTACATAAATCTCATTAGTGTTTTTGTTTTACTGTGATTCATTTCAATTATTTGTTGATTATTAATATGCTTAAACTTAGGTACTTGACTCAAGTTTTCTTTGTCATCATTTCTGTCGTTTTACCTTTCAAGTAAATAAAACCGAGTAATTATCATTGTGTGTTTTCTTCTTCAACTTATCACAGCAATAGTAACAACAATTGGGTAATCATTGGCTGTCGAGAGCCAGATTGATGACAGTAAATCATTGGCTGTCGCGGGCCGGATTGATGACACTGGCGGGCCGGATTTGGCCCGCGGGCTGTAGTTTGGAGACTCCTGTATTAGACAATGTAAGTCCAAACTAGTGAAATTCATGCAAACTCTTTCCTTTGAGATTGAAGCTCACTAATTCATTTGCCAAAAATAGTGATGGCGAGACTGATATCAAGAGGTATTAAAAAATGATGGTCTTCAAAAATTTTATTAAAACATTTGTTTAAAGGTGATTGACAATTGCCATTCTTAGACGTATTGGTGAAGGGGACCGACACTAAGTGGGAAACAACTGTATACCGAAAACCCACTCACACGGGACAGAATCTGAATCACGAATCCAACCACCATCAATTGAGGGAAGGTTTCGAGAAGGAACTAGACAGCTAGTGTAGATATACGCAACATATGGAAACCCATCATCAAGCGAAAAATGACCAACTCCCGCCAAACGGTTATCTTCCACTAAACCAGTGAAGCGGAAAAAATGGAAAGCGGGGATAAGTGAAAGTACTCGAATGACCCATTAATAGTGATCTCTCGGAGGAATCAGTCAAGTTATCACCTGAAGACGATTATGGATACTAATAATCGCAACGTTGTGAACTAACTTGGGTTGGAATCTCTAAACTTTTTTCATTCTTCATTTTTATTTTTATTCAATTGTTCTATTTTACTTGTATTTTATTTCACCATTATTTCATTTCAGGTTTTTTTTTGCTTAATATAATTGTTATTTTCAACTGTTAATTTTAATTTTCTTCTTTTTTAGTTCTTTCAGGGATTTCAAATCATTTTATATAATATCAGACAATGGTCCAAACTAATGAAAATGAAAGTCCAAACTAATGAAATTCATAATGAAATTTATTAGAACATGTTTCACATGGCATTGTTACACTTCATACATAACTCTTTTTCACAAAAAGTTTTGTTCTCAAATACTATTGTTCACTATTTGTTGCATAATCTTAAGCGCCTTCCCTATAACAAAATTAAATTTGTTAAAGTATGCTCTGTAAATGCATGTAATTCTTCATGAAAATTAGTAATTAGAAATGTCGAGAGTATAATATAATATTAAACAAAAAGTAATTCATCTAGTTAGGTACCTATTATACAGAAAAATTCCAGAACTGTGAATTGTTTTATGAATGAGTATTCTGACTCGAACTAAAATATGCACGCACTTTCAAACATAAAAAAATCAAGAATAGTTAAAACATAATAATTAAAGAATAGTAATTAAATAAAAATGCAAATACAAACCATTTTTTAGTTGCATTTAGTTTTTTCAAATACAATTTTACATACAATTAATTGAAGCAGTAATTACATAGAAAAAAACAGTAATAAATGCATTTTGACACACACTACCTGTCAGAAAAAGTACAAACAAGTCAATGTCACCACATGGTTTTATTTTTATTTTGTATGGAAAGTAATAGGTAATAGCATCTCAGACTGATGATCTGCAGACAGATGTTTGTAATATTATGAGAAATAAAGGAAGCATATATAACGTGTTAGGAATCACCCATTAAAAGGTAAGACTTCATTAATCCTTAGCTCGTACAAGTTTCGACTTCTGAGGGTTGTCGCTCGTAGGGGTACGACAGCTGGTTAACGGAAAAACAGATTTTGAACAGATGTATTGAAAAGGTTAGAATTGATGGTTATGTATTGAAGAAGAATCATTTATATAGGTAGACTATACACACGAGATGAAAAGGCAGACTGTGGAGAACTCTCCCAAAGCTGCATGAAATTTTTCATTTTCAAAGGTGTGTAAAATTGCTAGGTATTCATGACAAATAATGATAATGATAATATGAATTTTTTAAGAGGCATGAAATGAAATGCACACATATGAGGTCTTTAGAGAAAAGACAATAGACAGGATGTTGTAGGAAGTACGACACAGAAAGTTGTCTTAAGAAAAGACAAATATGATGTTTCAAGATGTAGAAAGTTACTATGTCATGGTAATTATGAAGAAAGGTGAAAGAAAATAAAGAGAATAATAATATATGCAATTCACATGTGGTTTCTAATATATATTTATCAGATATAATTCAATATTCGTCGTTGGTAATAGCCAGGAAAGTAGTTGTTTTCGATAGATATTTCCAATAGCTGTTTATTTTCAATGAAAAAAAAATAAATTGCTATTGCTTTTTTCAATTTCCTATTATTCAGTGAAATGTATATTGTGGCATAAATGTTACTTATATATACACACAGCGAACGGCAGTTCTTCGTCTGGCGGCATTGGGCATGGGTTCAAGTCTAAACTAAGTATCGTTTGATAGCACAAAGAAATGTTAGGTGCCACTAGAATTTGATTTTATGAAACCCAGAAAACAAAATATTGAGAATGACAGAGCCTTATGAAATGAAAGTCAAAATCTAAAATTATAATTTATTACTACAATAATTTTTGTTTATGGCGTAGAATGATGATAAGATACAATGAGTTATGTACAAAATCTGGGACACTACCCAAGATAATTATGAACGAATATGTTTTGTCTATTACATGGATGATGAATAAAAATAATAGGATTTTATACCTTTTAAGGAGCTTCAGAATCAGCTCTGCCTTAGACGGTATATTGGTGATGGTGAACGTGTATGGTGGATGTGCCAAACAGGGTGCCTGGTGGATTCACTTCCAGTCGAAGTGAAGACTAGATTCAAACACATCAGCTGATATTGGTGGAATCAAATCTGTCTTGCAATGGAACCTGCATTCTGAACACTTCAATAAAACTATACATCAAACTTGGGATACATCTACAGAGTTTGGGACACTGTTACGGTTGAAAGTACTGATACGGTACAATTACAACAGGAAGCTGTTGAACAGGACCTCGTGGTACCCGTGCTGGATTTCTTGAAATCAGACTCGAAAAAGGAAACTCCAGGAATGGATTATTTTTTCTCAAATTATAGTGAGTAAAGATCATCAAGCCCCAATGGAGAAACCCTATGAAATAAGGGACAACCAATTTCAAGATACAAAAAAAAGGGAAAATGGCGAAGGGAAGCTTGCAAGATTTAAATACTGAAATTACATACCTATCGGGTTCAAAGGATAAACTTGCTCTCAACAGAAACAAACTAAACACCAAAATCACAATCTGTGCGAGCATATCCTCATCGCAAAAGAAAAATTTCACAAAGGAAACCAGTGCTTATGGCTCGCCACTCTGAAGTTACGCCGTCATCCAAAATAGAGGACCTTCTTTTTTCATTTCAAAAAACTTCTTAAAAATCAACCTACAGCGCATTTTGACTGGCGCACATTCCAAGTCGAAACGGTGACGTCAGACAAAGTACCTTGAGTTTCATTATTTTCGAACAGGTTAAGATTTGAACTGGAAATAATAAAATTTATGTATACACATATATATTGATGTTGTTAAATGACGAAAACTAAAATGCCAAGAACTTCCACCTAATGTTAAAAGGACTACTAGAAGAAAAGAATAGTTGTTTCGACCCGCCAGATGGCATGTCTAGAGATTCACGTTTCGTAGTGTTGAATAAACAACGAACGCACCGAGTGTGGAAGGATGATGAGAACAGAACACATTAACCGATCTGCTCTCGGAACATGAAAGAAAATATCCTTCAGCTGATTGAAAGTTAGAGGTCGACATCCGATTGTTTATTTTCTGATGACAGATGAAAATATTCAAGTTCACCACCAGCGCAAATAGACGATCCAAGGCTAGAAAATACATAAATATAACGACGAAAATATATACAAATATATCAATGCATGATAACTAAAGTGATTATACTCTTCAGTAACAGGTGAGTAAATGTAACAATATATAGTACAATTTTATAATAGAATTACTTATACACATCACGTAAAATTGTCTCTTTTGATTTACAGGAATCCTACTAGTAGTGTAATCTGTAGAAGACAGCATTTATGAAAGTTTTGTGTGCTCTACCTGATAGAGTACAATTATATGACATCTTAAAGGTAGGTAATAGAGATATACATTTATCATCTGAAAGATTGAACAATGTTGTAGATAAACAAATTAGGGCTTAAAATCTAAGATTTATACAACGCATAGCAACCAGAGGAGAGTTTGTTGTTTAGTGCTCTTACATGTTCCTCAAATCTTAGCTCCTGATCGATGTTTATGCCTAAGAATTTTGTGTAGTTTTTTTTGACAATAGCATCGTTTCCCAGCCTCAATTCCGGTAGAGAGCACTTAAAAGTCAGGATGTTTGTTTTTTTCAAATTCATAGACAGAAGATTTGCTCCAAACCAATTTTTTATTTGCTCGAGATCACTAGAAATAGAGTTATGAAGATCTCTCTCGTTTTTGTTGTGCCATAATACTGTGGTGTCATCTGCGAAAAGCGTGAAAGAGCCAGCTATGTTAAGGCTGGTCAAGTCATTTATGTATATCAGGAATAGTAATGGCCCCAAGACTGAGCCTTGGGGTACTCCTGTTTTCACTCCCTGTATACTAGAAACAGAGCTGGTTTTCACATATTGTTGTCGATCGATAAGGTACGACTGGAACCACGACAAACCCTTGTCTCTTATCCCATAGTGGTGAAGCTTTTTTAGCAGTATTCCATGATTTACACAGTCAAAGGCTTTCGACAAATCACAGAACACCGCTGCCGTAGCTTCCTCTGAATTTAAATTGCTGTATGTCTGCTGCAAAAATGAAAATACCGCATCGGTGGTGCTTTTTCCTTCTTGAAATCCGAACTGATTGGAATTTATGGTTTCGTTCAAGATCAGGTTTTTGTTCAGTCTTGATTTGACTAATTTCTCAATCAATTTCCCTAGGGCCGGAATGAGCGATATAGGCCTCAAATTGGACGGATCGTCCCTGTCACCCCCTTTATGCAAAGGAATGACAACTGATGTTTTTAGGAAAGACGGGAATATCCCCTGGCTAAACGAGACGTTGATCAAGCGAACCAGCACCTCTATAAAGCAGTTGTGGGTAAATTTTCAAAAATTCTCAGAGAAAGATTATCCATTCCTGAGGTCTTTTTGTTTCTCATTCCTCTAATGGTATTCATGACTTCGTAACTATTTGTAGGAAGTAATTCAAAACATTCCCTGATATCCACCTCATGAAGATATGTTAAGGGATCATGTGTACTCCTTATTTTGCTCGTCAGAGATTCGGCGATAGAACAAAAATAATTGTTTATAGTGTCAGGGGATAGAGCGATTTCAATAGTTTTTTTATTTCCTTGTCTATCTATTAATTCATTTACAATGTTCCACGTTTCTCTTGATTTGTTATCCGCTTTATGCATTCTTTCAAAATAGTAATTATGTTTTGCCTTTTTCATCAGTGACCTGTAGATTCTTCTATAATTATTATAGTAGGATAAAAAAGATCCATTCACGCAGTACTTTCTAATATAGTGGAGGCATCTCATGTTTTTGGCAGAGGTTCTGATACCTCTTGAGATCCACGGTTTTTTCTTTTTAATTTTTATGATTTGGGTAGGGAATGCCTTTTCGAAAATTTCACAAATTTTCTTATGGAACACTTCGAAGGATTCCGTGGACAGGAAAATAGATTCCCAGTCAAAGTTGGAGCATAAGTAAAAGAACTTGCTATAATTTTTCCTACTGTACAACTTCCCCCATTCGAATTTTCTTTTATCTTGAAAAGTATTCAGATTCACTGTACTTGAAATCGCGTCGTGATCTCAGAGATCGGATGACAAGACAGAACATGTTATATCATTTTCATCGAATGTGCTACAGAAATAATAAATTAATGATGAAGAATAACTGGTTATCCTAGTAGGAGATGTAACGTGCATCGTGAGGTTAAAAGAATCAAATAAGTTTGAGAGTTTTTGAGTAGGTGGAGATGGATTATCAAAATTAATGTTTAGGTCACCTGTGAGAATAATATTAGATTTGATAGGAATATTCGAGAGAAGGCACTCTAACTTATGAATGAAAATGTCAATATTTGATGAAGGCGTTCGATATAAGCAAATTATGTAAAGCGAATGTTTTTTTTCATAAATCATAGAAAATTCAAAAACCTTCTCTTCGATAATATCGTTTTGCTCGAGGACAGAGTTGAAGGAAAATGACTCAAAAATGTCGTCGCGAATTAAA
Source organism: Leptinotarsa decemlineata (assembly GCF_025532065.1). NCBI lineage: Eukaryota > Metazoa > Arthropoda > Insecta > Coleoptera > Chrysomelidae > Leptinotarsa > Leptinotarsa decemlineata. The sequence goes on from NW_027412588.1 coordinate 2,175,402, forward strand.
ATAGCAGTGCCCCCGTGTAAAAACCTACTTCTACAGAAAAGGGAGGCGACTGTGTAATTGGGAATTGGCAGTGGTTCTCCCATATTGAGCCAATGTTCAGTTAGATTAACAATACAGACAAAAAAAAGTCAGAGAAGTGTGTTTCCGTCCTCTAAAAAATTACAGTTTTTATATGATAGAAGCGAGCTTCTAGATTTTGTTGTCTGCGAATATAATAAAACATAATAAATATTCTACAACACCACTAATTCCTTTTTTCCTTTTCAGAGATCGGTGAGGCATTATTACGGTCCACATATGAAAAACATGAACACCCGGTTATCTTTATGATGTGAATTTATCCTTTGAATAAAAAAATTTCAGTATAACTTTAGTTCATGATTAAGTACTGTAAGTTGAATATGGTTCAAGTTGACCAAGTGAAACATAAGCTACACCTTGAAAGAAATAGCATTTGATAAGGATGGCATAATGCATGGCAAAAGAAAATGCACATGAGGTAACAACTGAATAGGCAGGTGACAAATAGTGTAAGGAATCCGGAAAAATTGTAAAACAGAAATTAATGTTGAATTGGGTGTGTCATAAGGAACCAATGAACGTTGAAAGTATGCTCAAGCATAATTCAAAAAGTATGCTCCAAAGTTGAAAAAGAAATTTTGTAAGGTATCTGCTATTTATTGTCAAATTAACTTTAATGTATATTATATGTACTCTAACCAATTAGATCAAACTGTCAAATTATTGATAACAATATAATGCAGTGACTTTTGTTGATTTTTTTTTATTCTCAAATTTATTAGTAACATAATCTAGCTATAAGAATAAAAATATATCATGAAAGAACTTACTGCCCAATTTCTCTCTTGTTTCATGCAATCGAGGCACCACCACACCCCAAGGCACTAGGAGGCAGTCACTACTTCGCTACTCCATCACCCCTGGTACGGTTTTTTACTCCAGGACATTCACACTTTCCTCGAACACATTTTGTCTCTTATTGTTTATTTTCCGCAAAACTGTATATGTCGAGTTGTTTTAATCGAGTCCAAAAACACTCATTTACTTTCATAAGTCAATTTTTCGCAAGAAAGGTCTATCAGTTTATATTTCCGTAGTCCAGTACTGTCCACTTCGCGAAAAACAACGAATCACCAGTCTCTCTGCGCGAAAAAATAGTCTTTCAGTCAATTTCCCCGCATTACAAAGATTGTCAGCATAAATGGATACAGATCTACTCCATTTGTGGTACGTTAATGTTTCTAGTATTTATAAATAATTTGAAAGATTGCTTCAAGCATTCACAAGTACTATTATATGCTGATGACTTAAAAATCTTCAGAAAAGTAACGACGATTAGATATTGCTCAAAGATTAAAGAAGACCTCAATGCTTCCAATAAATTTGCATGTATACCTTTTTGTAGAAACAGCATACATTTTCAATACTCCCTGGGCAATAATAATGAATTAAAGTCAACTATTCTGAAAAAATCGGGCGGTCATTTGGTAGCCGGGCGGTTCGACGTGGGTGCTTTGTTCACTTAGTCAATCGGCCAATGTGTGAGTCGATGATTCAAGACGCATGCTTCACTCTCGATTTTCACTTGCTATCGTCCAACCCGTGTTAGGAATCACAGGTGAAAAGGTAAGAACCCGTTAGTCCTTAGCTCGCGCAAGTTTCGACTTCTCAGGGTTGTCATTCGTAGGGGTGCGGTAACTGATTAACATTTTTTGGACATATTTTGATACAAAAATGATTTTCAATCCCCATTTGGATTGTGTAATAATTTCCTGCAGCAAATCCTTGGGATTTTCCATAGAATATGGAAAGCCTTTAACAACGAACAACTAGGCGGCAATCAAATCTATTTACTATGTTTTTGAAGATGAGTAAAATCTGAAATCTGAAATCTAGCCCACATTTTAATACACATACATTACGATTAGAAATGCTCCAGAACAGATTTGTTAAGTTTTTGCACTTCAAAATAACGAAGATGTATGTAACACTTGGCATTGGCAGGTTGGCTGTCCTTGTTCATCTTCCACTGCCTGAACCACTGAGCATTGTGTTTTTGGCTAGTGCATTGACTTGGGATGTGGGGGTTGAGCAAACCGGCCATCGGATGCCTGCTTCCACATAGCCCCGCTGAATACCGGAATGACAAAATCACTTGTGGTTCTGTTATTCTCTAACTGAATGGCATCCCAACGATGGCTTAATCCTAAGGTATGTGTATCCGTGCCGAGAGGATGAATGACACTGAGCCTATCAGCTGTCTCTACGGAACCTTAGAGATACCACGCGCCCTCTCGTCGTAGCATCGCCTTGTCGCAGTAGTGCGGGGCTCTGCCGTGATTGACCTTCTTTCCCTAGCTACTGATGGGACTTTTATGGACAGAAGAAACTCAAATTCTTTCTGACGCTGAGTCTACAGAGGAGATGGATGTTGAGCTTACGACTCCATCTGACCTTCCTGTAAATTTAGATCAAGAGCGAGTCTACAGAGGAGATGTACGACTCCAACTGATCTCCCTGGTAAATTTAGATCAGAAGCGAGACCTTCTCAAATCTCCAACTCCTGATCCAATAAACGAACCTAAAAAGAGATTCGGTGGTGCAGCCAGGAAACGACTGAATCGTCTCCTCAAGAGCGGGGTACCTTATGAAACTGCTTTGCACCAAATTCTTGAGAGGCGTACACAGAATCTGTCTCAGGTGGAGAAACAAACCCCCATGAGCCGCGAAAAAGCCCTGCACGGTTGAATCTAAGGCATCCCCAGGTGTAGCTGACGTGCATAAACCGTCATATGGGAAGATTGTCGCGAGTATCAAGGTAGAAATCTTGCACCTTGACTATCCGACTACCACATTAACGATGAAACAGCAGAGCATATACTTTGTGTCTGCCCCGCTGGGGACCGAATCAGGTTTTTAGAGTTCGGCAGAGCCGTTTTTTTTACCATCTGACATGAAAAATCACTCACCATACAAACTAATCGGCTTTGTCAAGAAGCTGGGTTCATTTGCTCGGGTGTGAATAGGTGTGCTCCACAATAACCCCTTGCGGGTTGCGGTGGAGGGTCGTATAAATCCACTCACTTTAGTCCTAACCTAACCTAATCTAACACTTGGCATTAGCGAAATTCGATCTCGCAACAAAATACAGCTTCTAGAACAACGAGGAATACTATCCGACTTGGTGTTTTTTCATAAAATCATAACAAACTGTTATGACTCACTCAAACTAGTATCAATGATTCTTCATCACGTTCCTCAAAGGAACCCTAGAAATAGAAAATTACTTGCCAGACCGAATTTCAACAGAAATTTGGGCTAAAACTCTCCAAGTACTAGAATGTGTGATACTTCCAACAAATGCTGTAGTAGCGTAGATGTTTTCTCTATTACGTTGAATTCCTCTAAAATAACTATGAAAAGAATTTTCAACACATAGCAAAAATAGTGAATAATTGGTCAGTGCTATTCAAATTCGTTTCTGTACATGGGGATCTCGTAAATGATAAGAGATAGATAGAGGTAAATTGTGACAAAGTTGCTTATTTCAGAGACCTATTTGATGATGTGAAGAAATCGAATATAGCTCTTTTGGTTCTGGAGATATACAGGAAAAACCAAAAAATTCTAAATTATTTTTTTTGCCTACATCTTCTTTATTCGCAGACATATTAGAAATCTGTCCACATTTTGCTATTGGCACTTGATGTGAGCTATCCGAATATGTTCATGAATCTTTTATATAGGGTGTCATCTGACTCGGGCCACCCCCATCTTTGAATTTTTAAATACGGACCTGTATTTTTTGTTGTAGTTTTTGGATCGTAGACGTTCACTTTATACTGAGAAATTAAATTTCATTTTATATTTCGGGATGTATTAACTAAGGTTTGAACTGTTTTGTTAGCTATTTTTATGTTCGGTAAACTCTGAAATATTGTAGACAGTAGGGAGTGATCTCCTTGATGAAGGGTAAGGTTGTGAAAATGTATTGGATTGGGGCATCACTAGTGGCATTGTCATTGATGGAATGGGTAGTTACATTGGTAGTTAAATAGTGGTTTCTCGAGATGTTGGTGCATTGAACAAAATATTATTTATCAAACAAAAATGATAAAAAATTTCTATGAAAACTGGATGTAAGGGTCATAACTGTTTAGTGCATAAACAAACCTTTGGGACTCCCATTGGAGCATCTATTTCACCAATATTAGCAGCATACCAATGATTCACCAATGATGTATTGGACACAGTATTACCAGTCTTATCTTTCAAACCCCTTTTTTTTTAATATTCAGACGACATCATGATGGCATTAACACACCGTCCGTTTTATCAATATTAAATTTACATGATTTTCAAATCAGTAACAATGCTGAATTCTCAATAACTTAACTCATAATAAAATTTCAAAAGAAAATAACGAATATACAACCTCCCAAAGACAGGGCTTCACTTCATTTCAATAAAAAAAATTTCATGTTTTTGACATTGGGTTTTCTCATTAATAACCTCACAAAACAGCAGTTCCACACTTAAACATAAACTTACAAAGGAACAATTTTTCAAACTGAATCACAGGACAGCTGTCAGTGTCAATTCTTTTTTAACTCTCTCTGTGGTCTGCAGCCACATGTCTTTTACCAGCAAATTATAATTTCAAACCACATAACGATTTTATCATGTAAATTTAAATAATCTTCCTTGTATCAGTGAGGAGTCAAAACTTTATTTTAATGTGGTAACTTGTTTTTTTTATTGACATGTTTCAACATTCAACATTCTCTGCGACACAAAAATCCTCACCAACAGTAAATTGAACCTTTATGTAACAAAATTTACATTATTGCATTACTTTTTTGTTGCTTATCCTTGATAATGATAATAAACTATATATATATATATATATATATATATATATATATATATATATATATATATATTGTTATAAAAAATATAAAATTAGAAGAATATTTATAATTTAATTAATTTGATTCTTGATTGTTATTCTGATAGTTCAAATAATTTGAAAATTTTCTGTGATATCAAAATTCTTAGTGCTCCGGCAGATACCTGTCCTTACCTCTAAATCTTATCTCTATTCTTCAAGGTTGCTCAGCTCAATCGAAGCTCATGCAGCTCTCTTTCTCAGAGTAGAGTTCTTGGAAAGGTGTTATGAATAAAATTTCGTATGTCTGTGTTTTTGAAAATAAAACTTTGTCTCAAAGTTAAAAAAAAAATATAATGAATGTAAAATTGTGTAAATGTTTTGTCAAACCAAACTTAAATTACCCTGAAACTGCGCCAAAATACCTTATGCTAAGAAATGTTCCAGTAAATGTTAAATTTGAAACAAAAATATTCTTAGAATGATGTTCCGTACAGTTAAATTTACGTGTAACGGCAAATTAGTTACTTGAAAACTTAAGATGTCTGTGGTTCGTGCGTGGGAAACGATTCTAAAAATATCTGTGATAAATGTCAGTGAATTTTTCAAATTTTCCTAATATTAAATCCAATAATAGTTCTTGTAAATAAAATGATGAAGTTCGTTGATGAATAAAAGTTCAGAAGTTGTGATTTTCACACTGGAAGTTCCTTGTGACTGGAAAACTTTTGATTCGATTTGGAGATTATGAATTGTTCAAGATTTTCAAAAATGTATTCTTCTTATGGATTGGGAATTATAAATGATATTGTAATACCTCAAAACTGGTACAGCTTCCCTGGATCGTTTTCCCCTGATTGGAATTTTGAATTCTTCCAGACACTCTAAAATCTCCAGTAAGTATCCTTTCTCGTTATTATTATTTATACTCTGGCTCCTATTGATGGTTTTATATTGATAAAAACATGCAAAACGGCATTTTCCATTTCTTTTCCCTTTTTATTTCTAACAGCTCTTCAAAAAAAATTCGCGTCTGGACAATTCGAAAGCTTCACTCCACTCCTTATTGATTCACCCCTGGCAACCAGACAAAATTTTCCTGCCTGCTACTCTTCATGACAATAATTTTGAAATTTCTTCAATTTTGACACTTTTCACTGTTCACACATATTATATCTACAATTTCTGTTACCCAATTTTCACTAATACTAATAATGATTAATTTTGATTATATTTCATCACATTTTGTTTTGAATTTTTCTAATTTTGAATCCAAAATTCATCATTTTTCAGAAGTTAACACCTCCTTTTCAATTTATCAATCTGATTGGCTACTCTTTAGTTGCATCCAAATCATGTACTGAGTGTTTTTACCATTTTTCAGATAAAATTCCTAATGTCAGTCTTAATTGAATTTTTGTTATTACTTTGTAGTATAAATCTGTTTTATTGTATGTTATTATTTATGTTGTATTAATGTCTTTACTGTTTTCAGTGTATTTATCCCGATGATTGATGGTTTCTGGTTAGTTGTGCTGTTTGGAAAGGATCTGAAATACTCTAATACTGATAAGTCACAACTTTGCCTGATCTGGGCATGAACATTACTCCAAATTATACAGATAAGAATTTGAATAAATGTAAAGTATCTGGCTTTCTAATAAAATAACTTTGATTTTCACAAACTTTCAACACTGAACTAACAAAATATGTGAACTTTCAACATCAAATTAATAACAATATGAAAAACTTTTAACATCGAACTATCAAAATAAATACAAACTTTTAACTTTTAACTACTGAATAAATGCAAACTTTTAACATTTAACTAATTAAAATCTGAAAATCTTCAACTTTGAAAACAGAATAATCTTATAAAAAACTTATCATAACAAAATTCTCCCAAATTTATGTTTAAAATTTTGGAACGTTTTCTTAAAATTCAAACATAAAATTTCCTTTAAATATTTTTATGAATTCACTTTCTTGTCATAATCGAGATTTCTTTTTCTATTTTATTTTATGTTTCATATTTATAAATACTCTCAATATTAAAAATACCTTTCACAGTTTTATTTATTGGGTGTATTAATTTATAGCTGTTCGTGGGATTCTCTGTCGCAACTTCATAAGGTCCTTCAAATGGTAACATCAGTTTGGCACATTTATCATTTTTATTATCTGGCATTCTCATAGCCTTAACAATAACTAAATCTCCCTTTTCAAACTTAACTTTTTTACCTCTCCTTTTACTTTCTCTTATCATATATTTCTCTGCATTCCTTTTAATTTTAATATTCACTTTCTCCATTATATCATTCATATCCTTCTCATCACTAATCCATTCTCTCTCTGGCATTCTTCCATTCATAATCAACTCTGGACATTCTTCTGTAATAGTATTTGGTACCTCATTAAAATATTTCTCAATTATACTGATTTTATTATCCCAAGTTCTGTGATTTTCTTGTGAAACTATTCTCAAATATTTAATTATTTCCTGTACATATCTTTTAGTCGGATTTGATGCAGGATGTCTAATGCTGGTAAAATTTAATTTAATATTCAAATTATGTGCAAATTTCTTCATCCTGTCGTTATTGAAATATGTTGCGTTATCTAGGATTACTTGTGTTGGTTTACCTAGTTCTACCGTAAATTTTGTTAATAAATTTTTAATTTATACCTCATTATTATTACTCTGTACCTCATTCGTAGCGTGTGTCTGTTGTATATTGTTTAGCTGTCTAATTTCTTCTACGCTTCTACTTCTCCTATGTCTGTACATATCATCATTTCTTTCGTCATCGTAATCCCTATTATCTCTGTAATTTTGTCTGTCTGTACTATTAGTTCTATGTCTGTATGTATTATTATTGTTGTTTCTATTATTATTGTTATTGTTGTTTCCTTGATAACTATCAAACTCGGAAATGCCCAATAAATCCTACTTTTAGTCGGGATAAACTTTTAATGACTTTTCCTTTGACAAATTTTATCAGTAACTATACAAAACATTTGTTTTTTATCCACAGGGTCGTACCTTCAATAAACAAAAGCAAACTAATAAAAGGATGAACAAATCAATATAACATTCTCCCCCCGCTGGAGGAATTACTTTTCCTCTAGCTCCAATCTGCAAAGTTTCGTGACTGGGTCAGGGTCATATTCCGAAGTTGAGGTTTTTACGTCGACGACTCGAATTCTGCCATCAACTCCTGGATGAACAGCCGTTATTTTACCTAATTTCCACTTATAGCGTGGTGCTTGATCGTCGACCAGGATGACCATGTCATTGAGTGCTATGGGTTTGCAGTCATTAGTCCATTTACTTTGCTTCGATAAGGTTGGCAGATATTCTCTTGTCCAGCGAGTCCAAAACGAATTAATTAGCATTCGAGAAATTTTCCATTCTCTTCTCAGAGTATTCGCATCTGGATTGATTGGTACCAAATCACCTTCTCCGTTGGAAGAGCCAATCAAAAAATGATTAGGAGTGAGTGCTTCTGCGTCAGCTGAATCCATTGAAACTTTTGTCAATGATCGGGAATTAACGATTTTCTCCGCTTCCGCAAAAAAGGTTTGTAAAGTTTCTTTTTTCAGGGACGAGTCGTAGAGTACTTTGCCGATGACACTTTTCACTGAACCTATTAACCTCTCCCATATTCCTCCCATGTGGGGAGCAGACGGTGGAATGAATTGGAAGCTAATACCTCTTGACGACAAAGAATCAATAATCGCTGTTCGATCTATTTCTTCCATGGCTTGGCGAATTTCGTGTGCAGCACCTCTCAGATTTGTTCCATTGTCTCAAAATATGACCTGAGGTTAGGTCCTCTTCTAGCCGACATTCTCAGTATGGCTTGAATCGTGGAATCGCTACTCAGACTATGTGCAATTTCTAGATGGATAGCTCTAACTGCCAAGCATGTGAATAGCACACCCCATCTTTTTTCGCATCTCCTACCAATCTTTACCATAATTGGGCCGAAATAGTCCATTCCAGTGTTAATAAAAGCTCTAACACCTCTCTTTGATCGTGCTTCAGGTAGTTGACCCATTAGAGGTGGTGAAGGTTTGCTTTTCTCAATCCTACATTTCAAACAGCTTGAGAATGCTGATTTGACTGCAGCTCGACAGTTTATCACCCAGTATTTCTGTCTGATTTCATTTATGACTAATTCTACTCCTCTATGATGAAATTTTTCGTGATAATTTTGTATCAACAATTTGGTGAATTCATGTTTTGGACTCAGAATGATGGGTTGTCGTGTGCTTTCCGCCATAAATTCTGTAAAATTCGTTCGTCCACTCAGTACCATAATTCCATCTTTCATTTCTGGAAATAAACAGGTTGGTTTGCTTCGACCACTCAGAGATTTCCCAGTTTTGAGTTTTTGTATTTCTTCTGGAAACACTCCTGTTGAACATGTTTCAGCCATATCTTCTTAGCTTTCAGGAGTTCCTCTACTGTTAGGTTTGGAGGAAATTTTTCTTTGTTCCTTACAATTTCAAAAAATCTCAAACACCATCCGGTAGTCCTGATCAGTCTATTCCACTTCGAAAATCGTCGTATGTCTGGGAGGCCTTCTTCATATTTTTGAAAAATGACAAAACAAGTTTTAATTTTTCGATTTCTCAGCTCTACGTCATTTTCATTCAAATAGGAAGGTCTTTTATTTTCGATTGGCCATGATTCTTCTGAATTTTTGAGAAAATAAGGGCCAGAAAACCATTCATTTGAAATTACTCCGTTGATTTTTTTCCTGCGGGTAGCTTCATCCGCGATATTAAGTTCAGTTGGGACCCATCGCCATTCCGCTATACGTGTCAATTCTTGAATTTCACCGATTCGATGTGATACGAACGGTTTGTAGTTTCTTCCGTCTCCTCGTATCCAATTCAAGACACATGATGAGTCAGACCAATAAAACATTTCATCTATGGGGAACTCGAGTTCATTCCTTATCACTTGAGCCAGCCGACTGGCCATCACTGCCGCCTGGAGTTCAAGCCTAGGGATGGAAAGAGGTTTCAGAGGAGAAACTCTCGTTTTCGCTGAGATAAGACAAACATCAGTTCTGTTTTCTCCAATGACGCGAAGAAAGCTAACTGCTGAGAATGCTTTCTCACTACTATGACAAAATGTGTGAATTTCGATTCGTAATGCTGATGGAATCAATAGACTATAGCATCTTGGAATTTTGATCAGTACAATTTTCTCCATGTCAATCAACCAATCTTTCCAAGCGATGAGAAGTTCTTCAGGTAACAAATCATCCCAATCGATTCCTACTCGCCAAATATCTTGCATCAGTATTTTACCTCTCACCGTGAAAGTAGAGATCAAACCTAGCGGGTCGTATACCGACATCAAAGCTTGCAAAACCTTCCTCTTCGTAGGTTGTTCCGCCGCTAAGTTTTCTGAAGTCAGTCTGAAGGAAAACTCGTCGTTTCTGGGATCCCACCATAAGCCTAATATTCGATGTAAGGAAGTGTCATCGATATTTTTTGTAGCCGCCAGTAACATATCATCAGATAGCTTATCTCGAATCAGTTGGGAGTTTGTCATCCAGTTGACTACTTCAAATCCCGCAACCTTCTGGACTTTGCATACTTCTATTATCGTTTCTAGCGCTTCTTCTTCAGTGTCTTTTGAATCCAAATAGTCATCTACATAGAATATTTTGATAATAGCTGTTCGGATGTCTAGATTCGTAGAAAATTCTTCAGCATTCGAGTTTTTTACGAATTGAGCACATACGGGCGAACAGGTTGCTCCAAAAGTCATGACCAACATTTCATAAATATCAGGAGGTCTGTCTCTTTCCAAATTTCGCCAAAGGAATCGTTGAGCACATCTATCTCGTTCTTGTATTCCTACTCTATGGAACATCTCTCGAATATCTCCACAAAAACCGAATCGCCTTTGTCGAAATTTCCATAAAATTGCAACCAATGACTGCAACAAATCTGGACCAGAGAGTAGAGCATCATTCAAGCTCATACCTCTTGATTTTGCTGCAGCATCAAAGACTAGCCTGATTTTATTCGGTTTGTTGGGATTTTCTACAGCGAAATGAGGGAGATACCAAAGATGAGGATTGTCAATTTTCTCTTCTTCTAAGGTCAACTTCTTTATATATCCTTTCTCTTCATATTCCATAATTTCCTTGCAATATTCCTTTCCAAATTTTTCGTTCAGACGACATTTTCTTTCGACACATTTTAGTCTTTGGAGTGCCATGAATTTACTTTCAGGTAGCTGTATGTTATCGGTTTTCCACAATAAACCGATTTCGTAGTTTTCTCCGGTATACTTTAAGGTATACCGGAGTTCTAATGCTCGTGAACTTTCACAAGATGGTTGGTTGGCTGCGATCAAAGTACCAAATGTTTCGGTCAGATAAGATTTCTCTACCATCTTCTGCAGTTCTTCATCAGTCGTCTCTTTTTCACAAATGTGTAAAGTATGGGCTTTGAAAGAGTTTTCCCCGCTATTTGGACTTGGTCCGTGTACAGCCCAACCTAACTTACATTTACTGGCTACAGGAAGATTTTCTGGGCCGGTTCTTATCTGTCTCGCAAGTATCAGATGTATGTTATCTTGTCCAATAAGCAGTGAAGGTTTTTCGTGATCGATATCTTTTATTGGAACACCTTTTAGATATGAAAACTTTTTCCAATCGGATATGTTGATGTGTTGTTCTGGTAACGACATATGAGTGACAGTTCGGACTCTTTTCATATTGAACATTCTGCTGTCATCAATTTTGGAAACAGTCACGTCTAAACGAACGGAATTTTCCTCAACCATGACATTTTCGTTTGTCCATTGTAGACAAAGTGATTCCTTCGTTCCAGTTAGCCCAAGTTTCTCTGCTACTTCTGCATCTAATAATGTCACCGTAGACGCCTCATCACAAAGAGCAAGAAAAGGGACAACACCTCGTGGACTGTATAATTTTATACGAATCACTCTCAGAAGAATCGTAGTGAAAGGTTTGTTGACAGAGCATACTCTTCCTCGATTATCATCATTAGTATCTCTTCCTATCGCTGCCTGATTGCTATTGAATTCTAATTCTTTGTGTAATAGAGTATGATGATGAAGTTTACAGCCGTTTGTTCCACAAATCTTCCTCTTTTTACATTTGAATTTTTGATGATTCTTTTGAAGGCAACTGAAACATAGTTTTTTTCCGGTTACCATTTCCCATCTCTTATTCAGGTCATCGTGATTCATCTGCGGACAAATGCTTTCTTGATATATTTTGTCACAGTAACCACATGTCTTGTGAGTGTTTTGGGTGTGAATATTGTATACTCTTTCATTTCTCTTCATTTGATTTGTGAATTTCTGTGAGAATGTTTCATTGCGTGGGGTACTAACATTACACGCAAAGCTTGCTTTCTCGTTCAACCACAAAGAGAAATCTTCCAAATTGATATCACCCTTTTTCATTTCCAACTTTTCACCCCAGGATAATTTCATTGAATCCGGAATTTTCGTCAGTAATTCACGAATAAATTGAGGATTTTCGAGATAACGTTTACTTCCTAGACTCTTCATGATCGAAACCATGTTGCTCACCTCTGCAGAATAATGAATCAGCTCCTTAAAGTTATTTTCTCTTATGGAAGGAAGGATGCTGATTCTGTTCATCAAAATATCTATGATGTATTCAGGTCTTTCGAATCGTTTCTCTAAAGTTTCAATTACAAGATCTATGTTATCGGCAATTAACATCATTCCTGCAACTGTTGTCTTTGCTTCCCCTTTTAGAAATCTCTGCAGCTTTAGCATGATCTCTTCATTGCTGTAGTCACAAAACTTGCGAAGATTCTTGAAAGACTTATGGAACAGGGGCCAATCTTGGGGACTGCCATCAAACTGTGGAAAATCCTTCTCTAACATTTTTCGCATGTGAAATTTATCTGGATTCATTACTTCAAGTGACGTTGGGTTTTGAGTTGTTGAAGCTGGGAGAGAAAACGTTCTGAGAACGTTTGCAACAGTTCCGCAAAGTTGTTGTATGTCTTGTGATGTGATATTTCCTGGTTTCTCTTCGGAAAATTGCCCTTCGACCTTGGGTATGTCATCATTGGGTTTCTCAGTTTTTTCAGGAATACGTGACAGATTTTCTTGTCTATCATAATGAAATTGTTCAGATGTGTAATCTACCCATTGAGACACTCTGTTTCTTTGTTCTTGTTCTTCAACTAATTCTCTCCTGATCTTTTCGCTTCTTGCTTCTGATTGAACGTAACTGCTGCCTTCTTCTTGGGCATCTATCTCGGCTTCATGCAATTCTTCTTCGAGTTGAAGAAGAATTGCATGAAGCTATTTCCTTCTTCTTCAACTCTCTACGGTTCTTTTCTTCTAGTTGTTGTTCTTCCAGTTCTAGCTCTCTGGATTTTCTTAGTAGCTCCCGTCTTTGTCTTTCTATTTTTAGAGCTCTTCTTTTCTTTTTCAAATCCAAACTACTTCGTCGGGATAATCCGGTATCCCTTGAGGCTCTCGAATGAACAGACTGCTTTGAGTGAACCTCATGTATCAAGTAGGTTGACTCGCCGGATTTATCTTCAACGACTTTTTCAGGTAGTTTGTCTAGACTGGATTCTGGTTTCTCACGACTTCCAAATCCATTTGGCCATACGTAGTCCGATGACAGACTTTGCAGACCTGCACCTTCTCGCTTGGACGTACGTTTCTCCATATCGTGATCACGTCGGGGTCACCAAATGTTGTTTCCTTGATAACTATCAAACTCGGAAATACCCAATAAATCCTACTTTTAGTCGGGATAAACTTTTAATGACTTTTCCTTTGACAAATGATCAGTAACTATACAAAACATTTGTTTTTTATCCACAGGGTCGTACTTTCAATAAACAAAAGCAAACTAATAAAAGGATGAACAAATCAATATAACAGTTATTATATCTGTTATTATTGTTGTTATAGTATCTGTTATTGTTATTATTATTGTATTCATTATATCTATTATTATTACTGTTATTATTTCTTTGTGGATAGTTATTATAATTTCTGTTATTAAATTGTGTATTATTATTATATCTATTATTATTAGTTCTGTTATTAAAATTTTGATTATTATTGTTTTGATTATTAAATTGATTTGTATTATTACTCCTATATGCCAATGTTCTTTCTAATCTCATTAAATAATCACATAACCTGTCCATGTTTTTGATATCATGCATGCTAATAATTTCGAATATTTCCTGCCTAAAATGCCTACTAATATATCCTACCATTTCATCTTCTCTCATTTTTGGTTGTAGATATTGTGCTGTTGCATTTAATTGAATTGCGTAATTATTATAATTTTGACTCCTGCATTCGTCAAATTTTCCAAATTGAAGTTTATTTCTTATTTTCAATTGCGCATTTTCCCCCCAATACTGTCTAATAAATAAATTCTCAAAATCTTCAAAAGTTTGAATATTGTTTTTCTGGCTGTTGAACCATATGCATAGTTGATTTACCAGATGTTGCCTAATTATGTCTTTCATTTCTTCACTCTTGATTTTGTTATCAATTTTATTCTTTAAGATTTTAATAAATACAATTGGATGTAACTTTTTAATATTGCCCTCAAATTTGTTATTGTTTTGTACATTTTGGCACAGTCCTATGTAGGTAGTTTCTACTTTAGTTTTAAGTCCAATTTCCTCTATTTCCCTAATTTTATTTTCTAAAGTCCTGAATTTATTTTTATTTTCCTCATCTTTCTCATTGATGATTTCATTTGTGCTATTTGTATTTAATTCTAATCTATCATTCACATATTTAATTTTCCCTAACACTTCTTTATTATTGTTTTTAATTTCAGTTCTAACTTTTTGAATATTTTAACTGTTTTTATATATTGAGTTGTTAATGTCCACTATGTCCTGTTTTGTATTACTGTAAAATTCATCATTTTTCTGCTGCATTTTATTTTCAAAATCTCTATATAATTGAGCCATCTCCTGTTTATTTTTTTCTAATTTAGTTTGTACCATTTCTTCTAATCTGTCCATATTTGCTTCCACACCTTCCATGCTTTCTCTCATGCTTTCTTTCATTTCCTCCTTCACACTTTCTATGCTCTGTCTCATATCTCCTTTCACACTCTTCATATTCTTTCCCATTTCTCCCCCTTTACACTTTCTATATTTTCTTTCAAATCCCCCTTTACACTTTCTATATTTTCTTTCAAATACCCCTTTACACTCTCAATGTTCTCTTTCATATCTCCGTTTACACTTTCAATACTTTTTCTCATATTTCCTTTCACACTTTCAATATTCTCATTCATCTTAACCATGAATTGCATCAGCATTTTCATTTGGTTTTCCCCACTCAAATCTTCTTGCACTCCACTACCTTCTCCTTGTTCACCTACAGTTTTCTTACCATCTCTCAAATCCATTTTATTAAATTTTTAAAGCTTTTCTATAAAATTCACTCTAATTTTTGCCTTTCCAAATGTGCCTCACGTTGGGCGCCAAATTGTTATGAAAAATATAAAATTAGAAGAGTATTTATAATTTAATTAATTTGATTCTTGATTGTTGTTCTGATAGTTCAAATAATTTGAAAATTTTCTGTGATATCAAAATTCTTAGTGCTCCTGTCCTTACCTCTAAATCTTACCTCTATTCTTCAAGGTTGCTCAGCTCAATCGAAGCTCATGCAGATCTCTTTCTCAGAGTAGAGTTCTTGGAAAGGTGTTGTGAATAAAATTTTGTATGTCTGTGTTTTTGAAAATAAAACTTTGTCTCAAAGTTAAAAAAAATATAATGAATGTAAAATTGTGTAAATGTTTTGTCAATCCAAACTTAAATTACCCTAAAACTGCGCCAAAATACCTTATGCTAAGAAATGTTCCAGTAAATGTTAAATTTGAAACAAAAATATTCTTAGAATTGTGTTCCGTACAGTTAAATTTACGTGTAACGGCAAATTAGTTACTTGAAAACTTAAGATGTCTGTGGTTCGTGCGTGGGAAACGATTCTAAAAATATCTGTGCTAAATGTCAGTGAATTTTTCAAATTTTCGTAATATTGAATCCAATAATAGTTCTTGTAAATAAAATGATGAAGTTCGTTGATAAATAAAAGTTCAGAAGTTGTGATTTTCACACTGGAAGTTCCTTGTGACTGGAAAACTTTTGATTCGATTTGGAGGTTATGAATTGTTCAAGATTTTCAAAAATGTATTCTTCTTATGGATTGGGAATTATAAATGATATTGTAATACCTCAAAACTGGTACAGCTTCCCTGGAATGGTTTTCCCCTGATTGGAATTTTGAATTCTTCCAGACACTCTAAAATCTCCAGTAAGTATCCTTTCTCGTTTGTTTGAAGGTGATTGACAATGTTTCGTGATGAATTTCACTAGTTCGGACTTCCATTGTCTACTATATAAAATGATTTGAAATCCCTGAAACAAGTAAAAAAGAATAATTAAAAAAGAATAGTTGAAAATAACAATTATATTAAGTAACAATAAACCTGAAATGAAATGATAGTGAAGTAACCTACAAGTAAAAATATAATAATTGAATAAATAAAAATTAAAGGAATGCAAAAAGAAAATATTAAAAATTAAAAAAGTGTAGAGATTCCAAGTCACGTTAGTTCACGACGTTTCGATTGTTGGTATCTACAATCGTCTTCGGGTGATGACTGGACTGATTCCTCCGAGAGATGACTATTTTATAGGTCGTTGAAATACTTTCACTTTCTCTACTTTCTATTTTCCGCTTCACTGATTCCGTGAGAGATGACCGATTTGGCGGGAGTTGGTCATTTTCCGTTTGATGATGGGTTTCCATATGTTTCGTATATCTACGCTGGCCTGGCTGAATACGTTGTTGGACAACATGTATGCGGCTTCCTTAAATTTTCTCCTGAACCAATGTTCCTCTCTGTGCAAGATCTCAGCTTGGGTATCCGGTAAATGCAATTCTTGGAATCGCAGTCCGCGTTTGGGGGCCTGGTTTTCGTGAGGCTGCTACGGATAGTGTTACCAGATCTGAAACAGGTTCTAATGTTGTACTTGGAACCAATTCTTCTTATCCTCTCCGATAATCCTCTGATGTAGGGAAGTGCCAGCACTGGTTGTGACGGCTTCTCTTCCTTGCGAGGCTCCTGCTGTCTTTTAGCCAAAGTCTTTTCTACCATCGCTTTGGAGTATCCATTCCGCTGAAGATCGTTTTTGATGATGTCTAGTTCCTTCTCGAGACCTTCCTTTGTAATACATGTTTAACTTACTTTCGTCAATTTATATGTTCAATTCATTGTTTTTCACTCATTTTTACTGCCCTGAAAAGCTTAACACTAGAAGCGAAAGCTTCTAATGTTAAAGTTAAGAGTTTTGATTTTTGATTTTTCGACTTAGAGACCCCGTTAATCCATCCTACTGTACATTTCTCCAGTCGCTAAGATTCTCAATTTCATATATATACAATGTCATCCCCAAAGTATGCGCCAAACGGGAAACTTATTTATTAGGGGTTTTTCGACAAAAAGTTACTCCTATTAAAAGTTTGTACACCCCCTGAAACTAAACATGCAACAACAAAATACAGAAAAACACACGTAATATATGAGGAGCCTTCGAATATTTTATTTTGAAACAAGAGTACTCTTATTTTGAAAAATTTTGGGAAAAGTTATTCAGAAAAGTTTGTTACGGGCTACTTTTGCACTAGCTCCCGATTTACTTCGAAATGCGAAACAACCTCAGTATGCATTTATCTGACTCAAAGTCAACTTGATTTTCGTATTTCAATATATATCGGGAACGCCAGTGAACGTTGTTTATAATTGATTTTTTTATGTCTGTGCGATACATATTCAATCCTCTAGATGTTTGTTTACTATGCTGAGATTTGGTGAATTTGGGCCATGGAAATACCGTAGATATTCCGTTCGGAGTTCAAGGTCAACTATTTTGTGACCGCAGAAGTGGGGTGTCACCTCTGGTCATTTATTCGATCTGTCATCGCTGTCACCAATCTCTTTCCTTCTGAAATGACATGACAATTATCTTTCCTCTAGATTGTGGAGTATGATGATCAAGGTGTGGTGCGATCCGAATTATCTTGCAGCAATTTGTGCATCCATTCTGGGATTTCGAGATTGTCGGACTAGTGATTTCTGGCGTTGTTTTGTGGTCATCTGAAACCTATATTTCCGTTGGAACGCAGAAATCCTTTCGGCAATTCGCCGGATTTATAAAGCACCGGTATGTTTTATCAGTAGGAAATGTATACCTACATGAATCGTATTCATTTTGAGGCCTGATTATTTCATTTGTTTGGACTATCTCCACTGCCAACTTCCGTCAGAACCGTTTTTTTGTTGGATTCTGATACACTGGGACCCATCTATCATCATCTGCCAGTAGAAACACCCTCAACTAAGAGGTTTGTAAATGCACTATATTTATTCTACCGCGTATATTTTTATACTGTGTTCATTCTTCACGGTGTTATTCCCCAGTTTAGCAACCGACTGTGAAGGTCAATAGAACCATCGGCTTTGGTTTTGTTTTCTTCATTGGATTCTTCCGTTCTTCCATTTCTGTACCTCTGCATGGTATTCGTGTGGTAGCCCCCCGCCTTAGAATCCTTCGATGCCGGCTGCACCCCTCGTAACAACCTTAATACACCTGACGGAGGGAGTTGAAACAGCTAAGATATTTATATATAGATATATTTTGATTACGGCTAGTAATATTATTATTATTATTATTTTGGGTACACTGAAGTGACGTCACAAATCAGCATCTTCTAGATACATAACTGTTAATAGATATTAATTTTCTTACCTATGAACGCTGTTCCTCTCCGCATTGACTTTGCTATTCAAATCAGTATTATTATCAGTTTTGATAATAATAGTTTCTCAGTCCATACCGTTGGGAGTTCAACCACTGAACAGTTAATTTAAGTTTCTGTTAGGGCATCCTGAACATTTTTGTATTGTTTTTTTCTGTTCATATACTAATATACCAGTTCATTAAAAATGATGTTGAATCTTTCTTTACCATCTGATATTTCCCCTGTGCTGAAACTGAATCTTCTTTCCAGATATTTTTATAGAAGACATGTTTAAGATTATCTCTAGTTTTACCGAGTAATTGCAGTAGTGGGTTCCGTAGTTATCAAGGCGGTTTCCTTAATTTTCTGGCCAAAATTAGGTGGTGCAATAAAGAACAACCTTTTTTTTTTATTAATCGAACCTAATACCACTGACCTAGCTGGGTACTTGTTAGTGGTGTTCCATTGCATCCCCCTACTGCTAGTATTTTAAAATTATCACTTGGCAAAACACTCCCTAACAAGTGCTTAGCATCAAAAAACACATCTAGAATTGAAGTCACGGCCATCTAAGTGAAGTTTTATTTTTTACACATTTTTTTAAATGAGGACTACGAAAAAAAAATTCCTAAAACGATAGACAGCATCCTGTATACGACAGTTTATTTTAAAAGCCTGTAATATTACAAATTACACAACTATGGTGTTAACCACGGTCAATTTTTTTAAGAGGATATTAATTTTCAAAGTTTTCGGTACAAAGTTATCTTTATTTTTTGTTAACATCGAAAATTACTCTAAACTATACAGTATTTTAACAAGAACTTAATATTCAATAATATCAAATCACAAAACATCAAAATAAAATAGGTATTTCGAAACAAACTCATTGATTTTCTGGAGATTTTCTTGTCTAAAATAGGTGTTTCAAGATGAATTAGTTTGTTCCAAAATACCTATTTTATTTTGATGTTTTGTGATTTGATATTATTGAATATTAAGTTCTTACAAGTTCTTACAAGTTACAATACTGCATAATTTTGAGTAATTTTCGATGTTAACAAAAAGTAAAGATGACTTTGCACCAAAAGCTTTAAATATTATTTTACCCTTCAAAAAAATTGACCGTGGTTAAAACCATAGTTGTGTGATTTGTAATATTACAGGCTTGTTAAATAAACCGTATACAGAATGCTGTCTATTTATCGTTTCAGCAAATTTTGTTTTTCGTAGTCCTCATTTTAAAAAAATGGGTCAAAAAATAAAACTTCTCTTAGATGGACATGACTTCAAATCTGGATGTATTTTTCAATGCTGAACAACTTTTTTGAATAACATTTCCTGAGTTTTTTCAAAATAAGAGTACTTTACTCTTGTCTCAAAATCAAATATTTGAAGGCTCCTCGTATATTACGTATGTTTTATTGTATTTTGTTGGTGCTTGTTTAGTTTCAGGTGATGCACAAACATAAAAACTTGAAATTTTGTGTTAGTGGGTTTTACAAAATGGCCTTTTCAACTAAAATATTTTCAACTTCCGATCTCTTTCCGTTAAACCGGAAGTTGAGGGCAACTTCCTTATTTCCCTGTATTTTATTAAATTTATATTTCTCAGCACATTTTAGGCCCACTTTGTATAACAATGCCTATACCCAAATTTGTTGGTTTTCGAGATAATTTTTTTTTTGAAAAATTTGACAGTTACAGCACCACCCCGAAAAAATCATAACTCATAGACAGTAACAGTTGAAAATGTGAAATTTCACAGAATCACACCTTAAGCATCAAGTCATGAACAGGTGCATCGAATTTTCGAAAATAATTTACAGGGTGGTCGAAATTTCCACCTAAAACATAATATCGAGAGAACTGATGAAACACGATGTTTTCAAATGAAAACCATACACTATTCTATTATTTTTGGATACTACGAAAAAAAAGATATCAAATTCATGAAGAATGTCCTATGCCTAAAATACACCCCTGGCAAGATATATCCGATTTTGGGAAATATTTGAAATGTAAAACATTCGAAGCAATACCAAACCAAGAAATCTTTGAAAACAAATGAAGTTACAACACATATGTCAAAATTTGATGCGATATAATTGACGTGTATTTCGTAGTTTTCTATTTGTGTGCAAAATGTCTCGTATGAGGTATTCTAATGAAGATTTCCTGAATGTAATAATCATTTATGATGGTGAATTCAATAAGATAATGGACAGAACTTGTCGTGTTTTTGCAGAAAGATTTCCAAATGTACACATACCCAATTAAAATATTCTGAGAATACTGAAGAGATAGACTGAGAAGAAACTGCCGTGATTTCGGATCTTTTTCGTCTGTCATCAACAAAAAAAACCACTCGTTACCAATGAGGACATCGAAATTGTAGTTTAGGTCTACTTCGCAGCCTATCCAGAAAATTCGTTGAAAGACGCAGAAAAGTCACTTAGAATTTCATGTTCGTCAATAAACCGGATTTTAATCAATCATGAGTGGCGTCCCTTTAAATATCACCAGGTTCAAAATCTGAAACCTCACGACTTACCTGCACGAGTGGAATTCTACGAATGGTTTCTTATCGAGATAAGGAGGATCCTGAGTTCATGAAGAACATGATATGGACAGATGAAGCCAAATTTGCCAAGAATAGTATGTACAACCGCCATAATAGTCATTTTTTGGCAGCAGAAAATCCAAAGCTTCTTCGCTATCACAAATTCCAGGATTCATGGAGTTTAAATGTTATTTGCGCTATCGCTATCGAACCATTCCAACACTCAATTCAAATCAAGAAGCGCTCGAAAACAATCCAGTTTACCATCCAAAAAACTATTGTCGATCTCAAAAATCATATCAGTTTGCAAGGTGTACTTTCTCAAATCATTTTGGACTGCCAAAGTATCATAACATTCATTGAAACCTAGAAGACGCAATTACATTCGCAAAATTGAACATTTTGCAAAATTCAATCATATTCAGTCATGATCAAGAAGAAATGATAAAATACTTGAGTCAAATTTACGAAAATATTTTGTCATACTATCAATTCTTTAGCCCACAAGTTACATTTTCGAAAACAAAATTGATTTTCTCAATTCATGTTCCTATTATCAGAAGCGAAGTTTATATGATCTACCTACTTGTGTCCCATCATCCAAAATCACCATACATTTATTCTCAAAAATTCATATTTGACACGAGTAGCTTCGAAAAATCAATTCGAATCGAACATGTGTCCGTTATTAGTGGAAACATATTTCTGTATCGAAGACTACTACCCACAGGACCAGTTTATAACCCAGCTGATTGAAGGCAACATCACATCAAATTACCAACCCATTCCAATCAACATAGGCGAATCCATAGCCGAACAAATCCCTCAAGAGAAATTGCTGATCATCCTCGTACATGGAAACATGGAACTTATATTTTATTCATTCAGATTGCAACTCTTGCTAGAGAAAGTCGACTCTCATTGTACTTTTATAAAATAAATACTTTTTCAAAATAACAATTTCCTGTTCCGAGTATATTCAACTCCTCTCTTATTTCTATTTGAACTAATTCACGGAAACTGACAATATTGAAACTGATGACATGAAATAAATATTACGGAATTACAATTACACCATATAATTATATAATACTTATACCAACCAACCAAGTTCATCCTCAATTCAAATAGGTTGGAGCCTAGCTCCCTTACCCTTAACCCGGGGCCGCACTGCAGGATGCTAGATGGTCGCTTGGAAGGTGGATGGTAAAGGTGGATGGTGGAGGGGCAATGCATCCTGGACGCAGTGAAATGAAGCCAGTATCCAACTGACAGCGGAAAAGTAACAATCATGCCACTCTCTAAAGATGCAAAAAAAATGTACTAAGTTCATATACGAGAATTATAGTGGCAAATAGTGTTATCAAAAAACCGTGGGTGGAACTTACAATTTGAGACGTCAACAGGACTGAGAATTCGTGAGAGTCTATAAAAAAATTACGACAACACCCTGACAAATTTAATTTGTATTTAAGGATGTCAGTTGAGGCATTCGACCTATTGTTGCAGTTGACTGAATGCAAATTGCAAAGAACTTCAACAAACTTCAGAGAAGCTATATCAGCAGTGTCGTCAAAATTTTTTAATTTTTCCTCAATGGGTCTGATGGGTCCCTAATTGCCCTTCTTTTGTACAGAGAACTTATGACGCTTTCCTTCCCAGCTAGGTTACCCGGCTGGAATATCAAACACGACTGATTAGGTTGGATAGACGCCTGGCGTACCTTCGGATCGTTTCTGGAGGTCAGACGGTAGTGGGGCGCCACTGCGGTTACCGTCATTCTGTTAAGTACTCACGTTTATAAATAGCAGGATGTTCGCCAGGCAGCTATCTACCATCCACCATCCTACCAACCTTCCTACAGTGCGGCCCTAGCCTTAATAATAATAATACTACACTTTATTGTCGTTATGAATAAATCTTGTGGACAAAGCTTGTGAAAAGTACATAGAAAAGTAAGAATAGAAATATAAAATGTGAATATGAAAATACCCACAAAAAAGTAAAGTTAGAACATACACTATAGTTCAATATCGAATTTAGTCTCAACATGGTTGTGTACAGAGTTGTTCAAAACTATTATCAACACTTTATAATAGACTCAGGAACATTATACAGGGTGTCCCTGGACTTCCTCTTTTTCTCTCGGGAATGTATAGATGGGGTCAAAATATCACCAGTACTTCATATAACTTTTTTTCCTAAAAGTCTTCGTAACCAAGTTACGGGCCCTCGAAGTTACAAAATGAAAAATGTTTTTCTTTGATAACTTTTCAAGTGAATATTCAAAATCATCCAAATTTTGGTAATTGACTAAACAAATGAATTCCGTCGATGAGCTTTCATGCAGGAGTCAGTTGTTTTGCTACAAAGTCAGGAACGGACTACCCCCGATGGTCCACACCCCAAAACTTTGAAATGACAGATATTTTTCAATATTTTTCAACAAAATAAGGTTACTTGGACAATTTTATGAATAAAAGTACTCGTGTGGAAAGTCGATCGGAGCAACGAGTCTTGATAAAAATGTAGTTCTACTCGACGACATCAAACCCGCTCGTCCACCATTATTTGAAATGAATAATCATCAAAGCAGAAATAATAATGATAACGTTAATTCAACAACATTTATAACAGGAATAATACAAAGTATGCTAAAATGAAGTCGTAAACAAAAAGTACAGTACCTATATGGAAGTTTAAGTCACAATTGTGATAGCAGATATTTTTTCAAAAGAAATATCAAGTTCTGTAGATTCGTGGTGTTTTTAAACTAACAAGCTGCTCTACTATGAAATATCGAATTCATTCCATATTTTGTATGTACATAATACGTGTGGAATAATCACGTTTCGTGTTGATCAGTTATCTGAATCTCATGAAACTCAACATTCGAATGTTTCAAATTCTTCTTCACAGCTAAACTGTTGAGGAGTTTCACTGATAATTATAATTTTATGGGAGAAATTCTTTAACACGAATCTAAATTTAGCTGAAAAAACGCACATCGAAAAAAATATTTACTATACTAATAAAAAGCAAACGAATGAACTACAAAAACGGCTGCACATGATCAGGTGAAAAATATCCAGGGAATAATTATGTTTCATTTCTTTCACAGATGTTGACAAAAAAACCTTTTAGAAAGTTTTGATAAAAAATGAGAAACTGGAATGCGATTTTGTTTTGTTGAGTGGTGCGTTGTCATATGACTATCATTGTATTGTCAATATTCTATAGGATATTTTGAATTTTTTTGATATGGCCGAACAGTTTACATTCAATGAATATGCAGATATGCATGTATTTTATGGACGAGTATTTTGTAATGCTGCAGAAGCTCGTCGTCTGTATTCCGAGCATTTTCCCAATCGAACGGTACCGTCGAAAGAAACATTCGAGCGTGTCGATCGCAGCTTGAGAGAGACAGGTATGTAATAATTGATAATTAATTTGAGCACGTTGTTTTATTTCGATATTATTGTAGGTACAGTTTTGCCAAAACGAGGTGGTGAGGGCGCTCCTAGGACTGTACGTACCGTTGTATTGGAGGAAAATATTTTGGAAGCCGTCGCTGATGATCCTTCAATGAGCATCAGAAATCTATCAGAACAGTTCCATACATCCAAGTCCACTATTCATAGAATAATTAGGGAACAACTGCTCCACCCATTTCACATCCAGAAGGTACATGCCATGACACCTCAAGATTTTCCAGCACGACTGGAATATGCCAATTGGTTCATGGATAGGCAAAGAGAGGATATGACTTTTATTAATCGAGTTTTATTCACTGATGAAGCAGGTTTCAGTAGAGATGGAGTTATCAACTCTCATAATCTCCATATATGGGCCGAAGAAAATCCCCATGGGATATTGCAAACCAAACACCAACGGAAATTCAACGTGAATGTTTGGGCTGGTATCATAGGAAACCATCTTATAGGACCATTCGTTCTACAGGACCGATTGAATGGAGAACGTTATTTGGAGTTCATTCAGAACGATTTGAATGGACTTTTGGAACATGTTCCATTGCAAACCCGAAGAGATATGTGGTTTATGCAAGATGGCGCTCCTCCTCATTTTAGTTTGATTGTGCGTGACCATCTGAACCATATTTTCCACAATAGATGGATTGGTAGAGGTGGGCCATATTCATGGCCATCGCGGTCTCCGGATTTAAATCCATTGGATTTCTTTCTGTGGGGGCATCTAAAAAGCCTTGTTTACGATACACCTATTCACGCAAGAGATGCATTGTTGAATAGAATAACATTACATTGTGAAGCCATACGAAACGACCCTGGAATGCTATTTCAAGTACGGAGAGGGTATCTTCGCAGACTAAGAAAATGTATAGAGAGAGAAGGTGGTCATATCGAGCAGTTTCTGTAGCGGATTTTTCATTTCTGTTTGCTCTTGAGGCTCTTGAGTTTCGTTAGTTAAACGTGTTTGCATTATAAAAATTCGTTATGAACATTTTACCTATCATTTCCATTTTCCTTAAAAACTAATATTTTCGAATAATGGTAGACATCTCAGGATAAATGTTGTTGAATTAACGTTATCATTATTATTTCTGCTTTGATAATTATTCATTTCAAATAATGGTGGACGAGCGGGTTTGATGTCGTCGAGTAGAACTACATTTTTATCAAGACTCGTTGCTCCGATCGACTTTCCACACCGTTTCCAAAATGAACAAAGCAATCACTGTTAAAATCTTTTGTTCAGCGAATTTGTGTCTGCATGAATCAC
This sequence comes from Leptinotarsa decemlineata, assembly GCF_025532065.1. NCBI lineage: Eukaryota > Metazoa > Arthropoda > Insecta > Coleoptera > Chrysomelidae > Leptinotarsa > Leptinotarsa decemlineata. Next base: position 2,201,478 of record NW_027412588.1, read on the forward strand.
GAGGTTTAATTTTACACATATACCTGATAGCCCGTATCTGCAGTACTAATACAGACAGAAGTGCTGATGAATTGTATATTTCCCAAAACGGTATTCCATAACGTAGGTGGGATTCAACGAGGGCGTATTACACCGTTCTGGCAGTTTTGATTCTCAAATTCATTGAAGTTACTCCCACTGCATAACATCCAGAACAAATTTTACTTTTAAGATGTTTAATATGCTCAATAAATTTGAGCTTGTTGTCAATGTGGATATCTAGAAATTTAGATTGAGTCTCGTTCCTGATCACTAAGTTATCACCGAATTACAGGTAATCAAGAGCACATCTAAATGATAAAATGTTTGTTACAGTGATATTGAAGGATAAAAAATTAGCATCACACCACTCCTCGATTTTTTCATATCAGTAGATATTGCATTGTGTAAATCATTTGAGTTTTTGTTGTTCCACAATATCGTCGTGTCATTGCAATGTCATTGACATTTAATGAGAATAAGATAGGTCCCAAAACTGATCCTTGTGAAACACCACACAAAATTTCCCTTTTTTTTTCGTTCCTCAAAGGTAAGATTCAAACCATTTGAGCGTCATTTCTCTGCAGCAGTATTGGTGAATTTTTCTTAGCAAGATCTTATGATCAACAAACACAAAACTTAACTACCTGGACATAACCATCGGATATAACCACAACAAAACACAATTTCAAATGGCAATATACAGGAAAGCTACACAAACAAGCTCCACCTTACCCACAAGTTCAAATCATCCACCATCACACAAAATGGCTGCCTATAACGAATTCATATATAGAATGTTAAGGATACCACTTAGCAATGAAAAACCACTTAGAACGGAAAATCATATACCAAATAGCGAACGAGAACGGATACACCCAAAAGACAATAGATAAATTAGAGAACAGAATCAAACAAAAAATACTGAACAAGGATCAAGCAACCCCAACAGACAAAACAACACAACAATGGACAGCATTCACGTACGTAGGACACCAAATCAAAAAACTAAACATCTTCAAACCATTGATCATCAACATCACATACAAGTCAAACACGAAAATAACACAAAAAATAAACAGCTATGAAAAAGAAGAAGACAAAAACCAAAACGTGGAATACAGCATACCCCGCAATCATCAAACCTCGCAACACACGCCATACAAAACAAACATAATTTTCCCCCACCAGAGAACATAACATATATATATATATATATATATATATATATATATATATATATATATATATATATATATATATATATATATATATATATATTCCAAATTGAGTCGACACCATTGCTACGCCTGCCTGACCTTCTATAGAGTTTGCCGCTAAATATCAGACAACGGATGTGGTTACAATTGGATGCAGCTCCGGTAGATTTCAAATTCAGTGTCAAACAGTTTTTCAGTATATGCTTTCCGAATAAATAAATTGCAGGAAAGAGAGAAAGTGGAGAAAGTGGATGTTTGTATTCAACAGGATTGTTGTCATCTCGAGCACCAGCTTTGAAATAAAAACATTTGTGTTTCATTCTTAGCTATTGTTTCAGTTGAATATTCTGTTCAAAAATTCTTTTATGCTTGCCCAGAATTCGAAGGGATCATTTCTATACATTTCGAAGTTATTTAATTTCCAATTGTACCAAGCATTTCGATAAAAAAATCAATATCTCGAGAACGGTTCTCGTAAGGTACGTACCTTTCATGAAATTATAATATTTTTGCAGACCTATCAAAAATGTAACGAAATATAGTTTCATTAAAAAAAAAAACTTTGATACGTCACACTTTTTTGAGCCACCCTGTAGACTTCGAAATAATTCCTTCTATTAATCAATATACATATAATGAAATGGAGAAATTCCGAAAAAAAATTATGGTTTGGTTGACAGGGACCGTGTCGTATGTGGTGCCCCACCCTGTGTATAATACAAAGCCCGCAGAAGCTCAGAAGTAACATTTTGTGTCACCCAAAATGTTTAGTATTACCCTGACTACCAGAGGGCGATGTCAGTATTTAATGTGATTACCAACAGTACTGGGTAGCAGTCGCTGACAAACTATTCGGCTTTTCGATTCAATATAATATTGGCGTACATCTCAACTTCGATACGATCCAACCGACTGGCTGACAGCGACTGTTAACTACCCAATTTTGTTGATACTCACATTAAATACTGACATTGTACTGCCGTCGCCCTCTGGTGGTCATAGTAAGTACTAAAAATGGGGCTTTGCATTCTTTACCGTGACTCAAATTTGTAATTCGTCTTCCCGTCAATAGGTGGCGAAACAAATATAGTGTAAAGAATAGTTTCATTATTTGTAGGCAAATAGAATATTGGTATAGGTATACTTCGTGAATGACGGTAATGACGTCTGAGGACTCTCATACCGCCACATCTTTTTAGTCGTGAACCCGTTTGTCTTTCTGACAAAAATCAGCTGTAAGGCTAGGGCCGCACTGCAGGAAGGTTGGTAGGATAGTGGATGGTAGATAGCTGCCTTGACGATCATCTTCATTTCATTCAGGATTTGGAGACCAGCTCCCCTACCCTTTCGGCTGATCATTGGCCTTGAGATGGGCCAATGGGTACATGACTGATGGATGACGGCATGAAGTCCTTAGACATCATAGATAGCTGCCTGGCGAACATCCTGCTATTTATAAACGTGAGTAACAGAACGACGGTAGCCGCATTGGCGCCCCACTACCATCTTACCTCCAGAAACCATCCGAAGGCACGCCATGCGTCTAGTCTATCCAACCTAATCAGTCGTGTTTGATATTCTAGCCGGGTAGCCTAGCTACCCGGCTAGAATATCGTGTGCAAAAGAAGGGCAACTTGGCACCCATCAGATCCATTGAGGAAAAATTCAAAAATTTTGACGACACTGCTGATATAGCTTCTCTGAAGTTCGTTGAAGTTCTTTGCAATTTGCATTCAGTCAACTTCAAAAATAGGTCGAATGCCTCAACTGACATCCTTAAATACAAATAAAATTTGTCAGGGTGTTGTCGTAATTTTTTTGTCAGTTGGATACTGGCTTCATTTCACTGCGTCTATGATGCATTGCCCCTCCACCATCCACCTTTACCATCCACCCTCCAAGCGACCATCTAGCATTCTGCAGTGCGGCCCCGGTTGAGGGAGCTAGGCTCCAACATGATTGAACTGAGGATGAACTTGGTTGGTTGGTATAGGTATTATATAATTATATGGTATAATTGTAATTCCGTAATATTTATTTCATGTCATCAGTTTCAATATTGTCAGTTACCGTGAATTAGTTCAAATAGAAAGAAGGAAGGAGTTGAATATACTCAGAACAGGAAATTGTTATTTTGAAAAAGTATTTATTCTATAAAAGTACAATGAGAGACGACTTTCTCTAGCAAGAGTTGCAAACAGAATGAATAAAATATAAGTGCCATGTTTCCATGTACAAGGACGATCAGCAATTCCTCTTGGGTGATTTGTTCGGCTATGGATTCGCCAAATGATCATCTTCAAAGAAGAAGATTAAAACTAGAAACTAATGCCAGCTAACCCTATTTATGCTATAAAGGTAACCCATTCAGGTAAACCATCCAGGCGTACCAACCATACAGGTATACCAACCTAAATTAATTTTACAATTTTGCCTAATCTATTATTTTACAATATATGTTTATATAAAACAATTTTCAGCTATATAAAAATCAATTTCGCAATATTGCCTATTCAAATAACATATCCAAAGGCATTATACACTAATTGTTATAATTTAGGAATTATGAAAAATTCAAAAATTATTGTTGTGAACCATTTCCTTAGAAACGGACATCAAGTGACGCTTTTGGAAAATATTCATATTCACACATAAGTGGGGTTAACTATTTTTGTACAAAACTGTAAAATGAAAATGTATCTAAATTTAAGAACCAATGTTAAATTCGTAGAATAGATAATTTCCCTGATAAAGAAGTTGAAAATTTGTATATATGAAAATTGATAGGTGGTAACTAGGGGAAGAAATATATTTTCAACTATTCTGTCAACAACGAGGATTCTTCTTGAGGCGACGAAGAGAAACGTCACGCAAAATTGTTCTCTCCATAAATTATAAAAATATTGTATGAAAACATAAGAATTGAATATAATTGTATTATATACTGATTATTAAAAGTGAAGTCAGTGAAAAGCCTATCAGTCCAGCCACTTCTACTGAGATATCCACAAGTTCCACACGTGTTTCTGGCTATTGGCCTCATCAGCGCTGATTACTTTTTTCCTGTCGAGAAGTGAACGTTTCGAGCACTTGTTAAAATAGTTGAAATTGTTACTTGAAATTTTGTTGCAAATAAAAGTTATTTAGGTTTTTGAGGTATTTGTAACATATCTGAAGAAAATTTCAAACGTTGGTCAGTTTAAAACGGCTTGGCCGAATTTCAAAAACACAGCAGTATTGGATAGAGACTCGGAAGGCTTTCAAAACCAGGAGCCCCGTGACCCCCCTTTACTTAAAAAAAAGTTGATGATGCCCTCTTGACAGTAGGCCATGTGACCACAATCTATATGCTGACCTCGATAGCTCGTTCCGTTCAAAATTTAAGGGTGGGAAGGACTTTTTATGTCGTTTATTTTAGATGACGAAAGTTGCCTTTTTAGGCATGCAACATAATGTTATTCTCAGAATGATAAAATCACCAACCACATATTTGAAAAAAACTGAAAATGACACATTTTATTTGTTTGCTCTACCGACCCCATTTTCAATATTACCAAAAAAATGATAAAAGAACTTTTTACTTCATTTCATGTTTTTCATAATCTGGTTCAATCCAACTTCCAATGCGACATTTCGTTCATTGAAATCCATCGTCAATACATTTTTTTAAATACGGACCTGTATTTTTTACATTTTGGTAGTCAATGAAATTACAAATTCATTGATATATTACAACATATGTATTTCTTGACGTTTTTCTCGAAAACACATCTTCAATTCAAGCCTTATCGAGTCAGGAAAGTCTATCTTTTGCCTTTGACGAACTTCAACAGGAGACAAGTTTTTTGTAGATGGCTCATTAGAAAATTTCGCCGAAATAATAGAATTAAAAAAAAATTGTGGTGTGAAGAAAGTAGGTTTACCAATAACGGAGGGTTACATAAAATCATTTTTTGGGTGACCATCTTTCCACTGGTGTCAGTACTACAAATGTGTCGGCATGATTGTAACTACTACAAAATCATAATTTTACCCGATATCGGTAGGTGGAGCAAGAAGTGAGCTCCGTTGTTGTTTGAAGAGACGGTAAATAACGATATTATCGTTTCTCTTAAAACAACGATATCAACGTTGATGTTACCATCGTATATAGACTATGTCACTGTTGTGTGTTGAATCTACTTGCTTTACCATCTACCGGCTAAAATATGAAACAAATGTTCTAGCTATAGAGATTCCTTCATCTCTCATACAAATAAATAACCAGTATCTGTAAAATTAGGAAGATGGACAAATCGATGAATAAATTCTCAAAAAAAGTTGTTAAAAATGAGATTCACAATAGATACATATCATTTTCATGCGAACAGTTGTTTCTACAATAAATGCACTCTAGATGGATTATCCATACAAATTTTCTATACACCATGAAAAAAACCATTTTGAATTCACTGAATTGTAAGTAGTTATCAATACTACTTGTCCACATTATAGCTTTCTGGAATGGGAAAAGATTTCCAATAGTGTCGTCCCCATACAAACGACAATCCTAAAAGTTCAAAACTTGTGCGAGCTTAGGGATTGACAATGGCTTACTTTTAAACCTATTACGATGTTTACAAAAGGTTCATTGCAATTTTTAACTGTTCTTCCGTTTGTTTCCAATTATGGGGAAAGGAGAAGTGGAAAATTAATCTGACGTAAATGGTAATAAGATCAGGTACAAATGATTTTTCGAACTGAGATTGTGACGAAATATATTGGTTTCGTTCAGTGTCAATTTTTTAGAAAGTAGGTATTCTGTAGGTGAAATCCATTTAGTCAATAGTTTTTCAACGAATGCATTGTATTGACAAACTGCCTTTTAATGAAAGACACTCTATAGAAGATAGGGAAATCTTTATTATACAATATACCACCTACGAGGAAAAAAGGAAATAGAAATGTTTTCTACGAGTTTCGATATTGTCTCTGAAAATTTTCAAATAGCTTACTAACAATTCGATCTACCTTCACGCGGGTAGCAAAAATATATGACCATCGATCTATTCTCAGATATATTTCCATCTCCCATAATCTGAAAAAAAATTATAATGTAAAAAAAGGAAAACTCAGATTTCCTCCACAAAAAATTGTCACATCATCTTGTCCATGAGGGAGGTTCCCGTTTTCATCTGAAAGTCGTGCTTTTGTAGATATAACGACTGGAAGTTTTGCCCTCTAGAAAGTTCCAAACAATCGATAACGTTTGAGAGTATTCCCAAACATCGCAGAACATTCGGGAATATTGTGGAATATTCTGGAACGTTCGGGAAAATTCCAAAACATCCCAGAACGATTGGGGGAATTTATATGGTGTGATAGCTTTCTGTCTCCGTGAAATCAAATCACTTTATTTCTTTAAGACAACATACAGTCGTATAAGAAATTGGCGTGAAGTTATCCACAGATTTCTGGCCACAAATGCCGACGTAGAGGAAAATAAAAATCTGTGGTTGGGATACAAAATTATTAGCACCCGTACTGATATCTGTGGCTGGAAATACCTATTCACTATAGGTTGAACGTGAAATTATTGAGACTATTTGGTGTTTAACATTTTTATAGAGTCTTGAGTAGATTGAGGCGTTGATAATCCTTTTCTCATCAACAATACAGATTAAGGGAAAAATAAAATTGAAAATATTAGACTTACTTTCCAATACCCCATATAGAAATGATATCCGATGATGTGCGTCCATCAAAATCACACAACTTCCATAGTTTCTTGAGAAGATTAACTTGGTGATAACAGTTTTCTTGTTATCTAAACAGATTTCGAAAAAGAAATTGTTGAAACAATCAGACTCATTTTTTGAGATTCCTTGTATTCATGAAAATCACACAACTCTTATAGAATTTTGAATAGATCAACACAGTGAAAACCGTTTTTTTGTTACCCATACGGAATTCGAGAATAAAATTGTTGAAACGATCAAACTAACTTTTTCAACCCCTTGTAGAATTGAAACCAAATGATGTGCGTGCATAAAAATCGCATAAGTCTTATGGAATCTTGGGTAGATTGACGTAGTGATAACAATTTTCTTCTCACCCGAAGAGATTTCGAAAACAAAAATGTTGAAACAATCAGACTCATTTTTTGAGATTCCTTGTAGAATTGGAACCAGAAGATGTGCGTTCATGAAAACTACATAACTGTTATAGAATCTTGGGTAGATCGATATAGTGAAAACCGTTTTCTTGTCACCCATACAGATTTATAGGAAAAAATATTGAAACAATCAGACTCACTTTTTAAAACACCTTGTAGAATTGGAACTAGAAGATATGCGTTCATGAAAATTACATAACTGATATAGAATCTTGGGTAGATTGATATAGTGAAAACTGTTTTCTTGTCACCTATACAGATTTCGAGAATAAAATTGTTGCAACAATCAGACACACTTTTTAAAGCACCTTGTAGAATTAGAACCAGAAGATGTGCGTTCATGAAAATCACACAACTGTTATAGAATCTCAGGTAGATCGATATAGTGAAAACTGTTTTCTTGTCACCCATACAGATTTCTAGGAAAAAATATTGAAACAATCAGACTCACTTTTTAAAACACCTTGTAGAATTGAAACTAGGAGATGTGCGTTCATGAAAATTACACAACTGTTATAGAATCTTAGTTAGATTGATATAGTGTAAACCGTTTTCTTGTCACCCATACAGATTTCCAGGAAAAAATATTGAAACAATCAGACTCACTTTTTAAAACACCTTGTAGAATTGAAACTAGGAGATGTGCGTTCATGAAAATTACACAACTGCTATAGAGTCTTAGTTAGATTGATATAGTGTAAACCGTTTTCTTGTCACCCATACAGATTTCCAGGAAAAAATATTGAAACAATCAGACTCACTTTTCAAAACACCTTGTAGAATTGGAACTAGAAGATGTGCGTTCATGAAAATCACACAACTGTTATAGAATCTTAGTTAGATTGATATAGTGTAAACCGTTTTCTTGTCACCCATACAGATTTCCAGGAAAAAATATTGAAACAATCAGACTCACTTTTTAAAACACCTTGTAGAATTGGAACTAGAAGATGTGCGTTCATGAAAATTACATAACTTTTATGAAATCTTCGGTAGATCGATATAGTGAAAACCGTTTCCTTGTCACCCATACAGATTTCCAGGAAAAAATATTGAAACAATCAGACTCACTTTTGAAAACACCTTGTAGAATTGGAACTAGAAGATGTGCGTTCATGAAAATCACACAACTGTTATAGAATATTAGTTAGATTGATATAGTGTAAACCGTTTTCTTGTCACCCATACAGATTTCCAGGAAAAAATATTGAAACAATCAGACTCACTTTTGAAAACACCTTGTAGAATTGGAACTAGAAGATGTGCGTTCATGAAAATCACACAACTGTTATAGAATATTAGTTAGATTGATATAGTGTGAACCGTTTTCTTGTCACCCATACAGATTTCCAGGAAAAAATATTGAAACAATCAGACTCACTTTTGAAAACACCTTGTAGAATTGGAACTAGAAGATGTGCGATCATGAAAATCACAAAACTGTTATAGAATCTTAGTTAGATTGATATAGTGTAAACCGTTTTCTTGTCACCCATACAGATTTCCAGGAAAAAATATTGAAACAATCAGACTCACTTTTTAAAACACCTTGTAGAATTGGAACTAGAAGATGTGCGTTCATGAAAATTACACAACTGTTATAGAATCTTAGGTAGATCGATATAGTGAAAACCGTTTTCATGTCACCCATACAGATTTCCAGGAAAAAATATTGAAACAATCAGACTCACTTTTTAAAACACCTTGTAGAATTGGAACTAGAAGATGTGCGTTCATGAAAATTACACAACTGTTATAGAATCTTAGGTAGATCGATATAGTGTAAACCGTTTTCTTGTCACCCATACAGATTTCCAGGAAAAAATATTGAAACAATCAGACTCACTTTTGAAAACACCTTGTAGAATTGGAACTAGAAGATGTGCGTTCATGGAAATCACACAACTGTTATAGAATCTTAGTTAGATTGATCTAGTGTAAACCGTTTTCTTGTCACCCATACAGATTTCCAGGAAAAAATATTGAAACAATCAGACTCACTTTTTAAAACACCTTGTAGAATTGGAACTAGAAGATGTGCGTTCATGAAAATTACACAACTGTTATAGAATCTTAGGTAGATCGATATAGTGTAAACCGTTTTCTTGTCACCCATACAGATTTCCAGGAAAAAATATTGAAACAATCAGACTCACTTTTTAAAACACCTTGTAGAATTGGAACTAGAAGATGTGCGTTCATGAAAATCACACAACTGTTAAAGAATCTTAGTTAGATTGATATGGTGTAAACCGTTTTCTTGTCACCCATACAGATTTCCAGGAAAAAATATTGAAACAATCAGACTCACTTTTTAAAACACCTTGTAGAATTGGAACTAGAAGATGTGCGTTCATGAAAATTACACAACTGTTATAGAATCTTAGGTAGATCGATATAGTGTAAACCGTTTTCTTGTCACCCATACAGATTTCCAGGAAAAAATATTGAAACAATCAGACTCACTTTTTAAAACACCTTGTAGAATTGGAACTAGAAGATGTGCGTTAATGAAAATCACACAACTGTTATAGAATCTTAGGTAGATCGATATAGTGAAAACTGTTTTCTTGTCACCCATACAGATTTCCAGGAAAAAATATTGAAACAATCAGACTCACTTTTCAAAACACCTTGTAGAATTGGAACTAGAAGATGTGCGTTCATGAAAATTACACAACTGTTATAGAATCTTAGGTAGATCGATATAGTGTAAACCGTTTTCTTGTCACCCATACAGATTTCCAGGAAAAAATATTGAAACAATCAGACTCACTTTTTAAAACACCTTGTAGAATTGGAACTAGAAGATGTGCGTTCATGAAAATCACACAACTGTTATAGAATCTTAGGTAGATCAATATAGTGTAAACCGTTTTCTTGTCACCCATACAGATTTCCAGGAAAAAATATTGAAACAATCAGACTCACTTTTGAAAACACCTTGTAGAATTGGAACTAGAAGATGTGCGTTCATGAAAATCACACAACTGTTATAGAATCTTAGTTAGATTGATATAGTGTAAACCGTTTTCTTGTCACCCATACAGATTTCCAGGAAAAAAATATTGAAACAATCAGACTCACTTTTTAAAACACCTTGTAGAATTGGAACTAGAAGATGTGCGTTCATGAAAATCACACAACTGTTATAGAATCTTAGTTAGATTGATATAGTGTAAACCGTTTTCTTGTCACCCATACAGATTTCCAGGAAAAAATATTGAAACAATCAGACTCACTTTTTAAACACCTTGTAGAATTGGAACTAGAAGATGTGCGTTCATGAAAATCACACAACTGTTATAGAATCTTAGTTAGATTGATATAGTGTAAACCGTTTTCTTGTCACCCATACAGATTTCCAGGAAAAAATATTGAAACAATCAGACTCACTTTTTAAAACACCTTGTAGAATTGGAACTAGAAGATGTGCGTTCATGAAAATCACACAACTGTTATAGAATCTTAGTTAGATTGATATAGTGTAAACCGTTTTCTTGTCACCCATACAGATTTCCAGGAAAAAATATTGAAACAATCAGACTCACTTTTTAAAACACCTTGTAGAATTGGAACTAGAAGATGTGCGTTCATGAAAATTACACAACTGTTATAGAATCTTAGGTAGATCGATATAGTGAAAACTGTTTTCTTGTCACCCTTACAGATTTCCAGGAAAAAATATTGAAACAATCAGACTCACTTTTTAAAACACCTTGTAGAATTGGAACTAGGAGATGTGCGTTCATGAAAATCACACAACTGTTATAGAATCTTAGTTAGATTGATATAGTGTAAACCGTTTTCTTGTCACCCATACAGATTTCCAGGAAAAAATATTGAAACAATCAGACTCACTTCTTAAAACACCTTGTAGAATTGGAACTAGGAGATGTGCGTTAATGAAAATTTCACAACTGTTATAGAATCTTAGTTAGATTGATATAGTGTAAACCGTTTTCTTGTCACCCATACAGATTTCCAGGAAAAAATATTGAAACAATCAGACTCACTTTTGAAAACACCTTGTAGAATTGGAACTAGAAGATGTGCGTTCATGAAAATCACACAACTGTTAAAGAATCTTAGTTAGATTGATATGGTGTAAACCGTTTTCTTGTCACCCATACAGATTTCCAGGAAAAAATATTGAAACAATCAGACTCACTTTTGAAAACATCTTGTAGAATTGGAACTAGGAGATGTGCGTTAATGAAAATTACACAACTGTTATAGAATCTTAGGTAGATCGATATAGTGAAAACTGTTTTCTTGTCACCCATACAGATTTCCAGGAAAAAATATTGAAACAATCAGACTAACTTTTTAAAACACCTTGTAGAATTGGAACTAGAAGATGTGCGTTCATGAAAATTACACAACTGTTATAGAATCTTGGGTAGATCGATATAGTGAAAAATATTTTTTTGTCACCCATGAAGATTTCGATAAAAAAAATTATTCAACAATCAGACTCATTTTTTGAGATTCCTTGTAGAATTGGAATCAGAAGATGTGTGACAATAAAACGGTTTTCACTATATCGATCTACCCAAGATTCTATAACAGTTATGTAATTTTCATGAACGCACATCTTCTGGTTCCAATTTTACAAGGAATCTCAAAAAATGAGTCTGATTGTTGCAACAATTTTTTTCTCGAAATCTGTATGGGTGACAAGAAAACATTTTCCACTATATCGATCTATCCAAGATTCTATAACAGTTGTGTAATTTTCATGAACGCACATCTACTGGTTCCAATTTTACAAGGAATCTCAAAAAATGAGTCTGATTGTTGCAACAATTTTTTTCTCGAAATCTGTATGGGTGACAAGAAAACATTTTCCACTATATCGATCTATCCAAGATTCTATAACAGTTGTGTAATTTTCATGAACGCACATCTTCTGGTTCTAATTCTACAAGAAATCTCAAAAAATGAGTCTGATTGTTGCAACAATTTTTTTCTCGAAAACTGTATGGGTGACATGAAAACAGTTTTTACTATATAGATCTACCTAAGATTCTATAACAGTTGTGTAATTCTCATGAACGCACATCTTCTAGTTCCAATTCTACAAGGTGTTTTAAAAAGTGAGTCTGATTGTTTCAATATTTTTTCCTGGAAATCTGTATGGGTGACAAGGAAACTGTTTTCACTATATCGATCTACCGAAGATTTCATAACAGTTATGTAATTTTCATGAACGCACATCTTCTAGTTCCAATTCTACAAGGTGTTCTAAGAAGTGAGTCTGATTGTTTCAATATTTTTTCCTGGAAATCTGTATGGGTGACAAGGAAACAGTTTTCACTATATCGATCTACCGAAGATTTCATAACAGTTATGTAATTTTCATGAACGCACATCTTCTAGTTCCAATTCTACAAGGTGTTTTAAAAAGTGAGTCTGATTGTTTCAATATTTTTTCCTAGAAATCTGTATGGGTAACAAGAAAACGGTTCACACTATGTCGATCTAACTGAGATTCTATAACAGTTGTGTTATTTTCATGAACGCACATTTTCTGGTTCCAATTTTACAAGGAATCTCAAAAAATTAGTCTGATTGTTGCAACTATTTTTTTCTCGAATTCCCTATGGGTAACAAAAAAACGGTTTTCACTGTGTTGATCTATTCAAAATTCTATAAGAGTTGTGTGATTTTCATGAATACAAGGAATCTCAAAAAATGAGTCTGATTGTTTCAACAATTTCTTTTTCGAAATCTGTTTAGATAACAAGAAAACCGTTATCACCAAGTTAATCTTCTCAAGAAACTATGCAAGTTGTGTGATTCTGATGGACGCACATCATCGGATATCATTTCTATATGGGGTATTGGAAAGTAAGTCTAATATTTTCAATTTTATTTTTCCCTTAATCTGTATTGTTGATGAGAAAAGGATTATCAACGCCTCAATCTACTCAAGACTCTATAAAAATGTTAAACACCAAATAGTCTCAATAATTTCACGTTCAACCTATAGTGAATAGGTATTTCCAGCCACAGATATTAGTACGGGTGCTAATAATTTTGTATCCCAACCACAGATTTTTATTTTCCTCTACGTCAGCATGTGTGGCCAGAAATCTGTGGATAACTTCACGCCAATGTATAAGAAAGAGTCATGGTTACAACCGCATGGTAGTACGGTCGGGATTTGAATGAAGAAATGTACAAAAGGAAAATAACAGTACATTAAGGATTATATAACACTACGAAGACATGTTCATATAAACATGTTATATTCACTCTTTTGAATATGACTTTTTAAAAAACACTTTATTTTCAATTACAGACTTTTCTGAATAACAACAAAAAATATCGTTACAAAAACTACAATGAAAAATGGAACAGAATCTAAGTTGATACTAAACGAATTCTAAATTAGTTCTGACGATGATTTGACCTCGCAGGGTCCATTTATAATGTGTAGACAGCGGTGTCAGCAGGAGACGATGGGAATAACAAAAGTATGACGTTCTGCTGACTCTGCTGACTCAAAGTCTTGGAAGTCGTTATCTTGGTAATCTGATACCGGTGAGATCGTCCTACTCACGATATAACAACTCCCCTTATCAAAGAAAAGTTGGTGCTTTGCAGCAACTTTTATTAAGAAAAAGTTTTTTCATTCGTGGTTAGCTCGACATCTTCTTGAACAGGGTCTTCTAGACGGACGCTGGGTCTTCTTCTAGGAACGAATCTTGCCAGGGTTCTGGGTACTATTCTTGTTCTTGGTGGTCTCGGTGGGTTGTCGTTGCTTGAAGAGGTGATTCCAATCAATCGCAATTGACTTCTTGCGACGGCACTTGCAGAAAATATACAAAATCACTAGTGCGATGATGAGAGCAATTGTAAAATACGTGAACCAAGAAATATGTTTGTTCACGAACGGTTCGTTGATGAGTTTGTCCAATTCATCTGAGTATTGGTTCAACTTGTGTTCGGCGATATTGAGATCGTCGACATTCATTTTATTTAATTTCAGGGGTTTCAGCTCCGGGAGTTTTGATTTTTCCGGGAGGTGGTCACAGCATCGATATGGTATCTGGACTGCATGTTTGTTGTAAGTTACGTTCTGGTATCTTTCAACGAAATATTTGGAATGAACTCTCGTGTTTCCAATGAAGGAGTTGCATTCAGGCTGAAGTTTCAGGAGAGTATTGGTTTCGATGATTTTTGTGATTACTTCTCTGCCAATACAATTTATGGTGATCGGTAGAGGATCGGATATTGATATCAGCCACAGATTTTGAGAAATCACTTGAACGCTGTAGTCCTTTGCGTAGATCACTGTTGATTTACAATTTTCAGGCAATTGCAAAGTTTGTTTGAGGAGCTGGGCTTCACAAATAGCGTTGCTGTCTATCGGGTATGGAAGCACTTCTGCACAAATTTTCAAGTCGATTTTGATCACTTTACAATTATCTAAATTTTGAAAAGAAGTGTACAACATTGAATCGTCGTCTCGCGCAATAAATTTTTGAAATGTTAATAATATATGGTGAAGTCCTGTTCGAGCATCCAAGATTGGTATTGGATATAAATGAAAAAGTGTGTACGTTTCAGGTTCTACTAGGGGAATATTTAAAACAAATACTACTTTATTGTCTGTTTGATATGCTTGCAATTCAATAACGTCTAGGTATTGGGGGATATTTCCAATACTGACGTATAATGGTAAATTATTTTTGTTCAATGTTTGTGATATTTCTTGAAGTGAATAAAGTAAATCTCTTGATGTTATGATTGAACCATGAATTATTTTCAATCGAGCGAAAGTGATTGAATTGATAATATCGCCAATAAAGGTTTCAAGGAATAGGTAGCTTTCCATGAGTGATTCGCATATCTCTAGAGTTTTCATTTGAGCTTCGTAAAATGCCATATCGTCTGATATTTCCATTAATGATTTTTCGATTTCTTTTATGTCTTGATTGAAAGTCTCTTCATCAACTTGTAGCTTTTGAATTGTTGAATTGAAGTTTTTGATCACCGAGGTGGTTACAGATATTTGATTTTTTAATAGATTTTCAATTTGATGTTCGTTATTGCTTTCCAAAAAGTTCCTACACCATTTATTAAACCACGTTTTGTTCTTTTTTCGAATTTTTTTGTGTCCGTGAAGATATCTCTAAACTTTACTTGTAGTGAGTCTGATATTTGGGTTAAAAGACTGGTATGTGTTTTTATTTGAGCTTTGAAAGCTAGTATTCTAGGCTCGTCTCTGTCGAGAAAATAAATGAGGTTTTCTAGGATTTTATCATTATTGTATAGAGCGTCTTTGATGGATGATAAATATTTGTAGACCAAAAGGGTCCATTTTTCGTTCGTTATTTTGAGGGTTCCTTCTTGATGGAAGAAAACGCCGATTGAGTTATTGATTGACTCTAAGTTGTATTGGGCACTGGCTGTTGATGACAGCAGGAGTGTCCTGAAAAAGATTATTATTATTCATGAAAAGGTTTCAAGCGGTCGAAATTTACTTTAGTTTTATTTCGCGTTTTCCAATTTACTAAAATCGCGGAATTGGGATAAATTTCTAATATTTCGAATGGTCCATTAAATTTATTTTCGAGTTTATTTGTAATTTGTGACTCTTTCACATAAACCTTGTCTCCTACTTTATATTTAGGGACGTTTTCGGAAACTGTCCTATCAAATCTGATTTTGGACTTTTCTTTTTGTCTTTCGGTTTTTGCTCTGGCCAATTTATAGAAATACGTCATGCGGTTATTGAGATCTCTAACATATTTTGATATCCGGTCTTTTTGGTTATAGAGCGTTTCTGGGGATCTACTAGCTGTATGTCCGAATATTAATTCGTACGGTGTGAAACCTGTTGTTTTGTTTCTCGTATTATAACAAATAACTACATATGGTAAGACGTTCATGGGGTGTTCATCGGGATTTTCGGCTTTATGGGCGCGAATCATTTCAGCAAATGTGGCGTGGAATCTTTCGATTGATCCGTTCGATTGTGGGTGATTTACACTCGAATATGTTAGTTTAATGTCGTATAAAAAGCATAAGTCTTTCATAAGTTGACTTGTGAATTCTCGCAATGTATCCTAAGTGGTGTACCGTAGTGTTGAAAGTAAAGAAGAAGGGTATTCACGACTGATTTCGAGGATTTGTCTTCTATGGCGTATGCTTGTGTGAATTTAGTCAATTCGTCTCTTATTGTCAAAGCGTAGTATTTTGTGGGAATTTCGAAAATGTCTACTTTGATACGTTCAAAAGGGGTTTTTAGTGTTTCAGTTATGACGAGAGGTGTACTAAGGTTTTTTCGGCAAATTTTGACTCTTTGACAAATTTCGCATTTTTTCACGAAATTTTCAACGTCTTTAATGAGACCTTGCCAGTTGTATTTCTGTTTTACTCTTCTGATGGTTTCATTAATGCCACGGTGTAAATTTGTTTTTCCTGGATGGCACTGATCAATGATTATGGGAATTTGATCGGGGTCAGGAGTTGTCGTTAAGTTTTGACAGACTTTTAATTTGATTTCCTTGTCAGCAAAAATGAATGAAAATATTTCTAATATGGGTAGTTCTAGGTTGTTTTCGATTGAAAAAGTTTTTCTAAGATCGAATTCATTTTGGGATTCATAAATAATATAGAACATGTGTTCTATGACAGATTCAGGATCAAAAGAAAGGGGTATGATCTAGTATTTACGATCTTTTACTGATTTGCTAGAAAGTATGTTGATTCTATCATTGTAAAACTCTGGATGTTCTTCAAAGAGGTCTTCGACGATTTCATAATGTAATGGTTCTAGTTTGTTTTGCCAAAAGACACTAACAATGTTTTTATGATGTTTGTCAAGAAGTTGAGAATTATCGAATTCTATTTTAGAATAATCGATTAAAGATTTTGATTTATATAAATTGACAAATGTATTAAATTCTTCTTGAATGGTTTCTACGGGGATTTCATTTTCAGGGGTGTCGTTTCCTTCAGGGTTATTTCTCTCTTCAGGGTTGTTTTCGTTAGGGCTATCACTTATTTCGGGGTCCGTTTTTACTTCTGTTTCGTTCTCGTTAGATGCGTGTATGGAAATTTTGTGTTGGAAATTCGCGCATTCTTTGAAGTAGTTGACTTTGATTCGGGATAGTGCATCTGCATTTTTGTTGATTTTGCCGGGTTTATATTCTATCTGGTAATCATACTCTTCGAGTTTGAGTCGCCAGCGTGCCATCCTACTACCAGGGTTTTTTATTGAAAAAAGCCAGGTGAGGGGTCTATGATCAGTAATTAGTCGGAATTTTCGCCCGAAAAGATATGGGCGAAAATGCTTTACTGCCCAAACGATGGCAAGAAGTTCTCTTTCTATTGTAGAGTACTTCGATTCTGCGTTACAAAGTGTTCTAGACGCATATGCTATTGGGAGATCTTTGCCAATGGGACCTTGTGATAAAATGGCACCAATTGCAAACGCACTGGCGTCAGTGGTGAGCAAAAATGGTTCCTCAAAATTAGGGTAAATGAGAATGGGGCTCGTTATGAGTGCATTTTTAAGTTGTTCGAATGCTTGTCTGCATTCTGCGTCGAAGTTGAAGGGAGTATCTTTTTGAAGTAATTTGGTCAATGGTTTCGAAATTACGAATGAATCGTCGATAGTATCCAGCTAAACCTAGAAATGATTTTATTTCTTTTTGGGTTTTTGATTCGGGGAAATTTTGGATACATTCAATTTTCGTTGGATTGGGTTTGACTCCGTTTTGGGTAATGACATGTCCAAGATAGGCGACTTCTTTTCTCAAGAATTCGCACTTATCCGGTTGGATTTTCAGGTTCGCTTTTCGAAGTCTTTTAAATACTTCGGTCAACCTTGCTATGTGCTCATGGATGGTAGGAGAATATACGATGATGTCATCCATGTATACGAGACATCTTTCGTTCTGTATACCTAGAAGAACATTATCCATAACTCTCTGGAACGTGCTTGGAGCATTCTTTAAGCCAAATGGCATACAAACAAATTCGTAGTGACCATTGTCTACGGAGAAAGCCGTTTTGGGAATATCTTTGGGTTCGATTTCAATTTGATGAAATCCGGAGGCGAGATCAAGCGTGGTGAAATATTCGCATTTACCAAGCTGGTCTAGGAGGTCAGAGATGTTGGGTAATGGGTATTTGTCGTCAACCGTTAGCTCGTTGAGTTTTCGGTAATCGATGACAACTCTCCATTTCTGTTTACCAGAGGCATCCATCTTTTTGGGTACAACCCAAACTGGAGATGACCATGGAGATGTTGATGGCTAAATAATGCCTTGATTTAGCATTTTTGATATTTGTGTTTTTACTTCCTCCTTGTGTACCTGTGGGTACTTGTAGGATTTCGTAAAGACGGGTCTAGCATCCTTAGTATCGATGGTATGCTTTATTTCCTCGGTAAAAGTGAGATTATCTCCTTCTAAATAGAAGATATCTTCGAATTGGAGGCATAAATCAGTTATTGATTGATGTTCCTCTTCGTTCAAATGTTCGGTTCTTAGTTGCGCTTTGATTTCTTGGATACGATCAATATGGGGTTGGTTTTGGGAAAACGATTCATTAATATTCAAAATTGTTTCATGTGTTGGAAGGGGTTCGAGTTTTATTTCAGAGAAATCTATTTGTTTTGGGATCGCGTTTGTATTTACGATAGTAGTGTAGAACATACCGTTTTCATCAATTTTGACTATGGCGTTGGGAATTCTTACTTTTTCTCTTTCTTCAGCTAGCAGTATAGCTTCAGTGTTCTTGAGGTTGCAATGTAATTTGAATATTTTCTCCATTCGGGGTTCTATTTGAATTTGGTTCGGTTTTTCAGTGGGACCGTTTTAAAGTTTGTTATAAGTTGTTTATTTTTCAGGTCAATTATACAATTGTAATGTTCGAGAAAGTCAGATCCGAGTAAACCGTCAAAGTCGATGTCTAAGTCGTAGATAAAAACTTTGTGTGGATTGTTTTGTGTGAAATTTATTAGAGTGGATTTATTCACGACAATTTTATGGTCAGTGATACCTTGTATAGTGACGTTTTCAGGGAATCTAAGAGGGTATTTTTCGCATATTTTGGGTTTGAAAATGGATATTCCTGCACCTGTATCGATGAGGATTTTAAAAGTATTGGAAGAGTCTTTGATGTAGTACAGATTCTTGAATTCATAGAAAGCATAGGGCTTACATGAAAATTTGTTCCGGGAAGTTCGCGTTCGGGTTGAAGTCTTGTATATTCAGGGACTGAATTTGGGATTGGACTTCTGATATAGGGTCGATCGATTGGTTGTTCATTGTCTGGTGTTGAATAGGTGGGTGGTTCGTATTCGGGAGTGAAAGAAAATCCTGGTATATTGAAGGATCTTCAGGTGTTTGAATTTGGTTGTATTGGTAATCTTGATCACTAGGGGTATAGTAATCATAGTCATTATCGGTGGGGTAGTAATCGTTGTATTGATAGTTATAGCTATCAGCTGTATGATAGTCTTGATTATCACCTGTATGATAATCTTGAGATTCGTATGTCATGAAATGAGCTCTTTGGTTTTGGTTAAAATTGACAGGGTAATTCGAATTTCTTTGAATTGCGGGTGGTCTGAATTGGTTTTGAGATTGAGGTCGAATTTGATTTTGATTATTCTGGGACCTGTTTGGCTGAGGATTTGTTTGAAGATTTGGTCTTGAAAAATTCTGATTAGGTTGAGGGTTTGTTTGACTCAAAAAATGTTGGTTGGGTTGAGGGTTCGGTCTCGCAAACTTTTGGTTGGAATATTGATAATTATTTTGGGGTCTTTGTTGTCTCATTCGACATTCTGTGGAAATGTGACCTATCTGACCACAAGTGTGACAGGTTCTTTGGGATGTCGGTTGGGGGTTTCGTCAGATTGTTTGTTGAGGACGTGTTTGGTTTGGTCTTTCATTTTTTTGATGTTCGAAATAGGATAGTTGCATTTCTCTCCTAATTCTAACATGGGCTTCAAGTAGATCTGCCGGATTTGAGGCACGAATTACTTTACCTATTCGCGGTTCTAGTCCGGTTAAAAGCGTGTTCAATGCCATTGTTTCGATAAGTGCGGATTGCGCGTGTTTCTGTTCCCCAGAAAGTACGGATTTTTGTACACATGCGTGCGTTTTGGCATTGTGGATTTGAAGGCGATTGAAAAATATCAAAGGTGTTTCATTTGGAAGTTGTTTGATACGCTGGAGATCGTGAATCAATGATGTTAGATCTCTAGAGTCTCCAAAATATCAATTTAATAAATGTTTGATTTCGGGATAAGTTCCAGGATTCCTTGAACTTATCAATTGTGCTGCTCTACCTCTGAGTTTGTTTTTGATGTGAATCACTAATAGATCGTGTTGGTCTGCTGTTGACATGCGATATGCACAATCACAAGCAAAAATATTTGATCACCTTCGAATTCAGGCACTATTGAAAATATTTCCGATAACTTGTATGGTTCGATTGCTTCTGGTTCTGGTTGGTTTTGAGGCATTTTGATTTATCTTAACAAATTTTTGGTGTCAAAATTTGAATGCAATTTATTGCAAAATAAATCGAGACAATTCAATATCGACTTACAGTATTACAATCTTCATTCCGATTCGTCGTGTTCTCGAAGTCGTCCAGCCAGGGGCTTCACCAGGTGTTCCTTCTGCTGCTTCCTCGAGTGATGACTCCTCAGGGGTTGTTGGTTCTTTCTCTGTTGAGGGATTAGAATCCGCCGCTACTAGTTGGAATTTCCTTGTTCTAGCAACGTTGTCAGATCCTACAACGACTGCGCCAATTGTTATATTCACTCTTTTAAATATGACTTTTTAAAAAACACTTTATTTTCAATTACAGACTTTTCTGAATAACAACAAAAAATATCGTTACAAAAACTACAATGAAAAATGGAACAGAATCTAAGTTGATACTAAACGAATTCTAAATTAGTTCTGACGATGATTTGACCTCGCAGGGTCCATTTATATTGTGTAGACAGCGGTGTCAGCAGGAGACGATGGGAATAACAAAAGTATCACGTTCTGCTGACTCTGCTAACTCAAAGTCTTGGAAGTCGTTATCTTGGTAATCTGATACCGGTGAGATCGTCCTACTCACGATATAACATACATATACATAGAATACATAATACACAGAATATTGACTTAATAAAAATACAGATTCACATTAAATAAAAATTCAAGTTAAAAGTATTCATTTAAAGAGTATAGACATTGCTCAACCAGGTATTCTTTGAGTTTTTTTTTAAAGTACCTACGTTCATGTTGTAAGCTTTTGATGGAGGAAGGTGAGTTGTTGGAAATCTTTGCGCTGATTCGAGCTTGAGCTTTATAGGAAATATTGCATTTAGAGAGTGGTAATCGTAAATCATCCTTACGACGTGTGTTGTTTTCGTAGAAATCGTTATTTATGAGAAAAAAATCCCTATTTTTGAACACAAAAATACAGACTTCAAATACGTAGAGGTCTGTACAGGTCAGAATTTCAAACCTTTTGAAGATTTTTCAGCAGAAATATTCTTTTTTCACTCCAGCAATACACCTAATGATTTTTGTCTGTGATACGAGGACGTTATTCGACAGTTTAGAGTCTCCCTATAGGCAAATACCATACCTCAGTGGACTTTCCACTCGTGCGTAGTATAAGTTTATTAATTGTTGCTGTGTCAAAAAAACTTTTGCGATTTCTGAACATATAGTGGAGAGATGAACGTTTGGAAATCAGGACCTTGCAATGTTCTTTCCAATCTAAATGTGAGTCAACGAATAGTCCTAAGAATTTACAGCTGTTATTGATAGGCAGAGGTGTGTTATTTAAAATTATATCTACATCTACCAATTCCCTCTGATGACTGGAATTTCACAAGGTTAGTTTTGTCTGCATTAAAATGAAGAATGATTTGATTGAACCAAGAAGTAAGTTGGCATAGAGCAGTTTCACAGATTTCTTATAGTTCTATTTAATTTTTGTTGGAAATCAGTAGAGAAGTGCCGTCTGCATAAATAGTCACCTCAATATCCGGAAAGGAATTTGATATTTCATTTATGTACAAAATAAAAAGAACTGGGCCCAAAATAGATCCTTGTGGAACGCCTATATTAATATCGGTGTTGGCAGATGTAACATTACGAATTATATTATTTTGATGATGTTTCAGACTCACATACTGAGAACGACATCTAATAAAGGATTCTAACCATTCCAGACAAACAACCCTAATACTATAGTTATACAACTTTGATAAAAGAATATCGTGGTCCACACAGTCGAAAGCTCGACTCAGGTCACAGAAAATGCCCATTGGGACCTCTCTTTGTTCTATATGGTTTATAAGATTGTTATAGAACTCATAGATTGCGCTAGTTGTTGATTTACCAGGTCGGAAACCGCGCTGGCTATTCGTCAAAATATTATGCTCATTGATTTTTTTTTACAATAAAATGAAAAATGATCTTGAAAAAATAATAGATAACGCCAAAAGAGAGTATTACCAAAAACAGATTTTAAAAAATGGGAATGACTCTAACGCTACGTGGAAAACAATAAATGAAATATCTACAAGAAGTAAAGGAAGAGAAATTGATAAGATAGTAAATAAAACAGGATACATACTGGAAAACAAAAAAGAAATAGCCAATGAGTTCCTTGACTATTTTACTGACGTTGGTAAATCATTGGCTGATAAAATTTATAAAACGCAACTCCGTAACTTTCCAAAAAAAAAGCTTATGTAAGTCATTTTTCCTAGAAGAAACAACTGAAGATGAAGTTCTCAAAACAATATTTGAATTAAAAAATAACAAATCCCCCGGAATCGACGGTATCAGAGCTGAAACCTTAAAGACGATAGCACATGAAATCGCAAAACCCCTCACTTATATAATCAATACAATGTTCTCAACAGGACAGTGCCCAATAGCATTAAAAACGGCCATTATCAACCCTATATTCAAAAAAGGAGATAAAACTGACGTGTCAAATTATAGGCCAATATCGCTCATTTCAAATTTGGCCAAAATTTTCGAAAAAATATTAAAGAAACGTATTGTTACCTTTATGAAGAAAAATAACATATTGTCTGATCGCCAATTCGGATTTAGAGAAGGCAGGTCCACGAAGGACGCTATAAGTCATCTAGTTAATAAAATCAGCCAATGCATAGATGAAAAAACACCCAGATTATGTATTTTCGTGGATCTAGCAAAAGCCTTTGACACACTAAGTCACAGCCAACTACTTGAGGTACTAGAAAGGATAGGATTCAGAGGAAACACGCATAAATTAATGAAAAACTACTTAACATCAAGAACACAGAGCGTAAGGATAGATAATCAATACAGTGATTCTAAGACAGTCAATTATGGAGTTCCCCAAGGAACAGTTCTAGGTCCAATCCTTTTCAATATTTACCTCAATGATTTATACACCATGTTAGTTAAAGGCGATATTATCAGTTTCGCTGATGACACTGCGGTGCTTTATGCGGAAGAAACCTGGACTGAGCAGAAAAGGGTTGCGGAGGAAGACTTTAAACAATTCATACAATGGTTTGATAGTTGCCTGCTAACAATCAACTTTGAAAAAACCATATTTTTACCTTTCACATCATATGAAAAATTCCTCCCTAAATATAAATCACTCAGAGTTATTTTGAACAATGGCAAAGAGGTCAATGTGTCCGCAGCACAGAATACTAAGTACTTGGGCATAATCATTGATCCACATCTCAAATGGCATGATCATATAAAGCCACAGTAAAAAAACTCAGATTTGTGCTCTATAGAATGAGACATTACTGTAATTGTTTGAACCTAGAACAAATGAGGACAATATACTACGCACTTGTACAAAGTCATATCAACTATGATATCATTGCCTGGGGAGCTGCCTATTCTAACCATATAATACCACTGGAAATGATACAGAAGCGGATACTCAAATTCATCTACAAAAAACCATATGATTACCCGACTGAAATTTTATATCGAGAGACCAAAATAATGGACGTCAGACAGTTATACTTTGTAAAAATCGTTATAAGACAGCATTTGAATAAAAACATGTCGACCAGTAGAACACACACATATGAAACGCGAAATAAACATTACACACTCACACTACCAAGAACCAAGAAAAACACATTAATGAGAAATTATAACTTTCTAGCACCCAGGTGTTACAATATGATACCCAACGAACTAAAAATGATCATATCAATGCAATCATTCCGAAAACATCTCATCGTCTGGATTAATACGTTGCCACGCTTAAAAATCCATCAATATATTGACCTGAAAAACACTTATTATTTCTAAACACTCATTATTTCTAGATAAAATGTAAACCATGAATTTGAAAATATAATTTTATTATTGAATATTAAATTTAATTTTATTGTAATACTCCATGATCTCAATACTCCTAGGCTTAAGTTAAATATACCCTTTTCCACACACAGGGGAAACCCTCGTGGAATCTTCTTATATTTATTCATAATTACTTAATTGTTTTACTTGTATATGGAAACTTGCCGTCGAAATAAATATTATTATTATTATTATTATAAAATTCATCAGCCTGTCCAAAAATCCATATTCGAAAACTTTCGAGAAACTACTGCAAATCGTTATAGATCTATAATTTTCCATGTAATCGGGACAGTGTGTTTTATAAATAGGAATGACTTTTCCTTTCTTGAGGGTTGTGGGGAATTTTCCCGTTTCGAATGGAAGATTTAATAAAAATGTCAAAGATTCTATTATAACATTCATAACTTTTTTTGAAACGAAAGTGGGTATTTCATCTGGACCTGCGGATGTTTTATTTTTCAGCCTATCACTGAGCAGATTAAATACTTCCTTAGGTGAAAACGGTCTGAGAAATAGAGAAGGTATAAGAATTTTTTGGGTATTGTTTACTGCAGTATTTGAATGGGTGATCTTTTCTTTAAGTTCTAGCGGGACATTTTTAAAAAAGTTATTAAACAGATCTGATACAATAACTGGGTTTTCCACTTTTATATCATTGTGGAACACATTGATATTTTTGTGTCCTATTTTGTTTTTATTGTTCATTTCGGATATTACTTTCCAGGCAGTTTTACCCGGATCATCAGAGTTGAGAATTTTATTTTGATAGTATTGTTTCTTTTTAGATTCTAGAAGCCGAGAGTGTCGCTTTCGTGCTTCTCTGTAAAAATCAGCCAGCACCGGGTATTTTTTTTTCAATAAATAAAGATCCTTCAACTTACAACTAGATATTTTGACATCCATGTCCACCCATTTTTTAACGTCAGGTCTACTACACACCCGTCGTAATGTATAACTAATATCAAAATAATAGAAGAATATTCCTATGAAAATATCATATGCATGGTCAATATTATTAATTTGATAAAGTTCACTCCAGTTTTCATTACGGAGTGTAGTTTCGAAATTCTTGTATGTATATTTTTGTATATATTGTATATTCTTGTATGAAACGTGAAGGAAGAGTCTCGCGTGTTTTGGGTGGTTTCCGAAATTTCATAGAAAATATATCTGTGGTCATATATATTATTATCTAAAACAGCAGTGACTCCATTGCTATGGAAATTAATGAAAATATCATCTATTGTGGAAAGGCTATTTCCTTGCACCCGAGTAGGCCAATTCACTTTGTGTATAAAGTTAAAATATGACAGCACATTGTTCAATGTAACAAAATCTTTTGAGTTACTGTACGCCTCACAATAGAAATCGCCTACAAGTATAAAGCGAATATTTGGTTCAAACATAAACTCCAATATTTCTGTCACAAAAAAATATGTTACAGGTCTCCCTTACAGGAAGACCTGTAAGCTAGATATAAATCTTTGACAATTAGAGAATCTCTAACCCAGATGCCCACCCCACATTTTTGGTGGTCTGTTCTACAGAAAGAGCTCGCTAGAGTGAAGCCTGGTATACATATGCTGTTTACAGAATCTGGTTTTTTATTTATCTCAGTCAAACATAAAAAGTTTGATTTTTTGTAAAAATATGTGTCGCAATGGTGTTCGTTTAACTTGTAAGGATTAATGCTAGCAATGTTGAGAAGTAACAGATTTCGTGAAAAAGAATTACAGTTCCTTTTTCACAAACTCGAAAAAACGTTGTACATATGCCCCAAAGGGCCAAACCTTAGGATCCATAGCCTTCCTAAATAATGTTCAAAAATTGAAATTTTGAAGGAATTGTAAATACTAGGGTATTTGTGAGTAATACTTTCACATTTTACTTCAGGAAAGTGCATTTTCAACAGTTCCGTTAAATCATGAGGCGAGGTCTGCAGATCAATTCTGTAAACATGTAGATATGTCAGTTTGGGGACACCTTTTACACGAGAATGTATTTTCGACCTGGTTTATTCCATCACTCACATGTTGATGACTAATAACTATTTGTTTATTGTTATTATCTATTTTTTTTTGTCTGTAGTATCAGCTTTTTTGGATGGTTTACTTTCGGCCTTATTTTTTGGATCTACTACCGAGTTAATGGCAGATGGTTTTTGCGTTGAAAAATGTGAATCTGTATTGACCACTTCTAACAGATTTATATGTTCATTCAAAATTTTTATTTGTTCTCGTAATTCACAAATTACGACGTCTTTCTGATTTATTATATATTTGAATAGATTAAAGTCTACCTTGTCATATAGTCTTGGTCATCCATGACATCAAAAAAATGTTCCATATCACAGGCTTCGGTGCTCACACAGCAGTTTATCACTTTGTTGCTGCTGAATTTCACATTTTTTGTTTTGCACAACCAGGGTGATATACGTTGTGACACTTTTAAAACTTGTTTCACGATAGAGTGTTTGCATTTATTACAATTATTGAGAGAAGTGTTCGACTGTATGTCCGACTTGACCGCCATATTGTTCTTGAGTTCTTGAAAAAGTTTTTCCTTATCGTTTTGCCCTATCGCTTCAGATTATTCAGAGCATTCGACACTTACATTTCAAAACATCTCGAACTAACTTAAATGAAAGGAATAAAAATACTTTTGTCTAAATACCACTGGTAAATTTTATTTATGAGTACGACCAGTTTCGGGTTATCAAGTATAAAACTGAAATCCGAATTTTGAAATATCGATTTTATTAGAACTTTCAGGTATGCTACAAGGACAGGTATTTGAGAGGATGCCAACTTTAAATACCACCCTGAAAATTGTAAGGTTTGTTAAACTCATAAATACAAGAGAGAAGACCTACATAAATCAAGTTGCTCGTTTAGGGGTATATTTTTCTGGTTTTTGATTGATTTGTTAATTTCCATGGCCTCCAACAGATTCATTTTTCTTCCTTTATTAGATACATGTATGTAGGATTTTGAGGTTATCTTCATTTATCTGGTGGTTTGATTCTTGAAGATGTTCCTACATTGCAGATTTCTTGTCCAAACTGATTTGTTTAACGCAGTCTTATTTCAAAATTTCTACCGGTTTGGCCTGTATACAGTGTGACTCACGGTCGATGGTAGGTTAGACGTTTCTGGAAAACGCAAAGCATGATTTTTCTGAAAATTTCACCTCTCACATTTCCTTACCTGTTCTATCGATCTAAAATATTTTCAGCATTGCGACGTTGCCACTTCCATCAAAAAGTCCTTGCTACTTTATTTTTTTAAATGGAACACCCCGTATATTAATACATTTTTGGAATTGGTATTAGTATTTTAATACTTTTTTGTTGATAATGTCGTATACCTATCTCTATCTGTTTTCGAGATAAAAAATAAATTGTGCTAAATATGGTCCAAAACCTACCCTTAATTGAAATTAAGTACATCAATTCATGAAAAGTTGATATTTTGATGATAGTTTGGACAAACTCGAAATATTCAAATAACACCAAGAGATCGACTCCATATCATACAGGGCGTGCTAAAATTACTATTATTTCCATTATGCATAAAAGTAGTCAAAAGTTCATTTTTTCAAATGAAACCCCCTGTATATTACTCGGTAAATTAAAAGATGGTGAAAAATGCTTCAATTTGATATATCATGTCCCTATACCTAAATCGTCAAGTTTTCTCAATAAAGTCGCTTCTTCTAGAAACATTAATTTTTTTTAGAATTTGGATTTAGGTAGCAGTGGAATTATCAAGCTTATAGCAGTTCAGTTACTTTTATAAGTAATTTACAAAGAGTTATCGACGGTGTTTCGAATCGTCTTCCAAACTGAATGCAAATATCGATTATATTCAAACGAAGTTCTTATGAAATTATTTATTATACACATGAACAAAGTGATCAAATCATTGTCAGAACGTGTAAGAAATTCAACCAAATGTATCCTGAATCAACACCAATGAACGAGAGGAAGTTTGTAAGGTTACAAACTAATTTCCTTAACCATGGCTCAAAGTTTCCAGGGAACAACTGTACCAAAAATCAGTCATTTCTAGGTAAAAAGTCAGATTTTGTGGGCTAAAACATGTGAAAGTACAGATGATTCAGAATAACAAAATTGTAAACAAAATATCACATTTTCACAATAAATGCTGAAAATGTTGTCCATTACATTCTAAACATTTTAAAATGTTTTTGTACGCGACTTGTGGTTGCTTTTTCAATTTCCTGGGGATCCAGATCTTCAATACTCCGCACTATTCGCCGTCGCAATTCTTCTTTGGCAGGCACTGGAATATTGTATACCCTTTCTTTTAAAACCCCCCATGAAAAAAAGTCAAGTGGCGTGAGATCGGGTGATCTCGATGGCCAATCACACGGCCCTAAACGCCTAAACCAACGATCGTCGAAGAGTTCGTCAAGTTTCCTGGAAACTTCCTGGGTAGAATGAGCTGGCGCTCCGTCCAGTTGAAACAACGAATTCCTTTATTCCTCTAAAGGCAAATTTTCAAGAAAATCGATTACAGTCGATTACACTGCATTCAGTGTGTCTTCATAAATAAAAAAGCTAATTTTATTGTTCTTCAGAATACAGAAAACATTCTGGTCAAATTTTTCTTGAAAACCCATTTCTTTTTTTAACATGAGGATTATGAACAGCCCAAAAATGTTTATTCCTTCTATTGAAAATACCATCCCTCGTAAATTTTGATTCGTCGCTCCAAATTATTTTTGACAAAAATTCCCGATCTTCCTGTGTATGAATCAAAAGGGATTCACAAAAATGCATTCTACGTTCCTGCTTTTAGAGCTTGAATTTTGGTAAATTTATAATTATGCATTCCGTGATTTTTCAAAATTCGTTGTACTGAAGCATATGATACACCTAAATCTTTTTCTGCACAGCGAATGGAAGCTTCTGGATATGCATAAAAATATGCCAAAACGTTAACAGTATTGTCCTCATTTGAAGTAACAGGTTTTGGTAATGTTGAAGGCGCTTTTAACATGGAGCCATAGTTAAGGAAATTATTTCGTGATCTTACAAACTTCCTTTCGTTCATTGGTGTCAATTCAGGATACATTTGGTTGAATTTTCTACAAGTTCTGGTAATGATTTGATCACACTGTCCGTGTATAATAAATAATTTCATAAGAACTCTGTTTGAATAATCAATATTTGCATTCATTTTTGACGATTTTTTGAAACACCGTCAATAACCATTCATCAATTACTTATAAAAGTCACCAAACTGTCATAAGCTTGATATTTCCACGGCTACCTAGAAATCAAATTCTTTAAAAATTATTTTTTGTACAACTGTTATTGAAAATTTCTTTGATAGAAACACTTCAATCAGAACACCTACCAAAAAATCATTTAGAAAAGTTCACACATGCAGTTCGTGCTATTGGTAATATTAAATCCGTGTGAAGTTACAGACGATGACGAAGTAGTATTCAGTCCAACTGTAGAAAGTCCTTCATGACTAACCAATAATCCTCCTTAAAATAACGTGAGTTGGCATATGTAGTTGAAACATATGCCTTGTAATCCAAAGATTGTGTGTTCAAATCCCATGGACCCTATAATTTTTTTTTTATTATCAGCAGTAACGTTATGTAAAAAAATGTGTATGATACATTTGTTAAAAGTGATTTTATTTTGCTCGTGAGTTTGCCCCACTTGCTGACGTTCGTTTTGCAATAATCCCCACTTACAAAATAAAATGCCACTTTCAACACTTGTAGATAAAACGTGAATAACTATTTTTCCACAAAAACGGCTTTATTAAGAAAACTTGACGATTTAGGTATAGGGACATGTATATCATTTTGATGCATTTTTCACCATCTTTCAATTTATCGAGTAATATACAGGGGATTTCATTTGAAAAAATGAACTTTCGACTACTTTTATGCAAAATGGAAATAATAGTAATTTTAGCACGCCCTGTATGATATGGAGTCGATTTCTTGGTGTTATTTGAATATTTTGAGTTTGTCCAAAATATCAACAAAATATCAACTTTTCATGAATTGAGAGTACTGATGACTTAATTTCAATTGAGGCTATGTTTTGGACCATATTTAGCACAATTTGTTTTTTATCTCGAAAACAGATAGAGATAGGTATAGGACATTATAAACAAAGAAGTATTAAATACTAGAGCGATTCCAA
Organism: Leptinotarsa decemlineata; assembly: GCF_025532065.1. Taxonomy (NCBI): domain Eukaryota; kingdom Metazoa; phylum Arthropoda; class Insecta; order Coleoptera; family Chrysomelidae; genus Leptinotarsa; species Leptinotarsa decemlineata. Next base: position 2,232,444 of record NW_027412588.1, read on the forward strand.
AAATGTATTAATATACGGTGTGTTCTATTTAAAAATATATAATTTCTAAGACTTTTTGATAGAAGTGGCAACGCCGCAATGCTGAAAATATTTTAGATCGATAGAACAGGTAAGGAAATGTGAGAGGTGAAATTTTCAGAAAAATCATGCTTTGCGTTTTCCAGAAACGTCTAACCTACCATCGACCGTGAGTCACGCTGTATACTGCAGAGAATTCGCCACACTCTATTTTATATATACCTGATTTTTTCATTCTATCCCGTTTGGGTTTTGCACTAAACAGGGTTCTTCCTGAATTATTATTATTGTGAAAACTGTTGAAATTTTGTATTTAGAGAAATAATTTTGAATTGATGCTACTGTACTTGACTATATTGTGTTCTCGGCAGTTTGGGTATAATTTACTCATAAGATTTTTATGAGTTTAACCTAATATTATCTTCTCTATTAGAGAAATTGGTACCTGATTGTTCACTGCAATCTGTTTAATTATTTTTATTTAATCTTGGAAATTATTTCCCGGTAAAAGAATCGCGAAAGCTCTGTGTATCATTGACCTAAACACGGATAACTTATGTGAGAGCGGATTGAAAGAGTTTAATGCAAAACCCAAACGGGATAGAATGAAAAATCAGGTATATATGCCGAATGCTCTGCAGTATATACAGGCCAAACCGCTAGAAATTATGGAATGAGACTGCGTGATCACGTCTGTTTGGACCAGAAATCTGCAATGTACGAACATCTTCAAGAATCAAACCACAAGATAACCTCAAAATCCTACATATATGTAATAAAGGGAGAAAAATGAATCTGTTGGAGGCCATGGAAATTAACAAATCAATTAAAAACCAGACATATATACCCCTAAACGAGCAACTTGATTTATGTAAGTCTCCTCTCTTGAATTTATGAGTTTAACAACCCCTAGAATTTTCAGGGTGGTATTTTAAGTTGGCATCCTATTTCTCAAATACCTGACCTTGCAGCATACCTGAAAATTCTACTAAAATCGATATTTCAAAATTCAGATTTCAGTTTTATACTTTGTAATGAGGTCAAACCCGAAACCGGTCGTATGAATGAAATTTATCAGTGGTATTTAGACAAAAGTGTTTTTTTTTCATTTCATTCAAGTGATCATGAATTACCATAAAGTAAACATCAATCACACATATTGTCTCGAAATAAGTATTCTAGAATGTGGTGGATTGTTCGCGAATACTCTGGAATATTTGAGGACATTTGGGAACATTTCAGATCAAGGTATACATATGTATATGTTATGGTAATCCTTTATTCCCTATTCATGAAGAAAGTTTTCGTTTTGACTTGAAAGGCGTGCTTTTGGAGATATAAGGGCTAGAAATTTCAACTCCTATAACATACCTGTATATTCTGGAATGTTGAGAAATGTTCAGGAGTATTCTGGAACTTGGCAAACATCCCGAATATCTCACGTCATTTGTGGAACATTCAAGAAAAGTCTCGAATGCTGTGGCATATTCAGGAACAATGTGGATCATTCGAATATTTTTTGTCCCCTTCAAAGTAGTAGGTACCCCTCAGATATAATACACTTGTGCCAACTTTTTTTCTTAATCCTACAAGTATTTCTGATATGCACTTTTTGGTATACCCTTAAAAGACAGTTAGCAAAACATTGACATTTGAGCAAACTTGACGTGCTTTTTGGTCTTGACTCTCCTGAGCTCTTTCATTGAGATGATTGGACTTTGGTTTCGATGTCATATATCCATGATTAGTCACCAGTTATGACCCTCTTGAGCAAAACTTGATCGCCGTTGGCGTCATTCAACAATTCCTGAGCGACGATCGTGTGACGGTTTTTCTGGTTAAAATTCAGTAAGTTTGCAATGAAGTTCGCTGCCACACGCTTCATGTCCAAAATGAGCTAACCGATATGCCAACATCCTTAACAAATTCTCTAATAGTAATTTGACCATTCTCCATAACCATTTTTTTCTCTTTCTCAACATTTTCATTGTTTGTTGATGTGCTGGAGCATCCAGGGCGAGCGTCATCATTCACATCTTCTGGACCTTCTGTTGAAAGCTTGTACTACTTGTAAACATTTTTCTGACTCAAAGTACAATCACTATCACTGTAAACTTTCAAGGGTTTTTGAGCACTCAAATCCATAAAAAAATCATACAAATTCATTGATCCAATGTTTTGGATACCTAGCAGAAAATCGCCGAACAAGCAGAACAATTCTAACTTTTATACCTCTCACCAAGAATCGAATGTACGCATCCCGCGAAATTTGAACATTCACCTTATTTTTTGAACAGACTCCGTATGTGTGGGGCTGCCGAGTTCTCAAGGCTATTAAGGTTTTAAAGGTTTTATTTCTCCTAGCCGGATTTATTATTTCTTGAAGAATAAAGCAACACCCATGACTTATTATAATAACGTACAAGTGCTTCAGGTAGTGATTATGCACTCTTAGATCCAACATTATGTGAAATATTATAGGCTGAGATCAAATATGCCGGATATGCCAAGGGCAGCTTGACCTTCTTGACGTTCTTTAGACTCAAGCCGTAGCTACTGTACACAACATCCTTGTAGTTCATAATGAACTACAGTTTCCGGCTTTGGCCTACTCGACCTGGGAAAATCAAAAGTGAAGCGTTTTGATAAGTCGAGGTCTGCATGGGCACTTATGTAGTCGCAGGGAAAAAGGTATCTTTGCGACTATCTGTACGACTTCAAAAATTGAATCAGCAGCTCGGATAGCTGCCTTCAAAAAAAATTATTCAATTCCTACTCTTTCGTGGTCGCGGACCATACAGAGACGGGATTCCCGAACTCCTGATGACTTCTTATGTCAAACTCAAAAATGTACGGCTTTTCCGTTTTCGGGTGAGCTATTACCGTGAAATAGACGATTTTGGATGCAAACCCTATGGAAATTCATTATTTTTCGTGTTTCGAGTTGATACACCTCTTTTGAGTTCACTTCACTACTGAAAAAGGGGTAGAGTAAAAGTAGAACGACAGGAATATTTTCAACAGCAACTTTGTTCTTCTCCGACAGTTACGATAACCAAATATATCGTAATTTGTGCTGATACTTGCAGCAGAGACAATTCTTCACTCGAGTTGCCTCCCGTGAGATACGTTGTTCCACCATGAGGTGAGAATACGTATCTTCGGCATCCAGATTGTGCAGTATGCTTCTGTCTATAATCTGTAATCTGTAATCATTCTTTCTTCAACCAAGTAGAATTTAATGCTGAGAATCTGAAGCGCCCAAGGGCCACATATTTTTATTATTTGTTTCTTAGAATTTACCTCTTCAAAACGACTACTTGACTTTACAATCAAGATTGTTCTTCACGAGAAATTGTCCACGAACTAGAAATTCCTGGAAAATCTACCAAAAATATGAGATTTGAGCCACAAAAACACCCTTGCGAGTTAAAGTTGAAGGTCGAATAGACCCACTCACTTTGGACCTATCCTAACCTAACCAGAAATATTCTGATAACAGACGAATCAAAATTCACCGACCGACAAAGGAAAGGTTCGGAATAAATGCTTGGTTTGGAAATTTTGGACAAAACATACTAGGTCATTTTTTACAGTGAGCATTTTAAGAGTGAAATATAACTAGAGTTTTATCCAATGAGTTTGATAGCTACTTAGAATAATTGCCATTGAACAACTGCCGTGGAATATAATATTGTCAACAAGACAAAATTCCGTGTTAGGAATCACACGTTAAAAGGTAAAACCTCGTTAATCCCTAGCTCGCACAAGGTCAACAGCTGCGACAGCTGGTTAACGGAAAAACAGATTTTAAACAGATTTTAAACAAAATTCACTTATTGCCTGGCAACCTCGATCCCCAGACCTTACTCCTTCTTGGCTGCGGATATATAAAGGATACAATTTTATCGACATCTACTACAAATATCGGCCATCTTGAAAGGAAAATAAGAGATGCATGTGATAGTATTGAATCCTTCAATCTAGAAAATAGTAACAGAAATAGTATTATCCAAAAAATTGATGATTTATAATTACATCGTAAAGTACATTACGAATACAATAAAACTCCCTTCCACCATTTTTTATATTCTCTAAAATAACAATTCTACTCGAGAAGGGCGAAAGTCCCTGAACATTTTCTTTGGCCAATGTACTGTTCCCTACGATAGTTACTTTTTTCCCGGTCGGTCGATAGCCAGGCGGTTCGACGTGGGTGCTTTTTTCATTCACTCGCATTGTCTGCCATGTTAGTCGGTGGTTGAAGCCCTAGTCTGAACGATCGATTTTCACTTGCTTTCGTCAAACCCGTGTTAGGAATCACACGTTAAAAGGTAAGACCTCGTTAACCCTTAGCTCGCACAAGTTTCTACTTCTGAGGGTTTTCGTTCGTAGGAGTGCGACAGCTGGTTAACGGAAAAACGGATTTTAAACAGATTTAATCGTCTTCATATCTTTTACGTATTAGAATATAGTCATGTTACCACATGATACGATATACGAAGATCGTACAATCCACGTGAGATTATTTTATTATAGAGAATATAGGGTGGGACTTCATGTACTAAACACACTGAAAGCAATTACATACTCAGTTTAGGCACCCAAGGCAGGTGCTGCCAGGAATTGCCAGAGTCGTAACGAGGCTACTGTAAACGAGGGTATTGAAAATTCTGGCTTGACAGAACATCATGAATCTAGTCTGCAGTTTCAGTTTACATGGCTATATTAAAGCAAGAGTCAGGTGCTTAGATGAGGGAATAGAACAGAATAGAATAAAATATGATTTTATTTCCTGGAGACAGTACATGCTGTATGGAAAAAGTCAAACAATGGGTCTAATACAAAATGCATATACCAGCATTGAAAGACTGGCAAATACCTAATTAAAACAATTATAAATAAAAGATAATTGAAGGCAAATAAGTAAGACGAAAAAAAATCCCTCAGAAGTTGTGATGTACGGTACTTTTTATCGTGGGTTTTGTATGATAGAATTTACTACGTTTTAACAACCTGTTTATTCAAAATTAAAATACCAACTCTTCGATATACAAATCCAAAAACCACTCGTTCCTTATATGAGTGTAAAAACTAATACATGCGCATGGCATTCATATAGGAATATATATACAGAGTGTATTCACAAATATACTACAGAAATGATGCTCAAAAACCTGATGGAGTAAAAACAATTTTGCACTGGAAAATATTTCAGTTTTCGTTTAAAAATGAATATTGAACTGCTATTTAATATATTTTCTTGAATCGAATTGAAGTTTAGGACATTTTGTGTCATTCTGATTTTTTGATAATGGTATATATATATATACTGAGGTTGCTGAGGTTGTCGACAACCTCAGCAAAATTTATTCATTTTTACTAACAAAAAATATAAATCTGAATACATCCTGTAATAGTAACACAGTATAAATCCCCATAATGAACGATAATAAAAATTTGAAAAAGTATTTCACATTATTCAATGTCAAAAAGTTGTCATTTTGATGTTGAAGACTTCTTTCAAAATTGAAATTTTCAAATTGAATATTCTCAAATAGCACAGGTATTCTGTTTTATCCGTTATTATGTTTTATATATATATATATATATATTTCATGTCCTTTTTATATTACAGCCCTCGATAAAGCTAATAAACATTAGCGAAAGCTCGGGCAGCTAAAAAGAGTAAATATTTATTCTAATCAGACCGAATCCCCGAAAAAACTACTATTCTATACATACATACGGTCGATACACTATCAATTATATATATATATATATATATATATATATATATATATATATATATATATATATATATATATATATATTTTGATTGGTGCAACTAATTTTCCTTTATTTTGAGTATTTCATCTTCTGTCATCTTCTAGGCACCCTTCAGTTTGAAGGGTGCCTAGAAGATGACAGTACTACCAACTGTCGAAAGCGCTCGCAGATAATTTATATAAGATATAAAGCTTCAAATCCTTTTTGTAGAATTTAATATTAAAATATATATGTATATATATATATATATATATATATATATATATATATATAAATATATATATATATATATATATATATATATATATATATATATATATTGGACAGAACATATTAACTGCCTAGCAAAAAAACTATCTAGTCAACTATTTTTGCTAAGGAGACTCAAAAAATCAGTTAGTCCGGATGTGCTTCGGATCTCATATTTCTCATTAATTCCATTTTCATGTATCTTATGGAACTGTGTCATAGGGCAACTCTACACATGCTCATCGAATCATGACATTACAGAAACGTGCTGTAAGAATAGTCGCCGATTTAGGTCTTCGGGATTCTTGCCGAAATTACTTTCAAAAACTCAACATATTAACAGTTCCTTCTATTTATATTTATTTGGGTTTACTCGAGATTCACAAAAATTGCCATACATATCCTAGAAGTGACACAAACCATACATATAATACTAGGCATGTTTCTTTTCTTCTAAATAAAAGATTTAGATTAGAAACTTCATCTCGAAACAGTTTAAATTTCAACCTTTATAATTTTTTGCCAGAATACTATAAAAATTTGAGTTATGCCAAATTTAAATTCAAGATAAAAAATTCTTAATAGCTCACAGTCTCTACACAGTGAACGAATATTTTCACATACTGACTATATGTTGACACAATAATTCTTTATTATACTTTTTTATTTTTATCTTATTTGTGTAAAATCCTGTCTGTATATTTGTGTTTTACATGTGACTGTATATGTGCATGTATATATTCATCTCATATTTTTATTTATTTTGATAAGGTGCTTTGATTGTCACATATATCTTGTAATTGACCTGCTACAAATAATTTTTCTCATAATGTAGTCAATAAATGAATTATTATAATATATATATATATATATATATATATATATATATAATATAATTATATATATATATATATATATATATATATATAAATAATTATATATATATATATATATATATATATATATATATATATATATATAAAAACTATTGGATAGTGGGGTATTGCAGCAAGTAAATGAGTACTCTTTTAAGTTAGTCCAAGCTTTCGGAAAATTTTATTTCCATCATCAGGGAAACTACAATAATATAAGTTTTCAGGTAAAATCAAAAATATTAATTGTTCATGACTTACATCTTATGTGAGGATGGTTACATTGATGTTGAAGAAAAAATGTTGATACATTAGAGAAGATGAAACTTGATACACAATTCTAAATGCTTGAGATTATTTTCTATAAAATATTGTTATTCGTCAGACCGTTATTCATACCATGCGTGCAGGATTCAAATGAACGAGTCTGAGAATAGAACGTTAAAATGCCAGAGTGACATCTGTCAATTGATAAAACTTATATACTCTCACTAGGAGTACCAAGTGTACTCTAGTGTATAATGTAAAATTTATGTTTGGTAAAATTATTATGAAAGATTAAATTTAAGATATATTATACTATGGAATTGTTTAAATTGATATTGTTTTTGTAAAAGCTTTTATCTAGAGTCAATAAGTAGGAATAAATTTCACTCAAGTGATTAATGTCTGTTTTTTTATTCATACAATTGTTATTTTCAAAAATGTAAGACATTTCTAGAAAGGATCTCTTAACTGAGGTTGATTCAGTGGCTAATACTTTCATTGAGTTATAATTCATAAGGTGGTCCAACTTATTCACATGGTCTGCTAAAGAGCATCTTTCTGGATGTAATCTACAGTCACTTTTGTGCGAAGTAATTCTAGCACCTAATGATCGTGAAGTTTGGCCAACATATATCCTATCACATGATTGACACGGAATACTATACACAACATTCACTTGGTTTATTAGAGGGACCTTGTCTTTGACTTTGCTATGGATTGATTTAATGGTAAGTACCGTTTTATTGGCTATTTTAATGTTAGGTAAATTTTGAAAAATCCTAGATATTTTGGGAGTGATCTCCTTGATAAAAGGTAAGGATGTAAAACTGAATTGGGTTGGAGCATCACTAGTTATATTGTCATTGACAGGGAGGGTTAAATTGGAAGTTAAATTATAGTTTTCCAGAGATGTTGGTGTACTGAACAAAATATTATTTATCAAACGAATTGGATAAGAATTTTCTATGAAAAGATTAGATTTTTACTATGGAAGCTTATGTCAGAGATTTTTAGCACTCTATTTTTCAGTTGCTTGACCAAGTTCACTTTCATCGAATGTTTATGATACGATAGGTAGTTCATGTATCTACCTGAGCTGCAAGGTTTTCTGTACCAGTCAATTAAGACTTTGTTATCTGTTGTTCTGATGAACTTTGTATCCAGGAATGGTACTGACTGCAAGTTATCTTGTTTCTATCGTAAACTGAATGTATGGGTCGTAACTGTTGAGAGTGCCATGAATCTCATTGATGCCATCATGAGGCAATGAAACTATGATATCATCTACATATTTTTTCAAAAAATGAGGTTTAAAGGATAATACTGGTAATACTGTGTCCAGTACATCATCCATCACACTCTATGAAAAACCAAGAAAAGTGCTTAATAAAAATAAGTGCGTAAACGCAAGCGAGACATAAGTGGAACCACCTATTGGTGTGATACCCAAGTCGACTTGCCAAGTTTTTATGTCACTGTTGGTGGTTCATCATGGCCTGCCCGGATGGTGTTTTCAACACCTTAGTCTACCGCAGTCGTGTGATGGGTAAAGAGGTTCCCGACACAAGGTGCAGGGCCTGCCGCGAGGCGCCCGAGACCATAATGCACTTGCTATCAAAATGTCCAGCATATGCAGTCTCGGCCTATATCCATCGACATAACGGGACCCTAAGAGTGCTATATTTCCATCTACGGCACTCTTACGGTATTGACGAGACACCGGTGTTACCCTACGCTCCGGGAGATATTGAATACGTTGTGGGGAACGAGAAGTGCCGAATTTTTTGGAACTACTCGTTCCCCACCTTCAGGCTCATACAAGCTAATAAGCCTGATGTGGTCCTTCTCGACCACCAGAGCAAAACAATATTTGTCGTGGAGTTTTCAGCTCCTGGCGAGACGAATATCGTCAGAAAAGAGGAGGAAAAACGGATTAAATATCGAGATTTTCTCTTCGAACTCCGCATACTCTATCCAGATCACTCTGTCAAGATGGTTATTCTGATTATTGGAGTCTTTGGTGGAATGATGTCCTCTCTACTCTCGAATCTTAAAATCATACCAGCTTGCCGCACCAAGGCAGAAATCTAAGCCGCACAGATGCAGAAGGCTGTCATTCTTGGCTCACTGCGCTTGCTCAGGGCACATGATTCTCGGACCCAATGATCACTTACTCCACGGTGTGGGAAGTGGTCATTGGTTGATAATGCTGGCGCGCCCTACCGAATGTATCGGGGCTTCGGGGATAGGGCCTGACCAGCGCACACTACGGTGACAAAAAAATAATAACAAGATGATTGTTCTGATTGTTGGAGTCCTTGGTGGAATGATGCCTCCTCTACTCTCGAATCTCAAAATCATACCGGCTGACCCCTCTGACCCGCTCGGAGGGGTCAGAGGCAAGGTGGTGGGGCCTATAACGATGATTTGCCTACCGATGACAACCCTGGCAAAGACAACGGACGCTTTGAGTGGACGCATGAGCTGATAGATAGCCTTATGCATTGCTGCGAGAGTAGCAATGCATAAGGCTATCTGTGCTGTGAAACACATTCGCCTTTTCCGCCCAAAATCTTAGGGATTACGTATCCTATCTTCGGCGGCAGGGCTATACAGCTCCTCCCCTACCTGCTAACAAAGTGGTAGAAGTGACAGTTCTACCACCCGTTGGCACGGCTGGAGAGGAGACTCGCATCATGCCACCAAGAGAGTCAATCAGAACACGCAGGGCGCTCTACAGGATTAGGCCCCTGAAGCCACAAGAACTGGCTTGTTTGGATACGGAGATTCTTAACGTTCTAACAGAAGAGGCTGACATCTGGCAAATCAACACCACCGTGTATAACGTCGTCCAATCGCTCTCCGAATCAGAAGGACGAAATCCCGGCCTTGCGGTTCGGAAGATTGAACGGCGTGTACACAAGATGGAGGCTAAGATCACGTCGGCGAGACAAAACGAGTCTCGTATCCAATGTGTGATGGATTACAGGGTGGCCAATAGGTCTTCTACGCCCGCAGTGCGGCGAATAGCCGCCAATCTACGACGTTCCCATCACACTTTAAGTCGAGTTGTGCTGCTGACCACCAAACAGCACTGCCTTGATAGGATACGAATGCTAGTGGCTGTTAAGAAGTCACTAGTGAGGCGTGCGAGAAGTATCGCGGAAAACCTTAGGTTCCGCGAGAAACCTTCTCGCTTATTCCAAAAGCATCCTCGTGTTGTGGATAATCCGCTAACCGCAGATCAGGTGGAATCCTCCTGGAAGGATATCTATGAACACACGCAGCCACTCAACTTAGACACTCCAGCCCTAACGCAGTTGTAAGTTTCCAACAGAGAGCTTTGACAGCCTGAGCTCAATGAACTGCGCAACCCGATAACCCTGGATGACGTTCGAATAACCCTTGTGGGTTCCAAGAACTTTGCTGATCCTGGCTCAGATGGGCTGAACACTTATTGGTGGAAAAATCTACCAAGCATCCACCGCCATCTGGCCAGAGATTTCAACTCATGGCTGGACGGAGAGCAGCCGATTCCGGATTGGTTTATCGAAGAGGGTGGACCGTTCTTATCCCCAAAAGCGAAGATTTGTCGATTCCTAAGTATTACAGACCGATAACATGCTTTAACTCGTGTTATAAGTTGTTTACAAGCATCTTATACACACGAATACTCACAGAGCAGAGATGGGCGAAGAGAGGAGTCGCTGGATGTAAAGAGAACCTGCTCGATAGATGTAAAACGCAGGACTCGATACAATATAAGCGTAACCTCTCTAGGGCCTGGATCGATTACCATAAGGCATTTGATGAAATTTCGCATGAGCTCATCTTGCATTTGCTCAGATGCCTTGCGGTATCCGACAAAATAGTGAGATACGTTGAACAATTGATACCACTTTGGCGAACTCGCTTTACCAAAACATCTGGTCAAGCAAGAGTCCAAACAGGGTGGGTCACTTTCAGAAGGGGTGTATTTCTTAGTCCCATTCTCTTCTGCATCTCACTATTGCCATTATCTGTTGCGCCCAGAAATACTCGAGGGTATAATTGTGGTACCCTTGGAAACCGGAGGCACAATGTCACTCATTTGTTTTATATGGATGATCTTAAATTTTATGCCTCTGGATAGAAGGATCTCCATCAGTCCTTGAGGGTGGTGGAAGAGTACACGCATGCTATCGGTATGAAATTGGGGATAGACAAATATGCAATGGTCCATCTCAAAAGAGGACGATGCGGGGACTACGGAAAGGATGTGAAGCTCGTAGATGGAAGCATACTACACCATCTGGATGCCGGAGAGATGTATACTCACCTCGTAGTGGAAGAACGCCACTCATAAGAGGTAACAGCAGTGAAAAACTCTCTCTGCGGCAAGTATCAGCACAAACTTCGACAGATCTGGTCATCGGAACAGTCGGGGAAGAACAAAGTTGCAGCAACAAATATGATTGCCGTTCCAATCTTACTCTACTCGTTTGGAGTGATGAATGGACTCGAATTATATTTCTCGTTCACACAAAAGGGTTTTTAAAAACTCTTTATTTGAACAGAGTAACAACTAATAACTATGAAATATAAGTACTGGCTATTACAAATCAATTGCACCTATTTATACAGGCTGATTCACGGTGGATGGCACATTAGACGTTTCTGGTGAATCAGACAACGGATCACTCTGAAAATTCAATGGAGGGCATATTCGGACATTCTCTAGCCAACTAAAATATTTTCGACAATGCGGTGTTGCCGCTTCTATTAGAAAGCAGTAGCAACTTTGATTTTTCAAAGGAACACTCTGTATATAATATTATTTTTGGAATCTCCAACAATTGCCCGACAACTTTTCTCGATATTTCCCTATACCTATCTGTTACCGTTTTCGAAATAAAAATTAATTTCAATTTTTTTCTTCGAAAATCATGACTTCTAAAAATGCCGATATCTTTTAGTTAAGAAGTACTATGATATCGAAATTTGGTTTGGAGTTAGGTGATACTTGGACACTTACCACACATCAGCCTAATCTCCGTTACTTCAATACAGGGTGGTAAAAAAATACAGTTTTTTCGTTTGCTTGAAAAAGTTGCTGAAATTTGATTATTTTAAATGGAACACCCTGTATATTATTGAAAATTCGGAAAGCTGCTGAAATTTGCTTTCTTTATATGCATATCATACCTATACCTAACTAGTCAAGTTTCGGACTTATGAACATTTATTTGTGAAAATGTCCCTTCAAAATGGTATTTCCATTCGGTATTTGGTAAGCCGGCCATGATTACTATTTGACAGTAGCGTTGTGACATTCTCCTAATAATATCGACATTTTCGTCACTTCAGAACTTGCAAATACCTTCAAAATTATGGAACAAAACTATTCAAACGAAGTTCTTATGAATTTGTTTATTATTTTTGGACAGTGTAGAAAGTTCAATGAAATGTATCCGAATCTACCGCCAATGAACCTCAAGAAATTTATACGAATTCAGAACAATTTCAATGCATTTGGATCAACTTTAAAAGCACCAAGAAACTTGCCTCGACCCGTAACTTTCGAAGACAACCAGATTAATGTCTTAGCATATTTTCACGCATTTCCCGAGTCATCGATAAGAAGTGCTTAAGAAGATTTGGGTATAAAATATTCATCGGTTCAAAGAATCTTGCGAAGACATAAAATGCATGATTATAAAATAAAGCAATGAAGCCTCAAGATCCTCAACAGAGAGTAGAATTTTGTGAAATGTTGTTGACACGCATGCAAGAAGATCCACTTTTTTTAAATAAAATTATTTGGACTGATGAATCGAAATTTTCGAGAGAAGGGATTTTCAATAGAAAAAATCGTCATTATTGGTCCAGTGAAAATCCTCACGTCACAAAAGAAGCCGGATTTCAAGAAAAATTTAGTTTTAATGTCTTCTGCATGTTGATGGACAACAAATTGAGGTACGTGATATACGAGGAGTCATTAACATCCAGAAGCTACCTGAATATTTTGGAGAATACTGTAGACAGTTTCGTGGATAATGTGCCACTCGAAGATTATCGAAACTGTTGGTACCAACTAGACGGAGCTCCTGCACATTGCACAAGAGAAGTGAGCGCAGAAGTGGATAGACTATTTGACGATCGGTGGATGAGGCGCTTGGGACCATGGAATTGGCCAGCGAGATCACCCGATCTTAATCCATTAAATTTTTATTTGTGGGGAATGTTTAAAGAAAAAGTTTACAAAATACCCGTGCGTTCGAGAGATGAATTGTTAGAAAGGATTGCCCAAACATTTGAAGATTTGGATCCCAATGAAATCAGATCTGCCACCACGAAAGCAGTCAACACCCGCATTTTAAAGTGCTTGGAAGTGAACGGCCAGCGATTCGAACATATTTTGAAATATTCCACATGATTGTTTTACTTTTTTATAATTATTCATATCAATATTTCCAATTTCAAGTTTCTTGGTGCTTTTTTAAAGTCTATCCAAACATATTGAAATTGTTCTGAATTCGTATAAATTTCTTGAGGTTCATTGGCGGTAGATTCGGATACATTTCATTGAACTGTCTACATGTTCTGCTGATAATTTTGTCACACTGTCCAAAAATAATAAACAAATTCATAAGAACTTTGTTTGAATAGTTTTGTTCCATCGTTTTGAAGGTATTTGCAACTTCTGAAGTGACGAAAATGTCGATATTATTAGGAGAATGTCACAACGCTACTGTCAAATAGTAATCATGGCCTGCTTACCAAATACCGAATGGAAATACCATTCTGAAGGGACATTTTCACAAATAAATGTTCATAAGTCCGAAACTTGACTAGTTAGGTATAGGTATGATTAACATAGAAAGAAAGCAAATTTCAGCAGCTTTCCGAATTTTTAATAATATACAGGGTGTTCCATTTAAAATAATCAAATTTCAGCAACTTTTTCAAGCAAACGAAAAAACTGTATTTTTTTACCACCCTGTATTTAAGTAACGGAGATTAGGCTGACGTGTGGGAAGTGTCCAAGTATCACCTAACTCCAAACCAAATTTCGATATCATAGTACTTCTTAACTAAAAGATATCGGCATATTTAGAAGTCATGATTTTCGAAGAAAAAAATTGAAATTAATTTTTATTTCGAAAACGGTAACAGATAGGTATAGGAAAATATCAAGAAAAGTTGTCGGGCAATTGTTGGAGATTCCAAAAATAATATTATATACAGAGTGTTCCATTTGAAAAATCAAAGTTGCTACTGCTTTCTAATAGAAGCGGCAACACCGCATTGTCGAAAATATTTTAGTTGGCTAGAGAATGTCCGAATATGCCCTCTGTTGAATTTTCAAAGTGATCCGTTGTCTGGTTCACCAGAAACGTCTAATGTGCCATCCACCGTGAATCAGCCTGTATATAAATTATTGCCGACTTTGCAGATATCAGCAAAATAATTGATGTCGTCTTCGGGTCATCGAACAATATCCTGCTGATGTAAGGGGTTCCATCCCCTGGGGAAGTCTTGTAAGGGACGAACAAGACTGAAGATGATGTTTCGTGTTCGGGAACTGGTGGTTCATCATTGGATGGTTCTTTCTTTGTTTGCCTTTTCAATCTGTAAATTACGTATAGAATGAAGATGGTGATTGAAATGTAAATGGGAGTCATCCAGAAATGGCTTTGATCACACTTCCTAAGCCATCTATGAGTCCTCTTTTGAGTCTACTGAGAGGATAAAGAGTCTGTAGCTTTTTCTTGGCAGTTATCAGTTGGTACTTCAGTCCTTGATCGAAATTTTGCAAGTTGAAGAAATAAGGGTCACTTAGTCCGTTACGAATTGCTGTGGAGACGGCATCATATTGGAATTCTATAGCGAATATCTCTTCGTGGATGGGTTGAAGATCGTAGTAGTGGATGAAGTCGTGGGTACTAGTCTTGATCTTTGCTTGTCCCATCTTGAGGGGAAGTAGTCCTGGATTTGTCTTGAGGTTCTGGATTTCGATCTCCTGTCCTCTCGTCAGATGAAGGCTGTAAAGGGACGAAGAATTTAGTTACCTTATTAGGCAAATGTCTTAAATTTTTCTTATGGACGTTTGCATTTTCTGACTCGACAGTTACTATTTGGTCTTTTTGGATGGATTTTGGGAAGAAGGGTGGTAGCAGTTTGTTTCTTTTCACTGTTTTTCTTGTGTACACCTTGGTGCAGGGTTTGTAGGTAATAGGAGTTTCTCTTTTCTTGTTTCTCTTCTCTATGATATTTGTTTTCTGTTTCTGTAAATCTTCGTTGATTTTCCTATATATTTCTTTCGTTTTTTCCCTATGTTGTTGGACGTAGTTGTTAATCAAGGCTCGTCTTATGTCGATATCGAATGGGTCTTGACTATTGAGATGTCCGTTCAGAATATCCATAGGTTTCTGTCTTGTTGCTGAATGAATAGAGTTGTTGTATCCTAGGATGGCATAGAGCATCTGTTCTTTGATATCTCTTTTCTTATGCGTATCTCTCAATATTCTCAAGTGCTCGATCAATGTGGAATGGAATCTTTCGACTATCCCGTTTGACTGAGGGTTTTCTGGAGTGGTATGGTGAAAGTTGACTTTATGTGTGTTAACAAATTCTTGGGTCAGTCCATTTTTGAATTCCGTTCCGTTATCAGTGACGATCATATGTGGTATTCCATGATGGTTGATGAATACTAAGAGAGCATTGAGAGTGTTGATAGCATTACATTCCTCTATTGGATACGCCTGGCCATATTTTGGAAATGCATCCACAATCGTTAGGAATTTTTGTCCACTAGCCTGAAAGGTCTCCATGTGTATTATTTCAAGAGGCTTTGATGGGGTAGGTGTCAGCATGAACTTTGGCTTCTCTGGTCTTCGATCATACTTGTTGATTTGACAAGTTTCGCATAAGTTGATAGCTTCTTCGATATCCTTTTTTATATTGGGCCAATAATACAATCTTTTGATCCGAGTTTCCGTGATTCCTCTATGGTTTGTTTTTCCTTCATGCCGCTGCTTGATTATTTCTTTTTGTCTAGCTGAGCAATTGACATCTTCCAAAAGGCGGTTGCATTTTATGAGATCGAAAGAGGAATTCTTGAATGTCTCTCTCAAGATTCTGCACATGCTGGGGTAGAGTTCTTCATCTTCGAACATCAAAGCGTATTTCTTTCTTGGGCTGATATATTCTTTGAAAAAGTTGAAAACATTTTCGTCCATATTGTCGTTTCCCAACTGAGCATGGTATCTTCTTTTATTCGGGAATATTTCTTCTATCACCGTTCTTGCTGGGTTATAGCTTACTCGTTTGAAGATGACTTGGTTATTGAAGACATTGAGAGGTTTCTCTGATATTGGTAATCCTAATATTGGACTTTCTCTGGCTGTATGGTTGGTGATGCCACTAGTATCTTCGTCTGGGGTAACTTCCGTGTTCAGGTTCATGCATTCCTTGTCTCCTTCGGTTGGGGGTTGACTCTGAATTTCTTTTTCTTGCGGTATGGGGTCCTAATCTTCAGGAAATTGGTGATGAAAGCAATCTTTAAACAGATCGTTGATGATGTCATCTGCAGACTCAGGAACTTCTGATGGAGAATGGTTGAATAGAGATGCCTTGTCGTAGTTGTAGTTCGCTTCATGGAGCTCCTTTGTATGTATCTCTATTCTGGAGAGCGCATCGGCGTTGGTATTGCTTGTGCCTTTTTTGTAGACCACTTCGTAGTCATACTCTTCTAGCTTCAGGCGCCATCGGACCAGTTTGGAGTTGGATCCTTCAAGGAGAAGAGCCACTGGAGGGGACGGTGATCTGACAGAATTTTGAATTTTCTGCCGAAAAGATACGGTCGGAAATATTTGGTGGCTCAAACTATTGCAAGCATTTCCTTTTCGATGATAGAGTACTTCATTTCAGTTTCGTTCAGGGTCCTGGATGCATAAGCTATTGGCTTGTCTTTTCCTATGGGTCCTTGGGACAGAACGGCTCCTATAGCGAAATTGCTGGCATCTGTGGTCAGATTAAAGGGCTTTGTGAAGTCCGGATACTGTTGTAGTGGTTCATTGGTAAGCAGGTTTTTACAAGTTTTTTGAAACATTTTAGGAATTCTGGCGTATGCTCTAAATGGGCATCTTTCTTGAGACAGGAGGTTAACGGTTTGGTAATCTTGGCGAAGTCCTTGATGAACTTCCTGTAGTACCCTAGGAGTCCTAGGAATCCTCTGATCTCTTTGACAGTTCGAGGTACAGGATAGTCCATGATTGCTTTGACTTTTGCTGGGTTTGCTTTTATCCCATTTGGAGTGACGATATGTCCTAGAAAGCTGACTTCTTTTTTTAGGAATTCGCACTTGTCTACTTGTATTTTGAAACCAGTTTCTCGTAGACGTTGGAAAACTTTTGTGAGGTTGACCATATGCTCCTGCAGAGATGTAGAGAAGATGATTATGTCATCCACATAAACCAAGCAGATAGTCCCTTGTAGACCCTTTAGGACATTGTATATAACCCTTTGAAAGGTCGCTGTAGCATTTTTCAGTCCAAACGGCATACGCAGGTACTAGTAGTGTCCGTTTTCGACGTTGAATGCGGTCTTAGGGATGTCCTCCTCTGCCATCTCTATTTGGTGGAATCCGCTTGCCAAATCCAGGGTAGTGAAATATTAACACCTTCCCAGTTTGTCGAGGTTGTCAGAAATGTTCGGAATAGGGTAGCGGTCGTCTATTGTCTTCTCGTTGACTTTGCGGAAATCCACAACGATACGCCATTTTGCTTTTCCAGAGGCGTCCAGTTTTTTTGGAACGACCCAAATTGGTGAGGACCAGGGAGATTGGCTAGGTCTGATGATTCCTTGGTCCAATAACGAAGTTATTTGCTTCTTGACTCCTTCGTTGTGTACATACGGATATCGGTATGATTTTGTGTAGACTGAGATTTCGTCTCTGGTTTTTATATGGTGTTTGACCTGATTGGTGAATGTGAGTGAGGGATCTGGATGGTGAAAAATATCAGCATATCTTCCGCATAATTTTCTGATATGCATCTCCTCTTCTGGATTCAGGTGGTCTGTTCTGATTAGATCTACCATGTTGTTGATTGGGTCTCTGCTTCCTGAAGGGATTATGTCAGCAGAATACATATACTCTTGAAGATTTATTGGGCTGCTGCGTACTGGTTCGGCTAGAACGATTTGGAGTTTATCTGGACTGGAATTGACAATTTCCTTCCAGGCTAGATGATCACGGGCATCAGAGAGAGCTTCACGGATGTAAGCGCTTTGCAGTTCCTGTCTTGGTATCATGATAGTTCCATTCTTCTCCTTCACCGGTAGTCGTACTTGGGTCACGCTGTCTGGCTCCAATTGAATAGAGTAGAACTGGGCCTTATTGGTTTCGTAGTACTGGATTGGGAGAGAGGAGTATTCGGTTAAAAGGGAGGTTTCAGGAAAATTCACTGTAATCTTGAGAATAGTTTTGGAAAATTGAAGTGACGACAAAGGGATCTTTTTTGATGCAATCTTTGTGATATTGGAAAGCTAATTCAGGATTGAGAAAGGATTTTGTTGATCCGGTGTCAATGAGGAGTTTGAGGGGAGGATTTGCAATGGTTATATAGGGAAGTTCCCTCTTATCGTCGAATGCATGCAGTTCCACTATATTTCTTGGTTTTGTCCTGGATCCAATGGCAAATTTACATCTGGTTCCTGTTGGTCTTCTTGAACCTGGAATTTTTCAGTTGGTTCTTGATTGGGATAAGAGCAGGTTTCTTCAATGTAATAGGGGTTTGCTTCACATCCAAAGTCTTCGTCATGTTGCTCAATGTTGAACATGGGAGCTGGATTGAAATTTGCTCTTGCCTGAGGTTGGGTTCTCATGTTCCTCGTTGGTGCTCCATAAGTATTTCTGGTACTGGTATATTGGTGTTGGTTCTTGTCCGTTCTGCCTCTTTGGTTGATTCTGTCCAAAACGTTGTGGTTGGACTTAAGGCCACATCTGTCTCTGTTAAGTATTTGGTTGCCAATGTGGTCTGAAGGTCGGTTGTTGAAATTGTGGTTGGAGTCCAATTTCCTGATGAGGTTGTTGTTGTCCGGGTCGTTGAAAGTGTTGTATGGGTTGGTACATCCGCTGTGGTATTGATTGTTGGGCATATTGGTGATTTGTAGTTCTTTGTTGGGTCTGGAGTGGTTTCTTGGAGACTTGTGGGGGTCCAAACGTCCTTTGTAGATAACGGATATTGTTTTCTTCTTGGATGTACTGCATTGCTGTTGCCAAGTCTATTGGTTTCATTGCTCTTATGATGGATCACATGGGCTCTCGTAGTCCGGCTAGGAATGTTGTTAGAGCTTGCTGTTGGAAAAAGCTTTTCTTGCTGATTTTTATCGTATCATCGGCGGTGTGTAATTCGATATAGTTTGATATTGTGTTTGAAAGTCCCATGACTTTTTCGTGAAAACGTTGTGGTGTTTCGTTCTGGTCTTGTCGCAGGTTTACCAAATCTCTTGTTAGGGAATTTTCATTCCGTTGGTAGGCGAAGTTTTGGATTGGGGTTCCTTTGATGCTGTTCCACTCACTACATCCATAAACTGAGATGACGTCTTTGGCTCTGCCTCGTAGCTTGTTGAGTAGTCCTTGTATCAATATATGGTTCTGAAAACAACCGGGGTCTTCAGTATTCCAATATTCGTTCAGAATCATTGTTGATACGTTGATGAACTGGTATAATTCATTTGGGCTTCCATCGTATTCGGGTACAATCCAAAAATTCTTCAGGTCGAATTGTTTTGCCATGTTGATGGGATTTAAAGGTTGGTCAATTGTTTGAGGAATAATGGATGAGCGAGAATTGATACTTGAAGGTGAATTTGGTAAAACTAAGGTAGTGGGACGTAAAATGGTGTTTGCAATTGATGAAGTTGAGTTCATTTGTGCTTACAGGATGACGATGATGGCTCGTTGCATATTCTGTCACCAAAATCTTATTTCTATGTAGATATTCCTTGACGGACGATAGTGAAGAGGTATTCTTGTCTACGGCCGGAATTCTTCCTGTAGTACTTGCTTCTCGGTGGAACTTGGTTCGGGAGAATAATGGATAAACGTTTGAGAACGACGAGGATCTTCTAAGGACTCTTCCACTATCCTATCGACTGCGCCAATTATATTTCTCGTTCACACATAAGGGTTTTTAAAAACTTTGTATTTGAACAGAGTAACAACTGATAACTATGAAATATAAGTACTGGCTATTACAAATCAATTGCACCTATTTATATATAAATTATTGTCGACTTTGCAGATATCAGCAAAATAATTGATGTCGTCTTCGGGTCATCGAACAATGTCCTGCTGATGTGAGGGGTTATCGAACTGTAACTCTCGGGAGGAGCTGTATCAACTCGACGTAAAGACCCGAAAAATGATGCATCTCTATAGGAGTTTGCATCCCAAATCGTCCGTTCCACGGTTGTACTTTCCCCGACAACAGGGAGGCCGTGGACTTCTGAGTTTGGAGTGTCTACATGCCAAAATAGTACTGGATACAGCCTGTAAAATCGTCAGGAGTTCCGATCCCTTTCTCTGCATGATACGTGACTATGAGAGAGCAGGAATTGGAAAATTTCTCTTTAGGGTAGCTGCCCGAGCAGATGATGAGCTCGGTATAGTTTTCGACACCGAACGAGGTGACCACAACTCTGTCACCGAGTTGAAACCCGTTCAGCAAAAAGCTCAGATAAAAGCCGCAGAGATCACCTTACTTCTGCGGAAACATAAGGATAAGCCAATGCATGTGGTCTTCTTCAATAACATTGGAGACCTTGGCTTATCAAAGCGCCTGACGTTCGCTTTTCTCAGGTCGAGTGGGCTGAAGTCGGAAACTGAGGATTCATCAAGACTTGCCAGGATAGTGTCTTCAACACCTTAGTCTACCGCAGTCGCGTGATGGGTATAAAGGTTCCTGACACAAGGTGCAGGGCCTGCCGCGAGGCGCACGAGACCCTAATGCACTTGCATAAACATATCGTGGCCCTAAGAGTACTATACTACCATCTACGGCATTCTTACGGTATTGACGGGACACCGGTGTTGCCCTACGCTCCAGGGGGTATTGAACCGTTGTGGAAGAAGTGTCGAATTTATTGGAACTATTCGTTCCCAACCCTCAGGCTCATGCAAGCTGATAAGCCTGATGTAGTCCTACTCGACACCAGAGCAAAACGATATTTGTCGTTTCATCTCCTGGTGAGACGAATATCGTCCGAAAAAAGGAGGAAGAACGGATAAAATATCGAGATTTTCTCTTCGAACTCCGCAGACTCTATTCAGACCACTCTGTGAAGATGGTTGTTCTGATTATTGGATTCCTTGGTGGAATGATGCCCTTTCTACTCTCAAATTTCAATCTCATACCGGCCTGCCACAGTGAGGCAGAAATCTTAGCCGGATAGATGCAGAAGGCTGTCATTCTTGGTTCAGTGCGCTTGCTCAGGGCACATGATTCTCGGACCCAATGATCACTTGCCCCACGGTGTGGAGAGTGATCGTTGGTTGATAGATAGATAATTTCATTATTTTCCATAAATTATTCACATGACATGAGATAAATCCAATGGTATATGAATATACCATGAATATAATAGACATGATAGATATAATTGTATGCTCCATCAAGAAATTGATGGAGCATACAAACGTAAGTCTAGAGTTAGATGCCAATTATTTACCAAACTTGTTGAAAATATAAAATAAAATATACATATATAAAACATATTAAAAGTCTTCAAAATTTGTCTGTCGGTCATTGGATGTAGTTCTAATATTCAACTCAATGTATTCAGTTAGTGAATAAAAAATATTCAATCCATTACAAGAACAGTGTAATACAAAAAGCAAACACAATAATGAGAACATTTATACAGTAAATATTTTTTTGCATAGATATACATACTCGAAAAGTGAGCAAACACCTGTTTCGAGATAAAAACATTAACTAACTATCTAATAAATATTCAGTCCAATACAAGAACACCACGCAAAAGGAATAAGCTTAAAAAATATATATGGAAAAGAGGTAAACACATTGATTAGAAAATATTACCTAACTACCTAATAAATTACTCCAGTCATTATAGTAAGTTCACCTCGGAATTTGAGATACCCAGCTGTAAGTCTGTAAATACTTGTATATTGACACCCTAAAAGTTGTCTCAAAACCTACATATGGTAGGGTGTAAGCAACTATTAAATTTCAAGGTCAAAGATCACAAAAATCGGTTTTTTGCGCTTTTTTTGGAAATATCTCATTTCCTATAGGTTTTTTGCTATTTGTATTTATTACCAATATTGTAGAATACAAAATTTTCTACAAATTTTGTTTGAAAAAATTTTTTATACGGTGAACCGTTTTCGAGATAGAGGGCGGAGAGCACGCGGTCACAGCATCACTTCAGGTCAACCGGTGCCTCCGGTCGAAAACGCGCCATATATAGTTGATGAACTATCGATAAATCAATGATTATAAATATTTGTCAATATTTATTAACTATTATATTATATTTTATCATTTTTTTCCTAACTTATCCACTTTTTATTCAGTAATAATTTATTTAACAACACTTACCTGCCCATGTAATTGTTAATGAAAATATAGGAATTATATTTGAATTTTAACCTAATTAATATTTATAACTTCTTACATGATGAAAAAAAAAACAAATAAATTATGAATTAATTTTTTTATTAAAAAATATCATTGAATACATTTATTTTTATTGAAAGTAAAGAAATGGAATAAAGGGTACAAAAACTACAATTTATGATTTTAATCATCTTCTTCCTCTTCATCGTCGTCTTCTGGCTGCTGGTAAATTTCAAACTGGTCTTCATTATCGTCTTCAACGACATTTGTCTCAAGTTCTTCCATGATTTCGGGGTCAAAGGTTCTATCTTCGTTAATGTCGCTCTGATATGGTAGAGCATTGAGACAAGCTTGCCCATTACATTGGCCACAAGCTAAAGAGCATTGCAAGCCCGCTTTCCTGCATCCGCATTGCGAACCACAACCACTCTTGCAGTTGCAGAAAATTGTATTTAGCAAATCTTCTGGAGCAGGTGGTAAAATTGTCATGATAGGCTCCAGAAAATCGTTTTGCATTGCCCAACCCCATACCTGGGGTTCCAAATCATGTCCTAATCAAGTTTGAACTTGATAATATACACGGTTGAAATGTTGATGAGCAGCTGCACTTGTTGGTGGAATATTTGAAAGCTGCACAGGTTTATTAAGTTTTGTAGACTTGACGTAATGCATATAACGAAGATGATCGAGACTTTTCACAGATTTCGGAGCATTATAGACAGCCAATAAGGTTTGAGTTCCACTCTTCCTTCCACAATTTTCTTCCTCAAATGCTGCAGCTAGTTCATCCAAATTTGTCAGTTTCTCAAAAACTTTTAAAAATGATTTTTTCCCTTTTTAAAAAGCGCAGAAGTTGTGTCACAGCCACTTAATGCGTGCAGAAATAAAATATGTTTTTTAGAATGAGGATAATTATCAAGAAATTGATGGAGCATACAAATGTAAGTCTAGAGTTTGATGCCAACTATTTACCAAACTTGTTGAAAATATAAAGTAAAATATACATATATAAAACATATTAAAAGTGTTCAAAATTTGTCTGTCGGTCATTGGATGTAGTTCTAATATTCAACTCAATGTATTCAGTTAGTGAATAAAAAATATTCAATCCATTACAAGAACAGTGTAATACAAAAAGCAAACACAATAATGAGAACATTTATACAGTAAATTGTGAATTGATGCATCTTTGGTAAAATATATTTTTTGCAATTATTATATCTGCTTTTCTTCTAAAGCATCGGTGGGATAGATTCACGTCTGCCATTGAACAAAGGTAGGAATTTTGCTTATTAATTGACCAGTTGAAATTCAAATGCCGTTGGGCATATGATCTTTGAGAAGAATAAATTTTTTTGAAGACGAATATAAATATACATTAAGATGACTATGACTATACATAGATTCATGTATGTTGTACCGTAACAATCTGAGTAAGTGCTTATTTATAAGGAAGTTGGTGATCATAAGTGAAATACTCATTTTGCACATGTACAAAGAAAAGGGAATGAGTAAATATCACATGCCTGCAGGCTTACAATTGGGAATTTTACACGAAACGAACGTGCTAGTTATTCTTTGAAAATATTCCTTTTCATTTAGCATTTTGCCTTGCTTATTTATGAGCACATGATATTAGTCAATGATATTTGAAAAAAATTGCCAACAACAATCGAATCAATATCACAAGAGAGTATTTGATGAATACTGTGACCAGTATTTATGATTTCTGGTTTATATATGCTATTTATTCTATTGTATAGTTTGTATAATATTCCAATGAGTATTGGGAAAAATATAATTCAGAATGTATCAAAAGAACACTGAGTCCAGTATCAATGTATAATATTCCAATGAATATTGAGATCAATATTGTAGAGTGTGTATTAAATGTATTCTTAGTTCAGTATTGGTGATTTCTGAATCATATGAATGAAATATCTGGAAAGCGAGTTCGCAACCGGAGTCAAATGATTAGAATGTTTGATTGTGCAATTGATTTCTAATATTTTCTTTCAGAAAACTGGTAGATTTCCCTTCGAGGTCAAGGGGAATAGTAGCATGGCCGAATGTTAGAAACCACTATCGACATGGGCGGAAAAAAAAGCGCGGTAACCGAAAAAACGCGGGGCCCGAGAGATTGGATAGGAATTAGTCAGTCATATTTAGTAAACTCAAGCGAGCCTGGCGAGAGCGTTGTTATTCATTTAGTTGTTTATATCCAAATAGGAAAAGTGGTGATGGTTTAGTAATTAAGTTCAATTGTGAATTAATGCATCTTTGATAAAATATATTTATACGAATGTTATATATGCTTTTCTTATACTTGGTGTTTCGTATATGAATCGTAGGGCCCCACCCCAACCTACTATGCCGTAACGTAAGTGACTTTCTACTAAAGTATAGTGTTTTCATATGCTTGAATGACAAAATTTTCTCAAGGTATCTGAATGTATGAAGGATGCTCTGTAGTTTTTTGATGACATAGAGAATGCGATTTTTCCATTTCAAATTACTATCAATAGTTACACGTAAGTATTTGATTTCTTTCAGAGGTAATATTGAGAAACTTTGGTTTATGTGAAGGTAGGTGAAGGTGATAGGTAGGAAATTGGATTTTTCCAAGTTAACCGTTAGTAATTTATGTTCGAGCCAGTTCTTTACTAGTGAAAAGTCAGCCTGAGCTTTATCTCTCAGTATGTCCCAGTTTTCAGCATCATACACTATTTGCAGGTAGTTGACAATGTTTCGTGGTGCATTTCATTGGTTCGGACTTCCATTGTCCAATCTGCTATAAATTGATTTGAAATCCCTGAAAGAATCTATGAAAAATTTAAAAAGATTAGCTGAAAAAATAACAATTTTATCAAGCAAAAAAAACCTCAGTTTTTTGCTTAATATTATTGTTAATTTTTCAACTAATCTTCTTAATTTGTTTGTAGATTCTTTCATGGATTTTAAATCAATTTATCGCCTATTAGACAATGTTCGAACTGATGAAATGCATCGTACAGTACCGTTGTGTTATCGGCAAATCCAATTATTGTATTATTTCGCCACTTTTCTTTTATATCATCTTTATATCTATTTAAGACCTCGTTAGTCCATAGCTCCCACAAGTTTCTCAACTTCTGAGAGTTGTCTTTCGTATGGGGACGGCAGCTGATTAACCGAAAAACAGATTTCGAACAGGTTTTTAAACAGATATATATTTTTCCTGTCAGTATTTTACTATTAATGTAAGTTACATAAAGGATTTGAAGCTCTAGAAGAGTGCCTAGAAGATGACAGCACGACCAGCTGTCGAAAGCGCTCGCAGATAATCAATTAATATATATATATATATATATATATATATATATATATATATAAAGAGAGATTTTATCGAGTGGGTAGGATATAAAAATCAAAAATGAAACAATTAGTGGACACAACACTCCACACGGCAAACAAGTGTTGCCCATCTTTACACTTGACTGCACCGCGCTGATGATATATATATATATATATATATATATATATATATATATATATATATATATATATATATATATATATATATATATATATATATATATATATATATATATATATTGGAAAAAAGAGAACACTACCTTGAAGTAACACCATATTCAAAAGTTTCTTCCTGACTGAGGACCTCGTCTACCTTTACTATCTGACGTTTATTTGTGATAAAGCTTTCTAATAATTCCAAAACCCCCTATCAAGAAAGATATTCCTAATGAAGAAGTGGATGCAAAGAAAAAGAAAGAACCTAAGAAAAAGGTTAAGAAGGAGCTAGTGAAAAAAAATTTGACAGATTTTGAACCTATAGAAAAACCACCTGTTATAAAAGAAATTCATCCCAAGGAAACTATTGAAAAAGATGTTCCTGAAAAAGGAACTGAGGTAGTGTCTATTAAATCTGAGACAGGTTTTGAAGAAGAAGCTCTTCGGAGGATGATCACTCCTAAAGAAGTTGTGAAAGAAACAGTTCCTGAAAAAATTGTGGGAGAAGAACCTCCGAAACCCAAAGAAGTTTCCAGAAAAAAAGAATTGGCAAAAATACCAACAGTTGAAAAATATATTTCAAATAAGTTCGTCAAATTCAGGAGGTGAAAAAGTCATTCAATTGAAGTGGACCAATTCAACTTAAAATACATCTTTTATATATAAAACACATATTTTGCTCATTTTGAACAACTTCCATGTAATGATTCTATTCTTTATGGTTAATTCCGTAGTTGTATATCATTCATTTCAATGACTGCTAACGATCTCCCGTCTCTTGATAACAAATTCTGTAAAATTTGTGAAAAATCCTTTGAAACAACAAAAGGTCTGAAAATTCATAATGATAGATTTCATGAAATTTCGAATACAAAATCTTCTTTGAATGAATCAGCTTTCACACGAGCTGTCGATTGTGTTCTGTTGCCTCTAATAAAGATGTTTCATGAAAAGTTGTCCGCATTGAAACAATCCAGTCACATCATGAAAAGGATTCCCAAATCTGCAAGAAATTGCTCTGCCTCTGCCCTTTGCGAAATTATAGAGGAATGTTTACATACAAACTCTCTCTAACAAGCTGGCAAAACTTGTTAACTTTCCCTTATACTTTTTTCTTTAAAAGTAAATATAACCAACATCTAAGCTTGTTGTTTTGAGTAAAATAGCTGATGGTGACATTAGGTCAGCTATCAGAATCTTGAGATCAAGTGATACATTGGCCGAATACGATGAATCCACACTTTCAGTTCTCCGATAAAAACATCCTCGATCAGATTTCTTCACACATTCTTAGGATTGGTTCATCTATTTGTGTGCATCATACTTGTGTTTGCGGTAGTATAGTTGATGAGAAAGGTACACATGGTTTGAGTTGCAGGAGAAGTGCAGGGTGTACATCTTGACATCACCAAGTGAACGACATATTGAAACAAGCTATCAGCGGATGTTCCTGCAATTCTGGACTAGGTACCAGTCGAGATGATGGTAAACGACCAGATGGTGTGTCTCTCATACCATGGAAATATGGTGAACCTGTGGTATGGGACTTCACTTGTGTTGACACGGTCGCGGCTTCCCATCTAGCCGGAAGTTCGAAGTCTGCTGGAACTGCAGCATTGTCTGGCGAAAAATTGAAAAGAAATACCAGAATCTTGGTAACAACTATCTGTTCATCCAGTAGCGGTTGAAACTTTTGATGTTTATGGCCGGGAGTCTCTGTTATTCGTTCATGAACTCGGAAGGAGAATAGGCCAAGCAACGAAACATCACTGTTCTACTGATAGAAAGAATTAGTATTGCTATTCTATGTGGCAATGCTGCTTCGGTCCTTGGAATTATTCCTCTTTCACGTAATTTTGATGAGATCATGCATTGCCCTAATTTCAGAACGGAACTGAAATCTCTTCCAAACAAGCCAAGATATGTGGATATTCATCAGTCTCCTATCAAGGTTAATTCACAAGTGATTGATCCACCTTCTTCTTTTTCATTGCGGTCAATGGACTTAGGGTCATTCTTTCTCCCAAATATGAGTTGCAGTCATCGTAGTTCTAGTTCCCTTTCAGTGTAAGAGCTTCATGAAGCAAGAGCCGAATCGATACCTCTACGAAACCCTTCTTCACTTGGAAGGATCGATCGCAGCTTGAGAAATAGTTCTTATGGAGATTCTGTGAAACATGTTCTTCCTTACGAATCAGTAGAGAGTTGTCCTGAAAATCTAGAGAAGAAAATTGTATTGGATAATTTACGAATGCTACATGAATAGCATTTTACAAGTGTTGTTCATGACGAAGAATTTCAAACTGAAACACCTGTTCATGCAGCTGCAGTGATTCCGTACAGTCCATCTAGTCTTGTGTTTGTAAATCTTTTGCTGGAAAAAATCCTCACTTGTTAACTTTGTAGTAAATGTTCAAGAGGTAGCGAAAACTTATGTGAATTTCTGAAATTTCGTCTAGCTTTTCCTAATATGACTAATAATCAGTCCGTGCAAAGCTTATTCCATCTGAAAATGGAAATTTTAACAGGTGATGATCGACTGTATTGCCAGACATGCGCCAAACTAACTGACTGTTAT
The DNA here is from genome assembly GCF_025532065.1 of Leptinotarsa decemlineata. Classification (NCBI taxonomy): domain Eukaryota; kingdom Metazoa; phylum Arthropoda; class Insecta; order Coleoptera; family Chrysomelidae; genus Leptinotarsa; species Leptinotarsa decemlineata. The sequence continues at coordinate 2,261,357 of NW_027412588.1, forward strand.
GAGGAAACAACTATAACTGAGGCACTAGTCAATCTAATAATAACACTGATGATCTTCAAACAATACTCAACCTCTGACGGAAGCAAGAAACTCTTTGGAAGGTTCGAAATAGATGAACATTCCAATCTAGCAGACCACTATTATAATATTCATGCAGTCATTGTTCACTGTGGTTCTGGCGTTGAATTTGGTCATTATTACGCCTTGGTCAAAGACGAAACGGACTGGTTTAAGTTTGACGATAGTCGTGTCACGAAGTGTTCTGGCGATGTATTGAATCTATTGGAGCCTCTGGAGACACCCTACATTTTGTTTTATGAGAGAGAGGACATTATTAGATCAAGATCTTCAGATGATGTGGTGCCGCAGGTTTTTCTGTGTTTTCCTGCAGCTGAAAAAGCAAATGCGCCACTGGAATAAGTGAAGACTCCCCGGAGCGCCAATTAATTTTTATTGTTGTTTTTATTTTTATCGTTGTTTTATAATTTCACAGATAATTTCAAATTTTCATTTCTAATACCAATATCTTTTAAAGTTTACAGAAGTAAGACGTGACTCACAGTGTCGAAAGCTTCTGATATGTCTATGAAAATACATACACAGCATTATTCAAACCATTATTGCATCTTCTGGTAACGTGTTTTCTTTGAAACCAAACTGCTTGTCAGATGAAATTTTATAGTACGTTAATAATGATATGGGTCTGTAATTATCTACTTCTGTTTTATTTCCCTTTTTATGAAGTGTTATTATAATGGAGTTTTTGAAGGCTGACGGCTATATACCTTTTTCTATGCTTTTATTGAGTATATGAGATAATAGTTCCATAATAAAATCTCCAATAATTTTGAAGATTTCAGTTCTAATTCCGTCAATTCCAACTGATTTCTTATCCTTCAAACCTTTCAATATCGCACTCAGTTCGTTTTAGTTCGTAGAATATATACACCTATGTATATATATATATATATATATATATATATATATATATATATATATATATATATATATATATATATATATATATATATATATATGAAGAGAGATTTTATCTCTCTATATATATATATATATATATATATATGAAGAGAGATTTTATCTCTCTATATATATATATATATATATATATATATATATATATATATATATATATATATATATATATATATATATATATTATGAAATGCCTTAAAACTGGCACAGAAAACATAAAATAATGTAAGTTATCAAAATTTAACTGACAATGTCAAGTGGGAAAATTCTGAATCTTGACATTGTCAGTCAAATTTTGATAACTTTCTTCATTTTATGTTTTCTATATCCGTTTTAAGTCATTTTAATCTCGCGTTATTGTCCTGACAAAGTTGACACATAACAGAGTTTTTTTGTAACAGCTATTGATTGCAAACTTATCAATAGAACCCTCACTCTTGGAGCCAGACCAATACAATGTGATTTAATGAAACGATATCTCCAAATAAATGTATATATTTATTATACTGTTCAATGAAAACACAGTCACAACGTTTCGGCCTACCCACCTAGCCTCATCCAACTGGGTACCGAAACAATTGCTGTACACCAAATAGTAAAATTGTCTAATGTAACATGGATACGGCACACGCTAAATGAACAAAAAGCAACGTAGGAGAGTGCTTCCGCACAACTATGAGTACTTTGTACGTATGTAATATAGTATACGTCGTCGCCACGCCCCATGCAAACGTAATATACGAATAATGTCCCACCCAGCTCCGGACCAACCATCTATATATATCATATAAATTTTTATATACAAATTTATTTAAAAATTCCTAAAGCTTATTTTTTATTAAACGTATCAACCTAAAATTTCTACAATAATTTTGTCAATACCAAATTTTGATTTACACCAATATAAATATAAAAATACTCTTAAATTTTTACACATATAAACTTTTCAGGGTTGGCTCGGAGGTGGAAGAGTTCACTTAATTTTGAGCTATCTCGATTTTTTCATTTTTTGTACTAAATATACATTTTCATTCGATTCTATCGATGCAGTACCTTATTTATATTTTTCGGAGCCTCGTGGCGTTATACCAGTGACCTAAACCTCGACAACCTGCCACAACCTTTTACTTCATTTGATAACTCAACCGTGTTCCAATTTTCCATTTTCCCACTTTTTCAAAATAATATTTAAGGAAATGATATCGAAGGCCGATTCAACCTTTTTCGAATTCTCCATTTTTCAGTGATAGAATTATGAAAATATAAAGAAAGCTATTGTAGGTTTTATATATAAACGAAAAGAATACAATTCTCAATACAATTCTCTGAATTGTAAGTTTATTATATTTCTTTAATGTTTGCTTGATAACAATACAGAGAAATATTGTATTGGAGTCGGGGCATATAACTTTAGTTAGAAACTTTTTCAATTCATGGTTTATATAGAAATGTACGTTGAATTATACAAACGACAAGATATAAACTCTCCAAAAAATCACTTCAAAGGATATCACTGAATGAAAAAATTGTAATCACATTTGGACTCAGAAAAATCCTATATTGAATATAACAAAAGCACAAATAGCATTCCATATGGATTTTTCTCAAAAGCGTGTAGTGAACATTGCTAAAAAACCGATTTGGAATGTTATAATTTGTCGAATATTCTGATAAAAATTCTCAAATACACTAAAATTGGGATTGGTTAAAATGATAATTTTTTGTAGGCCTGAATAATAAATGGAATAACCTACCTTAGAATACAAAAGTCCAAAACACGTTTTCAGAAAGAAATTAGAATAGCTTTTCTACCAGAAAACCCCAAAAATTTTCGAGAGAGTGGGGTGAGCTAGGGGAAAATCGTGGGTCGATTTTGTATGAAAGGAAACATTATGAAACCAGTTGAGTTATCCAAAATTTTAACCTAAAATAGTTTGTGAATATTTGCCAAATTAGTGATAAATTTGATTTTTGATATCCATACAACATTTTCAGCTGCATTTCCGGAAATTTAGATGCCAAATTCTGACATATCAGTGGCGTATAATGACCAACGTCATTACATGTTGTTGTCGAGTTTAAGAGAGCAAGACCAAACGAGTCATCTGGCGGCAAAAATTAAACTTAATATAGGGGTAGCAATATGCACCAGATATATGCCTCTGAGATATTGCACGCTTCCGAAAACCACGTGGAGAATAACTGCCAAAATTTTGAATTTCACAATGCGTAAGTGAATGCAATAATGTACAAAAAGTGTGCGGGTGTATATATATATACAGTGAATGTACTGCTTGGTATAAATCTTGATGAACGGGTGGTTTTCATGTCTTCGATGGGCACAGAGGTTAATATCTAATACACATGCCTAACAAATAACAATAACAGCTAACATAACCTGTGTTCATAACATGGGTAACTGAAACCATTGAATCTGTTTGTTTATTATCTACTCTCTAATCAAAGTTACTATATACCACAAATAGTATAGCCTGGGTTGACAAACACCCCTGTCGGCCATCTTAGCATAACAATATAATATTTAAGAAATAATCTTATGTTATGAACCGAGTGCCTCTTGTTAAATCAGATCAGAATGACAGCAGACAGGAAAAGACCTCAGAAGAATTTTGGTTGGGCATTGTGTCTATTTAGGGCCCTTAATTTGTAATTTTTTTTCGTAAAAACAACTTTGAAGGCACTTTTTTGACGGACGAATTGGCCCAGTGAAATTTTGAATGAGTGATAGTTGCCGGTTTTCGAAAGTTCAATAAACTGCAGTTTTTGGTTGGTTGCCTTCATTTCTATTGCGTCAGTTTTAGTGTGTCTTTTATTGGCTATTTCAGGTTTGAGAACTCTTCTGTGGACTTGACCTGCCAGAAAGTAACATTTGCTTAGAGAAACAATCCGTTTTGTTTACAATAATAATATACATTGCTATTACATTATGAGTACAACGGCCCGATTCCCCACCCTTACAACTGTTGTGATTAAAGAGGGATAAGAGCACCGAAACCGCTGAGAGAGTGTGATTAACCTATTTTGAATAAATCAAACATCAAACTGCTAGTGGCTATGCTGTAACATAAGTTAACGATATCGAACAGAATTTGTCAAACAAAGTTAAACTAGACAAAGTCAATGAAGACACCCGGTAGTTTACCAACAATTGTACATGTATACTACAACCCACACAAAATTCTATGTATTACATATTGGACTAATTAGTTGATATTTTATGGAGAAGTGGTTAAAAATCGTCAGTGTCAGTGGTGAAGAACGATATACACTAGCAAATGATAACGCTATAATGGTAGGAAATTTTCGTCATAAGAAAATAGAATAAGGCAGATTTTGGTTATACACACTCATATCATTTTTGCTTCGAAATTTAATTTTAAGGCGCAGAGGTGCTTAAAACAAGCTTGTACTTTTTTCGTGATATTTTTCATGTACATTTTTGAACCGGTGACCTAAATATTTTTCCGAACAGTGTTTGATCTGTAAAGTAGAAGTACCTCCTGTAACATAAAATAATACAAATTAACCTCCACACGCATACCATGGCGTGAGAAAGCCGCTTTTTGCCAAAGATGTCCGAATGTGTGTGCATTGAAACCAAACGATGCAAAAATAATACTTTTGTGGTTGCCCAAACCGAAAAATTCATCCCCAACTTTCTTGAATTCCCAAGTTACTCAATGTTTTCTACCTGTTGTATGATTCAATTCCTGTTGGAGACGAGAAATTCAGTTTAGATCACCTCCTTGAACTAAGAATCTTCAAAACGGCCAAAAAGTTACAAAACGCTCACGAAGGACTTACCCACTACTGAAAATATATTTTCGTTTCCATCAAATTTCAGCCCAGGCTTCTATTTGTATATAATTCCAAATATTGACACATAGAATGTGAATAACAATTTAGAGATAATTTTGCTTTCCCATATATACCGAAACAATAAAATATATCAAATCTTTAACACTAGCCTAAAAGTTTGATTCTAGTCTCACTAATATAAGTATCCGGGGCGAAATTTTCTGTCAACAAAAATAAGGTTTCCGTAGTTTCTTATCCTTAGAATACAAACTTAAGAGGAACTATGCAGGGATCCTACCTAAAGAAGGGTAACTACACTACTAATCCGAAATTTCGGATTTTTGGATTGACCTCAAAAATTACTTATACAGTCTCATCCAGAAAGCAATGTAATTCCTCCATGACCTTGATCAGGCCTTTTCTGAATTCATCTGTTGGGTTTGTCTTCAACAATTCGGGACGACAGCCGTCTTCTGCACGGCTTCGCGCGAATTGAGACGAGATTTTTATCTCGTTTATGAAAGTCATAATTATCGGTTAATATGTGAGAGCAAGTTAAAGTTAGGTGAATTGTTAAAACCAACAGTAACTTTTTGAGGTCTCAACTGTCAAGTTCACGGACTAACATAATTATAAACAAGAAGCATTTGGTCAACTGATCGAATTTTTAAAATTTTCACAAATAGTAATAAAACATTATGATTTCATCAACAGAAAGATGAAAACTCCATTGATGTTTACAATCATTGTTGACTTTCGTAAAAAATTTTTTAACGAAGGCGAAATTCAACCCATTTCTTTCTCATGATTTATCCTGATTTTCAAATATATACCAACTTGAAAATCAGGGAAATGAGTCAAACTCTTCAATAATGTCAGAATACATCGTAGGTGTATAGTATACTACATCCTTTGTTGATCCACAAAAACATTAAATGCATGGAAAACTTAAATTTTTTGTGACGTTATTGAAGCCTGCGTGCCAAATAGATCCAAAAAATATTTTCAATGCAATAATAATAATAATAATTAGTAGTAGTGTGGCAGTACCAAAAAATACAATAATATTTGTTATTTAAATGTTATCAACTGAATTGATAATTTGGAAAATAATTAGCAAACTCATTCATTTTCATCTATTGAGAATGATATCGGTCAAAACAATCAGTTGACCTTGTTTTATCAAAACATTGGATTATATGAGTTAGCGACTGTGTCTATCAAGACTCCATTGCTTCTCACTTATTATTACAGACAGTCCATAGCCAAGTGAAAATCTGCAGGATTTGCTTCTAAACAACACTTAAAAATAAAGCACTTGGGTATTCTCTTCATGATCCCATTGTCACATGCTGCCAGTTCACAAACTTTTGTACTCAGGTTTATACTCGATTCACTATTTCTTAATATTTATTTCAAAAGTAACACCGAATATGTGCATTTACTACCGGTTTAACATCTATTGTATGGAGAAAAGCGTATTTACATATTTATATTTTCAAGATGGCTATCTGAATTGTTTATAATTATGAAATTATTGGAGTTAATCATTTCATCAATTCACAAATTGCTGAGACAAAGAGAAAATCGTTAGAAGGGTACAAAAACCAAACTCACTATCATATTTTTGGTTCAAAAAATATTGATGACTCACTCGAAAAATCTCCGAACTAGAAACTCATTTGGTATTATTATTTATTGCAAAATCGTTACAAGAAGAAATGTTAGAGTCAATCTTAGCAGTTCTCCGTTCTGTCATATATCAAGTGGAAACTATTAGAAGAAACCAATGCCCAAAAACAATGCATCCATGATCCAATGGCATCCAGAGTTGTTTCGACCCGCTGAACTCTCATCAGTAGCGCTAGATAACCACGAATGCATTGCTAGGTTTCAGTGTTCTTAAAGAACAAGCCAGACTTATGACATAATCTATGGAAACTACTCTTGACATTCTGACCAAGGAATCTAATGGTTGATCGCCTTGTAAGTAGATGGGTATAAACGTGAAATGTTCAAAACTATAAATTTCTTCAGTTGCCACTATCATTCGATTTATATAATTACAGATTTGATTTGAAGAACCGAGCGTTTAGTGTTTGGGAACTGACTGCATATTGGGTACTTTACAATCGACAACGTTAAATACTTTCATCTAATAAATAACTATCTTAATATTTTAATTTTAAAAACGTTTTAGTGTAATGTACCTGATGAGGTCCCGAGTGAAATAAATATAAAGCAAATTCTTTCAAAATACCCAAACCATTAATTTTGAAAAGTAACTGAATCTTTTAACGATAAAAAAAGTTAACTCAACCTTAAATGAATGGCAGTCTTTCGAATTTCGGCAGTTTCGAATATATAACTTTAGGAACAGCAAAATCACGATTTCATAGTCTAGCTGTAGACTAGGACAACTTCCCCGGGACCTATTTTCTTGTTATTGTGACTGTACTATTGTGGGATGAGAAGGAATACTGGGCTTAAATTTTTTATATACAATTTGCTTTTATTTTTATTCGGCCAGATGCCGCTGCTCTAAATTCAAGTCAGGAACCTGTACCCACTGTAAACTGTCAAAAAATGAAAATAAAAAAAAACAAAAAAAATTCGAAAACTAAATATATTTTATTACATGACTAGTTGCCTCACACTGTGTCAGCGAGATCGTGTATTTCTACACTAGTATTGTGCACGTGATACTAAAAAATAATAATTATATAAAGGTAATCGGGTAAATATGCCATGAACTGAAAACAAGAAACAAAAGATAAAAATAAAAAAAGGTGAAAATTTCTATGTTTTTTACCCCTTTCAATAATAAATGAATATAAGTGGTAAAAAACAAAGAAATTTTCATTTCTCTTCCCATCATGTTCTCCTACCACGTAGTAACGGCTACATCCATCAATTTATAAAAAAAGGTACCAACAAAAAATAAAAAAGAATACCAAACCAATAACATTGAGAAAATTTGTTCACAACATGTCAAACTTTCAATTCACTACTGAAGGTTTTCAAGTCAGCATATTGCTATAAGAAAAAATCAATAAAGAATGACAAGAATGTTCTAGTACTACAAGTAGTGCAGTAAAAGTGAGACAGTAGTTCAAATGTAGATATCAAGTAGATATTGATTGAGTTATAAATCGTCTTGAAAACTAGATCAGCAATATATTCACCATATGTTGTTGGTTAATTTTCCATATTGAATTACTTATCAAAATTTTTGAAGTTTCAATTTTGGAGGAAAACAGTGAATATTGTGAAGAATTTTGATATTACTGTTCCTTTGGAAATTTCATTTGGTCTGGTTGTTTAATTATTATTTTTCTTTGTTTTATAGTACTGTGAGTCCTTATTCATTGAATATTCCTTCACTTTCAATAAAGTTTGACATGCTGTTATAAAGAAAGTATAGGATAGGACGCATGACACATTTACCTAATTAATGTTACAATAATTATACCCCGCATCTTATTTGAAATTAATATGGGATATAATCATGGTAATTTCAAGTTATAGATATTGTACATAGAAGGAACTCATTTATCAGATTATAAAGGATCTTCCATATACAATATCAAAAAAACTAAAAAGTAGGGTAGCCTACCCTACGTGACGACTAGTAAAAATATAACTTTGGTAAGGAATGTAATTATATAAATAAAAATGAGAGATAAATACTATATACATTCAAGTTTATATACAAGTGGGTATAAACAGTACAGTTTACAGTGGCAGTAAACAATAACATGCCAAAGGTAAATGAAAGTTGGTGCAGATTTTTAACTTGCTTGCTAACTGCTGGTTTGAAAAACTTAGGACTTGACGTCAATAATTTCTAGCCGGTATATATTCAGGTATTCACTGAAAAATTGATTGATTTATGTTCACTGTTCGTGTATACGAACGCAAAGCCTGAGGCATAATCATCAAGTCTTTCTGCCAACTTAACACAACTATTCAACAAATGTCCAAATGCGTTCAAAGATGACAATGTTCTTCTTGAACTTCGACGTCTCCAAACCATTGAAAGTAACAAAAACCGTTGACAGGTCGTGAGATACGTCACCGATTCTATCTGGTGTTGAAACATGTTAGCAGTTTGTCGCTAACAGGCAGTACCATCTGTAAACCATTGGCTACAGTTTGGTACACGTTTGGGTCAATCACTGACCGGTCACTCTAATTGTTCCAGAAAATTTGGACTCTTGAAATATTCCGGAACCGGGTCATCAAGCCTTGAAATTATTTTATAGATTGACTTTTTCCAAGATTGTTCGGCGTCGCGGCCTTCTTGAATGGCTTTGAAAAACTCCCGTAGTGTTTGTTCCACCACAAACCTGAAGTTAGAAGGAACCTGAAGCAAAACAAAAATTTAATTGAAAAATGGTGTATACACATGGGCACATTAGTTAATGTATGTAATATGCAGTACGCATTACCAATACAGGGTGAAAATTGAATGAAAATCTGGCAGCATGGGAATGATGTTGGCGGGTAATCCCTCCTGAAAGAGTTTCAAGTTCGGATAACTTGCAGTTATACCGGAAGTACGCTCAAAATACACCACCAATACAAGGTGGTACACCTTAAATTTCATTTAAGACATACGAGTATATTCAATTCTAGCTTCTAGCTTCATTTTACCTTGTTTTACAATAGTTTACTGAAAATAATATTGAATTATTGTATTAAAACAAAGTCCCCCTCCGTATCTGTCTGAACGTGCGCGCGCGTTGAACTCAAAAACTACCGATTTTTATACGCTTTACAACAATTAACAAAGTGATTCAAGTGATATAGATATATATATATATATATATATATATATATATATATATATATATATATATATATATATATATATATATATATATTCCATTTTTTAAAATAGAACGCCCTGTATATCATTACATATTCAGATGCTACGTTAAATTCTGGCCAATAGCCAGAAACACGTGTCCGCGGTTTGCCCCCCTTTTTTGAGTGTTGTGTCCATAAATTGTTTAATTTTTGATTTGAATGATGCAACTAATTTTCCTTTATTTTCAGTATATTAATGTTAATGTAAGTCACAAAAAGGATTTGAAGCTTTATAACTTCTATTTAATCATCTGCGAGCGCTTTCGACAGCTGATCGTGCTATCATCATCTAGGATCTAGGCTCTACTCAAATTGAACGTATCACCCTATTGTATGTCCTTTTATACGGTCTGAACGTATACAGGGTATACATCATTGTATGGTTTTTGTCTTCTTCTGTTTCATAGCTGTTTATTTTTTGTGTTATTTTCGTGTTTGGCTTGTATGTGATGTTGACACCAAACCAAAAAACTAACAAACGTCAACAAGTACAAATCAAAACACAACAAGACCGAAAATTCAATATATTAAACAAATCAATACACACTCCTAGAAACAGTAAACCTAGAGAAGATCCAACACAAAGGATAGTACCTGATGTAACCCAAATACAGGCAAATTAACCTAATGAACCTGGAGTACCTGCATTTTAAGGCGTTCGGACCGTATAAAAGAACATACAACAGGATGACACGTTCAATTTGAGTAGAGCCTAGATGATGATAGCACGACCAGCTGTCGAAAGCGCTCGCAGATAATTGAATAGAAGTTATAAAGATGAGGTAATCTTTCACGGAAGATTCCCTCATCCTTGTATTTTGTATCAAGATGGAGTAGTAGAAAGCCAAAAACTTTCTTTCCCAAAAATTAATCACTCCTAAAAATATAACCCCTTCAATTCAAAGTTATAAATCCTTTTTGTGACTTACATTAATATTAAAATATATATACAGAAGAGAATGTGTATCTGATTTATCGTTGTTTACAGTCGACTTCTTTCAATTTTTATCACAAAGGCTGATCAATATATTCGAATTGAAAAAGTCCTTCTCAATGTTTTTTTTGTTGATTATTTTATAACTAGTGAGCCGCCTCGGCTCCGCACGGGGACAATATACATAGGGGCAGACAGAGGGAAGCGACTTTGTTTTATACTGCGCAATATTGGTAAGAAATCTAATGAAAAAGTAGTTTGGAATAGATCTATAATTTGATGTAGAAAATGAACTTGCAAGAAAATGTAGTGTGTTGCATTCGAATTATAGAAGTTGCAACCTATTTTCGGTTTACTGGAAGTGTTTCAAATTTGATTTTACTTCACTCAATTTGTCCCTTACATCGTTTTCACTCCGTAAAATTCAACATAATTTTCCTGTTTTAACTTTTTGTAGTACCTGCCGATGCAGTAGGTACCCTAAGTTCCACCCTGTATTTTAGAAATAATATGCACGAGGTTGGGTGCACGGGTAACAGAAATATTCTATATAATTCACAAAATAACGTGAAATATATATTCCAGATGAAGTTTTTGTTACGAAAACTTGAATAGTTTTCAGTAGAATAGTTTTTATTCTATATTTCGGTCCAATTATGGTTAATTTAAGAATGACTTCTGTGTGAGTTACAGAAATATGCTCTTTCGATTCTCAATAATTCATAACATAACCTTAATTTATTATGATATAATGCATGCATTCATAAAGTTGGATATTGTCAAAATGAATATGATAATGAATACTATAATAATTTATCAAAAGATATTAAATGATGATACTTCATTATTTCCGAAATATTTGAAAATTGCTCCAAATATTTACCATTTTTCAACCAACCTCGTCTATATTGATCTCTGGAAATGACAATTAATATTGTCAAAAGAAGAATTCTAACCCTATCGCTGCGTTAGGCAAATGATGAAAAATATGGAACATAGAACATAGTGATGATTGAAGAGAACAAAATCGGGGCTAGTAGGTCGTGGTCAAATGGAACCTGAAGTACCAAACGTTTCGTCTGCTACTGCGGCAGACAACGATTATTCGTTACTGAGACTTCGAAATATAACTTTCTTCCACTCAGTCAACGCACATATCACTGATGATGTCTGCCGAATTGACAGATGAAACGTTTGGTAATTCAGAAGCAAATAAGAGATACACAATAATGAAAAGCAAAGAACGTGAAAAGCTCGAGTACATCTGCGTAGCGAAGTTGAAAAAAATCAGTGAAAAAAAATATGTGTAGACTCCAAAATGAACTCAAAAAACTAATTTGAAAACCCAAATGATAATTGAGGTTTGTTTGAAAAAACATTCATTTGAAGTGCTAGATAGATGGGTGATTACTTATTAACTTGTATCATTTCGGAGTCGTCAGTTATAAAAATCATTTTGTGCGACAAAAAAAAAGCATCAAGCTGAATTTTTGAGATGTCTCGGTCGATTTCACGAACCTGTGGGCCCCATACCTCGATGTGATTATTTCGGTTGTAGTGTAAGTTGAGCACCCTGTATAACTCAGAGTCCCCACCAACGTGAAGGTCATCAGCGTTCTTGACACCTTCTGACACTGCTTGTCTTGCATACTTTTCCATTTGGATATAGTAGAATTCCCTGAAAATGAAAAATATATATTAACCTCTACAATCATATCTACCAATTTTATCGATTGCAATTCAGTTCAACTATATCTATAGGACGAGGAAAATTTTACAAATATAAAAGTTCAGTCAGCATTGAAAGAAGTTATATATCACACCAACACAAAAAAATCAATGAAAAATTGAGTACATTTGTTTCCTTTCTCAGTATAGACAATGATAGAAAAATTCAGATTTAGATTTAATAGCGGTTTGATGATTGAACCGAACAAACACTATTGTGTAACTTCATATTCCAAACATTAGTACAGGTACGTGTCAAACCCAGTTATGAGAATAACATGCTCTGTAAGTCTATCAGGTATATTGAAACGATTCATGACTAAAAAAATATGAAAAAATAAACTAAAGTTCATTCGAATTACATCACTTCAACGCTACCACTACTGCTACGCTAGCGAAACAATCATTTTCTCCAGTGTGTTTCAATCCAAACAGAAGTAGTAGTACTCCTTAATATTCACTGAACGCAAACCATTATCAACCTACAGGTGTTTTTTTCTACGTGATCTTAAAAAGCAAACCACTTAATGCGGGTTTGAACCTTTAAGAGGTCAAAGAAATATAGACACCTCACTTTCCAAAGTGCTGCTTCGTTTTGTAATTTCTTGCACTAAATACACAATCTGCTATACGCGGAAAGCAACAGTTGTTAACGTTAATATTTTACCATAGCTAAACAGGCATATTAATTATGCATGCCCAATTGGCCTATAATTGGCGTTTGAATTCAATGACATGACACTACCATGTTAGGTAATATTAATACAATCTCATTGCAAACATTTGGTCTATTATCATCTACTAACAGGTTAACGATTGGCTTGTATAAGGTTCTCAACAAAATTCGGGTAATGACAAGTAGTTGTTATTCGGCCAGCACTATCTGGTTCTTGGCCTTTTCTCATGTAATGACTATCCAGTATGTAAAGATTTTATATTTTAAAATGAGTAAAAACTGTAAATAAAGCTGAAATCTCATTAGTTCATCTAAAATATTGAAATTATTTTATGTCTTTTTCAGATTGTTCTGAAAGATTCAAAGAACATGTATTTGTGATACAATAGAATGAAAAAACGACTTTAAATTCGAAATATTCATTGGCCGCTAACAAGTATTAAAAATATTACTTTCAAATTATCGACCACAGAACCCGAGATTCATTTTAAATTTACAATGTGTCCAAGATAAGCATCCCAAAATCAGAAACCCTAAGAGATACAAAGTTGGGTAAATTAGGAAAAAGTTGACTATTTAAGAGCTCATTTGACATTTTGAAATTTTACTAATCAAAGGTTATTGTGATACGTCAATGAAGTTGTAGCGGGTGTTTTTTATTTCTCTCTTTATACTAAATTGAAATTGATGGTTTCTTAGAAACACCATCGGGTTGAAAATCGGTAAAGGCCATCGTACACAGCATAAAAAGTGACAATAATAAATTGTTTTTGTTTTTAATATTTCAGGACAAATTGAAAATTTGTTTAGAAATTCTAGTTGATGGTGGAGATCATTTTATAAAATAATAATAAAAGTAATTACCGGTGCGTGATAGCTTTATGTATATTTAGTTTAAAACTTTTCATGCTCTCATGAATGAGGAACACTTCAATAAGTAACAATAAACATTGATACTTTCCATTTTCGAAAAAAAATATTGGGAAATAAGTCTATAACATATATTCAGGTCTCGTGGGAAATCTTTCCGTAGCATACTTTCCCACAGTGTTTTAGATTTGTTTACGGCGCCACTGATTTAAAAGAATTCGAAACACCAGGTAAGTCACACAAGGGAATCTTGAAGGCAAAAGACGTTAGACAGACACAATAGATTTTAACAGCTGCCTTTTGATCTACCCTCCCCTTGGTGGCGAACCCTCTTTAAGAAAATTCCTTGACGTCTTAAGAATAAGGCACGCGTCTTGGAATAACGAACTTTACTGGATAGATTGATCAAAGGAACCAACGGTTATATCTTTTATTTAAACAACTGTAGGGACTAACGAACTTTTGGGGATATAATATTAAATGTTGAAATTCATATTTTATATTGATACTTTCTCTTGAAATTTTGAAAAAAAATCTTGAAAAAAATCCATAGTATTTTACAAAAAAGAAACTTATACTTTCTCAAATTATAAATCCATATTTTTTTCAGGAAAGCTCACAGAAAATGAGCAGACTATTGAAATCAAAATTAAGTAACTTATATAGTCAGATTTTATAAAATAAATAGGTATTATATGAAAATAACAAGGAAGACGATAGATTAACAATGTCTAAAGATAACTATATCAACAATTTGAAATTAATAAAAAATTGTAGAATTCTTTGTCAAACCAACCGGGGTTGGGAAAAAACTATGATAAATAAACAAAACTTCAGAATAATTTTTTCAAAACTCAATTTCAGATGATTTTTTTAAATTCTTGGAAATTCTAGAGTATTATAAGCTTTCATAATAATTATGTGAATGTATATAAAATAGACCATTATGAAACATTGAGACTCATTTTGAATTCATAGACAAATATAGTTCATACGGGAGTATGACCTATATATTCTGGAATATTCTAAAAAATATCTATCTCACACTTTATTGTGGGATAGATTTTCACTAAACGGTTTTACAAAAACGCAATACGTGTTTCGCCATACACTCGCTTCTTCAGGCGTGCCTAACGGCCGATTCCGTCGCATACGGAATATTCCTGTACTTTCTCTAAATATTTCAGAAACATTTGAAACATATAGAGGCACTGCCTTCTTTTATCACATTTATTATAAAATTCAACTACGGCAGGCCCATAATGAACTGTATTTCATAAATGAGGAATAGAAGTCTCCTTCCCCAGTAATTTTTGACTATGAGCTACTTTCACAGACAAACGGACATACTTTTATTTTATATCAGAATTTCAAGTAGAAGTCAAAATTTATCAAAAATATTTTTCTAGTCATTTTTTCAGAATTTTGAGAAAATATTGAAAAATAATTATGTATTATTATATATTTATTATTTTGGAATTGTCAGTCTGAAAATGAAACGAAGTATCAAATGAGCGAAATATCAAATTGAAATTGAAAATTTCAAGTCTCATCAATTTCAAGTGAATGAAGTAATTTCATTGTTTATAACGCTGATATATATATATATATATATATATATATATATATATATATATATATATATATATATATATAATCAGATTGTCAATTGATTTTATATCATCCACATTTGATTGGTTTTCTCTTATCACATTCGGTGGTTTGAAAAACAGTTCTACCATAAATGGTATGATAGTTGAAAGGTCTAAGCCAATAACCGCCGTACGTTACATTACTAACTAATCCAAAATATCCTCTTTAAATAGAGTCCATGGTTCCACCAGTATATAAAAAATATTAGGAAGACATTTTTAGCATGAAACTTCTGAACATAATTCACTTTCAGTTATCAAATACGATGTGAACCTGTATCCCGATGATCTTAATAATTAATGAGGATGCGAAAATCTCGCGTTTTTCACTATTCTCTCCAGAAACAATACATTCATGAATTAAAATTCCAACTTTCTTTCTGAATTAGAAAAAGATTGTCATAGTTCGAAGAGCTTGCTGGAAACAAAGGACACAAATTCGTATTGTAAGTTCATTTCAGAATTGTAACTTGAAGTTGGTTCACGCTAATTAGTCAATGCTAATTAAAAAAAAACACAATATTGAACGAGTTTACAGAAGTTACTTCTAAAGAACTGTGAATAGAATAAAAACCAACCAATCAGTTTGAGCTTGGTTAGCAGCGTATATAAAAATACACCTGCGAGGAAAAAACTTTTATAATTTGCGAGTTGTATTTTGTCTTCGGATACTTATGCCCAAGAAGAACTGCGCTTTTGATATATATTCATTTGATTTGATTCATCAGATGCGCTAAATTATTTCTGTACTTTAGATTTCGCTTACAGAATTTGGTATAAACAATTGATTTTTTTAAATTCGAATGCTACTATAATCGGTCTTAGAAAAATATGAGAAAAATTAAAACCAACTACTCACAGTTTCAAATAAGTTCAGGGAAGGAAGTGCATATTTTTAGAGCAGTCTGGTATTTAGTATGATCCAAACATAATAAATAATTGTTCTATAATTTCAAGACAATTGAAAGCAATGATGCTTGTTTGGAAATTGAATATAACAATAAGCCCATCTTTATGTGTCACACTTTTATAAATTCATTCTCAGTTTTCATTCACCTATGATGATTTTTTATGTCCAATTCTGTCTGTCTGTCTGTTTTTCCGTTAATACTCACAAGTTGAGAAACTTGTGCGAGCTGAGGACTAACGAGATCTTACGTTTTAACGTATGATTCCTAACACGGTTGCAGGTCGAGGCAGGAATCGAACCCACGGTTTTCCGATCGTGAGTCGGGCCCACTACCACTGCGGCCAATTCCAATATATCCAATATTTCTTTGAGGACTAGTGGGTTGCGTTGAGGCGAAGGGTTCATTGCAATCATTGAATCAACCGCTATGTGGAACGGTGGTTCAAGCCCTATGGCCCGACGATCGATTTTCCCTACCTGAAGCCCAACCCGTCCTAGGAATCGCAAGTTGAAAGGTTAGACCTCGTTAATCCTTATTTCGCACAAGTTTTGATTTTCAAAGTTTGCCGTTCGAAGCAAACCCAAATACAAATTTCAACAGATACTAGAAGTTTAACTGAAAATTCCCACAAATTCATATGTCACAATTGGGATAATCAACAATTTTCAGCCCAGTCGAAAATAGTTTCTTGGTGCGTGTAACATTTCGTAAACTTCAATAAAATTCAGAATAAGTACCTATGTGCTTCAGAAAATGGCAAAGATTTAGGAAAGGATGATAAAAATAAAAATAAATATAATAAATAAAAAACTATTCCAAAAATATGGCACTCAGTGCTAAAGTTGAAAATCATTTCAAATTATTGTAATTGGTGCTAGTTTTATCAATATTGAGGTTATTGTTTACATTCTCTTCAGTAAATTCTTTTTTTTTTACATTAGTTGAATATCTATTTTAATTTTGGTTAATGGAGAATATCAACCTGAGCGGGTTGAAGCTGGAATTTATATTTCATTTTATACATTATCAATATCATTACCTATAATAACTGTTTGGAAATTCAATTATCTCTTGAAAAATTATTTTCAATACTTCAAAATATCTATTCTATTCATACAAGTTTTCTTCCTAACGTCATGAACGGTAAGAATCCACACAAAGACTTCTGAGGGTGATGTAGATGAATGATGAATAACAAATATCATTTGAGAAAAAATAAAAAACGAGAGGGGTTGCGTTGGAAAATTCATTGTCTACAATAGTTCAACTATCAGTTCAAAAAATTGATACTGAAATGAAATCAAGGTGTGTTATTTCAATCAAAATCTAACCGAAGTCGATTAAAGGGATTTTAAGTGACCGGAAGTAATTTAGTGGGAAACGCCTTCTCACCTCCCATACCGCCCATAAAATCATGGGACGTACAATCTTACCGCTAAACTGTATCAATAATTAATTAAGCTAATTGGTGATTATTGATTGTTAATTATTTACGCTTACATTTACAGATCCTATCTGGTTGATCTAAAAATAAAATGACTTTGTATTATCAAAATAAACCAAGTTCTCTTTTTTTTGTCCCTAAATATATTTTATATGCAAGTTTGAACAAACGTTTTGTTTGTTGACTGATGCAATGTCTTTTGAAATTCCAAAATCTTATATTACGCATAGGAACCGATTTCCTTGAGATCGTATTCACATTATTAGATATTAATTGCTAATTACATGCGAAAGCTAACGAGCTGAGGTTAGATGAAAAAATATAATGTAAAAGTAGTTCAAAACACCCCTAAATGCAAAGAAAAAGCCCGTCGTACTAATTAGTCTGAAGACCTTAATTAAGTTATTTTTAATTAAGCAGTATATTACGTTGACGTCGAGGGATTTTTTAAATCATCGAGGTCGTATGTACAACTGTGTAATAAGCTGGTAATTACTTCAGTTGATTGAGTGGTTGTGTATGACATAAAAAGACAGTGAAATGATTTTGAGGATAAAAACAGTATAGCAAATCTAAAAGTGTGTCATCAAATACTACTTATTCGGAAATAGTAATTGATGATCAAATATTTCCTTCAGTTGATATACAAAAAATTACCAGTATCAAATATTTTATTTGCAAATATTTTTATTTGCATAGTTTTTCAAATATTATGGGTTCTCCCTGAGGTAGAATACCAAAAGTCGAAATTATGACATCTCTCAGTGCCCTTACAAAAATTTATTTTTCACAATTGCTTAATCTCATAAAACAGAAACAGCAATTATGATATATTCAACCTACCAGACAATGAATATGAAATCAAGTGAAGTAAGGATATGCTTTTATTATAATGTTTGAAAATGCTACAGATATAAGTATCCACCTGGCATCCACCTTGGCCTAAGATGAAAAACAGAGGTTGCAACCAACTGATCTTCAGCCTTTCCCGTTTCATTCTGGGAATAAAGACTTATTATTATTATTAATATTATTATTATTATACGCCACATATGCAAACTGTTGATCTCGAAATGGAAGGCCCAAGATTTTGAGTCTCTAAACTACCCCACCGTTGTGAAAAATGCTATGAGACTGTGGCAAATTCCGAATGTGCAACTTCGGTGAAAAAAATAATAAGTAAATTCTCTACTCCATTTGTTCGAATGTGGTTAACAATGCTTCATGCTGAATTTTACTAGTTCGGACTTCCATTGTTTAATGATTCTAATATGATTTGAAATCTCTGGAAGAACAAATATTCATTTTAATTTCATTTGCTCTTTCAGAGAATCCAAATCATTTTAGAATCATTAGACAATAAGAGTCGGAACTAGTAAAATAACTTCTCTTCATGATAGCCTAATGAAATAGTTCTGGCGGAAGTATGAGCTCTTTGGACTGAGATATCTGACCTAAGCGTTACCTTGTTCACCACAAAAAAAATGTGAAGCTTCTACGATTAATAATAATTATCCGAGTCCGTATCGAAATAACTTTTGCCATTACTATGGTTTTCATCCAAAACCGAAGTAAACTTACTATGCTAGTGTAGGTGATGTGAAAAAATATGACCCAGGATACTCATCAATATTTCCAGTAATCCCAGTATTCAAAATTTTGAAAATATTGCTGTTGAAATATTTGAAATAATTTATAAAGCGGGGTACTATTATGTACAGAATTATTTCATTTCCTTTCAATGCCAGTCATTTTTTTTCTAATTTTCATAATATATGAAGACACAATTTGCGTTCCTCACTAAACGAAAGTGTGTGTGGTAAAAATTGAATCAAGTCATTCATTCTTTTCATAATTGATAATTGTACACTTTTTTGGAAAACTAATAAAGATAGAAAACTCTTGTATGCGATTTGACGTATTCGCTGCTCAATTTTTTCCATCAAATTAATATTATACTCGTACACTGTCAATTAATGTTTTGATATTAACATTAACTTCAATAGAAAATCAAAAACTGAGTTATGACTAATGAAATGTTGACTTTGTTTTGAAAAATTAAAACTTCAAAGTGAGCATATACACGAGGACGATCTGATTGTAAATGAGGAAGTACACCGTCCATACGCTTTGAGCTTTCAGGTTGTTTCGTATGGAGCAAATTGTGTACCTTCATAAATCGAATAATTCAACTGTACCCTATTGAACAGACTATAAGTGGAAACCAAAATTTACATTCAAGTTCACGAAAAGTTTATTCGTTTCATTAGAAAATCTGTTCTGCTCAAATTGAACTTTTTTCTTGATTTGTATTTTTTGAAGATACATTATCTGTTCAGAAATCAATATTTTATGAAATTCAGCAAAAAAATTGTATAAATAAATTCATGAGAATTCTCAAGATGGTTAATAATGGAAATGTTTTCTCAAAATAAGAAGGGATAAAATTCAGATCTCCTCTACATAATTAGGTAAAATTTCTTCAGCAAATTTTTAACAAACTTTGTCTAAGATTATTTTCTATTTTCCTAAGTCCTGAAGTTCAGATGATGGAGCTTTTATAATAATGAAAATTGGAATCGTGCTTTTGACGTGCTTGGATAGATGACAAAGAGCTCATCTTTAATCTTATATGTTTCAGCATGGCGATAATGATTAGTAAACAAATTCCTGGAAATGGTGAGATAAGTATATTGAAGTAATTGTTCATATACCTAACATGACTTCATTTTTGTTTGTTTAGACAGATGGGTCTACCTCGATAAGATAAGAAATTCAATATCGTGTGCTTTAATCTATCCAATTTGGTAATAAAGAATATGGAAAATACTTTGCGTATTAACCCTTATCTGATATCGAAGGTTTTTGGTTGAGTGTACTTGTTACGACCGATTTCTGAAGTTAAACTTGAGGTTATACACAATCATTTCTAAATGATGACGAATAAGAGCACAGCCACTAAAAAATAACCGTGTTGAGACAATCATAGATTACCAATTACTAAAGTACTGCTTATACATTTCAAAAACTCAAATGCAATTTCATTCTTCATTGGACTTCTTTGGGAAGAACGCTATTACTGTGTGATATAAACTCATCCATAAAAGTGCAATTGGTTATTTAACTACTTATGATGCACTGTTTGGAACCTTTGGTGTATTAATGACTATTACTGGAGTTTTTTTCCCAACACCAAATCTTTATTTTTAACACCTCGACACGTGTTTCGATCACCAGGTGATCATCTTCAAGAGGAAGATCAAACTAAAAAAAGTCCAGTAATAGTGGTTATTTAACTCATCAACTGGGGCTGGATATCGCAAAAAGTTTTAATATCATATGAATTGTGTTATGTAATAAATTGATGGGTTTGAATTAATTCAAAACTTTTTTCAGAGCATGTTATTGAAAGCTTGTTTTTGAAAATGACTTTTACAGCTTGTCAAACCTAGGAAGAGCCTTGATAATTACCTCTCTCTCTCTAGCTCGCTCTCATCGTCTTCTAACGAACGCACATCTAGTGGGCGGGACCATAACGGAATTCAGAAAGCTCTTGCTACATTTGACAAGCTGTATTATGTCATCTCCCAATATATCTAGATCCGAATCTGATATTTCATTATTCTTATTACTTTTTAGAGATGTGGCCACGTGGCACCGGTAGGTACTAAATTTGATGGTCAACTCGTTATTTTGAGATTAACTGTCTATTACAGAACATTGTGAAATAAAAAAATATATCAAAAAAGAACGACGCAAAAATACCAGAAAAATTAAAAAGTTATATATTTTGAATGAAAAGGCCTTATTGCATTTACTGAAACAAATAGTACCTAGATGGTGAAAATTTGGATATTTATAATCTCTTAATGTTGTTTTAAAAGTAGTTACGATGAAACTCAAGTTTTGAAATGGAAAATATCAACTAGGAGAAGCGTTAACCTTTTTGAAAAATATATAGACAGAAGTACAATTCTTCAATAATTTCATACCGTTTGATTGGAAAAAATTCTGGCTGATTGATATTTTCTTTGGCTCTTTTTTTTTATTGAAAAATCATTTTTGGAAATGAAATTTTCTTTTCAGACTGGGGAAGGTTGAGAACATGAAAGTGTAAAAACGAAAAGAATAGAGTTCAAATCTTACCTGAAGTTAGAAAACCACTTCACGAGTTGGGCAGTGTTGTTTTTATTGAACTTGATGTCCGGGAAGTACATTTTGAGAACTGCTGAACTCGGATATCGTACCCAGAAGAACATCAGCTTGGCTTTCCTGAGGTGCATCGGTGTTAATGTTGACGAGTGCTCAGGAGTTAAGGAAATATTCGTCTAAATTGTAAAAAAAAAACCAAAATAGTACACCACAAAAATATGTGTAGAAAAAATTGATATATAAATATTATTGTACATAAGTGAAAGTTTTCATATTTTTCAAGTTTTTATAAATTTTCCATTAGAATAAATTCATTCGAAGTACCAAGAATATAATTTTTGACTTCTTTCTCTGAGTGGAAGAAGATGAAAAATTCAAGAATTTGAGATCTGGCTGTCATAATACACTGGTAATTTCATGTCAATTACCAATTCTTTTCTATTAAACATGTGGAACATTTCGCTTTATTCTCACATAAGTATTAAGACATACAAAGTGGATGAAGAATTCATAATAGCTATCATTGTAAAACTTCCTAATAACACACATTACAACTCAAGCAACGTTATTCAGAACTTTTTATTCAGTTACTAACTGAAAATTCCGTCCATTTCTATGAATAAATCATTGATTGATCGAAGTTATAAGTGAGTTTTCTTTCTTCGTGTAATACAATAAAGGTGTATTATAAGGATTCTAATAAGGTTTTATTTATCAGATCTGATTCCGATACCTCATCGAAAAACTTAACCCCAAGTCATAGTTTAGAAGACTTACAAATAATGGCATTAAAATGATTCTTTTTCTGTTCAACTGACGAAACTGAATTGGCTTCTGAAGAAATGAGTTTCACAAGAATGGAAGGTAAATACCGGGTAGTAAGAGAGCTGAAGTCGGATTTAGCATATCAGAGGAATACGGACAACTTTTACTGTATTAGTACTAAATGGTATCACAATTCGGCGTTGGTGCAAGTCAGAATGTCATTCTGATATTTTTCAAATTGATACTCATTTCTTCAATGAAATTTCCTCCGATTCAAAACGAGCACTGCTCCCAACACCACAACTGTAACACTTTCGACGTGTGTTCCACCAACTAAGTTGGTGTCTTCAGTAGATGAAGTAGCCTTCAGTTCATGACACACATCAACGATAAGTTGAGTACAAATTGGCGAAAAATTTCCTACCCACTGAAAATATGCAAGTGTGGTGCACGAACTACGAACAGTGACAAAGGTTTTATTGCAAACCGTCCATTATTTACCTTTACATGAATCACTCCGTTGAAAATTTCAAAAATTAGCAGTAACTTTCAAAAAAACATTCTCGCCAAATTGTACTCAACAAATTATTGATGTGTGTTCAAAGTATCAGATATGTAAAAGCAAGGTAAGGAATTAGTTTACTTCATCTGCTGAAGACACCAACTTGGTGAATGAAATGCCTGTCTAGAAGAGTGTTGGTGTTTGAGAGCATTCCTTTTGGTTCTGGTTTTATTTTACGACAGAGGTTTCAGTTTTACGTTCAAGGTTCCCTGATTCAGTTATTTGCGTTATATATTTTTTCTACTGAAGCAACAAAATCATTAAATGTAAATACTATACCAGTATTTGTGTGATATTATTTGTGATTTTTGCACGTGTTATAAGAATATACTATTATCATGAAAGTATACATGTGTATATATTATTATTATTATTTGCATTAGAAATTGTATTATTATATGCATATGAAAAAATGTAGTAATCCAAAAATTTATGAATTAAATGCGTTTTATAACCTGAAGAACGTAAATTGATAAGGTAGGTATACAGAGGTCTGTTCAGGATTCGATTCTTTACGATTCGAATTGGGTAGTTTTGCCTCTTCACATATTTTTGAAGAAAGAGGCCCATCTAGTGCATATTAACAGTTACACAAAACAGGCTCATGCGGGACGTTGTAGACTACCAGGCCACATTTTACGGCCTGCTTTATAGAGTTCTCATCCCAAAAAAGGAGGGCAGGACCCTCAGTAGGAAAAAAAATACTAAAAGCAGTTAGCTGTTAGTTCTGGTTTCAGTGTAGTTGAATCTAGTCGCATATTCAGAACAGAAATATCGGCGATCCTAGGGACCTAAGTCATTGATTTATGTACCTATGGGCAGATTTTATAAAATCAACCTCACAGATAAATCAATGAAATTGCATGACTCTTGAAATTGGCAGTGAAATGATAGAAAATACTCTCCTCAATAATATGATTCAACCTAACCACACTGGCCCTGAGAGGAATGGATCTGCTAATTCCCTCGCAAGAAGGTGAATTTTGCCAAACAAACACGAAATACCTGATCTGCAAGAATATTTTCAGACTCCTAGGAAAATCTAATAGAATTGGCCCATTTCGAAACATTTCTGCATCTTCTAAATTATGTCACCAAACAATTGTTAGACTATCACAGAAATGGCCCAATTGAAGGTCCCTGTCTGATACATCCTATGAAGAGACTCTGACTCTCAGAAGACAATTCGTACTTCCTTTATTTGGAAGAAGATGAAACTGCCGAGCCTGATCCATCGCAAGCCGAATCATGTTTTCAGTGTTTGATACTCTCATATTCTGACGTTGATGATTCGCTCAAATATTTCTTGATCTTATACAAACCATAATTTAGGGTTTGTATAAGATTGACTTTGACTTTCTACCCTTCGAAACCCATACCGTAAAAACTGTCCATATTTGTATACATACTACAGGTTCCAGCTCTCAAACTACAAAAAGGTAGGAGTTGAAAAGCATAATGGTATCACGAAAATACATACATGGTGTGAACTAAGATTTTTGCTAAAATCTTTGCATAAAAAGGATATAGTAGGCTGCATTCCATCGTAAGAAATATCCCCTGAGTTGCAGTCTGAGTTTCTATCACCGTTGTCCATATTCATCGTTCCTGAGGGGCCCCTCATATGCCCGTAGTCCGGGGAGGCCCCATGTTGGGCTGCGGCAAGAAGCGCGGGATGTAGAAGAGTGGGCGGGTGATGAATTGGAGGTGACTCCCTCTCGATCTTGTGGTGCATACGGGGTGGGGAGGAGGAAGCCTGAAAAAATAAAATAATCTATAACTTTTGATTTTAGAAACAAAAAGTTTATTTTTTTTTCTTATTGAAGAAAACTTCCAAATCAAAATATTTTTTTATTATTAAATAGGTTTAACATGTTTTATGGATAAACTCATTCTCCTGACAGAAATCAAAGCGAATGTAATGACTGTATCAAGGATAGATACATTGTATACTTGGAAAATAAATATTTCAAAATGAAATTTCAGATCATTCGCCTCACTCAAAGTTTCTAATAACAACTTTCTCGGCTAATACAGTTATACAAGTTACAAGATCCTACTAGTAGAAACGTTTGGGAAGTGAATGCTTTCATATTTAATTTCGAAAAATTTCCAATTTTATGCAATCTGTTTTCTTCCGTTGAAATTTTTATGGAAAATACTGCGAACCTCTAACATTCACTAAGAAACATTTTCTTGTCGTGATTTAGATTTATATTCCAAATGAGAACAAGGCATTATGAATCGATGTTTCAATAATATTAAAAATTATTATGCATAAAAATCACAGTTGAATTATTGGTTTCACTAAATCCACTATACAAGAAATGTATCTTGATGTCATAAAAATTGTTTGAGAAATTCAACAGGAATGCCAAATGACACATGAAAATAATTTGGGGATTCATACAAAAAAATCCCGTTTTTTAGGAGACAAACAATTTTACATTCAAATCTGATAGTGAATGAATGTATACTGATAAACACTCAAAGTGTGAAATTGTATATTTAAAATACTTTAAATAGTAATTATCTAATAATGATCACATCATGTGTTACCCCAATTTCTGTTATTGGTTGTTGAATGAAAATCCATGATAAATGTTATCAAAGAGGTTTGAAGTAAATACACAAAATGATTTATAAAAATTGGGAATTTAGGGAAAAAATTGAGCTAATAGTAAGTTTGTAGGTCATGATATGTACTCTGGAAAAATTAATGGGAAAAATGTAAAAATCGTGAATAGTTGAAACTCTGAATTGTAGTTTATTTGGTTACCATCAGTTTAACGACAAAAACTACCCCTTCTTCGATTCATTAGCGGCATATTATAATGGAGCTAATGGAAAAACACTACCTACAACTATTCATTTCCTGTCGTATGCATTTCTTGAGTAAATGTTAGTTCTATTCCATAAAAAAATAGACATTGTTATTTTTTCAATTCGAAATATTTTGCATTATTGTTTTCTCACTTTGCGGGAATCTAGATTATTTTTTTAAATTAAAATTATAAATTGCAGCAACAACATTAAAATTCAAATATATATACACGTATCTCTTATACAAGTATATTTGGCCATGAAAGCAGATTTCTGAATATTTTTTGTTGAACTGTATCAAATTATATTATTATCTGCCTGTGAGTTAATCATTGGCATTCAATATACTTTAGATATTAGATTTGAAAAATGATAACTGACAGAGAATCTATTCTTCGAAAAAACAGATTTTATATTTTTACTATGTCATTGGTACGTTAAGTCTGTGAATTGATTTTTTTTTCATTTAGTAATAAAATTAAGGTTACAAAAAAGTTACCTGCATTGCCATGTGGTGGCCATGACTTGGTCCGTGGAAGAAGGGGCTGTACGGGGAGAAAACCTGAGATTCATGAAGGCCTGGGTTGGGTATCGCCACCGACGTCGGAAGGGAGACGGGCAACATCGGCGGCGGCTGGTGATATGGGGGAGGCCGTGGTGAAGAACAAGGGTTGGGTTCCATCGCTGCAGGGGACATTCCCATTCCGTCTTGTCCAAGTATCCTGCTAACCGTCCTTGGCGTTATTCTCGTATCCGTTACTTTATGTCTTTTTTTCTTCGGGGCAACTACTAAACTCAAAGCTTCATTCTGTTCCGGGGTTTCCTGTTTTGAAACGCAAAAAGGATGATTCATTCCATAAAGGGGAGCGTTGATACCTGGAGGTTTTGGGGGCTGAAACATTGGAGGTCGAATATGAAGATCTGAAGGTTTTTGCATACTATTCATATTATGAACGGGCATCATGGGTGGACAACCCGCGTTACCATTTACCATTTGATTCTGGTGGCTTGGGTGGTTATGCTGGTTCTGGTGGTTGGGCGGTGGAGGAGGCGCCTGAGGTCGTTCCGCTACTTTGGTCCTTGGTGACTTTCTATCTAAAAGTTGCGAGGCCATCATCAAATCTTTGTTGAGTTGTTCCGCTGCTGCGGTTGCAGCCTCTTGCTGCTTACACCTTTTCTGATGAACGAACCGGTGGAGTATAGAGTCTATCAAGTTTGACAAGGATGCTGTGATTTCACTTTTAAGAGCGTCGGCAAGTCCTTCCAAATCGGTACCGCCAGGAGTCATGTTTCTCATCATGCTCAAACGTTCAGTGATTTGATCGGGCTTGGGTGGAGTCTGTTGCTGAGGTGGTAGTGATTGTTGCGATTCATTGCTCATGGCATTTGTTGCAGCTTCTTTAGCTAACCGAGCTTCTTGTTCCATAAAAAGCTTGTGACTCACACCTAGGTACATTGCAGCTGCACTACTCATATGCTGATGGGGATTGTGTAAAAATCCATTATGAAATGGAGGACCGGGAGGACTAATTTTCAGTTTGCTCACCTCTTGCGCCAGTGTTGGTTGATGCTGTTGCACTGGTGTGGGAGTGCTGCTCGTCACAGGTGAAGGAGGTGCAGATCTCTTACTCTGTTCACTATCACTAGGAATTTCTTCAATTTCCTGACTTTCTTCCGATCCTTGCTCCACTCGCGTCCACAGTTGATTGTATTTTTGTTGCATTTCAGCCAGTTGCTCTTGCATCGACCTTAACTTAGACTTGAGATTATTTTTCTCCACTCGTTTTTGCCTGATCGGCTCTATGTCTTCTTCTTCGTCGTCTACGTATCTTTCTGCATTACTATCGTGTTGTTGCGGTTGGTATAACTTTCGTTTCTTGCAACCATTAACTTGCGGCGGAGCAGGGCTAGACCGCATGCTTGAGACTATGTTTTCAACACGAGCTTTCTTGGCATCTTCTGGCTTTGCTGGACTGGATGGCTCCACTTTTGGCGACGGCAACGATTCAGTTTCCATGCCATTCAGGGCCTCTTCCATAAGTTCAGCTTGCGGCCTGTCATCTACGAGGCCCTCCTTCATTCCCACCGAGGCTTCCATATCGTTACGCTCCGGACTCGTCTTGGGTTCATTGTTGTTGTTGTTCATGATGTGGTCCTGGCCGTTTCGCATGTCGTGTTCGAGAGCAAGAAGCTCGTGCTTACGTCCCTGAAGAATATCCCGCAGCATGTGATGCGCGAGTTGTTCCCCGGAAGGTGGGCTGCCGTCGCACCTGATCACGTTGTCAAACTTGACGTCTTCACCGTCCGTTCCACCGTCGGGCTTTTGCCGCCCCAAGAGCTCGTTCAACATTTTTGCGGGCGCGAACCCCGGTCCGAAAAGACCGAACTGTTGCTGTTGGGTAAAAATGGCGCCGTATAAATTATTACTTCCACCGAGAAATGCCGGTCGCGAACTGAAGTTCGGAATCGAGGAATAAGAATTACGCGGCTCGCCGGCGTCCACACGCTGTCTAGTTCTTTTGGTTTTCTTCAGGAGCTTATCTGTATACAAGCCAAACTCACTCTCCTCCTCCGATGACATCATAAGTTGGAACGTTATTGGTCGAGCAGGTCCCCCTCCAGATTACCGTCCCCACTTTAAGAATAGTCGCCCATGTCAATACCTGAAAGTAGACAGAATGTGAGGGATCGTTACGGCGTCTGCCGAGAAAGAGGGCTCTCCGGCTGGTGGCACCTGCGGTCGCGAAACAACTGTTGATTTGTCAGGAGGCCGCGATCCGCAGTTGCTGCCCAACTCAGCGTCAGTTCGAACTCTTCACGCATATTCGAGGAGCCGTGATCAAGTGTACAAACAATAGAATGATGGATATTGTCAGTTAGTTTTTTTTATATATGATACTCAAAAAGAATTGTAGGTATTCAAATGCATAATTTCACTCGAACAGAACCAAATATGTCCTTCCAATCGCAATTTTCCAAAAAAAGTATATACATTAAGTAATAAATAGTCGTGCTTTAGACTCGGAATATATTTGAATTACTGATATTTCTTCATTTCGAAGTATATGGAAATACATATTTCAGTAGTATATTACCATCTCTCTCTCTCCTGACTACACTAAAATATTATAGTCAAGAAACTGTGTATGCATTCCAGTTAATAAAAAAATATCAGATTTTACACAAAACTGACGTTTTAAAAATTTCAATCACCCTTCAAAACGACTGAAGTGAGTGAAATGATTGAGTGATTCACAAAGTAGTCAACAAGAGCCATTTCGAATTTATTGAGTTTCCCTTCACCAAAAATGATTGAAATGTAATTAAGTAATTACACAGAAAATTTTGCAAATCTAGCCAATAAAAATCCTCTAGAGCTGAGGCGCAGAATTTGAAATATATATGAATACAAATAAAATATTTTACATATGATATTTCCTAAAGGAGTTTCACAAAATTTTTCAATTATAGTTACAGGAATAGATTGAAGTAGTTCTATATTGGACAAAAAGTTTTTTTTTGAGTTGAAGAATCTGATTTATTTTTTCTTGCCGTTCACTATCAATATCAAATTTATGAGTTTCTAGAATCTTATCGACACTTCAACAAAGGAAAAAGTTATTGCTGCATAGCACGCCAGTAAAAAATGTTTTTCGCAATTTTTTTCTCAATCATACTTTTGTAAATTAACAGTAATATCCAAGTTGAATGTTGAAATTCATAAAAAACTTAATGATTTTCAAAATTGATAGCTTCAAAAAAGCCTTCAACCGATAGCCCATTTTTTTAAAAATATCTCATCAAGGATTTTTTGGACTATGATTATTAACGCAAATAATGATTTTCAAGAGAAAATCGTTTCTAAAAAAATATTTTTGCCAGTAAAAAATAATATTGAAGAATTATTTTTTCTAATGTTGATATAAGATACCTACTGAAAATATTTTTTTTCAATTTCCTATTTGTTCATTTGAAAAATAATTTGTTATGAACCAATGCGTCGTAACACATTTTGTCAAAAAGAAAAAAAAATCATAAATAATTTCTCTGTTTGAACTTCTTTCCATATTTTTTATCATTAAAATAGAAATGACAAAAACACTTCAACAAGCCTTTTTTGTTCTCCAAGAAATGAATTGGGGAAAGTTTTTGGAATACTCGCAAAAACAAACCTTTTTTAACTGAATCGTTTATAACTTTTGTTCGCGAAACTTCTAGGCGAAAATTACAAATGCAGTTGACACCTCAATCATAATTTTCGATGGATATCACTCGTGGATTTCATGATGAGAAAAATAATGAGAATAAAATTAAATCCCAGATTTTTTCTGTTACCCTTTGAATCAAGTTCACTTTAGTTCAGTTTTCCTGAATTATATGCTTATCGAAGGTATATATGAAAAAGGTATTTTGTGAGAAAATAATGGATATTTAGCAAATTCATCTGTCTTTGATTAATTGATTAAGGCTTTCGTGTCCAAGTTGTGTTCTATAAGTGTCTGTATTTTTCAAAATAATAATGAAATACATTATAAAACATTACTTTCTATAATAATAATGATAATAATATATTTTTCAAAATAGTGAAATACATTATTAAACATTATTTACCCCATTGAAAATAAGTTCGACAATCTACATAACGTTAGATATACTTTCATGAAAATTTTGAACGACTATTTTACGTTTTAATTAGTTTCTTAATATTGATTTTCATTAAGTATCGGCCAGTTCTTTAAAAAAAATCGAGCTCAATCGGATTCCATTATATGGTCGTTTTTTGGAATTGTTGACTTTCATTCGTTTGGGTGAATTTCTCAACGTTTCGCTGATAAAAATAACTGGTATCTATCAGTCTATGGAACATAATACCTACTCAAAACAAACCTCAATTAACGATCTTGAAAAACGATATAAACACCGTTGGTCTTTCTTTGATAGTTTACCATTTTTCCATATCAAGTCAAGTCCCGTGATGAATTGATCTAACAGTATTGCCAAGTCCAATTGTGCTTATTGTGACACCACAGAATCTATTGAAAACACTTTCACCACTCCAGAACAAAAGTATACTGTAAACTCGACATGCCAGTTAACATCAGCAGATGACTAAAACGGTACTTTTTGGTGTGGGTGCAGTGTTTTCAATAATTTCTCTTGCACACCAGTGGTTCCAATTCTATCAATCAATCTGTTTTTCTGTACCACAAAAAATCCGCTGTCAAAATAAGTTACTAATAGATGAAATTTTCATTTAAGTTTCATCCAAATATCATAAGAAAGAACTATTACAGTAAATCGTCTTTCGCAAACTATCCAAAAGTTAAAATGAATTTTCCGAATGAATATAAGAAATTTATTCGAAAACGAACACAATATTAATTTAATATTACATATTCTTTTTTTATAATTTTTCTTATCAATTACAAACATTTAAGAAGATATTTTTATTAGTGAAGATTCCATACTTTATTTCAAGGCAGAAAACGGCTACAATACTTTTCTTATGAAAATTTATTGACTATGCGAACATGACAGATGGCAAAATATTGTGAGAATTTTATCAGAGTGCACTTTTTACACCATGGCACCGAATTCAGAAGACGCATTTAGTATAAAAGCTTCTCAATACAGTTATTTCGATGAGAATAATCGATCTAAAACAGCATTACGAAGTTTGAAAATGTGATACAAAAATTAATTTCATTTAAAATTCATCTTCATCAATACAGAAATTGAAGTTCTCGCAAACCTAGTCGCGACCTACAGCAAGTTCAAATATCTATTCGAAAAACACATGGAAGTATGCAGATTGAGAGACCTATGTCTTCCATGTTGAAGGCGAAACGCCGAACTACTGAAAACACCAGACGTGGTTCAACCCAGACTTCCTATTAGTTACTTCATACAACAATGATAGATGAATTTGAATTTCTACCTTATATATCGTAATTATTTTCAAATTGAAGTTTCTCATATTATTTTCATTTCCATCTATACTATGAAAAACTAACAAAAAGGTATGTTGGAACTTCTACTTCTTACTTATAAGGTATTCTATATGTATGAAGTTTCTATTGTCCCTTAAAAATTATTTTGGATTCAAATATATATTCTGCCATCATCTATAATTTATACACAAGATGGAGTAGTAGAAAGCCAAAAACTTTTTTTTCCCAAAAAATTCTGAATATAGTTGAAATAATGATGGCATGATGTCACAGAACCATTAAAATAATCAAAAAAGATGCCTGATCGAACTTTTTCCAAAAATATATAAATTCACACGAGAAAGATGTGGAACTCCAAGTAAATTTATAATCGACCCTTACTTTCTTTTCATACACAAGTCCTTGCACCTTGTTACTTATTGCCCTTACCTGCAGAAGGGAAGATATATTGAACGTTAAATGCAGAAGATTCACAAAGAAACAAGTTCTATAGAAGATGTTTCACAAAATTTCTTTGTAATACCTATATGCTGGTGCCTATGCGAGATATCAAATGGGTCGCTGTAATTTTGGTAACTTAAGAGATTCTTGCCCTTAAAGGAAGAAATTGTTCACAAATGCATTTAACGATTTTTTCTGTCTTTGTCACACTCCTGACTTCTATTATTAATTTGTTAGGATTCTCCCTACTTAAGAATCTTCACAGATAAACAAGATTCATACCTTTGAATATGAAGCGACAAACAATTTACCTATACGGAAGACAAATGAAGTAAAAATAATATAACTTCAGTTTTAGAATATATAATTTTCCAACGGTGTATTGGAAACATTTATATAAGTGAGCTGACATACAAAAGTGAACAAATACATTTTCAATATACATATAATAATTGTGTAACTGATCGCTGTATGTACATGAAAGATATTCAAGAAAACTATTGTTGAGAATCTTTATTATCGCAATAGAACCCAATAAAATGATTTTTAGAGTTGTTGACTATTTGTCTTCTTATGCTTCTTACGAATATATTGTATCAAGATTATCTCAATATTTGTCGTTTCATGAATAAAATCGTCATTTGGTGTTTCATGTCAAACAATAGTTGGAAAAAATCCTGTTGAGTCGATTTGGTTATCTATATTGATAGTTTGTGAAACTATTTTCATTTTCTCCTAAAACCAAATCATCTTGACTATATTTTTCTCAAAAGAAATTATTACATAAACTTTTTAAAAATCTTTTCGTTCAGACAACACTGCAAGAAAGTAATGACATATATTCAGATATTAATAAGCAAGGGTACAGGGAACGAAAAGTACGTACTTGAGCAGTCTGGTCTTTTGTTTTTACCCTTTAAGATGCGACGCATTGAATAGGGGAGACGTGAAGCAAATATGCAAGTTACAACCTTCCATGCACACCTCCTGTTCGTAAGATTACTTCTATGCTGATATTTCTGCATGGAAGATATTCATAATGTCTTGCCTTTTTTGAACGATTAAAATTACATGAAATGTAAAATAAATTTTCTAGAAATGTCTAGAATCTAAATATTTTCCAACGTCGAAAGAATAAAACTCTGAATTTTCAGCAGATGAAATTTTGAATAGAGATAAGTATAATCCTGTCTGGAAAATTAAAAAATAACATAAAAAGGGTCCATTGAGAGCAATACAATTTGAATTATGTTTTCGTTCATGACTACATCTGTTTCTCTGAATCATCTCCGACACTTCTAATAATATTTGAAATTAAACACACCGCTTAAAAAACTTACTGATGCAAACTAGTGCATCATTAGTGAAGCGCATTCAATGTAAAATCTGAGAAAACCCTTCATATATGTAACCCTGGTAGCAACAATTGAAAAATTATAAATCTTGAAATGAATGGTTGAATTCTGATTATCATTTTTTAAATATAAAAATGGGTAGTTTCCTAGGCGTCGAATTAGTCATCAAACGAAGTTACAACTCAATATTTATCTTCCTTATTCCGGTGGTTTCTTTCATGAACTTTTTTTACCACTGAAAAAATTCCAGTGGTGAGTTTAAAGTCTGCTTTATTTCCCTCTAACTGAAAATAGCCATGGTATAATTACCGTCCATCTGTAACTTCCAACCGGCCCTTCGCCTGCTTTGTCTAATACTCACCCCCATAACGCACCACCTGATATTTTTTCTTATTCATTAAGAGTATATCACCGGTGGGAATAATTTCTGGGTGATCACATCGCATGACGGACCGGAAATGCTCATACACTCGCGACTTACCGGAAGTTCATCTTGCATAGAGCCATATGCCACCACAGTTACGTCATGAATAGTGAGAGATAACCTCTGACTTCTAATTGATAAAATTATAGGTGTATCACCTGTTTTCATATACGTGTAATAGGATTGTTGTGCATCGAATTTAATATTTTGTTAAAATATCGAAAAAAAAAAACAATGAGCAGCAAAACAAATGGAACAGATGAATCATTTCGAAATGGTTAGTATTAAGCACGCCAGAAGAAGCTTTTGTATAGTGAAATACGTGTTGCGGGTTTGTAATCTTTCATGTGAAAATTTCACAACAAAGGTTTATTTACAACGTAAGCATATTCTGCTTTTTTGTGACTCAACCAAAAACCGTATCCGTTAACAATCATACCTACTGTTGAGATTCATATTATTATGGTATATGAAAGCATGATCTTCCCTAGACATCCTTTTAGGGGACGACTACAATTTTGAATTTCTCCATGATTCTGGTTTTAGACTTGTGATTTCTGACCCAGGGAAGTTTACACCTGGAGATACTTGCTTATAGCTTCCCCTCTTTTTTTTTAACTCCTCAGTATTTATTTTTTAAATATTAACTGAGACTGTTACATTTTTGTGAGTATATTATTTGGAGCTGTTCCACTTCCTCCTCAGTCCTCCTCAGCAAGCCTCACTTACCTTTTGACTTTATTTAGACTGTTGTCTGATCCGTTTCGGATATTCATTCCACCAGGGAATATTCTCATTCGATTTCTGGTTAACTGTGTGATAGTGCTTGTTCGCAGAAATATCTGTAATAGTAGGTTTGCTGTCAAATCTCTCATTTGGTCGCAGTAAATCTGTATGCATAGATTCCCTATTTTTTTCTTGTAGTTTTTATAAGATATATCTTCGAGGTATGAGACCTTTCCATTTCAAAGTTTTTGTATCGATGATCTGAACAACTTTACATTTCTGAATTACTAGTACCTATTCTAACCACTGTTACTCGTCTACATGAGGAGATACGAGTATACTGCCAACATTTATTTGCCATAAGAAACTGTAATTAATGCTCATCTTTCTCATTGTTGTTGGGGCTCTCCCGGTTTAGTAACATATCATATTCAGTACGCTATATACCCGAAATAAAAAAGGACCCTCTGATCACATCGCATGTGAAACGGACAGGCAGCAATTGAAATTTTTTTCAGATATTTTCTTACTTTCCATATAAAAGTGACAGTTTGTTCAACAACATTTTCCAAATCAACAGACAACTACGATTTTTCCCATTAATTCAGAATGCACTTGTTATGGTTCATTATTTCTTGAAAATCTGCACTTACATAATGTACAATTTGACTCAGAGCCTCTTTAATATTCTTCTTGTACTTTTCATCAATCTTTCTCCAGTTCACTCACCTCATCTACGAAGAACAACCTGTCATGATATTATTTCAACAATTCATAATGAAAGCCTATACTTTCATTGTGAAAAGAAAGCCTCTTACGTAATGAAATTACTAGTACTAACGGGCTACTACTGATAAGTAGTACTCTTTCAATATCATTCAGAACATTTTATATAACACAGTGACGAAAGTCAAAGTCAATACTTCATTCTTCAGTTTCCTAATCATTAATAAATCAACTTAGATTGTCAATTCAAAAGGTATGGCCGAGTGATAGTAACTTTACGGATCAAAATCAATCCTCCACACGAACAAATTCCAGCTACTCATGAAAGAAAAGTTTTTCGTCAAAGGAGAAAATATGTCTTCAATAGGTAGTGTCATTCAAATTGAATAGTTTTGTGGACCTACTAGTGATATTCTACCTTTTGTCGTTGTCCACTGATTTCCCCTGCTTTTCTTTTTGATGACTTTCAATCCCATTTTCTTAGAATATAACTTCAACATCAATTTGACACATTTTATGAGACACACAGTAAAGAACAAATGTCAAGTAGGTGATTTATCTCGGAAACGATATTTTTTATTGTATTGAGGTGTCTTTTTTATTGGGAGTTTTATAATCTGACTCGAGGGATGTGAGTGACTTTTAAAAAGAAATGTCCTAAACATTTTGATGTTTATTATATTCTTGTGGTTATGGCGTGTCGCAATTTTGAATTTACGTTTACTTGCGTGATAAGATTTTTATAGTTAATTCACATCTAAGAGAAAAACACCGTTTTATCGTACCAGATTCTGGTTTACTGGAATATTTTTGAAAAGGATGTTTCATTCAATTGTGTTTTTATATCTTATATTATACTGCTCCTTACTGTATCTCGTGGAGGAGCAGGTGGTTGGCGAAGATCACGATCGAACAACAAATAATGATTTCTATAAATAAGATAACATAATATTCGTACCTGAAAGCTGTCACACTCAGGTATCTATCTACACACCGACGAGGTTCGTGATCAATGAATATTGCCCGAAAATAAAAAAATAGAGAAATAATTTTCGAAATCCTGCTTACTTTCTGTGAATATTGGGCTAATATCAAAATAGATTGATAATTAATGTGCTAGGGCTAATAACATCACATAATCTTTTCAAGTTCAATTTAGGACGGATTATTTTGAGGATGAATTATGAATCCAAAATAACACTTGTGATATACTGTATGCAGTACTGGATTCGCCTGAAGACGCTATTGTAAAGTAAAACGCGTGTTGTGATTTTGTGAACTGTTTAGTGAATATCCCACAATCAAGTGGAATATCATAAGCACTACTAGACATGATTCAAGTGCACCCTCAATGAAATAGTCAGAAGGCTTCTTCGTTGGATAAGTCATAATACTTCCTTTTTATGAGCTCTTGATGACGTGACATAAAACTTTCTGGTCACAAATTATGCTCCTTTGCAGAAGATAGATTTATCAGATTCATGCACCCCGGCTCCGATATATTCTGCAATAATAATTAGGTAAACTCCTGTGTAAAATATAATATTTTATGATTTGTAATTTGTATTATTTCATTTTTGATCGGATTTACCAAAATAGTACTCCCCAAAATATTTAATTCCGAGATGAACTTTGATTTCTTTTATCCCTTGTTGAGCTGGACCCCTTTTGGTTTCATGAAATGATTTCAGTCTCTTGTAAACCGTATATAACTAGCAATTAGCGATACCCCTTGTGTGGTTTGATGTACACTAGCATGCATATTCAATGTTATTGACTTCCATAACAGGTAGGTAATATGATTCGAATTTCTGAAGGTTGATTAAAATGTAAAATATTTGTTACTCTTTCACAATGATAATGAAATTCCATTTTATCAATAATTTTTCAACGGTTGTTTGTAAACAGTTGAAAAAATGAATAATTTTAACTGAAAAAATTGAAGATGGAGGATAATTCAAACGTAGAAATTTTTTGGAAAAAAAAACAATGAGTATGATACATTTATAATCTTATGTAGGTATTTATCATCATGCTTTCATATACCATAATAATATGAATCTTGATAGTAGGTATATGATACACAGTCTATTGAATATTCCATTTACAGATCATAGAGCAGACTCAATTATTTTCAAAAAAATTACGATAGTGAACATTTCATGTGACAATAAACTACTTTGGCGAGCCCACAAATAATATGGTCGGTTTTTCAAAACAAAGATTTGGACGTAGCCTACAGAACAAATAATAATTTGAGACAATTCAATAAAAACAATAAGGACAAAATGTCAGTGTCAGTTGGGTTGGGAGTATATAACTTGACTCGTGGTTCTTGGTGCAACATTTATGTTGGCCAAACTTGGAGAACTTCCTCCCAAAGAATAAAAAAACACAAGCAGTTTTTGAATGTGAAAAGCAATTCAAAGTTTGTAAACTATCATTTGACAATAGGGCACGTGTTCAATCATAATTGCAACGTATCGCATTTGGAAGAGGAAGTGTTGAAACTCAATGAATAGAAATGTATATATTTGATAATCTGGAACTATTACTCAATAATCAAATAGATTTGAATGATTCCTCGATATCAAATTCGTTTTGTAACTATGAATTTGTTAATTAGTTGAGGTAATATGACGTGTCAGATAGTATATGTCCAGTTTAATGAGTTTTTTCCTGAAATCATAGAAATTTATTATGTAGTGTATTTATTAGGTAGTAATTTGTTAACTTCTGCGTACTATTAAAAAAATCTCTAATACATAATACTGTATCTCGAATACATTATGATGTATTTTCATATATCGGTTCCATCACAACCAGATATAACTGAGATTTTTAATGACAGTCAATCTTTTTTAAATTTTTTTCTAATTCAACTTCTTGGATAGAATCATAATATTATAGGCACGACACATGTAAACAAATTACAGGCAATGTTAATACTGGTTATTCATTATTCATATATTTTCAGATAGATAGATAGATCACAGGGATCCCGACGATTTTCCCCACAGGGTATCAAAATCAGATCATTTCAACATTCAATTTGTACTCATATCTTGTATTTAGCAGAATCGCTATTTATTTTCGCCACATTTCTGTTTTCTATTGTAGAAAATTTGTTTGCGTATTCTATTCAAATGGAAAAGTTTCTACAAATCAGGATTTCTTGAATATTCTCTTACATCTGTTAAAATTCCACAAAGATAACTTCATTAACATTGTGTTGAAAAATTCTAGTTGAATGATCTGATTTTCCAGAATGTTGAAACAAACATTAATTTTCAATGTGGATTCATCACTAAACAATATGTTGGTCGACAAGAATTCACGTTCGTCCCACTTTCTAATTTCATCACCACATTCAAACCTGCCATCGGGACAATCTACACATAACTCTTTCTATTCACAATGAATGTTACTTTTTCATACTTCTTTTTTATACTTTTTGCTACTACCTCCAAAAATGATTAGAAAATGTTTTAAAATATATCTCTGTACGTATTGTATTACTTCATTAGGTTATGGACTGCATAGTTCACCTGGGTGCCAAATTCCATTGAATTATGTAAATTACTACAGTAAAATTCAAACACTCTATAGGGCAGTGTATAAATGTCATCGAACGGTATCCTGTCTTTGTCATAGTCTCGTGGTGATTATCGCCTTATTTCATTCCCTTGTTTCCTCATTATACACTTCCTTTACACTGATTTTTCTCAGCAAGGGTTTACTTTGATTTGTTTTGTTCCTTTCACAAGCGAGTTCAGGATATTAAATAATTATTCCAGCCATTATGTTATTAGTGCGTCTTCGGAAGTGCACATTAATGAATATAGGAAAATAAGTATAGTGAAAGAGGTGTATTTCATTCAATAGAGGTCCAGTTGACGATATATTTCATGAATTGAAGATTTCTTTGGCGAATCAACTATCATATATTTATTGATATAGGATGCGTCTTTATTATTGAACTAGGTAAAAACATTTCTTCAACAGTCCCCCCCCCCACTTCAATTCCAACTTGTTGAATATATGAAAAGTGAAATATGATAGCATTAAACTTCCACGTACTTTTCTATCAAAGTATGAAGAAATACTCTTGAAGAATTATGATTGAAAAAACAGAGGAAATATACTTGGATATTATTTGTGGGTGCGTGAAAATTTTCGAATAAATATTCTTCTATTAACCACGGAATAGTAAGTAAAAACACTGAGACATTTGGTAATTGATTTCTGTCGTGCGCGAAATTATAACCTTCTTCTCCTTGAATGAATGAAAGTAACAAAAAAGCAAATCGCTACCCGACGAAGCCGTAATTTGACTAATGTATATTTCACTTAAACAGTAACTTTAGGGCCCTCATCGTTCATATAATTTCCTCCCAAGTCTTAAAAACGTATAATCTAGCAGATTGTCCTTCGTTTGTCATTAATTTCTTATGACGAAAAACGACGTATTTTTCATACTGAAAACCTATTTCTGGATTATCATACGTAATGATTACGGTTTGAGAGTACGGTTTGAGGTTAACTAATTGATCTGGTCAGTTTAAGAAAGATATATTATTCCACGTTCGCCATTTCAGGAAATTTACATTGAAATGGAATGCAATGTGGCATGTATAAATGTGAACCGATATGTTGAAATTTTATAACAGAAAACATTTATTTTCTCCTACGAATTCTATTACTCGAAATAAATTAACATTGAAATGTTATTTTGAACATCACAATTCTTTTAAATTCAGAAACATTGAGTTCAAGTCATTATTAAGAAGATATTAGAGTTGCCCTTGCAATAATTTACAATTTTTCCTTCCATAATTATAGTCATCAAGATATTTCAAATATGTTTCGTGGATGCTGAATCTGAAGCTACGTTAATCAATATTGACAATTGATATGATTTTTGTAGAAAACGGATCTTCGAAAAACAGTATGTCAATGCAAAACCAGTATTTTTAATAACCAAATTGTAGTATTCGAGATACAGGGTCAGTTTCATTAAAAGTAACACTTCATTTCCTGAATGAAACTTGGACAATTGTAAAAAACAGTGCTTCCTTCTTTCCCTACTTCCCGTCACACTTACAAAGTACGCCTGAAATTGCCAGGTCAGAACCGTGACAAAATTTATGAGAAAAAAATTAATTGAATTGTCTTCACATATGAAAAAGTCAATTACCTAGTCACATCCGAAACTTCCCTCTACCTAAAATTGAACTAATACGAAAAACCGGAAGGTTCAGTGACGTCAAGAAGTGTAATTTTTCACCGGAGATCAGCTTATTGATCATTCAGTGCCGGATCAGTTTTTTGAAAATGAACGTTCATAGGTGCATATATTTCAGTTTTCAGTTCTTAACGGAAAAACTGACACAACTGAAAAACATTTGAAATATTTTTTGAAAATTATCAAATAATTATTAACAAACTAATTGAAATTTAACAATTTGATTTGTAACATTTTTGGAATATTTGCTTTCGTGGAAAACATGAAATGAACATTCAGAATAAAATCACCTCCTGCATAATGACTTGCTACTTTGATGAGAAATCGGGAAAATGTGTATAGCAATAATTTTTTTATGAAGATTGGAACTTTATAAGTCAATGGCACCTCAGGAATAAGAGGAGAGCGGTCATGTCGCTAGTTCATGTAGATATCTTTAGTTATTATTTGGAACTTGGAATGTTACTGTTTTTTTTTCCAACACCAAACCGTTATTTTAACACCTCGACACGTGTTTCGATCACCAAGTGATCATCCTTAAGAGAAGAGATGTTTGATCTTCCTCTTGAAGATGATCACTTGGGGACGCGTGTCGAGGTTTTAAAATAACGGTATAGTGTTGAAAAAAAAAACAGTAAAATTTATTACTACACCAAAGGTTCCAAATAGTACATCAAAAGTTCTGAAACCTTCTAGATATCCAACAAGTTATCCAAAATGTTTCGGAAATTGAGAAACCTGTTATTCAAGTATTCTGAGGCAACTGGGATAACAAATAGCATGGTCAGTTCAATTTAGCTATTAAAACTCATATCTAAGAGTTCGTAGCAGATATTTTATATATATAGGAAAATTTATTTTCGAACGTGACCTGTATAACTGCGAACGAATAAACGAATGTTACCTCATTTTTTAGGATCTTTATAAAACAGTAATTTTCAAATTTGCTTTTGCAAATCTGAAAATCATAAAGAATTGCCAAAAACTACAAAATCCCGTTTTGAACAGCCCTCTTTTATATGGTAACCTCTTCAAACTAACATTGTAATCTAACCCTTTCAGATTACAATGAGCTGAGGTAATTTTAGAAGAGCGGAAAGTGTTAGAATTCGCTTCAGAAAATCAAATATTTAGTATACAATGTGTTACAAACCCATCTGAAAAAAAAAATCGTATGATTCCGTATCGAATGGAATACGTTTATATTTTCAAAAAAATTTTTTGAAATAAACAAATAAAATCACTTTACTTCAATGAAATCTAATCTTGCCACTTTAATACGAAAAGTGGCAATCTGACGTTTGAAGAATTAAAATATAATTATCAGTTTCGGAGATTTCGAAATGAAATTTTCTCAACTAAACTCCGGATTCTCGCTCACACCTCTATCTCAAATTCGCCTTATTTAATTGCGTTGTCGTTTCAATAAGCATATCCGGTGTGAATTTTTCGTTTTCATTTAATTCTGTAGCTGATCAAACAAGTTAATTAACCCATTACCTAAATGAAGCGAACTTATGAGAATTTTATTTTTAGTTTTGTTTCACACAGACTTAAATGCTCCTTCCGTTTTCTTTAATTCTAGTTGCGGATAAACATCGTTAGCGACAAGTGTGAATGTATGACGCGAAGTCATTATTTTAACTCGCGTATTATTAGATTGTGATCCTGCTAAGTGGCCTCTCTAGAACTCGTTAAATCTCGGATCTGTTACTGTTCATTTCTTGTCTGAATAATTGAAGTGACACAATGATTAAAACGAATATTTTTTGGAAAAAAAACTTTGGTTTACTATGACTCTGAAACGAACAATAATTTCATAAGAGGTTTACTTTTTGCTTTTCGATATTTGTGTGAAGGTGTATCAGAAGCATAATCATCAACGAAAATTTGAAAATAGAATATCATCCACTATGCACTTCAATAAGTATATGGCTAGCGAACAGAAAAGCATGAGCCTACAATTGAACCACAATGTCCTTAAGAAATAGAAGGGACTCATTTTGAATGTCACTCAAGTACTAATCTAGACACGATGTTAATGCGTTTTAGTATTCATCGAAATGAGTTCTATATAGTGAGTATATCAGGAAGTGGAAATTATGTTTTATATGGTAAATGAAATCTATCAAGACATAAGTATCAAAACTATTTTCCGGGTTTTTTGGCTGTGGCTGACAGACGTTTTGTCTACGACTTAGACATTATCAAATACAATGAGGCAACGGCCATATTGTTCTGGTCGTTATCAAAGCAGAAACATTGAAAATGAAAATTTCTGTAAATCTCAAAAGAACAAATAATGAAGTTACATCTCTCCACATAAAAGTTACTCAGTGAAAAACTGTGCGACTTAAATAAAATAAAATAAAAAATTTTGTAGAAGGTTCAGAGATAAACATAATGATACTGTAGCTGTGTATGTATATCAGTATATTCTTCTGTAAGGATTATAAGACTATTCAGCTTTTATACATATAACAGCATGGAACCAACAAATCAATTTCTAGTTGCATTCTATTTTATCAAGGTATACAATTCTGTAGCTCCAAGAAATTAATTCATTTGCTTTTCCGCCTAGAGTTTACAAATCTACCCTGTCATTGACATCTATCAAAACCTTTCCTCGGTGTTATTTATTTTGAACTAGACATTGTTTTAGTTGTCACAAAAATACTTTCAGAATGGAAGAAATTAGTGTTGGTTCACAGAGGAACAAAATTTGATGACAAATTTCAACATACTAATGTTGTCCTGCCAACTTCATGAACATTTATCTAAATTTCCAAGATATCACCTCTGTTGATGAGATTTTTATTCTTTCAGAATTCTGAGAAAACATTTCATTGAAAGTCAGAAACAAAGATTCTATCTGGATGAAATAAGCAAATATGATATGTATCAATATGTCGAATATCTAGGTTCCATATTATCAGTCAGAAGACACCTGGTTAACGGAAAAAGAGATTATAACAGGCATTTTTCTTCCACTCATGTATATTCATTCAGAATCAGAACTGATGGCAAGAAGACAACATCATTACTCGATGAAGAATCTCGATTTCCTTTGAAATGTTGAACAAAACATCGAATCTGACTGTAAAATATTCTCCTTAGATTTTACCAAGAGAAATCTCACCGCTTCGAGAATCAATCTTTCAGTGCATCTTGTTAGGGAATTCCTTTGCAGAAAACCTTGTAACCATTCATACCGCATTCATGAAATTATTCGAGGAGATATGATTAAAAGCTTCAGAAGACACTAAATACATCAGCGTGCCTACAGCGGAACAAGTCGTTTGCATTTTTCACCCCGTGAGGAGTCATACTCGTAGATTTCTTGGTCCAACTCTATTTTTTTTCCTGCGCCGAAGCGAGAGATGAAGAAATCACATTTTCCACTCTAGATACCTCACCCTTTTCCACCCCCGAAGACCACTCACAACCCTTCCAGTCTTAACTATGTGATGCAAAGATGTATTGCACTTAG
Source organism: Leptinotarsa decemlineata (assembly GCF_025532065.1). Lineage (NCBI taxonomy): Eukaryota > Metazoa > Arthropoda > Insecta > Coleoptera > Chrysomelidae > Leptinotarsa > Leptinotarsa decemlineata. The sequence continues at coordinate 2,305,916 of NW_027412588.1, forward strand.
AATCTCGGGGATTCTTTTCACAGCAAGCTCTAAAGGAAATGCAGTATTCTTATGAGAAATTTATTCATAATATGCGCTGAATTTTGAATAAAAAATCTTGTAAATGCAGAGACGACGTTTTTGTGGAAGAGATCGGAAAAGTTCATTAAACGTGTATTCCAGGAGGAATTATATTTAATGATTTGTGAAAGTAGTTGATTCAGGTTACTGTATAATTTTTATAATTATTTCCGTGTTAATGATAAAACTTGTCCAAATAATGAATCTGTATTGAAACAGAGTCAGAACTAGTTGAGTCAGTATTGAAGGGAGTTGAAATAACACATAACACAATAACACATATCCAAAAAAATATAAGATATAAATTTAAAAAGTTAGATGAAGAACGTGAAAAAAAAGAACTCAGTTACGATGGAAAATAACAATAGGTACAAAAAAGAATGTGGACTACGTTCGAAAATATATTTGAACAAATAACATGCCCTGGAATATAATGAGAATTCATTATCCACTGAACTGAGATTACAATACAGTATATAAAAAACAGTAATGCAACCAAATCTAATCCAACTTTTTTTACCCGATGTAACCCACTTTTACCTGATTTATGCTAAACAATTATGAATCAACTTCATCAAACTCAACTTTACTCTTTTAACCCTATTATAACAGCTTTGCGTATTTGCTATATTCTATTTTCTTGGATTGGTCTTCTAATGGGATCATAATGAATATGTGCTTGAGCTGTTAGATAATTTGTTGTTTCATGTTACTATTGGGATATGTATAATGTTATAATTTATGTTGATGTTAATATATATTTCAATGAAATATATTATTCGTTTGAAATCGAAAATTTCTTCAGTTAATGAATTCCATGCCTATTGATGAATACCTGTTTCCTCCGGTAAAATTATCCAAGAGACAATTGAAGTATCGGGATGAACTCTTTATTGATAAATCAACTACTTACTTCATGATATAACCAGAATAATACGGATATATAAATCGTGCTAAAAACGCTTTAATGAATGTTTGGAATAGTTATATTGATAATTTGCCGCCTTATATGTTTCTTTCATCATTAAGTTCTGATTTTTGCGCCTTTTTTTAAACTCAGCCTCATTTGGAATATGTGCATTCAAATGAACTGTCTAGTCATTGACATATGTCATCGGTGGAAGATACCCGAAAATCGTTCCAGAATACTGATTGCACAGGAATTATAACCGTATGAAAAGTTAAATTCATGCCGAGAAATTTAAGTTCACAGAGAACTGAACTCAAGTAATATTTTGTTTTTGAGCAACAAATTACAATCAGGAATAAATAGATTAACATTCTCCTAGAATCATGCTGTGGAAAGTGAACTCTGATTTTAGAAAATTGAGTTCATCCGATTGTGAAGAAGCCACCGGAATTGATTTACAAAATAGCTCTTCATAATTTTTTTGAGTGACAAATTTGAAATACCACCAAGTTGTTTACTAATTTTGTGTTGTATCGTTCTCATAACTGGAATGCATTTCATATTTTTTAATAGTTTTCAGATTCTAAAGTATCATAAAAATCGAACCAAAAAAAGTCTCTTGAATGATTCAACTCACAATATCAAAAATAAACTCAATAAGGAATCCCAACCGACATGTTTTCGTCCCGATTCCGGCCAGTTAATCACGAGCTTGACTTTGAATTATCCCCGCTTTCTCCATGCCAAATGATATTGCCTTCTGGCAAGTGAGTATGAATTCGCGAAGGGGGCGGAAAGAAGCAAAGACTGCAGTAGAGTGCAGTTGTAAGAAGGGCAGGCAGACTTCCCTAACCTGCCTCACACCACGGCACGGCCACCACGAGGTTTCACAGTTTGTATTGATCTCCGCTGTTCCCTTCCGTGAGCCGGTGAATCAATGGTCTTAGTCTCAAGTCAGCACTGCATTCATTAAACATCTTTCTTGAAGCCTCAAAATACTTGTGTATAAATTGATGACTGACTTCAAACGTGGCATTCTGTTTGTTCTGATGATAAGAAATATTACTTTCGTTGACGATATACGCATGGCGTTTTCATTTTTGTTTTACCTCTACATATATGAACTTTTTATGATATTGCACCTGCAGCCGCTTCTCAACTCATATGTGAAATCTATAACTGTTAATCAGTGAAATACCTGATACTGATGATAATCATGATTATGGAAATAATATAGTTTCTTTCAAATAGTAACAGAAGTTTGAAGTATTTTCCAATCATTTATTCCAAATTCATTTAGTTATCGAAACATAGTTGAATCTTGATATTTTTAAAACAATACAAAGACCGAAACAAATTATATCGCTTTCGAACAATTTGGGAAGCGCAAAGAGGAAATGCAAATGCACCTCTAAAAAAACACCGTTCTTTGACTGAGATTCGCCTCCATGTCCAGTATCCAAAAATAGCCGAACAATTGCGTATGCTATTCCTAATATAGTATTTTCAGAGCTATGTGACGCATATTGTGGTTTCGGATATATACCAAATTGGCAATTTGAAAAAGAATGATAAAACCATGAGGTAGGACGTACTCGATAGGGATTCAATTATTCAAAATTTTAAATTAAAAATTGGAACCCAAAACATCAATTCCATATATTTCTGGAAATATTTTAACAATATTATCAAAAAATTTGCCAATAATAATAATATCCTAAAAATTGTTCAATGACATATTTTGTGAAGTTTGCTGTTTAACGTTAATATTTTTATAAGAAGAAAATTATATCGTCTGTTCATGAGAAGATAAGATTGATATTGTCCCAAAAAGTACACATCAAGGATGCTTGTTTCGTATTAGTGAACTGTTTTATCAATAGTCTTTTATATATTACATTTTCTTCCGTTCCTATGAATGATGTTTCAATTCCAAAACAAATGTTTGGGATACAGATTGAATAGGTAAAGGGTTTTTTTCCAGTTCGTACCTGAAAGAAACTTTTGTGCATAGTTTACACAATTTTGGAAAAAGTTTGCAATGCCGTTATTTTTTTTCTATCTTTGGAAGTTTCCTATATTTTTTGTTCAATCGTAAAGACGTAGAAAGCCAAAATATCTTTTTTTCTATAATGAGCGGGTCTAGTAAATAGGCTTGCATATCTCTACTAATGTTAAAGATACAAAATATTACCACTATTTCACAGTTTGGATGGCTAATGCGTATTTCGCGCTAGCGAAACGTCAGGAAGAAATTCAAAAAATTTACGGCCTCCAAATCCGGAAAATAGTGACAATGAGAACCTCTGCCGCGAAAGCTTTAACCATTTTGTCAGTTCTCTTTTATTTGGTTGGGATATTTTTGGTAGTAGGTATCTGCTACTATTTTCTTACATCAGACTGATTGCCAAAATTAAAGATCCGTGACTCAACACCAGACAGCACAATTTCGATCCATCATAGATTTCATGAGAAGTGCTAGGTTGAATCACAATTGATTGATGGACTCAACGGTTCTCAAAGATCGAGCCTAAGTGGGCAAAGGCGATGACATCTTTCCTTATTAGGCGGTCTGTTGACTACCGGCCGAGATTCTTCCTCTGTCTTCTTATGAAGCTTTCATTGTGAGGCAGCTAGTTTGATTGATCAAAAATAAAACCTCCTCGTTCCAACACCAGACAACGCTGTTTCTATCCACCAGTGGTGAATATAAACAGGTAGAATCACAAATGGATTGCTGATTTTAACTGTTCTTATGAATCCTTTCTTGGCTCAACTGTCCTTCAATAAATATCTTCGAAAGATGTTATCGCTGTTTCCTATGGAGTATGCAGACAAAACACCTTCACTTTCATAGCCATGAGCTAACACGAGAAAAATAAAAAATAAACAGTTGTATGAATACCGACAATAGCTTCATGTTTCTAATATCGCTCAACTTTTGTAAATTGTTACTATGAAATATAAACGATTTTCTTGGGACAGTATGCCGTATAGGTAGATACAAAAATAATTGTTATAATTGACTGCCTTCTCTATAAGTATGCAACATATTTTCTACTATTATTATTCTGCACAGTAATCATAAAAGATTTTGCAGTACTGGTACAATTGCATAATCTGAATAATTTTCTGCTGACGAAACCGGCGCTATTTAATCCATTAATTTGGAGCCCGCGTCTTCTGTTAAACCCTTTCTCTTCCCGTTTCTCATTGCCTCCCAATAAAGAAAAAGACAAAGCCCGCTTTTTCCGTGAACAATGCAAACAGAAACTATAAAAACGGGCCCGATATTTGCCTACAAACGAGGGATTATGAGCTCTTAAGTTATCGATTGTCAGTTATTAACTATTCATCCCTCTTATAGATCGAGAACATCAACAATTGCATTCTTAAAATTTGTTTCTATTGAGATAAGAGCTACATACGGTATTAGGTGGAAGAATATTCAGACGTAAATGTTTTGGGCGATATTCATTGACTTTTATAAAATAAGGTGATAAAAATAATATTTTTCATTCAAATGTAGGAAAAAAACATGAAAAAAAAATTAAATGTCGAATAAACTTTTCTCGAGATTTCAATTTTTTTCATGAAAACTACTTGCCTTTGAGTAAGTAATGAGATTTCAACTTGCATCCTAAAATAAATTATTTACATCTCAATATCTTACAAATACAGTCCTCTAATAAGAAATGCATACCTATCTATTCAAGTATTCGGAAGAAAAACAAATCAGTAATTATATATTTTATCATTATTATATAATCATTACTGAATTATGAATGAAGTCATTCTCAAGTATAAGGAATACATAAGAATACAGGGTGGCCAAATAAAAACGAAAAAAATACAGAAAACGTTTTATACAAACGCAGAATATTATTGATTTTCGATTGAAGATAACAAAGTATTTTACAAATCACTGATACTAGAGGATGATCTCATTTGAAGCCATCGAAAATACACTTACAGTAGTTTTTAAATTGTCAAATTTCGTAGCGCTTCACAAAGAAAAATGTATCAAATTCAAATAACGTTGATATGCTTATTCAGTATTCAACTATCCATTCGTGAAGGGTGAAACTGAAACTTCTGGCGTGAAATAAATCCAAAATAAGCCCTTTTCCCAATCACCAGAAGTGCAATACTCTTCTCGACGAGCGTTTGGGCAAGCAAGTTGGCGTCTACAGGAGATGAAAAAAACCACTCGCTTTCAAAAATTATCAGAGATTGAATAATATTTTTCATTTCTGAGATTAGAAGAAAGAAGATAAAAAAGAAATGAAGAAATAAAAAAATGGCTAGGCTATGGAATTATAGTGATAGTCATCAAATTGCAAAATGGTTAAAATGAGTAACTGTATTATACAAAGCTGCTACCAACAAAAATGACAAAAAAGTAACTTGGAGAAAGTGAAGCAGAATAAAACAATGAACATAAAGTTTACGAACAAGAAAACTTAGGCTAATATGATCAATAAATAGTTACCAATATATAAAAAATGATTCACCTCAACAGAATAGACGCCCAAGCGTAAGTCATAACCAAAACGGCTTAAACGGCGATTGTGATGATGTCTGTATACTTCAATCTATTCTGAGAATAATATTGTATCCGAGTGGGGTATAGAAGAAGTTAAGGAAAAATATTCCACCAAATTCCACCGAAAATGTCAAAAGGTCTTTCACCTGTGAAATAATGTACAATTCTATATTGAAGCGCTCAATTTCTTGTAAATATCCGGCATTAGCAAATTTCCCCACTTACACGAAGAAACTACAGAAATATGCCCCCAAATCCATCAGTTCATTGAAATCCCGGATGATCAAAACTGATTTTCATCAGCTCGATACTCGTATATGCTAATTAGAAATAGGATGTATAGCTGGCAGCGGAGAGAGCATTCACTGTTGGTACTTTTTTATTCAAAACAAGGCAAGGGTCAGTATATTCACTCAATACTCGGAAAAAAGTTTAGCCTCTCTTTCACGTTTGATGTGTTGCAGCTTTCTCGTTTATTCGCTTTGAAAATTAATTTAAAGATGCATATTTTTCTGTTTATATTCTGAACACATTTTTCTTTGGAACAATGAGTTGAATTATACGTATTTCCACAACTTTGAATGAAAACAATGCTGCTGACTTCGTGAACCGAAAATTTTCAATTATTTTTTTATTCTGACTGAATATTCACGAATATCAGGTGATGAATATTTGAATATCTGATGGATTTCGAAAAGTAGGTCTCATTCAATTCTAGTTTATAGATTTATAGTTTTAACTATTTCGGGTCCAATAAAAACAAGGGTTTTCCTTCAATTTTATATGCTATACATTTCTTGATTTCTGGCTGAAATGAGGACCCTCTTAAGGCGTTTTTCTTATTACACCTGATAAGATTAAAAATATCGATATTTTTTGTATGCTGAACATTTTTTTTGCACCAGGTACCATAAACTGGTTTGATGGCTCTCAGATTCAGATCTAAGCTGCTATGTATGTGACAAACTTAAATATACTTTTGACAAATTGAAAATGAAACAAATAAACGGTGAAAATCAACAATTAATCAGTTTTTTGTTTGCACTATAAAGTTTGCGAAATGGTAGATTTTACATTTGGGTCTACAAAAAATCATCCATAATCACTATAAACACATTTCATAATACACTAATGATACATTTTTTCAGTAATTCAATCGCAATTTACAAATGTTATAAATATCATAAAAAAATATTTGGAAAACAGCACATTTAGTTGTATATAATCAAAAAAAAATCACATTTGCCGGTTCAAACTTCATTATTTCATGAATATTTCATGAATTGTTTACTTTGGAATATTTTATAAACTAGTCATGAAAGGTGAAGTTACAAGAAGGTAGTTTTTAGACAATGAATGAAATGAATGACAATGAATGAATAAACACGATATCAAATAAAAAAAGATAAACCCAGATGTTCTACCTCTAAACGGAAGTGTCACTATTTTCAAAATGCAAGTCACTTTTTACTCATCGAAGGAAATAAAGAAGACGTGAATTAGCATCTAAGATAATGGAAGCATTCCTTCAGTGAACCGTAAAACGAAGCGTGCACAATCGAAATCAATTCAGAGTTTTCAATATATTTGATGGTGAAATCAAATTCGTTTTTATGTTTCTTCAAGAAGCTTTAGATGAATTTGTGATCATCGTGAATATTCATCAGAATATTTAAAAAAAAATGAAGTGATAAACATAAAATAAATATATTTGTGATGCTTCTGACATCTTTTTTCCCTCACAATGAATTTGTAGAAAATTAACGAAAATAATCATAATGTAGCAATAACATGAATGTTCTATTTATAATGAATCTTCAAGTTTCAAATGTCAAAAAAATGAATCAGCTTCAGTCTGACTGTTGATTATTTTTGTTTTTACTTCTCATGGATATTAATTCCTTTTGCACACCAAGTGTAGTAGACCAAACTATTTAATTCTAAGACATTTAAAAAAAAATTGATAACCCCATTTTTAACTTTTGTTACAATTGTACAATCAGAATTGTAACTTCATTGAACTTTCAAAGTCAAGTGTGATTCACACTACACCGTAGATGATATTTATATTCTTCATATCTTTGATACTAAACAAAACACTCAAGACAAAAAAGTTGATGAGTTAACATAAGAATCCATAACAACTGATAACATTCTGTAAGAATTGATCAACAAATTCGGTTGCCAGTGAGACAATATTATACACATTGAAATGTGATGATATATAAAAATGTGATAAGATACATTGCAATTTGTTCGTGGTTTTTTAATCAAAATAAAACATAAAATCGATTTTGGCTTTGGAAAGTATACTATTTGACGTTGTTGAATCAAGTATTCCTAAATTGTGATAGTTTTAATACCAACTTATTTATTAATTAATATTTTTGATGTTTATTTTGTAAACTAGTAAGTTTTCTTCTATTATAATTAAATTCGATCTGTTCAATAGAAATACCAAAAAATGTCTTTCGATGAAAACTAGTTTTGACAAAAGAGTTGTGAAGCTTTAGCAATGGGTAACCTGTTTTTATTACTTCAGATCTAATTACCTCAAAATAAACCCTAATGATATTAGAACCAACGAGTTTCATCAGAGTAGCCTCAGAGACTTCTGAGTTGATGAAAAAAAAAACACTATTTTTTTCAACATTCACCCTCTGTGAATGAACTTTCTCTATTAAATATAATATATGAAATTTAATTAAATATTAACCCTGTATATGAAATTTCACTATTCTGGAGTGAAATGAGTTCATAAACCTGTGGATTGAATGTGATAATGAACAACAATTTGTGGAATTTTCATTGGAATTTTGGAAATAATTTGGGGAATAATCTTATAATCATCAATTACTGTGGATATACACTATAATCTGTTTTTTTGTTAACAAGCTGTCACCCTTTCAAGAGAGACAACAGTGGAAATTTGTGCGAGCCAAGAATCACCTAGGCCTTATCTTTTAACGTTCGACTCATATGAAACTCATTTTCCTCTGAAACTATTCCACAAAACACTTGTAAAAATGTAGTTTTTGAAATTCATCCGAATGAAAATATGGATCAACTTGCAATAAATGCATGAAATATGCGAACTCAAAAACTACTGAATAGATTTTCACCAATGGACGGTGTTATACAAAGAAAGATTTATGAGAAATGTTTTGTATAAATTGGAGCGTTACATTATACAATTTGAATTAACACCTTCTGAGAGTTATTGCAAAATCAAAACAATGGATCGTCAAAATAAATTCATAGGGTCTTACAAACCTTTGCGACACACAATAAGTTTTGTTTTGCTTTACGTAGTGAATCCCTTTGAAGGTTTACGTCGCATTTTGTTTTGTGCTGTCTTCAGGTTGGTATTCTAAAATTAAAATTGAAAGTTGCAACATACCTTTTGTTGACGGAATTTCATCAAATGCTATTTTAGTAACAACCTGATGCTTAGCTGGATCGTGTAACTATTCTATATATATGTATACAGTAGGAGTGATCACAAATTGAATAATTTCACTCTAATCGCCTTGACTTCAAGAAATAACAAATGTTCATCATTAGTGTCTTCAATAACTCGAAACAGTACATTTAATTGATCTTCAGTCACTCCTCTACAAAGTTAATTATTCTTAGACATTTGACAGACAGTTTGCTGCTTCTTCTTGTGATATGCTTTTGATTCTCGAGTCATGCAACAGTATTAATAACGTTCGAGTTCTAAAGGAAATTAACTAGTAATAACTTTCTGAACTCTGAAAATAATTGTATCATCAATGAATTTTGAAACGTGCTGTTTGACACTATGAAAATTTTCAGAGTATATTGAAGAAATATACCATGGATATTGGTGATTATTTCTTCAAAGAAAACGGATATTATTTACTGAATTGAATAATTGCTATACATAAAAGTTATTCGTTCATTTTATTTTAATATTCGAACTAGTAAACTGTTACTGAACTGGTAATTAAGTATTGGTTTGAAAATTGACAGTTCATATATGAAATCTACAGAATAGCCATGTAGCCACAATCGTCTTCGGATGATGACTGTTGCCATACTTAGACGATTGTGGAGCCTAGATGATGACCTAGGAAGATTTCTTGCAGCTCTCTTAGAATCTGAGTGCACATATATCGTATATATTTAACTAATTTGTATTTCAGTTAGCATCAAGATGGCTCGTGGAATTGAATCAAAAAAAAATATTGAAACAAAAGTCATTTTTTGTTAAGGAATTCAGAGTATTTTATCGACTTTCTTTGGTTATTTTCAAAAAATGTTGTCGGAAATTTGGTAATAGAGAGAACCAGCAAAGAATAATGACGAATATCCCCAGATTTTTTCAATTATGACGACGGAGGCAGCCTCCGGGACGCTAAGATTGTGAAAGATGTTAATAGCTAGCGAAGGTCGATAAAAGAAGTATTTGTTCATACATTCCATGGAAGTAACTAGGTATAGAGAAGGGAGACGTCTCAAATCTTTCTTTCATGTTTTTTTTCATCAACACCCTCTTTTTTGACTTTTTCTCTCTTAATTCATCTAGTAAACTCTTAAAATATCTGGTACAACATTGTCAAGTTTTTGTGAGATGAGTGACCACCCTGACTATAAATTCTATTCACGACAATAGATAAATCAATCTGAAAAGTTGCATTATTTCTAACGATCTGAAATTCAGTCTGAAACAATCAACAATGGGTGCAGGTTATAAAATATTCCGTCAGTAATTTCACCCAGATGAAATACAATCGCATTGAACATCTCCACATATTGTTGGAATTTTGACAGGACGCAGTGATGAATGTCGCGCATAACATCGGTGATGTTGACCAGTTCAACATAGAAGTCATCGTCGTTTGGCGTACAAAAACTGCACATAAAATTACATGCAAGTCTAGTGCAGGCATCATTCAATTAGCCCTGGGTGTGGCCACAGCCTCGCTTTATAAAACATCGATCGAACGAGCGGTCATCGTTTCAAAAGTACGCTCTTTGATTCCCTCATTGCCGCTTTAATTTCAACACTAGCACATGCGCTTGGAGAGCCGCTCCTCGGTTGTTTCCTCATCCTCGGCCGCCGCTAATTTGCAGCAGGCCAGGAAAAACGTGTGCATTAACGGCAACTCCATCCCACTCCTGAAAACGTGATACTCTGCTATCCCACTTCTGATCGGTTATAATTCAACCGGAAAAAAAGGATCGCGATCATCGCCGATATGATTTATATACATCGAGGTGTTTTTGAAGGGTGGTTTGTTTGTTTTCCATTTGCTTTTTCTCAGTTTGGATCCAACATGATCAGTGGACAAATTAGGTTCGGAATATCAATAAAAGCATTTTCACATATCTATACCTTTTCCCAAATAACAAGATTTCATGATCTGAATGAATCAACATCATCGGGAAAGGCTGATCTTCAGCCTTTCCCGTTTATTTATTGTATCATTATGGGAATAAAGACCTATTATTATTATTATCTGCCAATTTTTGAACAAATATTATCATCTGACAGAACATGTAACTGTTAGTCAACCGATTCTATATAACAACCAGTGTTTTTTTTAAGAAATATTGTTTTCTGGTCGATCTGGAAAAACAAGTGTTGTGTAACCATGTAATGATAGTAAGCCTATAAAAATTATTAAATAACTTAATTCGTTCGATTGATGACTTATTTATTTTGTAGAAATTCATGTTGAATATCGAATAAAGAAAATACTTTTGTCTAGTTTCTACTGTGTTTATTTATTCATTTACGACCGGTTTCGGCTTATAAGGCCATTTTCAAGTAACTACCACAAATTGTCAAGTTGCGTCTTAAATAATGTGCACAGGTATCTGCTGTAGGTACCAATATTACAATATGTCACGATTACCAACTATTGGATGGATCCTAAAATTCCTAAATTCAAAAGGCGCGAGCTGCATAGATCTAGTCGTTGGTCGTTGAGCGTTATGAATTTGGGGTCCTTGTACAATTTATTTATTTCCAACGCTTCCTATAAATTCCTCCCCTTCCATTGTTACATATATGAAGAATTTTCATGTTTTCTTTATTCATTGTATGGTTTGTTTCCATATATAGCTGATTTTTTATTTGATAATACATGTTCTCGGTATCTTATGTCGAAGTTTCTGCCTGTCTGAGCTGCATAAGCTGCTGGGCAGTCCCCACATTCTAGTCTGTATATGCCCTGTATATTCCTGAATCTCAAACGCAATCATAAATTTTAGTTCAACATCTATAGAAAATACACCTTCACGGACTGTACAATACCGATGAATTCTTTCAGTCCATTATCACACAAATTATCGGCCTTCAGATCTATGATACATAGAGCATTTATGATACTGTCATCAGAGGAGACTTTTCAAGAAGAAATTAGGATCATAAAGCAGATAGCATATAACAACCATATTCCCGCCAACTTAATTGAAAAACTGATCTCCAATAAGAACAATAAATTGATCATGAAGGAACTATTCCTGAATCAGGAAGAACATAAAGAAGGTAAAAAATATGCTAGCATGAGTTATTCAGGGAAGCTCTCAGAAAATATAAAGAACAATTTTTCAAAACTCAACATAAGCACATTATTTTCTAATAAGAATAATTTAGGAAACATGTTATTCAACGAAAAACCGAAAAGGGATAAATGGAAAAAATCGGACATATACAGACCAGAATGTAGGGACTGCCCAGCAGCAAACCATACAATAAATAAAGGAAACATGAAAATTCTTCATACATGTAACAAAGGAAGGAAGATGAATTTATTGGAAGCGTTGGAAATAAATAAATTGTACAAGGATCCCAAGTTCATAACGCTCAACGACCAACTAGATCTATGCAGCTCGCCCTTTTTGAATTTAGGAATTTTAGGATCCATCCAATAGTTGGTAATCGTGACATATTGTAATATTGGTATCGTGTTAGGTCAGGTACCTAGAGCAGATACCTGTCCACACTATTTAAGACGCAACTTGACAATTTGTGGTAGTTACTTGAAAATGGCCTTATAATTCTTATAAGGCCATTTTCAGTAACCGGTAGTAACGAATAAATAAACACAGTAAAAACTAGACATAAGTATTTTCTTTATTCTATATTAAATAATTTACCACGAGTATGAAGTTGATCATTCTTTGGAATCGAACATAACCCTATTGTGAGACAATTAAAACATTATCATCAATATTAATGTTGAACATTTTATTCCAAATTCTATTGTATCACTCATAGGTGGGATGTGCGTTTTCAAATTCAATAAATTTCGTTGGAAACTCACCGACATACGATATAAACCAGTTTTGCAAATGCTTATGAACATAACATTTTGGCAGGAATGATGGCAATGATTTGATACAAATATAGGAATACTTATGATGCACTGTTTGGAACCTTTGGTGTAGTAATGAATATTTCTGGAGTTCTTTCCCAACACCAAATCGTTATTTTTAACACCTCGACACGTGTTTCGATCACCAAGTGGTCATCTTCAAGAGGAAGATCGAAACACGTGTCGAGGTGTTAAAAATAACGATTTGGTGTTGGGAAAAACCTCCAGTAATATTCATATATAAGAATAGTTTTCGATATTGATCATGCTGGAATGAATTGAAAAAATATCTTATATCAGAAATTTTTGGATTCATATGTCTAAAAGGAAATTGAATTTTGAACAATTTGGATATGTTAGAAATTTAAATCTCTGTTACTATTACGATATAATTCTCAGATGTAACGCTAGACTGATTATAGAGTTTTTAGAAAGCCGAAAATTGATATCCATATTCACTTCATACGTCCGTTTCTCAATATTATTGGAGCTTAAACTATGATGAGCTGATCTGGAAGCAATCTCTTGAAAAAGAAAGACTTTCAAAACAGTATCATCAATTACTTCAATCTTTTTTCAACACCGTAAAAATAATTATTTCCCCGAAACTCATTTATAAACACTAATGTAAGGATATATGTCAGTTGACTAAATAGTAGAAGTAGAACTTCATAGAACTTCACTATTGTTATCCAACATTTGTATGTCAATTTTAATAAATTACCTTCCTGGCAAATTGTTCACACAAAACATTTGTATCCTCTTGTTGAGCATTTGTAACAGAGTTGTTAGTGAATCAAAAAAAAAATCTGTTACTTGGGCCTCACCTTGCCGGTAAATCATTGGTTAAAGAGGCATTTATTTCCTACTTGTGGTATTCAAAAGCTTTAAGTACCAAATTAAGGCAATTCCTATTTATATAATGAACAGGAAGTTATAGGAGTGCAGGGTAAGCACGGATATTCCATTCAGTTCGAAACATTTTAGTGCGAAAACCAACCCAAGACAGGTGGGTATCTTAAGAAATATAACACATAATAAACATAAAAGTTCAACAATAGGGCTGAGTTAGTTTCAAAATAAGAGATATTCGTAAAACCAGGTGGTAGGCGTGATGTTTGATCTCTCAAATTTGCTGCCGAACTGATAGCACTGAAGAATAACGATGATTTATGGAAGGTACTTTAGCTTTGTCGAGTACGTGAGCTATATCCTTATGAGGTATTTTCTAAGATGTTTCTGTATCCGCATATAAAATCTATAATCCTTTCAATACATTTATGGGTTTTTCTAGAATGAGAATATGTTACGTTTTTAAACTGAAATTTTATTTTTTTTGAGTAAACGAGCACGAGGACCCTAGAAAACGAAATCATATACTTCAAATTGTAATGTTTTATCTATGGCACATTTAAAAATACTCGCGGTTGATAGCCAATCAGGTATTTTTCGACTTTCAAAGCACCTGCTTGCAATCATGCGTGACTTAAGAAATAACGGCGAAGAAATCCAAAACAAACAATTTTCCCAACAGAACTTCAATATTTTTCTCAACGCGCAGTTTTACCAACCAAGATGATAAAAACTTGTTTTCATCTCTTGAAGCCCTGGAGACGCCAACTTGGTTGGTGAAATGCGCGCCGAGAAAGTATTACAGTTCTGGTGGTTAGAAAAAGTGCTTGTTTCATATTTATTTCACACCAGAAGTTCCAGTTTTACATTTCATAAAAGCTATTATTTCTCTCAATGTGCATAAACAAACATTTCAAGGTTAGTCCGCTTCCAATGAGATTTACATTGACCAAGTGCATCACACCAAATGAAATGTGTTCGGTCTCAAAATCTTACTATCGAAATTATTATTTTTTTCAAGTGAATCTCAATTTTTTATTATTTAGCCTAGAGTTGCCAACTCTAAAATTTGTACAACAAAACAGATTGCTTCATGGCATTATTTTTATTGTATTTGAATTGAAGGGGTTACAATTTTAGGAGTGATTTTATTTTATGTATTGGTAACTGATCTTGTTTGAGTTATTCAATTTTTCATTATTCCTAACCGGGTTTTTCCACAATATTTGCGTGAAATCCTACGAGGATTTCACGCAAATATTGTAAGCTACAAAAATAATAGTTACATTTTTGATTCCTTAATTGTTCCTTATATCCCTTATTTTGGGAATTACCGGCTATTATGATCTCTTCTACCTATGTTAATCCAAACCAATAAAGAAATCTGAAACCCCTTCTCTAACTACCGAGTGGAACATTGACATTTTGTAAAATCATTTCATTATGTTTCAAACCTTGTAAGAGTACAGTAGGAATTAAATACTGTCTTGTCTACAGTACATCTAGCTAGTTATTTTTCCCATCCTATCTTTTCACATTGATCATTTCATACTCACGATAAAACAATTGTGGGTGAAAACATTGGTCCTTCGAGCCGGATATTTTTAAAATTGATTGAAAATATTCATAATAATTTTCAAGTTTTCACTTGAAACTGTAAGTGAACAGTAAACATCGTACTATCGACATCAGTGCAATCTTGCACAACCCGAAGCAGCAGCATACCAGTTCCAGGATTTCAAGTTCTGGAAATCCATTGCGTACACCAGCCCAAGCAGCGGTTTATCAATCTATCCAACGAATTCACGGCCAGCAGCATCGATATCTTGTCAAAATCGTCAGTGGTCACGGTAAGTCATTTGGACTATCCTATCTTATCCTACTCATATATTCTTTCATTGTTCAATATACCATTTCGATTATCATTTTCACCCAATCAATTCATTTTTTTATTGAAATAAACTTTTTCAGATCAACCTTAAACGATCGAAACACATCTTTCCATATAAATAATCTTATAAACATTTTTTATTTCTTGTTCAGTAACTGATTGAGCATTAAAAATGTGTGTCGAGCAGATTGAAGCATTAAAAACTAAACGTTGAGTTTCCCAGCGATCTCTTACAAATTATAAAAAATTCCTATCGCGTTTCGATCCGTCAACAGACTTTCCTGCTCTAGAAAAACAGTATAACAAAATAGAAACAGTAGGTGCAACGTTCGAAACCTGTCCTTGAGTTAATTCTCGAAGAATCGGAAGAATTAAGCGATTATCGCACCAACTTTGAAGAGCAATATTTTGATACGTATTCTATTGCATCAAATTTACTAGGTACTCGCAGACAATCACAGTCGCACTCTACAAGTAATACGGCAGCTATAGTGGATACAGAAGCGGCACATTTAAATTCTCCGCCGCTTTCTTCAATTCATCAAGCGGAACAAACAAAAGGTGAAGCCAATTCTTTTAGCAATGAAAACAATACTCTATTGAACGCGTCTATACCACAAGCCGCAGATTCTGCAGCGGCTGAACCTATGTTTCAAGCAACATCTAACTTATATTTCAACCCTTGTTTGCCTACTATAAATCTACCCATCTTTCACGGTTCTATTGATAACTGGCTAGACTTTCATGATCTTTTCAACTCACTTGTCCACCAAGATATACCAGCAATTCGAAAGTTATTCTATTTGAAAGGCTGTCTTTCAGGCGAAGCAGCACAGGTCATCTCATCTATCGAATCATCGACTCAAAACTATGAGACATTATGGAACTTGTTAAAAGAAAGGTACAACGATCGTAAATTAATTCGCGATGCTTATATTAAATCACTAATTGATTTACCTTCCATTTCAAAAGATGTTTCTACTCGCGTTTTTCTATATCAGCTTCAGAAGAATCTGAGAGCTCTTCAATCTTTAGGTGAGCCTACTAACTATTGGGACTCATTTTTAACAGTTTTTTTCCGCGATAAATTCGATTGCCGTTTAGTCGAGAGGTGCAATGATTTCAGCAACTACTTTCCAAATTCTACTGTTGAACAAATGATCAGTTTTCTCAATAAACGAGTTCAACTCGAAAGTACGCAGTTTCAGACTTAGTCTTTAAGGTCAGGCAGTTCTAATAATCAGCCCAAGATCTCAAATTTTCGACCAAATACTCAATCTCAAAAGGCATATGTAACATCTACATCGCCAATTCGGTGTCTCTATTGCAATGAAAACCACTTCACTAATCTTTGTCCGAAATTTCTCGCGCTCAATCCTTCAAAGCTATTTGAAATTGTTAAAAAAAAGGATGGTGCATCAATTGCCTTCGCAAAAGGCGTCGTCCATCTCAGTGCACGTCCACTAATTGTCGCACACACGAGTCATATGCTCACATTTACTATGAATAAAAGTAATTGTATATTACTGGAGTTTTATCCCAAGCCGTTATTTCAACACCTCGACACGTGTTTCGATCGCCAAGTGATCATCTTCAAGGTGAAGTTTAATCTTTCTATTGAAGACGATCACCTGGTGATCGAAACAGGTGTGGAGGTGTTGAAATATCGGTTTAGTATTGGGATAAAAATCCATTAGTATTCATTACTATACCAAAGGTTCCAAACAGTGCATCACAAAAAAAGGAATTGTGGCAAATTATTTGAAAAACAATTATAAAGGTGAATACATATCAATTCAGTTGTTTAACTTCGAAATTGATTCTAAACACGACAATTCATGTGAGTTGGTCATCCGAAATTTAAAAAAATACAACTTTCAATTTGTATGTAACACAAAAATTGACTGATAAGGAGACATCAATAGATTGAGTTTTGAAAATGAAAAATAATTGGATTGGAGAAGATGACTCCTGATGAGAATGACGTTAAGGCACCAAGGATCACAATGAATGGGAGAATTCCATACTTAGAGGTGAAAAAAAGATGCTTAGTGGCCCATTTTTTTCTGATTATTTCCTTCGTTGAATCATTATGGCGAATTCCAAATAATTTCAGTTATATTTCAATGCCGAGATTTCATGAAAATATCGGCATTGAAGGAATCCCAAATGTTTGAAAAATTTATAAAAGAAGAACGATGCAGATGCGAAATTCAAAACTCAAGCTGTTTATCAAGCAGATGCACATCATTGGAAAACCTCAGAATAAATTCACCCTTTTACTTCAAAACAAATTTTGTTATCCTTACTTGTTAGCTACCTGCTTCTCATGAATACCAAAATATCTTTGAAACCCACCGATTTATTCTTCAGATGTGGCGAAACATTTCTTGTGAAACTTAAAAGGGTTTAGGAAGTGTAGCCTAGGTCGGTTCTTAAGATTTGCAGACAGATGCTGTTGAAAAATACAACAAATTGCAACATTTCTCTGAGTACTGAATTTGATTAATGAATTAGAAACGTTCAATTGTCACGGAGAAGAAAAAAGTTTTAAACGCATCTGCACACACTCGAGTGTATATTAACCACCCCTCTATATATATTTTGGGAGGATGAATAATACGAGATTCACTAGTAGGTTATAACAAAAGAATTACGTTATCTTATGAACCTATGGCACACTTATACGTCTGTTCATGTTACAAACTCGAATCACAGACCGCCTAGCGCTGGTAATAAAAATTGATTCAGTATTTTGAATGAAATAATGGATGTATTTTTAATATGTACGTTTGATTTTTATTCCAATGACGGGGTGAAATGAGGTTATATTTTAATTAGTTTTCAGAATCAACAGGTCGTCGGGTAGTTTTTATATTTTTTATTGTAATATATATCCATTCGGATTGGCAATTATATTTGTCAATTGAATAATTTCACATATAAACATTGTTTATTTTATCATCGGAAACTGAGAGTGATTTTTTTCACGACTATCGCGTGAATAATTTCATTTGTGAACACTTTCGGTTGGAATATTTTAATAATCAGTGCAGAGAATAAAAGCATAACAGTTTGATCGATCAGTATTCAACACTATAAAAATGTTTTATTTTGTTGGCTTTCACAATTCATGGTATTATGAATCTACTTGTGAAAATTTCTAAAGTAAGTTTGGGTCAGAAGTTTAAATAGATATTTCTGTTTGGGAAAACGATTATAAAAATCAGTAAGATTGATACAGACAGAGAATTTATTGAGGTAGGTTTATGACATCCGTCTTCAATATATATATATATATATATATATATATATATATATATATATATATATATATATATATATATATATATATATATATATATATATAAAGACAAAGTACAAGCACCACAGGAAAATCCGCAAGGCGCTCTTAAAGCGGTGCCTGTGCGAAAGTAGTGATTCACATTGGAATTGAATCGCTGGACATTGAGTCCATTTGGAAAAACGTTCTCAGGAAGTTTATTCCATATAAACGCCGTTCTCCGGTTCAAGCAGCTATTTTTATCAAGTACTTTCTTGGTTTTTCTCATTTTGTCTTCAATCGAGGACCGCCTGCCCGGTACTGACGATGCCCAATAGGCTGAAACAGCTGTCTACCGGTGGCTATTGAATTGAAATCAATGTGGGAATGATCAAAAAGTACTTATCTATTTATTTTTTGATTTTCATGAAATTATTTTCCAGCAGCTTGACTGCATTAACCTTTCTAGATATATATATATATATATATATATATATATATATATATATATATATATATATATATATAAACATAACAGAAACACAAATTCTGATTTTCTTAGATTAAAATCAGTATACAGACTGCTGTTTCAGGGCTCTATCTTCCGATTGATAATCTGAAAAAATATTAATTTTTCCCTTTGCTGTCTTTTCTTAAACAAGGACATTTGGACATTTTTTCTGCTGTGAAATATGATTTATGATTATCAAATATAGGTATCGAGGATTTAAAAATTGTACCTACCATCCAAAACATCCATAGACAACATCTGAACGTACCTATATTATAAATTCTCAAATTTGAAAAAATACACATAAATCACATGAATTAAAACTTTAAAGACCAACAAAAATTAAACATACGTTATTTTTTTTTTAATTTTTTGAATTTTTAGCTTCACAATTGATTCAAATCCATTTTGAATTTCCATTAGTATATTTTCCACTGCATGTAAGATTTATTTCAACTCTGTACAGTTTTGAATTATCGAAATATTTCGAATGAACCACTGACCTACTCCAGATCTTTATTCGCCCTAACCTACTCTTGATAATGGCACCCTTAGATCGGGCAGGCTCTGATGCATCATACACTTTATCGGGGTGAACATCTTTTATAAAAGACTATGACGAAACCAGTGGATTGATAGGCGTATGTCGAGTTTGGGAAATCGTTACTGAAGTTGCAAATCGAAATTAGGAATATAACAAACAGAGCCGTCTTCAGATCCTATTAAATCGAACAAAATTCGGAACTACTCCTGATATTTTATTTTTTATGCAACTGGAGAACAACATATGTCTCTTGCATATATTGTTTTTTCATTTATAACATCAAGAACACAATTTTTCTCTTATGGCTTTGCTCTATGAGCACTCTGCCTATTAATGTATCTACTGACCCGTTACTCGATAAAAATCCATGTTAACAATATAACAATTTTCACGCCATGAACTTCACTCAAAATGCGTTTCACTACAATATATTGTATTCAGATTCAATATTTGATTATTTTTAAGGAGTTTTCGTGTTTCTGAAAACATTTTTGAACTTTATCCATTCAAATTGATGTTAATTGGGTAAAAAAAATGTAAACTGAATTATCCACAGTACATACTTGCACGAAATAAATAAGAAGGTTCAAATAAATTGTGATGTACATTGAAATATACAAATCAAAATAAAATGATTTAATACAATATGCCGAAAAATCTATGAATCATTTTTTATATATGGAAATGGTAAAGGTTTCTACTTATTTTTGTATTAGTTTCTATTTTCTAATAGACTTGCACTCATTCTGTTTTGTGAATAGAAGTACTTTCAGGAAAAGCAAGAAACAAACTCACCGATTCGATAACATTTGTTTCCTATTTGACCATTTTTTGAAAAGAAATAGTTTAACTTTATATTTTTCACTCGTTTCATTTCATTTGGCAAACAATTGCAGATATTAATGCCATCATGTAGTACTGACTTTTTCCCAAAATTCGAGCGTGATCTGAAATTGTCATTGTGACTTGTTCTATAATCATGAATGTTTTGATGAATAACAAATTGTATATTGGAACAATTTTCATGAAAAGATAAATTTTTCAAGTCATATTTTGATGGGAGTTCATTCTGCTACAACCTATAATTTATTACACAGTTCAGCTTCAATTTTGGGCCGGTCCTGTTGAAGTTCATCAGCGGGACGCCGAAGAAGGGGAAAAAACTGAAGGTTGCAATAGTAAGGGGAAGAAGGGTAGCATGCAGTTTCTATTTATTAGAAGGAGGGTAGTCGTCTTTTGTTATGGACTGGAGAATAAGTCAGCTGGCTGCAGGAGTATTGCTCCCTCTCATAGGTGATGCAGCTGTCCGTTATAGACCAAGTTTGCACCGTCATATTTACGTCGGCAGTGGCGCTCGTGGTTTAGATTGAAATTGGAGAAATTAATATAGATTCAACAACTATTCAGGAATTCATTAAAATAAGAATACGTCAATTTCAAGAAGGATTTTTTGCGAAAATCGTTTTTCCCAGTGTTCATAAATTCCATGTATCTATTTAGAAATTGATATTCTCACTACACTACAGGAGAAACTGTTGTTAATTATTGTCTCGACATGTTAGAAATCTGATGATTCGTAGGGAATATTGTTTATTTTCTTCCATTTCACGAGTTTGATACTTTCTCCATATCTATTTGGTGTAGTTATAATTCAAATTATGTCCCATCTGGAGGTGCTTTAGGAAAAATACAGAGTGTATGATAAATATTCTTCTGTTCGGTCGCCGCACGTGATATAGACCATTACATCCTGATTCTTGGGAGAATTTGATTCGCAGATATTATGCATCATCATTCTGTCAATATTTTTCATACCATTCATGTTTGCAAGTTTTACGTTTTTTGTTTTCTGAAGGGTCTTGTATCTGAATGAAGAAAACAAAATCTCAGCAACGAGTCAACGCACTGATGATGTCTGCCGCAGTAGCAGACGAAACATTTGTGACTTAGTTCCCAGTCAACCACAGACTACCAGCCGTTACCATGACTTCAATCTAGGAAACATAAGGTCTTGGATCTGTCTGATTTATTCACCTTTTTTTGGGTTTTTTGTTTGTTTAAATAAATTTTGCTGATTCGAGATTCATTTGCTATTAGGTATTTCCATCAGCACTTCTTTTCTATTCATCGGCTCCATTAGGCAAATACTCACACTATCAACTTGTTGATTAGGGATTCTTGTTAGACAACTGAATGTTTTTGGGACTCGGCACTAGTTAATGAGGGTAGTTTTTCGGTAGGATGTATTCTAGTGTACCAAATGATTTTTTTGTGATTAGCACGTTTAGAAAGACAAGCTGCCTATTATATCACAAAAGTATTTTGTTCGTGTTATCTTTTGGGCCTCATCAATTATATGTCATTCAATATCTTTTTTAGAGTGTCGCTTTTTCGACTTGAAACAAAATAGATTTTCTATCAAAGGTCATATCAGCAAATGGTGATGGAAGTGAAAGAAATTCTTTTCAGCTATCCGAGCTATCAGCTATACAAGCACTTTTCCTAATAACCAGAACCGTAATACTCTCCTCGGGCAAGTTGGCGTCTTCAAGAGAATTTTTTTCAATTCCAAAGTGATTGGGAAAAGTGCTTGTTTTGGATTAATTCTTCCAAGAGGTTCTAGTTCAACCTTTCATATCTTCAGCCAGCTTTCTGCTAGATCTATGACATAACGCGAAAAATTCTTCTGTGCTAAACGGTGTTCTTGACATAGTTTATTCCTAATTTCGAACTGAAATCAGTGTTTGATGGATTCTACTAGGTGTTCGAAGATTCTTCTGTTTGAATACGTCCTTTGAGAATCACTTTCAAAATTGTCAAACTGTACCCAGACTATTCAGCTGAAAATACAACTTTTGAAATTGATTTCATCAAAGTTCATAAAATGAAACAGATCTGTCGTAGGTCTCATTAGTGGTGCTAGTCTACGCCACAAAAGTATTGCTTAACGGACACGAGTGAGAAAATGTATGGGCATCTTCCTTCATGAAGACGCCTTGTGTAGGATCGACAGAAGACTCAATCTTAAAATATCAAAAATAAACGAGGCTCCCCGAGGCATTTATTACAAAGCCAAGCTTTGATATCTATCCTTCAACAACATCAAAAACACATTTTATAGTAATTTTCAAATACATGAATTATCTTTCAAAAACAATTATACAAAAGGTTTTACTGATCATTTTGCAAATTCTGGAAAAAGTTCAAGCCCAATGAATTTCAGAAAGAAATGGGTAGCTATCTAAGCTCATGTTTCACGAATAAGAAGAATCGCCATTATATATTGAATTCTGGTAAGTTTTATAAAAGCCATTTCCGTTAATCCAATTTCAAGCATTCAAAAAAAGCCATAAAAATATTCTAATTCAGATGGATTGTGACTGGAATTCTAAATATCACAGAAAACACATATATTTTCAAATTTACAGTTATAACTACGCCGCTGTTTTTCGTTTACATTTTTATTTGAACTTCTCTTCGTACTAAATACAATCTAGCGAACGCGTGTCAGCCACGGGTCCCGTTTTTTGACCCTCCGTCAACAAAAGAAAGTCGCCCCTCTTGTGGAAGCCTACTACGATCTACACACAATATTATACTACGACTTGTACACCGGGCCGCGGATCTTAATTCCCTTTATCATGTAAATATGCCCAATAAAACATCTGCCGTCGTTACGTCACGTGACACGCGTCTCAAGTTGCCGGTGACGTCACATGTAAGAAAATCGTCTCAAGGTTGTGTTGTGTCCGGTGACGTCACTTCGTAAGTGGTCTGATTCCTTATCCTCGCCTTCTGACGTGTAAGTGATAGCGGAAGTGGGATTCACGGACTGATAAAATATATGCGGCACCTTTCTTCGAGGCGTGATCATGTCTGATTATATTTTGGGGCTGAATAATTTATAGAAAGTTTAGTGTTTGGCTTTTGGATTCCTTTTGTTCCGATAAGGTATGTAGATACAAGTTAAATGAATCCATTGGTAAATTTTTTTTATTTATATGATTTTTTTGTCGATAATCAAAACTCAAGGTGTTTTCGAAAGTAATTATAACTTGAATGGAATTGAATATTTACAGCCCATGAATTGGTTGTAATCATATTTGTTGTAAATATATTTTGAAAGCTCATCTTTTATGTTTAGGTATATCAGGAATTGAATTAGGTCATAATGAAATTCCGTGATGACTTTAATAATAATCTGGGTAAATATACACATATCACGAAATGGTTGAGTTTCTTGACCATCACTTGGATCATTTGAAACTCATTAAGTGTGGGCATATTTTTGCCAAACGACTTCAGTGAAGGTCATGGCATATTATGTTCATCGAAAATACATACCTAGATATTCAAAATTTTTTTAAACAGCTGGTAAAATTAGGTGTATTTCGTTAAATGCTTGTGGAAATTGAAGTGTTTAAAATTATCTTTCGAAACTGTGATTTTAATTTTTCAATATATTTGAAGGCAGTTAAAAAATTAAGGTTTGCAAGAGATAAATTGTAAATGCACAATGAACACCGCGAGGAAGAATAGCTTATTCCATTCTCACGCAAAGCGTCAAAGGCGACCGACCAATAATGCAAGGAAATACAGTGCGTTAGACTTTTTATCAATTTTCCATAGATTGCTACAATTATAAAAACATTAAAATCGTTGCTCGATAAATAAATAATTCGAATAACCATAGGAGAGAAAAACGACAAAGGCTATTAAATTAAGTCACGCTTTTTATGTTGAAAGCTAAAAAGTTGTCACGGAATTCAGTCAATATTGTAACCGGCAAAAAAAGATACACAGTTATATATTCGAAACTGAAATTACTGCTATGTTAAAGTATCATATGTCTAAATTCAAGCTGGTATATAGCATATGAAAAAGTATATATCGATTAAAAGAAGATATTTATGAAAAATTTTATGATTTTCGAATTTGTTCACATGTAAAGTATGTGGATTGTAGTCACATAGCTCTTATTGAACATTCAAGAAAAAAGGTCAGAGTTTTGTTCTATTTTCAAGTGAAATGATTCACATTTTTGAACACAACAGTGCCAATACTAGAAGGGATATTGAAGAAGTAAATACCGCGTCTATCGAAACGAAATTTCCACTAAAACATCTAGAAAGTCGAAAGAAACAATTTCTTTCAGCTTCTGGTTGAAATTCTTCATTTGACACTAGCTATAATTTTGATTATTGTTCAATTCGTTTACCATATTTTCAATTTGTTATCCTCCGCTTACTTTAAATACTGTATTACCATTTTTAAATAAATAATCTGATATTTTTGTGAGTGATTGACGTTTTATGAATTGAAATCGTGCAATATAGAGGGCAAGTGTAACGTAAATTTTGGCAAATTGTATTGCCCTTGAAGTATATCCTCATATTAATAAGATAGGAAAATATAAAACTAACCACAAAGAGAGCGTTAATGAGCTTAAAATACATATTTCATTTTCTCCAAGACAGATGTGAAGAAATAGCATTCAACTAGGCTCTAAGAAATCTAGCGAAAATAATTTTTACAACTCAAAATATCATTGTGAGGGGATAAAATGCCTTGAAATTTGATTTTCAGAAAATATTGCTTTTATTCAACTTTCTATGAGATCTTACGGCCTTCATTGAAGGATATAAAACCAGTTTCATCTTTCAGTGTATCCCGAAGAAAAATTAATGTAGAAGATGTTCAATGGACGAACCTATCTAGATCATTTCTGGATGAAAAGGGTCAACGGCACATAAACGACATCACAAGTAGCTATTAGCCATATTCATTGTTTTACAGTTCTCCGTTGGAAGCACTGAAAACACTTTATTGGATAGGGTCGCAGTGATTGGGTCTCAAATACAGTCAATATTTAATAACAGCTGCCAAACAAAAAAAATCAGGTATGGTATATTATAAACATAAGGGTTAGCATTAGAATCTCAGAACCAAGACTCAAGCTTCCCAAATCCTGCCCACACATCAACCAATAGAAAGTACAAGCTATAGAGAAGTCTGCTCAGAAAGAAGAAATCGCGATGGTATGGTATTTTTATTGTCAGAAACATAAGAGAAATTGGCTAGGTTTTATTAGGGTACATGGGCCTATTCGATACTCCACCCCAGCCCTCAGGGGTTTATTGTGGCTCACACCTATTCAAACTCGACCAAATAAACCCAGCTTCTTGACGAAACTGATTAGTTTATATGGTGAGATATCTTACAGGTCAGATGGTAAAAGTGTGGTTCTACCAAACTCTGAAAACCTGATTCGGTCCGCAGCGGGGCAGGCACAAAGTGTATGCTCTGCTGCATATGATGATTCAGACAACAGTGACCTGTAAAGGGGCGTGTTAGATATCGTAGTTCATTCCTACTGTAGTCAAAAATCTGTTTGGTTTCAAGCTTCGAAGGGGAAACGAACGCTTTGGAGTGAGCCAATCCTGGAAAAGTCTGCCAGAAGTTTTTAAATCTTCTTGCCAACTAGGTGTTCAATGTTTGTATGGCAAAACCTAAAGCAATGCCAATGCCAATGACAGGTTCGGGTCCGATGAAGCTACCCCCCTTTGCGAGGGTGTCAGCAGCCTCATTGTCTAGAATGGACTAATAGATATGGATTAGCCTATGGCAAACGGAAACTGTAAAGTTTGGATAATAGACAGGTCTGGGAGTGTAGCTACTACTGTAGCTACTGGAACTGGTTCATATAATAAACCGTCCGAGGTGTCAGTATTCCGTTATGGGTTGCTTTGATTGGCTTCCGGGTTTTGCCGTCTTCTTGTGGTATGATCTCGAAACGTTTCAACCTCAACTGCGGCAGTTATCTGTCTGCCGCAGTTGTAGTTGAAACGTTTGGAGACTATAACCAAAGAAGACCACGGCAAAACCCGGAAGCCAATTAGAATGTTGACGCCAGTCGTGAAAGCCTACATTCCTATATCCGTTATGGGGTTTTTGATATACAACTACTACAGTGAATCAATGAAATTATGAATTGAAGAATATTAATTGAAGTAATGAAATTTCGTTTTAATAACTTTCTGAAACTGTCGCCCTGATAAACATTCTACCATTTATCAGAAAGTGCGAGGAAAATGGAAAGTAGCCGAATTCACCATGGCCGATTCGAATTCAAGCGTTTCCGCGTCAAACAAAAATGAGGAACGGGCGCCTTCTCAATTAAGTCGTATACCTGTCGTGATAAGGGCGTCGTAAGGAAACAGCGGAAGTAGTCCTGCGGAAACGCGGCGTTCTGCGGAAGTGGCTAAGTAGCGAATACAATAAGCGATTCCGGTTTCGTGTCTCATAGAGCACGGCCGCCCACGTTATTCCTGCGAGACATGGGAAAAGTCGATGAAACACCCGACACCCGAGCGATCATGCAAGATATGCGGTTATCTTGATTTAAATAGAGTTGTGGGAAATGGGTTTCTTTTAGGGCATTTCCGAGTGCAATGAGAGAGAGTTAGCACGTTTTGATAATTTTCCGGTCTTCCGTTTAAATCGTTAGTTATGTATCTATTCCGTTTTTTATTTAATCATGATCTGGGTGCACGTACAGTTTATTTATCAAATATTCTCAAGTAAATATTGGAAATATCTATACTACGATTGATGACAGATATAATCATAACCAAAAAACAAAGTATTCTTGATGCAAAACCAAATAAATTTGATTCGAGCCGCTGTTGGGCTGAACCACGAATGCATTGTTGACTCAATTGTCCCCAAAGAACAAACTTGAGTGAGTGAAGGCGATGAGATCTCATCTACGATTTTATCCATGAGATCGAGGGACGAATCAACGGATATCAAAGATAAACGGGGCTCTTAAAGACAATCATTTGCAAATCTGAGCTCCGAAATCGGCCGTCGAACGAGATTTGTCCTCTGTCTCTTACAATATCTTTCACAGTGCTGTTCAACCAGTCAAACTCACAAGTGATACTAGGCTGAACCGAGAATGCATTGTTGTCCCTAAAGGTCAATCTTGAGTAAGTAAAGGCGATGAGATCTCCTTTTACTTGTGAAGCCAGGCTTCGCATTTAACCACTGAACAAGATTCGTCTCAACCCTTTTCGACCATGAGTGATGAGATCAAACAGGTTTCATCGATTGTGCTAGGCTGAACCACGAATGTTATATTTAATTCAACTGTCTTCAAAAGACAAGTCTGAGTAATTAACGGCGATACCATTTCTCCTTACGAAGTAGTAATCTGTTAGATGGACAAAATACTCATTCAACGAATATGTAAAATAAACCGGGTTTGCAAGGTTGCAAAGCCAAATTTCGGCATCAATTAGTGACGTTTGATTTTGATTCATCATTCATCAATAATGTAACTTGAAATTGTCTGCACTACAGAAAAACTTGAGAACACCTTGAGTGTGGTACCTAAGTGAAAGTGGTTTGAGTTGTATTTGAATTGTTGTAGATTTATTCATTTTTAACCAACAACAATCTTTCATTTCCTAAATGAAGGTTTTACAGAAAGTGTAGTCCGAAGGTGTATTCAGTTTAACTTCAAAGCAATGAACAGTAGTGAATTGTCGTCTACTACGGACCTATACTACCCTCGGTGGAATCAAGCGGTCCAAGTCAATTGAAAGGACAAGTCTGCTTGTTTTTTCCGTTAACCAGCTACCGCACCCTACGAACGTGTGCAAGCTAAGGACTAACGCGCTCTTACATTGTAACGTGTGATTCATAACACCCAACACGAATAGCTAGGAATAAAATCTACTAGTCGCAAGCTTTGAGCAAGAGTGCATAACCTTGGTTACCACCAAATATAATTATCTTCAGATTTGTAATGGAACCGTAAACCATATTATATTAAAGTTTTGAAGTTTCAGTATTTCCTTTCGATGGCAAAAGTACCACTTCCAATAAAGAGTAAATTCCTCCGACGACTTCAAAATACGTGGGAACAGTTCATTGGGATCATGTCGAGTGATCCTTGGTATAATTAGTATGTAAACTGGTGACACAAAAGTTTCATGTATGGTAATTAAATATCAACAAACCTTTTATTCGTAAAAAAATAACAATAATCATATTGAAATTATTGACTGAGTTCATGTTTTCTGATTTTTTTTTAATTAAAAATGTTTCGACACCTGTCGAACAAAATTACCAAAAAATCAACAGATTTCAGACACGCCGTTAAAAATATGTAATAAATCGCCTGTACTGCAAAGTCATATTAAAGATCGTCATTGAATAACTTGAATACCTTCTTTATTCCCATGAATATTCCTTGAGAGAGTTTTATAATTACACATTGAACATATCAAAAAAACGAAACCAATTCTCCCATTAGCTTTTATGAGTCTGGTTGAAACAAGAAATCAAATTCCTAACTATATGTTACTGAACAAAAAATAATTAATTATTTTCATTTATGAACATTTTATGAACAGTTCATTATAGTAAGAAATTCAAAATATGCAGGATCCTTTTTCTAAATAGAATTCTACTCGTATATTAAAACAGGGAAAGGATTCTCCTAAGGGTAATTCAATTTCTACCAGAGAAATCCAATGCACTTCATTTGAATAAAATTAGAAACAGACAAAAAGTAAACAAGTTGAAAACCAACTGTTGCTTTCGAGTGGTTTTCTTATTACGAGTTTAAATCCCCTTCAAGAATATTCAACAGGTGTCTTCTCCAAAGATTTCTTAACTTTCAAGACCGCAATCTCCTTATATTTCCTGCCATCATCCCATTATCGCAATCCTTACTATCATCCCATTCATCTTCTGTGAACTTAGTAAATTTTCTCTGTTGATTCATTTCTCGATGAGAAGCAATTTATTAGTGCATAATTTTTATATTTATTTATTATGAAATTATAAAACAACAATAAAAATCAATTGGCGCTCCGGGTTGACTTTATTGATTCCAGTGGTGCATTTGCTCTTTCAGCTTCACGAAAACCCGAAAAAACCTGCAGCCCCACATCACAAAAAAATGGTTACCAAATGGTTGTTATTTTGTTCACAGTAAAAAAATTGAATTTTCACATCAATTGAAGCCCTCCATTGTTTGTATTGACGAATAAAATTTTCTTTCGGTACACCAATTTGAAATTCTGTATTTTTTCTCAACATGTTGTGAACTTTGAACATTCTGATGATATAATAAATTTATGACTTTTGTTAACTTGTCAAAATATTTCACAGAAAAAATCGGATCTACATTTGAAGAAATTTGATAATAAGTGCTTCAAGAAAATCATTATTTCCTAGTGTGGTATGTAAATATAATACTTGTATGTGAAACATTTAATAAATTTGTTTAAATTTAGGGTAAAAATTTTGTAATATTATTGTCATATTGAGTTGTCATATAGGGATTTTCAAATGATATTTCCAAGTCTTCATTGGCACTTTATTTTTCATTTTTCATTTAATGAAAACAATTTTTAAATTGAAATTAATTCAAATAACTTTCAATTGGGGACTGTATCATGTTATTTTCATCTGATTTTTTCATGTTAGTAAATTAAGTTGTTGTTCTTCTTCACATAATTCTCTTTTGAGTTATAACTCTTGAACATATTTCTGATTTTATGATATTTATAATATTATTATTATGAATATTACTGGAGTTTCTTCCCAATACTAAATCGTTATTTTCAACACCTCGAAACGTGTTTCGATCACCAAGTGATCATCTTTACTGGTCAGTTTAATCGTCCTCTTGAAGATGATCACTTTCTGATCGAAACACGTGTCGAGGTGTTAAAAAAAATAACGATTAGGGGTTGGGAAGAAACTCCAGTAATACTCATTACTACACCAAAGGTTCAAAACGTTGTATCACAAGTATATTATTATTATAATTATTAAAAGTGTGTTCTTATGATGCACTGTTTGGAACCTTTGGTGTAGTAATGAAAATTACTGGAGTTTTTTCACCAACACCAAATCGTTATTTTTAACACCTCGACACGTGTTTCGATCACCAAGTGATCATCTTCAAAGAGGAAGATTAAAACAGTTTTAATCTTCCTCTTTGAAGATGATCACTTGGTGATCGAAACACGTGTCGAGGTGTTGAAAAAATAACGATTTGGTGTTGGGGAAAAAACTCCAGTAATATTCAAAAGGGTGTTGTTTATTTATTGTTATTGAATTTCATAGGGGTTATCAATTGTATTCGCTGAGTAGAAAATTGAGTTTTTTTTCAATCGTGAACCATTTCGAAACTAACAACCCCCATTCAAGTTTTTGAACTGTTATTACAATTTTTACCCAAATGATGTACGAAACGATGAATAATAATTTAATAACTGAACAGCAAGACATGTTATTCATGAAAACAATAACTTGACCTCGATTCATTACCTTTGTTCCGATATAGGTACATGCCAAATTTTTTGCCGAAAATTGAAAAACATTAGTCATAGTTCCATGAAATTTGGTATCTAGTCATAGAAAAGCAGATATTAACATATAGAAATGTCAATTTTTTCAGGTAATGACTTACAGTTAATGACAAATTTTTATGTTATTTTTGATTTGATAAATCATAATTAAAATTTAAGTTTATGTAAGCTGTTGTACGTTGTAATAAAAAGAGTTGAAATATTTTTATATCGATTTCAATAGATGACTAATAAGCTTCTTTGAAGTGTATGTATCCTGGAAAATAGTACAACTCACGTGAAGGTAACCAAGCTGAATTACTTCAAGACTGGGTTCTTTATTTCCAACCATCGAACTTTATTCACATAATTAAATTCGGTTCAAGACTTGTAATCGCTTTCCTGAACTCTTGTAATTGTATCTACTTGATTAATCTAAGTGAATAGCCACTGTACCAAACAATTTCAAAGTTATAAAGTAATTTATCGTACTCGGACATCATTTAATTACCGATTGGGAGAAGTTCAAGATTTACTATTCACGCGGAGAAGATACCTTAGTTAATTGGATTGGAGGGAAATAAGAGAACAAAAAATGGAAACCATCGGAGGAGCAAGTCGGGCAAAAAGTAGGTATTTGAATAAATATATTTTTCGACATAAGAATAAAACAGAATCCCTCATATCACCTTTTCAGAGTTTTGAAAACTCAATGACTGGGGCAGTTGTGATATATTAAAATGACCCAAATGTAAAAAATTCAATTTGAAAAATCGTGTACGAATCGTTGATATATTCATTTTATTTTGTTTATGATGTGTTATGAATAGTAATTCGTTATGGTCTCTGAAAAATTCTGTTTGTGAAACGAGTTTATAGTCAAATTTGAATTGAAGGTTCTGCAAATTTCAGGGACTGAATATTTTACAGTTATCATTCTCGTGTGCATAATATCAAATTCAGTTCTAGGGAAAAACCTTGGAACACTTACAGATTTTATGTTCTTTAGTTGTTTGTGGATAAATTCATAAAATGTGATAGATTATAAGCACTGAGTTACAACTTGAAAAGTAATGAGTTTTCCAAAGTGCTCTCAGGTGGATTATGAAATTCACATTGATTTGAAATCCTTGAAAGAATCTGTGAAAAAAAATTAAAAAGATTAGCTGAAAAATAACAATTATATTGAGCAAAAAAACTGAAATTACAATGAAACAAAATACAAGCAACAACCAAAAAATCAAAAAAATTAAATAATAACACGAAATGAAAATAATTGAAAATTAAACGGTTTGTTTGTATCCACAATTGTCTTCGAAGACGCTTGTAGAAACAAGTGGAGACAAGTGAATTTTCACATGATATCAGACCAGTACTCAATATATCACTTTCAATAAATGAGGCAATCAACTATTGTGCTCATTTTACCAGGGATTATACAATATTACTGGAGTTTTTTCCCAACACCAAACCGTTCTTTTAACACCTCGACACGTGTTTCGATCACCAAGTGACCATCTTCAAGAGGATGATCTTCGTGTTTCGATTACTTGGTGATCGAAACACGTGTCTAGGTGTTAAAATAACGGTTTGGTATTGGGAAAAAAAACAGTAATATTCATTACTACACCAAAGGTTCCAAATAGTGTATCACAAGAGAATATACAACTGATTAGGAATGAAATGGATGAAGGAAATCATAAATGAAAACGAATCAATGAAGAAATTAACTGATATCACAAAAAATGGCAAGAAAACAGAAAGTGAGAAAAGTAATTATGAATGAAAAAAAAAACAAACACAAAATTAAACAAATCTTTCCTAACACAAAATAAATGATATAAAATACCATTTTGTGGAATGTTTTGAAGAATCTCGTAGAACCACGAAAACATTCCAAATTCTAATGAATTTGTTGCATCGGTTGCAGGACATGGTTGCATGATACCTGTATTTTGTACAGCAAAATGTACAACTTATGAAAACGTGAAGAATATAGAAGAATAGATTCCTAAAATGTGACGATACAATTTTCATAATAATTTTTATGAAAGTGTGTCAAATATACCTTCTTTACCTTATATAATCACGTCTTGAGACGACGAGAAGCACACATTTCATATTTTGAACTACTTTCAATCCAAAATCAACACGTTATTAGGATATGAGGAACACAATCCGTACATATATTGATGACAAAAGTATCACAACACGTAAGCCACATCTCGTGATGACTTTACGCACCGTAAATCCTCTGAATATCAAATGTTCCTTGGACCGTGTTGCCAGCGGATATCCTTACGTCCGAGTTACCATATCCCTTCATGTATATGTACTTTTGTATTGTGAATTGATGGAACCGGACGTGGTGTTTTGATTACTTCAATTTTTTCATTAAGAATTCGTGTCTGAAAGCTGATTTAATTAGTTTTACAACTTCTTACTACAATAATGAGTGGGGGTTCAGATGTCATTTTATTGAATCACATAATGCGAGTCATTAGAAGACATAAAGAATAAACAAGACAAATATGAGATACTGTTTTCACTTGAGAGAGATACAAATTCTGTTCAATCAGGATAAGTTATACATTTTAGATCGTATTCAAATGATGTTTTAAATTGGGAGAATTTCGATTATTGCCGGAAATACTCGAAAATAACCGACATTCGGCAATTCGAGGGAGATAACAAAGAACACTTTCTTATTGCCACTTCTCGAACGGTACAATATGTTTTTATAGATTTTCAACCCGACATTTCGTCCCTAAGAAACCTCGACCGATTTTACTTACTTATAAGGATCGAAAAAATGAATCACCCCTTATAAGTCAGAGTGTTTGGCAAAAATTTCACTGATTTATCACCCACAATTGGAATTTCTTAACTTTCATAACCGCACTCAACAAAGCTTTAGAATGTGTAACTCTTTTCTAATTTAAACGACTTTGTAGCTCTTACTATTGCTGATTTCTCCATTCTGGCCCTTTTTATTTTGGGCACACTGTAGATACACATATGAAGCAAGTTAAATGAAATCTCTAAGGAAATCTCTAAGAAATTTTCATTGTAATCAATGGGTTGGGTGGCATATAAAAATTAAAGAGGGAACTTTTGATTATATAATGATGTGAATAGTTTTCTAGTAATTGAGAAGGTTGCTATACATACATTTGATTGAGACAATATACTTTTTTTTCAAAATATATTGTCATTATTCATGTACAGCGAAACCGCTTTCGCTTTCACAAAAAAAATAATTATAGTCGTCACTATTTATTTTGAATATTTAAGCCTTATGCACGCACATGTATTTTTCTTCTTCGTTCTCTTCGAGCAGAAATAGTAGAACTGTGTTGTTTCCTGGGTTTGAGACCAACATATGACTTGTGAGAATCCGTATGAGAAATGTAAATGACAATTCTTTTTTGTTTGTTTTTAGTTGAATATCAAAAAATAATAACAATCTAGCGAGGAGAACCAATTATTCAGAAATATGTTTGCAATTTTAATGTTTTGCCTGAAGATTTTTTCTTTCGTTTCAAATATGAATATTTAACAGGGAAATGAAAATTGGGCTGACAAATTTCGGGCGAACTTTTTTCTTTTAATTGTTGAACTCAGATTAGTTTATTCAGAATAGTTTATTCAAATTAAAGCTTCCAGTCATAGATCTATCGCCATTATTTAGGTACACTTTCTTCAGAAAAACTTATTTTGAATCACTGGCTTCTTCACAAAAACACCTGACCATTTTGTGATCATTCTATCATGAACATGCGTTTCAAAATTTTTATTTTTCCCACGTTCATGAGACATTCTATTACTGTATTGGATTCTAGTATACGAATTGACATAATACATAAAAAAGATATATATTTTCAATGATGTTGAGTTTTTATTACTTTCCAGTTGGACGTTTCCCAAAATAGGTTTCTTGCTGATTGAAAAATCCATTCACTTTCTAGATACGTTTCTCTCACAGTGAAAAACTCTTCCAAGTTACATGACTTGGGGGATCGTTTTTCACTTATTTCGTTCAATTCCATCGTGAATATATGGAACGCATCATCATGAAACAAAGACTATTTCGAAATGGATGGCATACTCATAATTAGGAAATGCAACAAGTCTTTCTAATCTGCAATTTTAATCATGAAAATCTCCTGTTAGAGAGGATATTTAGCAAACAACGACACAGGTAAACAAGACAAATTTTGTAGAAAACTACACATTTTACTTCAAAAAGGACATAAAAGCATGTGTGAGCTACTTGTGGCTATTATCGTTGACGAGCACTTCACTAGCTTCCAGCCTTTAGTGCTGTATTCTCGTAGGGCGCTTCTGTACCCGCCATAAAAGAGCATTATGGGTAATATGTGAACATATATAGGACACTGGCACATCCCCATTTCCGTATATTGAATGACTAAAGGATGTGGTGATGGTGTTAATTGATTTTGTTCACTTTAATATGTCTCTTTCATTATGCCGAAACAAAACGTTGGATTGATAATTATGCGAGATGTAACAGAAGGGTCAAAAACTTAAAAAAAGTTCAAAATGAATCAGAAATAGAGAGCAAAATACCTAATTTACCAAGAAATATTGAAAACAATTCAGTTTGAAAGACGTAGGTATCTTACTTCTCAGCATCAATTAAATTTTGTTATATGTCAATGATGAATTTTTCAGCACATTATTTTGGGATTTTCTCGAAAAATTTATAGAAAGTCATGATTCTAAAATTATTATATTAGTATCGAACATGTCCCCTTCATCTTGATTTTCGAATGGGCGTCCAAAATTTACATGAGGAATTCTGATTTTCAGTACTTTTTGGGGAAAAAACAATAGTAAACTGGAAAATGCGTTTGTGAAGTAGTATTATTCATATCTGGTGTTTTATACGTTATGTGTGAAATATATTTCAAAAATCTTGCCTCATCCCATTTTATTTTTTTGGAAGAAATTGGTTCGATCTTGTTGATTTCGATTTTCGATTTTAACTCTTCAAAAATGTCTTTCAACATGAATATTATGAAAATGTTTCTTTGGTTCAGGAATATTGCCATAATAATGAATTGAATGAGAAATATTTCACAAATAGTCTATACTTTTAAAGCGAAGTTTTTCCGTTCAGCATTCCCATTGAAGTTGCCTCAATAATATTTACTTACATAAAGGAAAACGTTGACACTTTTCTCAATATGAAAATTTCACGAAGATTACTGTTATAATTCAATTCAATGTAGCGTCACCCACACCTGAATAGATCAATAAACCGTATTGATAATTAATTCATCAAATGATTTTACTCAGTTACAAATTTATATTGAACAACATTTACCGGCTATTGTGTTTAACTATTCACGATGGTGTTACATTGAACACCTAAAGTGAACATTGCTATTAATTAAGATAACAATGAATGCTTCCATGTTGCTACATCCCCATGCGACATAAATTCAGCAAATTTTTATTTTTATGATGATATCTGGTGAATCGATTTTGTGGATCACTGAGAATTTGAACTTATAGTGGAAATGTGATGGAATCGGCCGATATTCATTAAATAACACATTATTTAAGATTTTTCACAAAAGAGAATAATAAAACCGGAATACAAAAGATTCTACATATTTGAACATCTGAAGAAAATAATTTCAATTTCGTCCAACACAAAAACTTTTTTTTTTCAATTTATCACTCAATTTACTTATCTGCTCATGCTAACATAGCATTTTTTTGCAGTAATATTGTTGTAACCCCGTGCAGGACAAAAATGAATTTTTTTCAAATTATGCATTAATTACATTATTTGCTCATGTTCATATATCTATTCATTTTATTAATTACAAATTTTCATAGCATAGAATTCATTTTCAATAAAAATTTCACTACACTAGTATCTTTCTCAGCTGGGCTGGTACTTCAAAAAGCAATATATGTATACAAATTATCGACCTTAATTAATGGAAATTACTGATTGGTAAATAGGAAGTTATAATATAATGCATGTTACGATTTTATATATTATACATTTATATGTTATGATTTTAAAGTGATCGAAATTGCAGAAACGTGTGTTTTCATCAGGCATCGCGAGAGAAATATCAAAACTTTCTTTCAGTATTATTATCGACAGATAAAAAATATGTGTTATTTCAAATATTCAGTCAGTTACTTTCGATTCGTATATAAAACTAGGATTTGGAATGAAAATCATCTTCATTATTATTTCTTCTGTAGAACCTTCGATCCAAACACTCAAAAGGAAGAAATCACGATTCATTTATGTTTTTCCAGGCCTCATTTCACTGAGACAAATCCTTCAACAGATTCTTGTCTTAGTGAGGACAGTGCAATTGCACAAACAAGTTCTTCGCATTATGCGCAATTCTGATAAGAAGTCGGTGCTCCCTGGCAAAAACTTGTAAGGCAAGGGGTAAAAGTAAGGGTAGACACATCTGCCTAGGTAACCCTCCCCTTGAAAGATATATAACCACCTGGCGTTTGCCACGGTCTGCAAACAAGGGCTATCCGCGGATAAGGCCAGATGTCTTATTTGAATTAGTTTAAGCATATGCCACCACATATGACTTCTTATCAGGAGGCGTTTTGTGGGTGAAGTTCCACTTTGAACGCCAGGCGTAAAACAATATAACCGATTTTCCTGGTTATAAATAATGCGTCCTTCGAAAAGTCATGTGAATGCCCCTCTGGTTCTTTATACCGGCTATGACGTTCACTATTCTTCAGAAGAGAGTTATGGCGTTTGGTTTCCTTCAGTTCAATATCGATAAATTGATAAATAATTTTTTATTTGAGTGGTCCTTTTTCGATGTACTTTGAAAGTATAAATCGAGAGGGCGCTAACAACTTCTTCCCGAGTAGGAAGAGGGGTCTTTGATAACTTGTTTCATGGTTCTCTATCTAACACTTTTTGATTTTGGAAATCGAATTAGCTGTTTTCAAGTACTTAGCTGTTTTATAATCATTTTAAGAAACTACCAAAAAACGGTATCAAAAAAACTATTGAAATCTAACCCCATTTCATTCCAATTGCTGTTCACAGCGTTTACTACTCTCGTCCCGACAATAATGAAGTCTTTCGACAAATTAATCTTCAATCTAATGAAATATTACAAGCACCTCTTTATCTATCTACGAGTTCTGATATGAAGTGCGGTTGGGCATCGTATATACATTTCAGGTGATCTAGTGGGTTCTGAGTTTTCAACCAATGTTGGTATTTATAAAAAATAGGTACCTCTGGTTCTAAAGTGGCTGGATGAGAATTATCGAAACCGGTGAATAGGCAAACGTGTTTCTTTAGAATGACTCGTCTATTCCAGAATTGGGAAATAAAAAAGTGTTGAATATAGAATTGAAATATCTATTAAACACGTCATCACAATACCTCCCCTTCCATTAGAGAAAAAAAAGGAAGCACCCTCTCGGTGACCAGTGATCCAACACTATTGTTTTTCTCATCGAAATGAACTGAAATGATACCTTTTGAAGTGATTTTTTTAAAACATTTTGTTTGTAAGAAGTTGAGAGGGGGAGGACTATTAAGGTCCGTACGAAAAGGAGTAAGTGAGTTATCAATTTATCGTTAGTTTTGATGTATTTTCACTAGTGTGAAAAAAAGAAGAAACTATTATGAAGTTTTTTATCTCTCTCCTTGCGCTTATGCTCCACTTATCACAGTAAAATTGAAATTTGAGTCGAATTTAACGATTTTAATGATTATAGTTGTAAGAACCACGCGTTTCTTATGTATTATATCTTGAAGGTTTAGGAAAGAAGATGATTTGTGATATCAAGAAAATTGCTTCAATAGGTTCTCATCAAGAAATGCCAGTGAATTATTCTCTTCCAGGTTTCAAGTAATGTCTATGAATTCAGAATGTATTTCTCTAAAATAACGTTATCAAATGTAAGACATTGAATCTGTTTGGTTCTGATATAACTATGTGGGCATAACTAGGTACATCTTTTGACACAATGATATAATGAAAATGTGACCAAGCTTAGGAAGTTTCAATTAGTCTTCAGAATATAATTTTAACAAACAATTAAAAATATGAAATTGAAAAAAAGCCACTTTCGATTGCAAACCATGAATCCTACCAAAAACAATGTCTTAACATTTATAACATTTTATAATGTAAAATATGTGGATGAATTCTTAACGATGAACACTTTAAAGTA
Organism: Leptinotarsa decemlineata; assembly: GCF_025532065.1. Lineage (NCBI taxonomy): Eukaryota > Metazoa > Arthropoda > Insecta > Coleoptera > Chrysomelidae > Leptinotarsa > Leptinotarsa decemlineata. The sequence continues at coordinate 2,345,454 of NW_027412588.1, forward strand.
CAATTTAGTTAAATCGAACAAGAAACGAAAATATCAAGTGATGTGCTGCTTAATTTACTCGATAATACTCTAAATATTTCAAAAAACTTTATTTGGAACAGACCAATTGATACCTAGAAACACGAGTGCCCGAAAACACGAAACATTCAGAAGCAGTTTGAAATGATTCACATTCTCAAATTTGAAAGTGCCTACAGGACAAGACTTCATAGTTGAGAAAAAAGGCACAAGACGTTTATGTCGTTTTTTCGATTATTTTTGTTTTGAATATGGGTGTGTTAAGAATATGTGTACCTAATATGTCTGTATTTTATGCTATATTTTACGAAATGAAAAGCTAATTTTTATGTTGGTTCGTTTTTAGGGAATATTAGTATAGAATTTATAAAATTTTTGAACTTTGAAAATGAACAGGTAACTAGTTTAGTGATCTAATAATTTTTATGAAGTTTGGGTAACATGATTAATTTAAAAAACCAATTGTTTTTTCCCGACGTTTAGAGTTTGATTGAATTCTTTTTCGGGGCTCTGTAACAATGAATTTTCATAAACATACCTCCCACAAAACGATTATTATCGTTTCAATTTTACTAGATTTGATGAGTTCTTAGTTTAACTACTCACCGAAAAGTAGTTTCTTCATGTTGATATTACTATTTGAAAAACCATTAAATATGTTAGATACATTCATAAAAAAAATAGCAACATCCAAATTTTCGAGACAACACCAACACAAAACGACATGAAACAAACGAATGGCTTTTATCTGTAATTCTGATAAGGTAGTGTCTGTTTTTTAATCGATGACAGAAAGAAAAAGAATGAAAAGAGGGTAAATTATTCAGGTATTTCATTTATCAAATTGAAATATGCAGTATTAAGGCCATCGACATCTCTTCTATTGTTAACACTATCGCATTTGAGGGTACCCATATATCATTTCGCTACAGAGCCTTTTGGATAAATATATTTCATTATTTTCTTTCTGCCATTGACTAAAAAACAGACACCACTTTATCGGAATCACATATAAAGCCATGCGTTTGTTTCATGTCGTTTTGTGTTGGTGTTGTCTCGAAAATTTGGTTGTTGATTTTTTTATTTTTTTCATATGTATCTAATATGTCTAATGGTTTTCAAAATAGTAATACTAACACGAAGAAAGTACTTTTCGTTGAGTAATTGAATTAAGAACTCATCATTTCTTGTAAAATTGAAACGATAATATTCGTATAAGTTTTGTGGGAGGCATGTTTATTAAAATTCATTGTTACAGAGCCCTGAAGAAGAATTCAATCAAATTCGAAACATCTGCAAGACAACATTTGTTTTTTGGAGAAAATAATGATCCTGTTACCCAACCAGCATTCCTCCTTTGAAAATGAAGTTTAGCACAATCAATTTCTCTACTTAATCACCCAATAATTCAAACTGGTCCAAAAATATTTTCGGAACAGTTGACAACTGAAATTTCCTCTAATAAATTTTTAGTTCAAAAGACATATTGAATACGCTTATAGTAGGTGACTCGTTATTGAATTTAAGATACATTTAGGCACTTCCCTAACCAATTGCAAAGTTTACTGGAAAATTTTCAAACATAATACTTGATACCTTTTCAAATTTCACTGAATGTCACATCACAGAAATACATTATCCATCAGGCATGACCGAAAAATATCCTTGTCTGAATAAAAATTCATATGAATGTTACTTCTCGTCAGAGTTCACAATTCTGTGAATATGAGTTGAATAAGGCATCCATCAAATACAATTCTTTTGAAACTCCTTCGCCCTTCTGTTCCTAAGAAGATTTCTCAAAAGGGCATCTCAATTTTAGTGGCGTGATTCCATAAACCCAAATTATCGTCTTTGTGTATTTCATGAAAAACATCTTTAGCAATTCACAATAATAGATTAACAGATATCAGTGTCGACCATTTGATCGATCGCAATTCGATATTCGAAACGTACACTTTTGTTCGCATTGTATTTGTTGGGGCTTATACTCATCGATTTAAAAGACAATTTATAATCTATAACCAAACGTAGCGCATCTGCCATTCCAAAAAGAGAAAACAAATGCGTTTTGCACTGCCAAATGGCACATATTGGATTACATATTGTGAGATGGTTCTTGAGGTATTATAGACGTGTTTTATGGTCAAACAAATTCATTGTTGGATATATTGTCGGTCAATTTTGGCAAGATTACCCTGCCTGTCCAGATACAAATAACAAACGCCTTAACAATGGATTGTTTTTTATCCGCATTTCGTTATAGAAGACGTTCATTTCTACAGAAAAGTACATGTTGAAACATGGGCCCAGAGAAGTGAAGACAGAAAATCACTCATTATGTTTTATTATTATTGGGCATATTCTAGAAGGCGATCAGTAATGAAAGCATTAGGAAAATATTGTGGCAGTACCTATTGGAAGTTTCGGTATCCAACACGGTTTTTTTTCAATATCAACGAGAAAGAGAACATTTTTGATTTTTATGTAACATTTTGTGAACAGATGAAGCAACTATGTCTGTAAACAATACAGTGGGTTTTCAAAATTGCTTGAGTCATGTTGAGACATGATTTTTAAGAGGAAAATTTTCTTGGTTCGAGACAAGACAAGAGATGAGAATCTCACCTCATCATTCAACTATTATAGTTGCGTTAATGCACGTGGCGATAACTCCGAAACTCAAATGAATGATCAAAATATATATTTTTTATTCGATTACATAATACAATTCAGTTTTAGGGAAAGAAAGTTTTTGGTGTTCTACTTTTCCATCTTTATACAAAAGAATGTGGGAATCTTCTTTGGGAGAGCCGAACACAATTAATTTATTCCTTCCAATGTTGTGAATCCTGAATAGGTATGTCGTAATAGAACAAGCGTGTTCTTGTTTGTATACGTTTATTTGCAATTTCTTGTTATTGTTCAATGACAAACAAAACGAACATTTTCAAGTTCTACTTGTTGTTAATAATGTCTCTATCCTAGCGTATCTCCTGTTCCAACAACAGGAAATTCACATCTCTTACCTCAGATTTTAATTTCATCCCATCCTATTGCTATTCAGATGATTTTATTAAAATGGCCGACCGTTATCGTTTCCGACCATGAATTAGGTATTCTACACGAAATAAGTTACCATTCTAATGTGACTGTCATTACTCGATACGGGGGATAGCTGAAAAGAGCTTTCATTTTATGTTTCAGAATACTTTAGAAATGCTTTCCGGATTGGGATTTTGACTACTTTCGGGAAAGTGCTCAAGATCATGCATACCCATTTAGCCAAAAATATATGAAATAATTTTACGAATACGTATATCGAATGCGTTGACAATACTTGTCACCTGGCTGCTGTGAAGTCACATGTTATATGTTTTCATTCAGTGGTTTTGAACATTTTCAAATTCGGCAGAAACGACGTCACCACCAGAAAACAAAAAATCCTCAACAAATTCGAACGGTTTATCTTCATAAACCCGGTCTTCTTCATAGGTAACTTATTTTACTTAGAATCAAACAATGTACCCTCTGATCAGAGAGCACATTTTGAAATCAAAATCAGTGTGATGATTGTGTCGAGGAAAGACACAGACGTATTGAGAAAAATAACGTTACTATACTACAGGATTTTCTTAGTGAATACCTCCCGGTAAAAAACTAATTACCTGGCTAATACCACGAAGACCATTGAATTATTTCCGACAGGTATCAATAGAAGTTACCTCATAGATGATAGTCTTGCAGATGATTCTTGTCTGTATAGCAGTAAGTCCTCGATGAAGTTACGTCAACGAGATGGATCTTTCACCAGTTAAGAAATCTTTACCCTGAACAAAGGTATCCACGATGGAACTATTTGAGTTTCAGTGTCACAGCTGTTTGGATTAGATTTTGAAGTGCATACCTTTATAAGTTGTATAAACGATACTTGAAATATGCAATATTTGGCTTGTAATAGTTTTTAGTTTTCACATTAGTAGTTTATTTCACTTTCTGAGGTAGATGGTTTTCTCTTGCTGCGGTGTTTGTTCCCGTGTGATTGAACTTCTTGCTTTGTTGCTTGTTGCTAAGTTTATTTGAATCGTTTTATGTTCAATAATGCCATATGATTAGCTTGGTCTTCCAAAGACGAATAATTGGGATATCGCGGATTTCAATTATTTTGGTAATCCGGTATTGGTAACAGTGTTAACATATTTCTGCCGTTTATAAAAATTGAAAATTTTTCTGTTTTTTTTTTCATTGCTTCATTTCAATTTTGTTGTCACATTGCAATATAAACATAACACTTTATATTCTCTAAAACTTAAATTACTAAAATTTGAAAAAACTCATCCAAGCTAGGAGATATTTACTAATTTTAACAAAGATACTTACTCAAATGATTTTAGATCCTGTAATTGCTACCACAACTGGAGAAAACCAGACCCGAATACAACTTGGAGCAAACCTATAATTATTCCTTATTCGAAACTGGAAAACAGAAAGAAACCCTTCGTATCAATACTAATGAATATATTTCTGCGAGTATTCACAACAAATATCGTTCTCTAATCTACTCTGGAGCTACTATTTTACTGAGCAATCTACATTTCATTTTTACTCGTTTGAATTTATAATGAGATATGATATAGAACTTAGAGATCAATGGGTTTGATTTCTCTGAGAACTACTGAATTTTGGTTTCGAATATTTTGATTTCTATATCGCAATTAGTAGAGAAGAAACTCTTCTTCCACCCTCGTAAAATCGATTCGCCTTGCTCATGCGACAAAACAATTGTTATCATCCGACGATGTTCTATAGAAAACCATCGATTGTTATCCAACGATGTCTAATGTGCTCCATAATGGCACAGGATTCATAGCTAACTGCTCAACAGGTCCATAACCCTGATGTCCAGCAACGTTCATTTTTTAATTATAACGCTTCGTGATTGAAATCCGTCATGGCAAATTCGACTTTGTATCAAAATCTTGATGATTATTGCTTTGCTTCCAGCTGATATGCTTCGATTTGAAGTTTAGTACACAATCCCATATTGGAAGTGAGACATATTTTATCCGAAATAAAATGAATTAGTATTGATTGAAATATAGTTTTTTATTTGGAAGTGTGTCAGAAGAGTGGAAAGCTATAACAACACTGATGTAAAAAAATTGCTATTTTTCGAATGGGAAGGTGGTGATTACGAAGGCAAAAACCGGCACATGTGTCATCTCCGAACGTTGCAAAGTGGTTAATGAAACGCAAGTTAAGAACACTGTTACAGTTCTGGTTTGGGAGCGACGCTACGCCAGAGCTTCTATTTTTTCATAAAATGTATGCTTCACTTAATTTTATACAGCGCAAATAATTTTTTGTTTGAATTTTTTGTAGATTGAGAATATGTAATTTCATACAGTTGGTGAAATCAAAAATGAAATGAAAAAAATGTATTATTCTAAGAGACATCTTTGATTATAGAACAAGATAAAATGAAGGTTTTTTCGCTCTGAGATCACTATTAATATTCACAACTGTGTAACGGATGAAATGCAAGAAAAACCTTTTCAAATATTTAGATGCAGTCACACAATTTTTCGAAGAACAATAGTCAAATTAACAAAAATTCAGATCGAATCGATGAATTTTGTTTTTCAGTTTTCGACTATTTTATATTTATTATACAGATATTTGTCTGAACGTTCCAGAAACAGAGAATAATAGTAAAGTGGTGATTGAGTATAAGTATATTTTCAAATTGAAATCGATTTTGTATTAGATATTCAATTCTGGCATTTCAACGAAAGATTTTTCCGTCGCTTTTCTTCACTTTAATCGGTTAAGCCATATACAATGTATTGTTTTGCCCTGCCAGCAACTTCGAAATTCATTGGGAACCATGAAAGAGAGCTAAATTGAATTAAGTTAAGATAAGAATTGTATATAATTTCTCAGCTCTTTTTTTTTGATAAGCGATATTATCGAATTCAATAAGGTAGGTACTGATTATTAGAACATTTTTTATTGGAAAAATACTTTGAATATATGCAGTAGCTTATAGGGTTGAACTGAAAAGTTGCGCCTTCTATACGTGTATATAAAGTTCTTCATTACAATTTTTATATTTTTCAGATTGTCGAAAGTGAAATACCCAAAGGAGGTCAATAAAAACTGATTTTCCTCCACAGAAAATTACTTTCCTTCATTATTGAAATAAACTGACATACACTATGTGTAATACAAATAATTCCTCGATTTTACATGTTACGGATATAGTCATGCGATAGTTTATACTCAGTTCAATATACTTCAATACCAAACATCTGGCTTTGAATGTTTTTGATGGAAATGACTTTTCCCAGTAGCAGGACTGCAAAATACATTTAAATGATGATTCAGTTCGAAATTGAAAATTCATTTTCGTCTAATGAAAAATATAGGTAACATAGAAATTTGATTTGATGGAAACAATAAGTTTACATTTCGTTATTATCAACAAACACATCAGTGCTTATGTTTATACACAATTTTACGGAGCTCCGGAGCTTCAACAACTGATAACCTCGTCATTTCTTCACCGAATTCTTAATGACTGACAAGTGCCTTACACTCGTATATCAGGTCAGTGAGTTGATGATGAAATTCGGCCCTCACTGAATAGAAATGATTGTGTGAATAACATTTACATACATCGTTATTCATTAAAAGATAGACATAGGTACCTATCATGTGAACATTTCAATCAGTGGTGGAAAATAAGAAATATAATCAGATATATCAACAAGTTATCTCTGTCTTGAATCAAGTCAACGCCCACTGTCACGGAAGAAAACCTACCAATACAAACAGGTGGAAGCAAGCACCTTGAAAAATGAAAGCCCGACAATTTCAGCACTCTCTACCGCACTGAAGATCGCATTGGAAATAATGTAGAATATGTTCAGAATCACACAAATAATATTTACCGATCAGGAAATGTATTATCAATACAGGGCATTTCATCTAAAACTTCAACAAAAAATATCTATAGACATATAGATAATATATTTCAATTCTACAAACGGTAGTGCGAGTTAAGAAGATTGATTTTAAGTTGGTGAAAGTCAATTCAAATTTTTTGATATTCCAACCAGGTGTTGATGAAAACGGTTTTTGAATTGACACAAATTCATCAATATTTTCGAAGTTAGTATTTTTTTAAGTGCGCCCTTTTCGAAATACACGATATTCGAAAACTAAAATTTTCTATAAAATTTCTGAATAATCGAATATGCTTTATTTATTTCCATATCATCTCTAAACTGAATGAATAATTTGGAATAGTTAGGAATGTTGAACTCAGATTAGTGATGTGAAATCAGCTACACTGTAGAAAGCCAATAGAATTTCATGAAGGAATATCAATACTTTAAAAGCTTCAAGAGGAAGATTAAATAAGTTTAATCTTCCTTTTGGAGATGATCACTTGGTGATCGAAACACGTGTCGAGGTGTTAAAAATAACGATTTGGTGTAGGGATAGAACTCCACTAATATTTATTACTATACCAAAGGGTCCAAACAGTGCATCATAAGTATATTGCTTGGCTCTCTTAATTTCTTCGAAAGAGGTATATGAAGGTGGTCCCAGAAGTACCCGGCCTGACCTAGAAATAGCGCTAGGTGTTTGAAAAATATCACTGTATTAGAAAGTACACAATCTGTAAAACATATGTTGTTTAATATTTGTTTGGCAGCCATCAACAACGAACGTTTTTGATGAATTTGTGAAAATGAACCGTTGCAACGTTTGAGTTAAGAAATCAAGTAAAAACTGCCGCAGTTGGCTGAGAAAAAAATGTTGTTTCATCAAGACAATGCACCATCTCACAAATCCATTATCACAATGATCAAAATTAAAAAATTAAATTTTGAATTGCTACCTCATGCACGTATTCGCCAGATTTAGCCCTCTCGCATTATTTTTCCTCTCCAATAATGAAAAAATGGCTCAGTGGTCAAACATTTTCCAACGATGAAGAAGTAATGTCAGCATTTAATGGCTATTTTGAGGAGCAAGAGAGATCTTATAATTAAAACGATATAGAACTCATTGAACGTCGCTGGAAAAAGTGTGTTGAGCTGCAAGTAGATTAGGTTGACAAATAAATACTTTTTTTCCAAAATGTTTGTGTTTTATTTTTTCGGCCGGGTTCTTCTGGGACCACCCTCATATATAAGAATTTCACTTCAAAAGGAATATTTTTTTGGAGATCGAATTTTTTTCAATACACTCCAAGACATCATTTTTCTAAATAAATGAATCTACAGGGGATCAAATCTAACATGAGCTCTCAGAGTGCCTTGAGGATGTTTTTGTTTTTATACATCAATCTCAGGAAATAGATTGATAGTCCCCAATGTATCCAGATATTACAGTACTTTATGTTGTTTTAAGGGTTATTTAAAAAAAAGGTTTGAGGAAAATAAAGAATTGAATTAGGTACGGAATTAAAATAAATTCTCTGGAAATTATATTAAATGAGATGAAGGAATGTGAACTATATTGCGAAACCAATTTCGAATTTCATATTTAATTTAAAAGAAATTTTGTTGAACATAGTTCATTGAATTTCGTTACTTGTAATATTATTATTTGAAATGGAATATTTTTTATGCTATGAAAAATGACTAGCTGATCAATTTTTAACTGAAATCCATATTAAATGCCTTCCAAATGTAATATATCTATGATGAAAATCACATTTCACAATAAAAAAGTCACGAATTGTGCACCAATTTAGCTGCCCAGATACAAGTGAAAGAAGTTATCAAAAGCAGACATACGCATATTTGAGGTTTCATTTGTTTAAGTTGTACTGTTTGGACTGTGAATAAGTAATTGTATGATTTGAAAGGGTTATATTTTTAGGAGTGATTAATTTTTTGGGAAAGAAAGTTTTTGGCTTTCTACTACTCCATCTGATACAAAAAAATGGATGAGAGAATCTTCCAAAGAAAGGAAGGATTAATCAATTTGAAAATAAGTAACTCTATACATGGATGTGTAGATCATGCAAAGAAGTAACTTTCAGACACAAACTGAAAGAAAGTCCTCCTGAAACAGCTACTTTCATATAAACATTGAATTACACGAAAGAAAAAATTCTTTCGAAACAAATACTTCTATATGAACACTGAATTATACAGAAGATACTTTTCTCTATTCAGTGTGTATATCGATATACAAAATATAAAGTATCTTTGATAGTTACGATAATACTCATAATTTGTTCAATTCATGACCTATTTATTTTGTAGAAAATCATACAGAATAAAGAATGAAGAAAAAAACTTTTGTCTACTTTTCACTAAGTTTATTATTTGTTACGACTGGTTTCGATTTATTGGACCATTTTCAAAATGATCTAATAAATTGTGTGTGAACTCTGAACGTGTGTACTTTCACCATTCTCCTTCGCATTTATTTTCAGTCGACAATGCGACAGATAAACAAATTTCCCCATGATCTATATATTTGGAATTTCGCGATGTAAGATGTATCTAATTAAAATAATGAACACGAGATTGATAGCGCTTTCCGTTTCCTTTCTATTGTCATTTTTATCTCTTCTGGGCGAGCAGTGCTAAAAATGGATTTTCTTGCAGATAAGAGTAATCGGCTGCATCCCACAATGTAAATAATTGTGAGTATGCTTATTAGTTTAATTAAAAACATGACCAATAAATGGAAAATATATTTGTTCAATATATAGATATAGCTACTGTGTCAATCAATATGGATTGAACTTTTTACTACAAATTTGATGAATTATTTTCGTTCAATGAATGCTTCTACTGCAATGAAGTGAAATGATTTCTTCTTCGATATTTCTTGGAACAATCAACACTTACTTGTTTTCTGAAAGCTATGAACAACCCAGTAAGATACTTTCTTGAGTATATCTAGAAGTAATTGACAGTTCCTATTATTACTGTGTCAACAGTGAGTAATAATTCATTTTTCAGCAGTAATCTTCAATTTCTATAAAGACTAATTCACTGAATTCATTATTGATAAAACATTGTTATATGTATTATGAAGAATTTATTAATTATTAATACATTTCGATCTGGTGTTTCGTGCTCATAAATGATATTCTTGACAGATAACTTGATGCGAACACTCATAATTACCCAATTATTTGTTATGAACTGATTTTACTTAAAAATACCGAAGAAATGTTTTTACTTGTTCTGTACAGTGCTGCACAAAAATATTAATGGAAAAAAAAATAATGATTTATGGTGATCAAAACGATAGTTGAAACAACCCGTATTGAAAGAAAAATAACGATTATTCAGCTATCAATATCAGTCGCACCCATTTGAAATATTTTATTTTGATGTGATAGTTTTGTATTACTCATATATGCATAACGCAAAAAGTAACCTCAAACCACAAATCAACTGGTGTTATCATTTATTTTACCGCATTGTTAATATGATTATATCTGTTGGGAACTGCAAATCGGGTAATCACGGAACTCCGTATTGCTCACTATGTTATATTGTTTTTTTTTTGTTAAGGAAAGTATCAAGAGGTATATTACATTACTGTTCTCAAATTAATGATAGTGCTTCTATTATTCGTTTCAAACAAACGGCTCAAATGATATAATTCAAATATATGTTAAATGACCATTTCAAATGATCATTCAAACATAACGGTAGTATCAGGGGTATTTACCAAGACATTAGTTTCCATCATAAAATTGTTTGTAAAACTCAAAATACTTTTTAACAATTCGAAATGTACTCACCATATATTCGAAAGGGGGGATGATAAGTTTGTTTCCATTTACTTGATCTGAAACAAAGTAAATATAGGTAAGTTGTGCTAATCCGAAAGGTATAAACATCAAGCAAACGCACAATGTTTCAATATTGGGAAATGCTTCAAATTAGTATTTTGATCAATAACTATCGATGCATTCATGAAGACGCAATATATGATTTTTGCTTTTGTCAACGGCGTTACTGTACAACCATGTCCTTGGTTGACTTTAATTTGAATTCTATTTGTTCATGATATGTGCTGTAAGGGAAGACATTATCTAAAATTTACATTGGTAAGTGATCTATCAAAATTCACAGCTTAAAAAATGATAACTGAAGATACGATGATACCCATGCTCATTTTTATGTACAACTACATGTACATGAAAATTAGCATAAGTATAATAATGTACAACTGCTTGTTCTGTATAATTTTGTATCAATAAAACCAGATTTCCATCACATTTTTCCGTTCATTTTTTATGACAACTTCCCAATATACCAAATGACTACAGGCGTTTCATCTATTGCAAAATAGAATAACTTTGGCAGGAATATTCACTTTATCCCAACAGAAATATTCAGATTACTGTTTCCACCTTATCTAACATTGTGTAAAACTTTGATAACTTTTTTGCTACTTTCCTGATCTACTCATTCAATACTCACTTCAGATGAGTGAACAGATTTTCACGGCTTTCTGGAGTGTATACATGAGAACAGATTAGTTTCAATAAGAGAAGAGATCCCAAGTGACAGTGAACAAGCGAAAGAATTATGGTAATTATGGAGTGCATTTGAATTAGAGTGTTCAGTTGTCATTTGAAATTATTATATGCAGTCAATGAATCAAAAACCCATTCATTATAGCCCAATCATTGGTGGTAAAATTAGGCGACACTGTATAATTTGCGACTCTGCACAATTTTGGCAAACAGCAAAGATTGGCACAAAAATTTGGCTATGGGTTCTACTTACCCTCGTTTTCAAAGGTGACCCTTTATCTTTTATATTGCTTTTACACTGTAGGTGGATACTACCTCCTCATGGGGGTAAAAATATTTCATTGAAAATAATATCGAAAATGGATAGTAAACTAATTCAATTAAGTTTTTCTGGAAGTCAATACTGCTTATTCGCGAGTGAAAATGTCATTTTTCTAGAGAAACCTCCACGATATTTTTCAAAGTGCTTGAAATAATATTCTTTTTATTTTTTTATAAGATTCTCTAGCTTCAAAACTGAGCAAGTTATGATGGAAATAATCTTGATTCCAACTTGTTCGGCGACAATTTTTTTACCACCCCTAATAAAAATAATTCAACCATGTACTTGTAATACGCTGTGGGAGATCAATCGGTTGGAAGTGCTATAATTTCTGAAAAAAAGAGATTGTAGTGAAAACAGCATTTTTGTAATTCTGCAAAAATTGCTTTTTCTTCAAAATAACTCAAAAATGAACTACTGCAAAATAGATGAATACACATTATATTCATAGATAGTTACGTATCATTAATAATTTTTCAGTTATTTCGAAGATAATGTAGCTTTTTGTGAAACTATAAAAATGTTTTTGGGAAAGAAAGTTTTTTGGCTTTCTACTACTCCATCTTGATACAAGATACAAGATCTTGATACCAGTGAGGATGGCAGTGTTCTATGTAAGAGCAATTTGTTACCATTCATTTAAAGTAGAACTCATATGAATGATATCTGATTTTTATTCCACAACGAATGTTTGAAATACAAACTGAGTAGAGAAAATTATCTTCTGTATAATTCAGTGTTCATATAGAAGTATTTGTTTCGAAAGAATTTTTTCTTTCGTATAATTCATTGTTTATATGAAAGTAGTTGTTTCAGGAGGACAGGCAGATGGGGCGACGATAAACCTGTTGTTTGTTGTAGGCTTCAGCTTAGTTTGAGAAATGATACTCTGACGGAATTCGATTTTCAATTATCGGAAATCATCGACTTCATGTTGATGATATACACTACCTTGCACTGAGGAGTGGCCAAACAGCCAGAAACCGGTCTGCAAGTGTGTTCCAATAATTGAAAATCTATTGCGGCAATAACTTTCTATGCAGGAATAACTTCTGTGAAGAATCCTGCACTGACACCTGTCGGATTTAATCCAACGCCCTTCGTGGTATTAGCCAGGGGAGTAGTTGTTTTCTGATAGGTGTCAGTCCATTAACCTACTGTGTAGGTAGTTGAGACGGCCTGAACGAATTGTTCTTAGATAATTTTATTTATAGCCAGTCTTCAAGTATGCCCACTGATTATATGTGAAAATCTTTTGTTGTCATCCAAATAACACTTGTCCGTAGTTTGCTGAATTTTTATGTACATAAATATTCGATGTTTCTGGAATAATTTTTTGTTTTTCTAACTGATAAATCGTTTTTTGAAAACGCACATTACATTTTAAGAATAGATTTCTCAAAATTAACTAGGAATATTTTTCTTTAGAAATTAATATCATTGAGAAAGCAGTTCATTATGAAGTATTCACTCAGTGGTTTTTCTACTATTCAGTTGATTTTGCTGAATATGTGGTCAACTATATTTACAGTTTTCAAACCGATTTTCTTGAAAATCAGAATTAGGTAAATACATACCTACATAAGAAAATCTGGAATAACCCGAAAGAAGTAGCGGAAAATGATTAGAATGTCGATAATATTCATATCACTATTGACTTTATTCGACGCAATTGCCAAATTTATAGACAGACTGATTCCATAATGTTGCTATATGAATCACAATAAGGAAAATAACTTCTGAAGAATTGTGGTATAAGTCTACTCATTCACGGCATTTTTTCCAGAAACCAATACTTCTAAATATGTGAGAAATGGCCAATACTTGCTGAAAATTCATAACGTTTTCAACGAATACTTCATTGAGATTTTCACTTATACATAATATCAAGACGTCTGAGGAAGCTATTGTATGGTGAAACACGTTTTGTGATTTTCTGAACTGTTCAGAGAAAATCCCACATTAAAGCGTTACTGTAGTATATACTTCAAAATATCTACAAATGGCATACTTTCTTCAGCATCATACGACATATATGAAATTATTTGCCGAAATTGTTAAATACCAAGTAACATTATCTAGTGACTAGATATGGACTAGATTCTAGTCCATAAATTGTTTCCACTGTTTATTACCATGAAAAGTCGGAGGTACGAATACAGGTAACTCTGAAAATTATTAAAGGTTTTATCTGAACTGCTTAAGCAATAATTGTGGGAGAAAAAAACAGATCACATTTTGGAACACTTCCAACGAATATTAAACTTCAATTTCAGGGGCGTAAATTCACTCAATACCTTCCTCTGAAAGAATAACAGTTATCCACCCACCTATTCCGTTACTATCTTTTTCTAACTACAGTTCAGCTTAATTCCAATGTGAAGTCCCAGATAAGATACAAGCCACATGGCTTGAGTTTAATGATACTGATAACGACCATCTGAGTTGTTGTAAAAAACATACCAATGAGTAAATCTATTTAATTTCAGTTGATGGTTGGGAAAATATGAATTTGATTTGAGGTTCTAGATGTAACTGAAAGGTGATTTTTTGACTCAAATCTTATTTTGATAAATGATGGAATCGGCCGATACTTGATGAAAATCTATAACGTAATCCAGTACATCACCAGAAGGTAATCCACTTTTTTATGAGATTTCCACTAAACAGTTTTACAAAAACGCAACACGTGTTTTGTTATACAATACCTTCTTCAGGCGTGCCTTTTTTTTCATTTCGTATCGATTAGGTACGTTGCAAGTTACATCAAGTTGTGCAATATTTCATTATATTTTTTAAGGACTTGGCCGATACTTGATGATGATCGATGGAGCACGTATTAAAAAATAGTTTTCATTATGACACTTTCACATGAAACAACAAAACCAACATAGCTATCTGTTATTATAATTAGAAACTCCAGTCGAATAGGTACATCAATTATTGCTACGGATAATTAAAATAAAAAAGAATTAGAAATGAATTTTTTGTTAACCTGTGGTCAATTCCATACAGATAGTATCCCTGAAAAGTAGAAATTTGTGCGATATGTTGATTAATAAGGTGTTGTATTTTACCATATGCTTTCTAGTATAGATCTGAAATACTTTTGAAAAGTCACTAGATTCATACTGTTGATACCAAATCTGCACATGAACGATTCCACAAGTCTCAAGTAACTCATAATTGACAAAAAATAAGAAGTACGTTTTACCAAAATATTCAATAACTACTAATGGAAGGCCAATTTTGGTAATATCTTGTTTAGGAATGAATATCCGAAAAACGTTCAAAAATTCAGAAAGAATTTGTTTATGTAATTTTTCATAAAAAGAGCCTGAGTTGGTAATTGTTCAGAATTCACATTCACTTTCAATCATAGATATTTCTCAAATAAATTTTCAAAAATTATTTCACTTTATTGAACTGAATTCGATGAGGCTATCAACTTTTAAGAGTTACGAAATATCACTGATGGAAAATTTGAATTTGAAATTTTTTTTATCGAAGTTGATAATAAAATGAAAAAAATCTATTTGGTTTTTTCACAACAAATGTTTCCATTTGAGGAACATTTTTCATGTTTGTACAGTTAAATCAAAATAGTGACAAAAATATTTCGTCTTTGAATTCACGATTAGCTAATGAACCTAACCTATAATGAAGTATATATAGGTTCATTATAAAAATTATTTACATAACTGTTTTCTTACCAACTTTATTTTGAATATCTAAGTGGTGCTTAGTATAGTTTTTTCAATTTACTACCGAACAGTATGAAAGAATAGTTTCAAAACAGAGTAACGGTACAGTGACAGTGATACTCAACTCAGTTTCAACATCGAATGAAATTTTCACCAGATCAAAGATGCTGTCTTTCAACGCGCGTTTCACTAACCAATTTGGCATCATCAGGTGAGGAGGAGAGGAGTTTTAGTTATCCCCTGATGAAGCCAACTTTGTTACCGAAACTCGCGACGAAATACAGCTTTTTTTTTCTGGCGAGGAAAAAATGTTTCTCATACGTACAATTTCCACCTTAACATGAACATTTTTTTTTATTTCACAATCATTTATACACTTTCGGAAAAAAAATTGTATAATTTATTTTTATTGATAAATGTTCAAATGCCAAATTATTTTACGTAAATTTACATTCGGCATTGATAAAAGAATGAGTAAAATAATAGTACAAATAACAAACTGTGAACAGTGTGCCTTTGCCACGGTTAATGTTTATTGTTCGAGTACTTTCTGTCTTGATTCTGTAGTTTTCTCAGTGAGATGCCGCATTTGAGCGAATTAGTTTGTGTTAAAATTGTTACTTTAGTCAATGAGGATACAGACAAGAAGATATTGCACGGAGATTGCATATCCATCAATCTATTGTTTATCGTATTGTGAAGCGATACAATGAGACTGGGGAGTACAAAAAGCGGCCTGGTCAAGGACGTAAGAGATATACAACGTCAAGAGATGACCAATATTTGAAAATTCAATCTTCGTACGCTTACAGCTCCGCATCTCAGAAACGATTTACTGAGCACAAGATAGTTTAACATTAGTTCCAAAACAGTAATGAGAAATTGGTTTGAATCCAAAACGCCTTCTCAGAGTTCCTAGGCTTCTCCCACACCACAAATCTATACGGTTATAATTTGCAATAGCCCATGTCAACTGAAATGAACATCGGTGGGAATTTTTTTTTCACATATGAAACAAGAAAACACTTATGGAAACCAGATGGACATGGTCGAGTATACAGAAGATCTGGAGAATGTTTTGCAGAATGTAATCTGCAAAACATTCATCAAAGTTAGCTTTGATAGTGGTCACATTATGTTGTGAGGTGGCATTTATTGGGGCAGTCACACCGAGCTGATATGGGCGAATTTAAGAATTAATGCTAGCTGGTACATACGCAACATCTTTGAAGAGCATGTTTTACCTTATGACGGCTTCATCGGTTACGACAATTTTGGGTTAATGCATGACAATACTCGTGCACATGCTGGAAGAACATTCACCCAGTATTTTGAAGTTGTTGGACTTGAGGTAATGGAGTGGCCACTAAACAGTCCTGACACAAATCCCATAGAACATAGTTAGGACATTCTAAAAAGTCATATACGGGCACGAAATCTATCTTCTATCTCAATTGTGGGATTTAGAATTGCTGCACAGGAAGAATGGAATCGAATTCCACAAGAAACCATCAGAGACCTTTGGCGGGGTATGCCCATGAGGATGCAGGCTATCGTTAGAGCTAGGAGAGGAAACACTGAGTAATGAACTGTTATTATGTTGCCTCAAAGAACTTTAATTTTGGTCGTCATTTTGCTTGCTCTAAATAAATATTATTACCAAAACTAGTCCCTTCCATTACTTCTTCTACAAGTGTGTTATGAAGTTTCAATATCTGGATTATTTAGTAATCAATAAACGTTAAACACTTCAGCATATACCATACAGTAATGAAAACTGCATAGAGATTCAGACTAATACAATTTAACATGAAATCAAGGCTTAAAATAAAATATGCAATATTGTCGTCTGTGGGTATAGTTTTTAAGTAGATTTTCTTTCTAGACATATTTAATTGTTCATCGGTTCTGTAGTGTATTGTAGCCTCTAAGTATTAACGGTAACCTATCAGATTGACATTCAGAATATTTAATTTTGTATTCAGATTCATCGTTATTTAAAAAAATATGTCACCAAATTCTGGAGAAGTTATTATATCGCAAATTAGAATTTTCAGTCTGTATTATTTCCATTTGTGATTGTCATTCAAATTCCCAAATCATGTGTTCCAATTGCATAATTAAATTCAATTTCTGTCGAGTAACTACTTGCTGGTTTTGAGAACTGAGAACATCTCTAGAAACACTATACGCTTTTAACATAGGAACTACCCTAAATTTTCCTAATGGGGGAATTCCCACAATGATAAAGTAGTAAAGTTATCTTTCAACCTGATAGTAATCGCATGTTAGGAGGTAAGACCTCATTTACCTTAGCTCGGACAAGTTTTGTCTTCTGAGGGTTGTCGTTCGTAGGAAGGCGATAGCTGGTTAACGCAAAATTAATTTCAAACAATTCTGTTTCAACAGAAATTCCGTTTTACAACATTGTTTTTCCTAACAAAGGTATTTGATCTTTCAGCACCTGAAAGCAAATTGTTCAACTTAAGTGAGAATCTGACATTCTTTTCTACAAACTTTGATTTACAAAACGAAATGTTTGAAGTATTCTTCATGGGAACAATATTTACGAGATGCCGCTCTACCTGGATAACTATATGTGCAGGTACTAAGTTAACCACATATCTCATTAGGATTAGTCCATCAAATTGTGTTGAAGTTAGTAATTCGTCGTAATATAGCTGCAAATGCAATATGTACATTAGCAATTAGTGGGGTGGCAGCCAACGATTAGAGTAAGTCGCGTGCGCGTGCGTAGCTGAGGCGGCGATACGTATGCATTTCCGGCCCGGATGTGTCCACCGGTAATTGCAAGTAACGCAAAGTAAAAAAAATATACGGTCTAAAGGTGGAGGTTGCGAAATTTTCCGGAGAAATTTGTTGGGAAATTCCTGAATGTCTATTAAGGGTTCGAATTTCAACTGATTAGTCTAGTTGTAAATCTTGCCGAGTTGAAAATTATAATCTAATAAAGGAACGGTTCAAATCTGTTGAGTACTCAAAACAGTTATGTCTCTATTAAAAATATTTCAACAAAACTGGCTAACAGTTTAATAAGATGCGTTCACAATTTTTTCCTAATTCTCATTTTGAAAAAGTCGCTAAATTACTTTTTACTTGCAAAATGCTGCAGTAACTATGTATATCTTGTGTTTTGATTGTATAATTCGAAACAGATTTTGATTTTTCTAGTTGAAAATATATAGTCAAAAAAGTACTGAATACCCATGGACGTTGGCACTTTCAATTTATTGCGATCAAGAGATGACTTCCAAGAAAAAAAAGTCGAATAGCAATTGAAGGCGAACCCAATTACGTAATCAATTATGGCAATATATGCTAAAGAGATCTCGTTACAGAGCTCTCGTTACAGAACGTTGAAACTTGCAACTCAAACATTTTGACATTTTATCCGAACGAATGAACGAAAAAATTGAATTTTACAAATTCTTACCTGAAAATGCTAACGAAGAAACTGAAATTACACAGAATAGGTAACGAATATATATAAGAGGGAAAAGAACAACATAACAAAATCAAAAGCAATTTGTATCTTGGTCTGATTATCGTCACTTGGTGTATTATTTTCAAAAATGAGCGTAGGTACTTATATTTTCTTAGTTTCATATCATTAATTATATTGCAGCTTGTCAAATCCAGAAAGAGACTTGATAATTTCTGCTCTCTCTTTCTCTCTCTCTTTCGCTAGTAACGTACTAGCGAAAGAGTCACAGAGCAGAAATTCTCATGTCTCCTCCTAGATTTGACAAGCTGCGCTACTGTTAAAAACAATCAACTAGTTTTTGCATTGAACACGTCTGAAGGAGCTATTGTTCAGTGAAACACGTGTGGCTGTTTTTTAACCCTTTCATGAAAATCTCACGTTAAAGTCTTGCATGGTATTCCAAAAAATCTTCCAGGTATACAGATACATATTTATTTTATACATATATTTCACATCTTAATATTCTTATTGAATTTACAAATAATGTTGACCATTGAGCGAATAACGAAAAGTTAAAAAACGAACCAAAATTCAAACAAATTACCAATAATTTCAATTCCTGAATGCTATGCTAGTTCTTGGTAGTACTAGAAATTATGTAAATTGATGTTACTTTTAAAGCATCACGTATACTTCAATAAAAAAAATTGAATCAAACTATCTTGTGAGAATTTACAAATTTTTCTCTCGTTTCAAATTTGTCATCATTGGTCTCCCGGAGCAATTATCTATTGTTTGAATGGAAGTTATTTCAAGACTGGAGTGTTTGTTCTTTGATAGAAAACAATTTTCATTAGTTTCGTTTCTCGATAATAATTATGTTCGATCAAATAATTTTGATTTTTGAAATCAGCATGGTTTTTTGTTGACTTGACATAGAATATATTCAATTAGTGGAAAACCAGATCTACAATTTTTTCAATAAACATTTTTTTGTTAATAAGAAAATGTAACTGAATAGATGATGAAATATCCAATTGTACTCGTTTTTGTCACAATCCCTATTTATTTTGAGTAACTGTTATACTTAGTACTAAAATTCTATGAGGAATAAGAAATGCTAAGAATCATAACAAAATACAGGGTGCGTCTTGAAAATATTGAAAAAAAATTTTTTTTACGATTTTGACTGATAGTTTCTACTCATCCTGTATAAAAGCAGTGAAGAACAAAGTGGAGGTATATGGTGGAGACAATAAATAATAAAATCTAGAAATACCCTTTTTTCACTATAGAAACTTTGTAGTAAAATGAGCTAAATGAGGTAAAGCAATGTACGTCATTTATTTATAGTATTGTTCGAAATTAATTTATTTCTATATGTCTCTACCTATGCAATGAAAAATGCAATGATGAATAGATATAATGATTTCATAAATGCATTTATTTTTTTCTGAATAATGTTTTACAGTATTTTCTACAAACGCAACAGAAAACTCGATAATAATGCTAATCCAGCGTTTCTGAAGGTTAAAAAAGGTCCACTATAAGAACAAAATAGTTATTTATGTATCTGGTTTTACTGAGCTTTTCAATAAAATATTTCAGGAACCAATACCTTAGGTTGAATGGGTGGAATAACTTTCACGAAAATTAAATGTGGAAACATTCGAATTGAATACCTTTTGTTCACAAACAATGTGGTAGAGGCAAAGATTATATTTCTCTACTCTGTGGTAGTGGTTACTTCTCCGATCCATTCATTTCCCAGCATTTCAAATTACTCCGGCAACCTCCAGAGCAACTAATTCAAGTCTTTTATCGATTAAATTTAGAGCGGTTGCCTTATGCGTATGCAACCAAACATACTCGTCCGTAGACAACGTCACTACTTTTAATTCTTTCTTCATTCATTTACCGCACCTTACCGACCATGTGTTGACACTACACCATTGCAAACCTGTCAAGGCAAGCACGTGACTTTTGCCTTCGCTTGGTGTGTATGTATCGCAAACTCCACGTGTTGATCACGTGAGCAGAAGCGTAACATTTAATGAGCAATTGTGCGGGATACCACAATTAACCATAATGTGTAAACTAGTGACCAAATTATGTACATAGAGTGGGGGTGTCATTGATGTCCACTGTCGATTGATATAGTTCATGTATGTTTAGCAAAATACATTAGCGTTTATACATATATATGCATGTGTCTGAACGCCCGAATTTTGTGAAAGGTTCATCAACGTTGGATTAGAAGTGAGAATAATCAATCGTTTCGAGCTCTGTATCTTTCAAATACTCATATTGTTGATTCGTTCGAATGTATATCCACATAAAGAGTACTCAGGTACCTACTTCAGGTTCATTGCTTACCATTTCTAGCATTATTATTGTCAAAGTGTATATTTCAAATACGTTTTGTAACAATCAATGTGAGCTTATCACTTTGTAATGATACAAATCCAATTAGTGATATGAATTGCTACTATTTCATAAAAATATAAAATTGTAAGAATAAGAAAAAAAGCTGTGACACTTCAATTACTGAATGAAAATGAATATTACTGGAGTTTCATCCCATCACCAAACCGTTATTTTAACACCTAGACACGTGTTTCGATTACCAAGTGATCATCTTCAAGAGGAAAGTTAATCTTCCTTTGTCGTATATTATGTCAGGCTTTGAATTATTCTTTCGAATAAGTTATTGTCACCGTTGCTGAAAAAACATTTTATTTTGGTATACGAAAAACGTCAACTGGGTTGGTGCAAAGGCATTCAATGACGAGTAATCTAGACGACAAGTTACATATAGTATTGATGAAAAACTCATGAAAACTGGTTCTGTAAAAATAGAAAACGCAAAGCTCTTCGTTCATCGACGAGTAGTATAGGAGGATGTTCAAATAGCTACGACCAAGAAAATATCAAAGTATAATTTAGTGAAACCATTAGCAACCTTTTATCGAACCATCCGAAAGTATTAGTGATCATTTGCTTCAGTAACGAGTGTATATTTTATGGAAATGTATAAGTACACATACAAGATTGTAGGTATTGGTAAGGTAACAATCTTCATATCACTATGAAAACCCGTAGTCAGACTCTTGAGAAATTCAGGCAGGATCTCGTATTTTTTATCAATAATGATGATGAACTGAAGGATGGCAATTATTTCAAGCTGTGGTTTCGAGAAGATAGAACACCATCCACTTGGAAATCATCGATATGCAAGAAAATTGATGTTTTCATATTGCATAGAACGGCGTGCTCAAACTCTTGACTCAATTCATCTGGATTTTCATGGGACCAATTAGAAGGTAAAATCTATCAAAGACAGGAAGATTATCTCGATTGAAAAGTGGAATAATAATTATCTCATGAACGTCTGAAACAACTTTGAGTTACGGCTGTATCTATGCATTGAAATTAATGATTCATATTCTGAACAATTCATCAAATAGATGAGGTGGAAAGTGAAGCTGTGAATGTCGCGTTCTTCATGAAAATATTTAGGGTGGGAATTTTTCATTGGGAAGCCCCATACAATGTTCAATACTCAGTGAAAATGCCTAAACTATTAACTCTTTGTATGATATTTTAATTCAAAAATAAATAGTAAAAAATAGATATCTTGTAGATGAAGCTGAAACTTTTTTACTCATTTACTATTTCCTTATACAAAAAAAAGGAAAATAATTATCGAAATTTGTTCACTTTTTCCTATTTTTCAAAAAAATCAGAATATTCAGTTCTTAAAAACAAAACAAACTACCGTTTTTTTGAAAAAAAGTATCGGTTTATATTCTCATTTCTCTCTTTTTTTATTTTCGTGAAACATGATTCTATAGATAATATAATGGACTTTTATAAGAATATTGATATTAATTCTCGACTGAAATGTTGCGTGAAACTACTCCTTTTGAAAATTAACGTTTTTTTTTCGAATTTCCGTTTTATTTCCTGAAAGGAAGACATCGAGTGTAGGCAGTTTTGACACCCCGTATACCAAATTTATATTGTGAAAAACCGAAAATATTTGTGGAACTGATCATTTTGTGCTCGATTCAGTTTAAGAAAAATTGTCATTTCAATCCATCAATAATTGAATTTAAATGACTGACAAGTGCATTATGTAAGCTTTGGAAAGGGAAAGTCAAATATAGTTCAAATTCTTCAATGCGACTAAAAAGTATTCATTGGGTTATTGTCCTCTATATACCCTATAGTGAATCGTATTATTCAATACATGAATAGTTCATTGACTATGTAATAATCGACATATTCAGTAGTCCGTCTGGCCCTAGGTCAATGTCAAATATGTGCTGATAATTAATGTTTAATTGAAAATGATATTATAGTGTTTGATGATTAGTCCAGTTGGGATCGCTGAACGACGTTTTGTAGGTTTGTTCCTTGTGAAATTTTTTTGCATACATATATATTTTGGCGAATGTGCTGGGTTTGTGATGAATTAAATAATTCAGTATGAAATGAATTTGAAAAAACTATCCATCGGTACTATACTTAAATTGGTAAGGATGTTTTCTCCTTTCTTCTCTTACGTTTTGCCTTATTATAACAATGAGCTTCTCATACATTTTTTTGTTATGGGAACTGTGCATCCGAAAAAGTCAACAAAGAATTGGAAACCAAACGATGTAGTTGCTGCTTGTAACAATCTCACCTCTCGATAAAATTGCCTTTGTTACCGTGAATCATTGAGCAGTAACCTAATTTTATGATTTTGGGCCTGTTTAATAAAATTTGGTTTGTCACATTGAGTTTCGTGACAAATCATTTTAAACAAATAGTCACAGTATTTTTTTTATTACCACAAAACTTCAGGTCTTCAACGGACGAAATTCAATACAATCTTTGAACCCCTATTTTTCCCCCTTGGGAGTGGAAAATCCTGTTTTCCTTTCTTGATGCCTATTTAGGGTATACAAAGAACCTACCTACCTAGGTTCAGTAGCTTCGGCTTGTACCTTAATATAAGAGGTAGTAATTTATATTTTTACTTTAAAAATACAGTAACTTGAAACATATGCTAACAGCACTCAGTGTAGAATAGCTTCGAGAATCGAGTTACAAAGAAATTTGCAAAATTAACACAATCTTCAACGACGTCTGCCCTCACGCGTCTGCCTGCGTTCTCGGTGATGGCGCTTCACTGCTTAGACCGCCCCTCTACCCCCGCGCATTGTCCCCCGTCGTCTTACAGTAGACGCGACGCGTAATGGCTTACTTCTTTGCGTCAACTTAATCTAATCGTAATAACGATTCGTCCAAATTACTTAGTGTGAAAGACAAAGTTTATCTATATTGAATACTTAAAACGACAATTTAATCAATTTTAATAAGAATTTGCATTGCAAATGTGCATTGTGAAAAAAAGTTTCCAATTCAATTGAATTTATGGCTCAATATTCATGAAGGAATTTTTGGGATGTCAATGAAATTCGTGATAAAATTTAATGATTGATTTTGGTCATAATGTCAATTATTTGATTATCAGTCGCAGAAAAATAGACACATAATAAACGAATAAAATTATTTGAAGGAAGCTTTCGGAATATAGAGAGCGTTTAATGATCAATTGTTATATTTTCAAGTTTCTTAGAAAAAATCAAAGCTCAAAAGTGTTGCATCAATCTCAACTTTGTTGAAAAATGTTTTTTCGTTATCCAACCGTCTCCCTCCTACGAAAGACAACTCTGAGAAGTCCAAACTTGTGCGAGCTAAGGGTTAACGGGGTCTTACCTTTACAACGTGCGATTCCTAGCACGGGTAACACGAAAGAAAGTGAAAATCGATCGTCCGGCCTCGCGGCTTGAACCATAGGTTCACACGGCATGCGATTGACTGACGCTAACCCAACCGGTAATACCAAACATATCTGCTTTAGTCTGCCATACATCTCATAGGCATTACTAAATTGACCTTGGAAGAATACTTCTCAGATGGAAATGATATCCTGAGAAGATGCTAGTTAGTATATTTACAACTAAAAATCATGTATAGAAAGGGATTTCCATTAATGAGACGATATAAATAATAAATAACTTATTATTCGAAAAACTTTGAAATGAAATAAAACATAGCCTAACTGAATGATATTTGTTGTGTTTTGGGTGTTTTACTGTTTTGCTGATACGAGAAATAAGCATTTTCAAGAGTGTAGATACTCGATAGAATGTTTTTTTCATTCTACTTTCATTTAATGAACTGTTAGTAATGGAAATATTGTTGAAAACACATATCTTATTCAAACTTTCCTTTCATTTTAAATTTTTTGATAATTTCTAGACGATTGAAAACTTTAAATTCAAACTCCTCAGATAGTCTAAATTTTGAGTATGGTTTGAGTATTATAAACTGGGGAGTTTGGTATTGTATTAGTACAGCTAAATCTTCTATCAAAACTCAGGATGAACGTACAGTTCAGATTTCCATTTTGTAAAAAAATCAATGCTCACTCACTCTTGATGAAAATGTAGTATAATCCACAGATTGATTTTAAATGAGCTCCTAGACATTGTGCGAGAACACATGACAAGAGGGTTTATCTCTCAACGAACGATTCCAGGCAATTTCTTAGTTTTTTGACGTTATTGTTACATTTTTTTGACACCCATCAGTCCAGGGATATTAGTCTTCGAATTACGAAATAATTTTTTTGAAAATTGCTGTAGTGAAAGATAAAGATACTTATATTTCATAATTTCAAATATTTTTGATTGATCTATAATGTCGATTGAGTTCTAAGTTATCATTGAAATTTCAATTTAATTTTGGATATAATTCTTATGATGAAAACATTTGCTTGAGGAAAATTCAATATATAGTTCGAAATAAGATTTCAAAAATAAATTTACAAAAGTGATATATCATACTGGTTACAGTCTTTCCCAATCTCGTAAATTGCTCACTATTCGGTAGGGGTACAGAAGAAATATTATATGAGTAAGTATAAGCACTAATTGTATGAACGTATTCAAGTAATAGAATTGAAGTGAATTTCATGTTAGTATGAAAACGCTTGAGGAAGCTAAATACGTGTTAGGGTTTGATAAACCTTCTAGTGAAAGTCTCACAATGAAATCTTACTTGTTTTATCCTAATTCATTCATAATGTTCAATGAATATCACTCAATAATTTCATTTTTGAATATAACTATATCATTAGATTTTTTGGTTTTCTATATTTCGTATGTAATAAATGATAACTTTCTGAGGATGAAATAAAAATGTAAATATAGTATCCAAAACCTCACGGTATTGGACTGTTGAATGAAGATTCATTATAATTATGTCATACTTATTTTATACTTTACACTGTTCAATAAAAATTAATTCCTTTTCAATGACAGATTTAGAGGAATTCTGGTTATGGAAATTCGAAGACAGTTTAATTAAGATGCAAATCATGGGTTCAAAAAACTATAGAATTTATATAAAATATGGAAATTTACCAATGGAAAACAGTTTTTGAAATAAAATATATATTTCCTTTCATTATATTATATTAAACGATTGAAGTGGTTGTTTTCCAAATGTTGTGATGAATAAATATTCTGTAACATTGGTGAATTCAAGTGGATCTGATAAAAATTTTCGCTTCACAATAAAGAAAATCCCAATAGCTGATTGTAACGTATTCACTATAATACGTGAAAGTAGCGGTCTACAAATTGTCTGAGTTCTCTCAGAGAATGATAAACTAATACAGGTTATTAAACAATGCTATAGTTGGGTGCGAAACTCGCCTGTATATCACATTTACTTTCAAGTCCCTTGAATGTGAATACAGGTTTTATTCAATTTGCTAAGGGTTAGTATTCGCGAGTGTTCACTGAGAGACATGAATTCAGTCAGTGTTCTTCTAGAAGTTGTGTGAAATGTTTGGTGAGCTGCGAAGATAAGACTCGTACAAATTGATACTGTGATAATTTTTAAAATTAGGTAGATATTTGTGGTGAAAATTTACTGTAACTTATGTTTTAACAGCTTGGAAGATGAGTATGTTGAGAAATCGATATTGGCACGTTTGAAAGTAACAATTATTCTATAGCTTATTAATAACACATATTTTTTTTCTTCGAGCAGGTATGATACTATTGGAATATTTATCTGTATTTGATGAAGTCCTTTTTAACAAATAATTTAAGAGAAAACCTATATGAGAGTTATATTCAATTTATTCTTTCTTAAAAATATAAATATAAATTGAATTGTATACTTATTTTTGAATGGGATGGAGAAGAGATTGAAATATACTTCGAAATTATGAAACCCAACAGTAAATAATTTATGAATATTCATCACAAATTCGTTCAGTTGGCCATTTATATTTTTTGCTTAGGGATATTTTTTACTAATGTAATCAATGATAAAACTTTACAAGGGCAAAAAGGCATGAGTAACACAAAATGATTTTTTTTCCAACTTGTTTCATACACATTTTTTTCCAATTCTGATGAAAGTATAAAAAGTTTGATAACGTCTATGTGGTTTCTGGTTTTGTAATTTTTGATGAAATGAATGAACTTTTTCCATTCAGTATGAGAAGTGAAACCTTTCGTAAATGGTTAAAAACAAGTGAAGGATTTTAACACATCAATTTCGGAAAGTTCAACTTTATATGTCAAAATTAGAAACAGTTATTCAATTACTCAAGGCTAACTTTTGAAAACATATATTACCTAATAAGAAGGTGAATGAGATAATTCATTATAATGACATCAGACTTCGACCTCCACTTCGATTCGATCCAAAACAATTTTAAAGGTTGCACTGTTTCAATTTTGGAACTGTGTTCAAGTCAGACTAAGAGTTTTTCATAAACAAAGGAAGTTACAGAGTAAAATGGAATATGGGAAAATTTGAAAGAAGTTCTTATAATAAACTGTTCAAAAATAAAGATTGTTTGTGTTGGGATTATGCACATTATGGTAGCGAAGATGAATAGAAAATGAAAAAAAAAATTAAATAAAAAATAATTTATTGACTTCACAAGCATGACAATAACCATGCACAAATTTACCTTCATGTGAAAATGAAATAATCCATTCCTTAAAAACTAATCATCGCACATGTCCTTAACACTCGATCACTAATGAGTAAGTTATTATTAAGACGAAGCACAACTTGAAGTAACTCAGAGATAAACTCCAAAATACTGCTTGGGTATCGGCAAAGTGTGTTATCCTGCGCAGGACTAGTCACTGTGTCCTTACGCCACGAAGGATATCGAAGGAGTGAAGGCGTCTAGCTAAGACATGGGTTTAAGGTGCTCCTTAGGGAAAGACGGCGCCAGTGCAGGACGCCGGCCGACGACTGACACAAGACGTCGCAGGGGTAGGACGCGCGCCGACGCTATCTCTCCCCTCCACCGTAGACACGCCTCCCGTAGGGGAGAATGATAATAAAGTTATATTTTTAAGTAGCTGTTAAGATTTTTCAAGAAAGGCTCTTGGTTTTGATGCTCATTAACGAGTTTTTATGGAATTCGTATTTTCATCGCCTGATGCCTCTGGTTAGGAATACTTGCCATTTCTAATCACGTGAAGATTCACAACATGTAGCCTGATATTCCTCACAACATTTGCAATATACGTATCATCGATTCGTTGATTATCATTACAAAAAAGGCTATTGTACTGCTGAATATCGCATTTTGCAGGTGTGGCATATACCTAGTTATTTATATCATATCTTAGGAACTGTTGAGCCTTTGGGCTCCCTAATTTTCATCGGTTTCTTAACAACATGAACATATCATTGGTACAATAACACTGTATTCATTTTTCAAATGAACACATTCTTTTGAAGCCCGTTTTTGTGGACGAGTCAATGTTTCCCACTGTTGATTTATCTTCGTTTATTTTTCAGACTGTGGAAGGTTATACACCCGAAAACAGTAATAAACATTAAATGAATATCTATAACTGAGGTTCGAAAAGATTTTAGGAAACTATGGTTGAAGTTTCAGTAATGTATTTTACGACTGAATTGGATTGTGTTGATCATTTTTGAGTCAATAAATATACTCGTAAAATTCTTACTTTCACATTCTGAAATACAAATATTATTTGAGTGTGACGAGTCTTTTTATTCACTTGTGCTCATCGTAATAATATATGTTGCTTCGATGCATACCAAATGAAAAATTGGATCCATATAATTTCATCTCATATATTAGGCGACATTTTTCAAACGTTGCAGTTATCATATCAGTTGAGAAAAGTAGTATCAATTATTGTTTTATTCCTTACATTTATTGAAGTCAATTAGGAATATAAGTGTTATCATACATTTCAATGTTTTTTTTTGAAAAAATCGATCTATGAAAATTAAAAGCATTTTGGATGAAACACGTTGGAAAAATTAGTTTGTGTAATTAACGTACTTTGCGAGAAACCGTTCAGTTTGTCCTGCTGAAAATTGTACTCATTGCCCAGAATGAGATAATTGATCTTGAGGCTTTCAAGATGAAGCCTTGAACCTGTGTAAATGAATAACATACCCCTTCCAAAGAGTTCACACGAAACGAATGATATCTTTTAGATCAAGGTTCAATTACTGAATGTTTTCCATTAGTAATTCAGAGTAAATTGTTGATTATTGTTTCATTGACTAATTGTTCATTTGCAGACATCAACCTATATTTTGATGACATATATGTCATTTGAACTTATCTAATCTAATCAATTACACAACTCATTTGATCAACCCTGCACGCGGAAAATGATTCAATAATTGAGAATAAAATTCACTATAGTTTTGAAAAATTATTCAAAATTATCAAAGGATAACACAAAATACTTTCAAAAGAACTCTTTAAGAGATATGGAATGACATTCGTAGAAAAAATGTATTTTCGAATCAAGAAACGTTAATCGAGGATTTTTTTTCATTCACATGACCTAGTCACAACAAAAAATAACTTTTTCTTCAAGTTCATGCACCTAATGTATCATGAAAATAAACAGGGAATTTTATGGGTAATGATGTGATTCCACTTCACATTTTATGAAAAATTAAACTCACTTTTCAAAATGTAATAGTACCCTTATTAGATTTTTTTCAAAGATCAATTTTTCCAAAACACAATCAAATATTTGCCACACATTGATGAATCAACAGAAAGCAACTCATCCGACGACAAAAACCAAGAGAGATGAGTGGGATCTATAGAGTGAGAAACTGAACTGAAATCAAATCATGAAAGTTTACTTTTCACGTTATTCGATGCGAGAAACTGTTTGTATCGTATCTATCTGACCTGTCGATTACAAAAAGTCAATTTTAGGTTCAGATTAAATTGATAGTTCAGCAATTCACGAATACATAGTGACAGATTTTGATTCTGGATGTTAGTGCCACTGATTTGAATTAAAAAACTATGATACGTGTGGTCATGGAAATAAAAGATTATTTGCACGCATTCATTTTTCAGGGGGTTTGTTCATTTCTATGACAGGTTTCTGAAATTTTATGAAAATATTGCCTATTCATTAATATTTCTTAGATTTTCGGAATATATTTGTATCAAAATTTTGAACAATTTTGGTAATAGTTTTCATCAGATATGTAACAAAAATATCAGTGAAATGATGCATATATTTGAATCAATCATTATTTCGTAGTTTCTGATCGGGATCATACAAGAATTATCCTTGAAGAAGTTTCAACTGACTTTTTACATTCATATACATGCTTTAAATCGAAACCAATTATTCGAAAATGAATCATGCTGAAAATAATATCTTGCATGCAAACTCCACATGTATTCAAAGTAGTCCAACGATTCTATTTCGTTCATTATTGAGTAGTGTTGATTTTTTAGAAGTCCTTCCTTGCACATCAGTTTTTGCAAGCCACCATTTTGTAAAAATAAACAAATATTTTTATCATCATTTCGCGTACTTTCGTTTAACACTATTTTTTTATGTCACTGTAGGCACACTACGTCAGTTAATTGGGTTTTTCACAAGTCACTTCTTAAGTCTCCCTGCACTTCCTTAAATCAAACTTTAATTCATTAATTATTTACTCCTGTCCTTTTCACTTCTGTTTTGGTTTAATTGTTTTTGAAAATGTGTTGCACCGGCAATTCACTTTCACTCACCTGAACTTACAGCACAACTTAAAAAAATCTCGCAAGCAAAAAAAAATTGAAAAGCAGTTTTTCTGAATTTTGAATTCCACGAAAATCTTACCTTATGCTTTTCCTTAAGAATTAAAAAAGGCGAGTACACTTACTATAGGAATCATAACACTTGGGATACATGGCAATGAATGTCCGTCTTGTGGGATACTATCAAGCATTATCAAGGAGTGGGGAGACGCATGAGCAGCGTCGAGACGCTAAGGATGCCGACTGGTGGTGCCCCCATACATCCCTTGGCGACGGCGAGAACTTTTGACGCAGCTTTTTTGTACGCAACCACGTCGAAAAGAGGATTTCGATGCGTTCTGAAGGGGGGTACGTTTTAGTAGGTTCTGTACACCGCAGTGGTCTGATACATGGGGATGCTCGAATTGATTTTAGTGTGACTGAGCATTTTGCAGAAATGTTGGAAGAATGAAAATATATACGGCGCTCTTGAAATTACAGTCAATGCATGAGAAATTTGTAAACAGTGCAAAGTTGTTTATTTTCCGGAGATGAGAAACACTGTTTATTTCCAAATTACATTTTTTGTTGTAATTCGTTTGTTTGCTGATATTTTACTAATCAAATCATATCAGTTCATATCAGTTTTAGGGCTCACCCCTATAACTTTTTTATTATTAGAGATGAAAAAACCAAATTTGGAGGTGTTGTATTATAGTTCAATTTACATTTTTTGACATATTTACTTGCTTTGCTGTACTTCCGGTTTGATCGAAAATGACCCCAACTTTCGATTTTTATATGGGACATCCTATATATTTTTACTTATTTCGATGGAGAATGACATTCTAAATCCAACAATACTTCACTTGTCGATATTTGACAAATAAAATAATTTTTATTCCAATTTTTATTTTTTGATCTATAATGCCATTGATCGTGTAAATCGCTTCATTATTGATAAAGTAACATGGAAAAACTACGACTTTGAAGCTTATGACTTCACATCTTTACGATAACGATCACATCCGAAGATTGACTTATTGCAACTGGTTTTTGACTAAATACAGAGTAGATGCACGTTTTCCTTTTAAAATTATGTAAGTATTCAGATGGAACCCGATTCACCAACTTGGGTATGTTCATTAGGAATAATAAAAGGTACTGGCCTCAAACAAATTTACATCTGATGCAAGAAGGAAATTTTCAAGAGCGATTTGGTTTCAATTGCTGGATGGGTATTATCGGAGGAAAACTTTTGGGGCCAATAATTTTCGACGGACAACTGACTGCGGAAAGATATCTACAGTTCCTTAGAAATAAAATTAATGATTTCATTGGAGATTTGCCACTGGCTAACCAAGTTGATATCTATCATCTCATCTCACAATTCTCAAGTCGTAAGAGAACATCTGAATGACACCGTCCCATAGAAGTGGATTGGCACTTATGGACCCATTCAGTGGCCTGCGAGGTACATTCTTGAGTTGTCATATTTTTACATAAATGTATTATATCTTTTTCATATTCTAGATTCTGGAATACCAGAACTTACTCCGCTAGATTTTTTCTCAGCTACCCGTGAAGAACTAGAGCATAAAGTAAGCATAGCATTCTAGAATATCGGTGAGGAACAGCTAATCAATGTGATGTCCACAAAAAGCCGACGAGCGACCCCCTTTCCATTTGAAAAAATCAAGTTGACTGAAAAAAAAATTCTTAAAACGACTGTGAAGTCATAAGCCTCAAAGTTTTATTTTTCCAATGTTAATTGATGAAGAATGAAGCGATTCACACGATCCATGGAATTCTACTCGTAGATCAAAAAAATAAAAATTGGAATGAAAATGATTTTATTTGTCAAATATTGACAAGTGAACTATTGTTGGATTCAGAATGTCATTTTACATCGAAATAAATAAAAATATATAGGATGTTCTATTCAAAAATTGAAAGTTGGGGTCATTTCCGGTCAAACCGGAAGTACGGCAAAGCAAGTGAATATGTCAAAGAATGTAAATGAAACTATTGAATACAGCCTCCAAATTTCGTTTTTCTATCTCCAATAATGAAAAAGTTATAGGGGTGAGCCACCGTAGAGAATCACCTGGTATACTCATTGAAGATGTCCGACTTGGCACATCCTCAATTTCGAAGTTTCGAATAGGGAATTTTTATATATGTTTTGTAATTTTGCAATTTCTCCTTTGATAATATTCATTCAATAGAGTGGAATTGTAGTGTTTCTGATATTCCCGAGGTTTTGGTAATTTAATGATCATCAAATAAATTTGTTTGAAGGTGGTTGACAATGTTTTATGGTGCATTTCATTAGTTTGGACTTCCATTGTCTAATATGAAATAAATTGATTTCATTATGTTTATTTATAACGGCCCTGTTGAATGGAAGCAATTGTGTACTACCCTTATATGTACCAACTCATCCGTGAAAACTGCAAGTAGTGTAGTGACATAACAAACTACTAATATTTCCGGTGAGGTTTCCCAACGTCGTACAACTTAGAGAAAATGAGGAAAAACGTTCAATATTCTTGTCTAGTCTAAATGTTAGGCTCTGACTGTGGTAACTCGCGAGTCAATCAGTGAAGAAAAATACGCATCAAACTGTAAATGGATTCATTTCTCCTAATGCAAAGCTCATTTGAAGCTCATGAGTTATGCATTCTGGAAACCAGTAATGGAAGTTCCGACAGGTTCTCTATTTAGAGAATACTGAAGTAATAATCTTAGAAATCGGATAGTGCTGCTATCTTTCATTTTGGTGAATTTTCTGAATAACATTCAACATTTCTCAGGTACTCCGTAAAAGCATTAAATCAGTAAATGTTAATGGATTTGTATTCCTTAATATTTATTTTCTCAATGTATATGTATGTCTCATCGATACAGTCACCAGAGTTATTTTGAATAATTTACCTCCTGAAATAATAATAATAATAATTCAGGGGAGCATATATTCGTAAACACGAACCTTTTTATTGTTTAATTTATCAGATGCATCCTCCACACTAATCAATTAGCTGGCATCTGGCAATGAAGAACCAGTTGGGAATTGGAGTGTAAAGAAAACTGTCACCATATTTCTTTCTTGACCAGTTATCCTAATTCAAGTTTATAGCGGTTTAACTGTCTTCCAAACTGCCATTTGGTTAACCAAGACATGGACCAATTAAAGGTCCAGAGCAATAGAGATTTCAGACGAAGCGACAAAGTGACGAAAAGTTATATGTATTATCTTATATTTTGTAAATACTCGTATTAGTAACAATATAGGTATGAAAACATATCACGACTGTTGCAGTATTCATTGCCAAATTGAGCACTTGAAAAAAAATTGAAAAATTTCATTATTACGTCATATGGATAAGGATATGGTTATTGAAAATTATTTTGTACATTGTTTCATTAGAAATACGTAATGAACGACAAAACCTGTTCCGTTACTGAGACTTCGAGGTATAACTTTCTTCCTCGCAGTAAACGCACGTAAGTACCACTGATGATGTCTCCCGCAGTAGCAAACGAAACGTTTGGTACTTTAGGTTCCATTCGAGCATAATTTACTAGCCAGGATTTTGTTTTCTTCAATCGTGACTCCGACCGTGAAAGCCTATGTTCTGATAATAGATTATTGTGGTTTTAGATCTTCATGAATTGATTGTTAAAACGAGATGATTATAATTTATGGAATCAACAAATAAATCAAAAAAAAGATTGAAAATTTTATGTATCGCCAATTCAAAATACATAGTACAGTCATTAATATGGATATCTCGCGTTTCTATTCACATTCGTGAACGGTGAAAGATAGAAATCGGTTGGATTGTGGAAAATGTATATTTTTAGGTGTAATTGTATGGTACCAAAAAATGGAATTTAACTAATTTGGGTGCGAAGTAACACAGAAAAAAAACATGAATTTCAAAGTAATTTTTCGCTGTATCTTCTCCATTTCTGCTGGTACGTTATATTTTGGTGAATTGTCCATACAAATATTCAAAATTTCTCATGAATTCCGTGGTGAAGCCAAACTCTATTTCTGCCGCTTTCAATGTAGGTCTACTAGCTTAAAAACTGGCCACTAGCTTAAAAACTGGCCACTAGCTTACAAACTGGCCACTAGCTGAAAAACTGTCAATGTCGAAGCCTAGCTTTGCAAAAGACAAACATGGGGACTTCAATTTATCTTCAACAAGCATGGTTTGAGTTTTCTGTTGATCCCACAGAAAGCGTAATGAAGAAAGTTGTTCGTGCTTAATTATACTAGTGCTTGACTCGAGAACGATTGAGCGAGCAAAGAGACCTATTACCGGTCGAAAATGCTATGTTTGGTGTTCAATCACGAATACTTTCACCTATATTGAAGAATATGAACAAATGGTCAAGAAAAATGTATGAATAAGCAGTTTTGTTTTTTATTCTATCGATTTTGAATATTTGTGGAACCAACCAGAATTCCAAAATTCTAGAACGCCATTCAAATAATCTATAAAATAGTCAACTTTTTCTTTATTCAACCGACTTTGAATCTCTCACGGTTCACGAATTTAATATGCTGGTCCTCACTCATCTTGTACATGAATTATGATAAAAAATCTGTTTAAAAATCTGTTTTTCCGTTAACCAGCTGTCGCACCCCTACGAACGACAACCCTCAGAAGTCGAAACTTGGGCGAGCTGAGGATTAACAAGGTCTTGCCTTTTAACGTGTGATTCCTAATACGGGTTGGACAATGGCAAGTGAAGATCGATCGTTCAGACTAGGGCTTGAACCACCGACCAACACGGCAGTCAATTCGAGTGAGTGAACAAAGCACCCACGCCGAACCGCTTGGCTACCGACCGACCGATAAAGTTCTGGAAAATGGTTTTGTTTTCAAAAATATAAATTATATGTCTTGATAAAATGTCGGCGATTCTTTAAGTACTAAACACACAAATTTAGAAAACAACTTTGACATTAAAACACACAACCAATAAAGTACTCTACAATATCTATGCAATATCAAACAAGTATAATGCACATTCAATTGCAATAAAATGATATCAAAACCATCTCGGAATGTACACACATTCGCGTAAAGTTGGCATTTACGGCAAATGAGACAAAGTGTATCGATTTCTATTAATAGCAGCAAACCAACAACAGGTGTCCCGCACTCTTGTGTAAAAAATAAAAAAGTGATACATTTTTCAGTTCCACTTTTTTTCGGTGGTCGAGCGAATGACACCTATTAATTCGCTATACGATTTCACATGGCGTTATTCATTGACCGTCATAAAATTTTAACTTTTTAATAATTATGTAAACACAAATATATTTCATTGATACTGTGGATATTGATTGTTCGTTTTGAATTATTTTGAGGTTGGTTCCATTTGTTGAAGCATCAATATATTGGCAGGTGTTTATTTTTTCCAACCGTATTTAGGTGTGATTTTAAGTTTTCCTAATTAGTGGAGGAAAAATGTATAAGAAAGTGCAGTTTTGGTGTTTTATTCATATATAATGATAATGGTAATAATAATAATAATACTAATTCGATGGAGGCTAAGATCACGTTGGCGAGACAACACGCGTCTCGTATCTCGTGTGATGGAATACAGGGCGGCCAACAGGCCTTTCACGTTCGCAGTGCGGCGAATAGCCGCCAAACTACGACGTATCCATTGCTACGTCCCTGCGGGTGTTGTCAAACCTGTTAGTGTAGAAGACTCTCCGGCTAACTCAATCTTCCCCAAGGAACGAACATACCTGTATCGAAATATCAATTCAGCAAATCTTTCTATCATGTATGGAGATGTCAGAGTGTCCTACCTCCCCTGGTTAGGGATGGCTATATGGGAAGAAGAAATAAGTATCCCCCAAAACCCAAATAAATAGGGAAATTACCTTATTAGCTAGAAAAACAAAGATCTATTGTATGTGCTGCAAAAAAAAATCACAGGGAAAACAAAAACAAAGCGACTCAGGTGATCAGGAATCTATTTGCTACCTCTGTCAGAATTTGATGGCTTGTTATCATAAAAAAAAATTGAAATTAAACGTTTTAATACTGTACACAAAACATAACCCCAGAACTTATCTCTGAAAAATAGGTTGAAACTTGAAAACTACACTATTTGTGTGTCTATACATATATACATCAATCTTGACTAGATTATCAATCTTTTTGTCTGAATTTTGAGATACTTATTCGGTATCTACATAAATGTAAATGAATGTCTATACTATACTGAGTAGGGACTTAAAGCAATTGCTGAAAGCGTACAGTTACTCTTGGGAAAAACTAATATTATAACCCTTTCTTCAATTCAACACTTTGATTGTAAATTACGCTCATAATAAACTCCAAATAGTCATATTCAACACTGCGAAGAGGTTACCTTGACAATGAATACTTAGCCTAGCATTCTGATGATACCATGCCATTGCTCTGACTTCACTTCAGCCTTCTGCTGTTTTTCCTTTCCCAGGGTGAGTAATACAATCTTTTTAGACGAATACCAGTACCAGCAAACAGTGGAGAATACGGTTGATGAAAGAATTCCGCATCTCAAGATTGACTAACCTACTCAAGGGGACAGCCCTTAGATGAACCTCAAACCTACTTTTGATTAATAGGTTGATTCTTACAACCAGAACAAAAATCTGTGAAACAAAAGAGAAAACTCTCATGATTGTGAAATTCATAAAACCGAATTTACTTACCTCGACAGAGTCGAGATTTTTTTTTTCTATGTAGAAGATGGCCACGTGAACTAGTTACCGGAATCAGGCATGCAAACAACCTTCCTCAATCCTGCTTCCATTGACTACTTCCAGACACAATGAACGGATTATTTCCACGAAGGGTGAAATCCCGCATCTACTAACGGACACTGACACTCTCTAGTGATATTACCCTAACGTTGGACCAGTTAAACTTTTTTCCACCGGCGACCTATATCTTCCCCAAAGAAAATCTACTCGCCACCTCAAATTCCACCTTCCGGAAGTGATCCTTTACCCTGACGTTTTTCCGTCAGTGCCTACCAAAACAACAAGACTAAAAATAAATATATTTACACTTTACAGGAATGTAATCAGCGACCAATCACAAAACCTGTTTTCTAAAACAATTCCAATTCATGCCATTTAGCCTATGATTCGATTCCTATTTATAGTATACTAAACAACCTCTTCTTACGACCAATTTCCTATCAAGAACCAACTAATTGAATATGTATTTCATCACATATGAAATAACAAATCACTCCAACAAGAGTTAGTCCGGACCTTAATTTCGAGACTACAGCGCAGTTCTGCCAGCTGATAATATTGCAATTAAAGGTACGTTCTACAAACAACACTTCTAGATGGTATCGTTTCGCGAATACCGTTCCAAAAATGACTTTGTTGAAATCACATACTAGACCAATACAAAGGATTGGTGTGTCCTGTTATGCTAGAGACAATAAATAGCATTTGGAGATTATAACCAGAAATATTTGGAGTTACGAATTTTGTAACCGTAACACTACCCCCTTCTTTAAAAGAAAATTTCGAAGAAATTTTATGAAAACCAAAGTAATATAAGCCAGCCGCTACCAAAACAATCCAATTGTTGACACAAGATTATTCTTTTCTACGCTCCTTCTTTCTATGATCAGTCTGTTCGTCCACCTGAGTTGTATCAGCCTTCAAGTCTTTTACACCCCATTTGCCCAAGGATTTTCCATGATCATTAACTAATTCATAAGTACTGATTCCTAATTTCTTTTTAATTTTGTATGGACCTGCAAATTTTTTATCTAGTTTAGCTGAATAATTTTTACCTTTATCCGAGAGATTATATTCTTTCTTCCATACCAATTGACCTTCTTCAAATTCCACAGGTCTATGTCTTAAATTATAATTGTGAGTTGATTGTAAGTGAGCCTTCTTTAATTGCTTTACCACAAATTTATGAATTTCTTTCAGTTTACTAGATTTCTCCCTATCCTGATTTTGTTGCTTTTGAATCTCATTATTGTTATTACTGGCTAAATTTTCGTCTATTGTTATATCCTGACTATTTTTGTTACTTGGAATTCCTAAACTATTTTCCCAAAATTTGTTTTCTCCTTATTTGCTTAAATTCACTACCTTCTGTTACCATTTCATATCCAAAATTGATAAAATAAGGTGTGTTTTTTGTTATCTCTGACTTAGATGTTCGTAGTGCACAAGCTAATTTTGATAAATGTTTATCCCAATGTTTTTGATTATCAGTAATATATGACCGAATCATTGTTTTAAGTACCCTGTTATATCTTTCTGTAAAGTTAGGACCAGGATTATATAAAGCATTTGTTAAAAAGGTTATATTATAATCTTTCAGTAATTTCTCAAATTCTATTGATTTATACTGACCTCCATTATCTGATCTAAGTAACTCTGGAGTTCCAAAAAGCAAAAAGACATAATCCTCAATTAATTTTGCTACATTCTTAGCTGTTGCTGTTCTAAGTGGAAATAGTAATGTGAATTTACTAAAGTAATCTACCACTACAAGAACAAAACGATTACCAAGAGTACTTCTTGGAAAAGGGCCTATCAAGTCAGTTGATATGTATTGCCAACACCTGGTAATAACAGGTTTACTCCCCATCTGACCTGATATTTTTTTTTTGTTCAGGCTTTTGTTCTGCACAAATTCTACATTTCTTTATGTATCTTCCTACATCAGATTTCATCTTAGGCCAAAAATATTTACTTAGAATTTTATTATATGTTTTATATATCCCCAAATGTCCAGATTTTGGATCATTATGTGCATCAAATAAAATTTGTGATCTTTGTGGTTTTGCTATTACCGTTTTCCATTTGTCATAAGGCTCATAAAAATTATTATCATTTACATATTTATACAGTATGTTTTCATCATCTACTCTCCATAAAGGATATTTCAAAGGTTGATTTTTGATTTTTGTACACATATCTCTGTACCAAGCACATTTTTCCTTATTGTCTATATTTACAGTATTTACATAATTAGTATCTACAGGAGATCTAGATAAATAATCGGGTACCACATTTTCTTTTCCCGGTCTGTGTATAACTTTAAAGTTATATTGTTGTAAGCGTAATGTCCATCGTCCAAGACGACCTTGAGGGTTTTTTAAATTATGAATCCATGTCAAACTACTATGATCTGTCACTACTGTGAATTCTGATAATTCTAGGTAACATCTGAGCTTCTCAATAGCCCAAATGACACATAGTAATTCTTTTTCTGTTACAGAGTATTTAATTTCGTGTTTATTTAACGTTCTGGATAAGTAACAAATTACATGAGTTTTACCGTCATAATCCTGTGTAAGAACTGAACCTAAGCCATATGAACTTGCATCACAATGTAGAACAAAAGGTTCATTAAAATTAGGACAAGATAAAATTGGTGCAGTTACTAATGTATTTTTCACTTTCTCAAAAGCTAACTGACATTCTGGTGTCCATTTAAATTTAACTTTTTTCTTAGTAAGATTTGTCAAAGGGACTATTATCTCTGATAAATATGGTATAAAACGGCGATAATAAGATACCATTCCTATGAAAGAACGTACTTGTTTAGGTGTTTGTGGTGGTGTCATTTCAACCACGGCTTTAACTTTATCTGGGTCCACTGATAACCCTGACCTATTTACAATATATCCTACATATTTCAATTCACTTCTGAAGAAATTGCATTTGTCTTTATTAAGAGTTAAATTTGCCAATTTGAGTCTATGAAAAACCTCTCTCAAGATTTGAATATGAGTGGAAAAATCGGGAGTTACTATAACAAGATCATCCAGATATTTGAACACATATGGTTCTAATTCTGGTCCAAAAATTTTTTCAACCAAAAACTGAAATGTGGACGGCGCATTGGTCAAACCAAACGCAAGGCGATTAAAATGAAAGTGCCCACGACCTGGAATTGAAAAAGCTGTGTATTTCTTTGAATTTTCCGCCATCTTTACTTGCCAGTATGCTGATTTTATGTCTAAAGTTGTAAGATATTTTGCGTTACCAAGCCTATCAAGAATTGAGCTGATTAAAGGTAAAGGATAAGCCCATTTTTCTGTGACTGCATTTAATTTTCTAAAATCTACACAGAATCTATAGGATCCGTCACTTTTCGGTACCATTAAAATAGGTGAATTCCATGGACTTTCGCTTTTTTCTATAACACCCAAATCTAGCATGCGAGTTACTTCCTCGTCTATTTTTTCTTGCATTTTAGGACTGACAGGATAGTATCTTGATTTTATTGGAACACTATCAGTTTTTATTTCGTGTTTTATTATATCGGTGCAACCTAGCTTGATGTCCTTTATAGAATTAAAATATTCATCTATCACTGAATTAGCTTCCTTCTTTTGTTCTAGAGTCAAATCATCAGCAGTTTCAATTGCATTTAATTGTCCATGACTATTATCAGCATTCCCAAAAAACCATTCCCCTTTTCTCAAATCTGGGACTATACCCATTTTTACCCAAAAAACTGTGCCTAAAACTAGTGTATGTCTTAACTGAGGCATTATATAACACTGAAAAACATGAATTTTATCTAATAATTGAATGGGAATATTCATGAAGCCTATACATTCCACAGAAGTTCCATTCGCAACTATGCAAGTGCTGTTTGACTTTATTAATTTTAATCCAAGATTTAATAAAATATTATATCCCTTTTCTCCAATGAATATTTTATTTGCACCGGAATCCAATAAACCATTCATTTTAATTCCATAAATTGATACGGTCACATAAGGACATTCATTATTATTTGCTTGTGATATTAAATATGACAATACAGGTTTACTATAATTATTAAACAACTCAAGTTCTGCTTTAGAATAATAGTCATTGTTTTCATTATTTGAGACCGAATTACTTTTATCTGAAACACAATCACGGACTATAATCGGTTTCTCTATTCGTTTTCCGTACGACGGGTACAATATCGAGCAATGTGGTTTTTACCTTGACACCTAAAGCATATTATTTCTTGATTGCCAGATCTACCACCCAAACTATAGTTTCTGTTTTGTTGTTGTTCAGAATTATGAGAAAATTTCCTTTGATTATCCCTATTTCTGTTATCTTGATAATTACTTTGTAGATATCCACCTCTAGGTCTATAATTATTATAGTTAGTTACTCTATACCGATCTGAATTCAAATTATCTCCATACGAATCTCTATCCCTTCTACTCAAATATCTATCCCTTGAAAAATCTCTATTCCTTTCTCCCGAACTATTTCTATATCTATCTCCTGAAAAGTTTCTACTTCCCGAAAAA
This sequence comes from Leptinotarsa decemlineata, assembly GCF_025532065.1. NCBI lineage: Eukaryota > Metazoa > Arthropoda > Insecta > Coleoptera > Chrysomelidae > Leptinotarsa > Leptinotarsa decemlineata. The sequence continues at coordinate 2,387,934 of NW_027412588.1, forward strand.
TTCCTATACCTATCACCTGAATAATTTCTGTTATCGATACTATTTCTATTTACAAAACCAAAATTACGATTTTCTAATGAATCTCTCCTATCATTAGAACTGTCTCTAAAATTACCCCTATAACTATCTCTATTACCCGAAAGATTCCTAACTCTGTCCTCAGTTTTTTCATACCCCGTATTTACACTATTGACCCAATGTTTGTGTTTATTTAATGTTCTACTACGACTTTCGTGTCTGCCTATTTTCCTGTAATTTCCTCCCTCTGAGCTACCTACACTGTTCCTAGAATCAACACTACTATCCCTATCTTTATAATTTCCACTATTTATATTGTCGTTACTGCTATTCCTTGGTTTTCTTTCCCGTTCAGCTGTAGTGTCACACTCTGTATCACTTGACAACTTATCGTGGTTTTTGAGAATAGGCTTTTTGTTTTTCTTAAATGAAACTGATTTTGTAAATTCCATAAAGTCTAGTTTCTTCTTAACACTTTTTTCTTCTTGATAAGATAAATCAATTTCTACTGTATGTTTACTTGAAGAGGGGGGAGTAAATTCTAACATATTTTTCCTGTTATCCTCAATTCTACGGCATAGCTGAATTAAATGTTCAATAGAATGTATATCAACAAAAGCCAATTGATTCTGATAAAAAGGTAAAATATTTTTTTTAATGATTTTCAATTTTATTATCTCCTCTACAGTTACAGTTAGCCTGCCAAATAAGTTATCCATATATGCTACATATATTGCAATACTTTCCCTATCACCCTGTGTTCTAGATTTTATTTGTTCCCATATTTTTTCATTATAGTCTCTAGGTAAAAATTCTTCTCTAAAAACATCACATAAGGTATTCCAATCATTAATCTTACTTTTCAGAGACCTGTAATATATTAAAGCTTTACCCTCAAAGAGCTCTACAGCGCTTCTAAATAATTGATGGTTTGTTAACCCTCTGGATTCCCTAAGTTCGTTTACTCTTTCTAGGAATGCATTAAGTCCTAGTGCATCAGATTCTCCACTGAATTTCAAACCCCAATCAGCAATTTTAACTTTTGAGACACCATCAGTTAAATCAGTAATCTGGTGAGAAGTTATCTGGGAATCTGTATTATTGACAGAAACAGGAGTGGAAGTATTTTGTTTTCCACCCTGTACTAGACTAGTTTGAAATATAACATCTACAGGATTTTCTTCCTTCTTTAAGTCATCCTTGAAATTAATATGTTTTTTCTCAAATTCATCCAAACATTCCAGTGTTAATGACAATAATTTTGAACGTTCTTCAATCTCAACCGAAATAGTTGAAGAAATATTTTCAACTCTCCCTAACACATGAGCAAGTCGAGCTCGTAGTTTTTTAACCAGAGAATGCGTAAAATTTTCAGTTAAAGCTTGTTTTATTTCATTAATTTTTACTGCACAAATGTCTAGTTCATTCCTTGCTTCATAATTGTATGTTAATTTGAAACTATGGCCTTCATTTTCTAATTCTATTAGCTGTCGAAGTTTAGCAATAAGTTCTTTAACAGTACCCTGAGGGTTAGCACCCCTAATACTTATTTCATACTCTAGCTCTTCTTTATTAAGCCTATCAGGTATTATTTTAACTAGTGCCATTACTTATTATTGGGAAAACGGATATGATATTTCAAGACTCTGCAAAATGGTCTCAATTGTGCACCATTTAAATTTGAGGTAAGAATCCTAAATTAACATTAACGAGTTCAGTTTTGATTAAAAGATGAAATTATGAGTTCAGTTACGTGTGGGCGCCAAAAATATGCTACGTCCCTGCGGGTGTTGTCAAACCTGTTAGTGTAGAAGACTCTCCGGCTAACTCAATCTTCCCCAAGGAACGAACATACCTGTATCGAAATATCAATTCAGCAAATCTTTCTATCATGTATGGAGATGTCAGAGTGTCCTACCTCCCCTGGTTAGGGATGGCTATATGGGAAGAAGAAATAAGTATCCCCCAAAACCCAAATAAATAGGGAAATTACCTTATTAGCTAGAAAAACAAAGATCTATTGTATGTGCTGCAAAAAAAAATCACAGGGAAAACAAAAACAAAGCGACTCAGGTGATCAGGAATCTATTTGCTACCTCTGTCAGAATTTGATGGCTTGTTATCATAAAAAAAAATTGAAATTAAACGTTTTAATACTGTACACAAAACATAACCCCAGAACTTATCTCTGAAAAATAGGTTGAAACTTGAAAACTACACTATTTGTGTGTCTATACATATATACATCAATCTTGACTAGATTATCAATCTTTTTGTCTGAATTTTGAGATACTTATTCGGTATCTACATAAATGTAAATGAATGTCTATACTATACTGAGTAGGGACTTAAAGCAATTGCTGAAAGCGTACAGTTACTCTTGGGAAAAACTAATATTATAACCCTTTCTTCAATTCAACACTTTGATTGTAAATTACGCTCATAATAAACTCCAAATAGTCATATTCAACACTGCGAAGAGGTTACCTTGACAATGAATACTTAGCCTAGCATTCTGATGATACCATGCCATTGCTCTGACTTCACTTCAGCCTTCTGCTGTTTTTCCTTTCCCAGGGTGAGTAATACAATCTTTTTAGACGAATACCAGTACCAGCAAACAGTGGAGAATACGGTTGATGAAAGAATTCCGCATCTCAAGATTGACTAACCTACTCAAGGGGACAGCCCTTAGATGAACCTCAAACCTACTTTTGATTAATAGGTTGATTCTTACAACCAGAACAAAAATCTGTGAAACAAAAGAGAAAACTCTCATGATTGTGAAATTCATAAAACCGAATTTACTTACCTCGACAGAGTCGAGATTTTTTTTTTCTATGTAGAAGATGGCCACGTGAACTAGTTACCGGAATCAGGCATGCAAACAACCTTCCTCAATCCTGCTTCCATTGACTACTTCCAGACACAATGAACGGATTATTTCCACGAAGGGTGAAATCCCGCATCTACTAACGGACACTGACACTCTCTAGTGATATTACCCTAACGTTGGACCAGTTAAACTTTTTTCCACCGGCGACCTATATCTTCCCCAAAGAAAATCTACTCGCCACCTCAAATTCCACCTTCCGGAAGTGATCCTTTACCCTGACGTTTTTCCGTCAGTGCCTACCAAAACAACAAGACTAAAAATAAATATATTTACACTTTACAGGAATGTAATCAGCGACCAATCACAAAACCTGTTTTCTAAAACAATTCCAATTCATGCCATTTAGCCTATGATTCGATTCCTATTTATAGTATACTAAACAACCTCTTCTTACGACCAATTTCCTATCAAGAACCAACTAATTGAATATGTATTTCATCACATATGAAATAACAAATCACTCCAACAAGAGTTAGTCCGGACCTTAATTTCGAGACTACAGCGCAGTTCTGCCAGCTGATAATATTGCAATTAAAGGTACGTTCTACAAACAACACTTCTAGATGGTATCGTTTCGCGAATACCGTTCCAAAAATGACTTTGTTGAAATCACATACTAGACCAATACAAAGGATTGGTGTGTCCTGTTATGCTAGAGACAATAAATAGCATTTGGAGATTATAACCAGAAATATTTGGAGTTACGAATTTTGTAACCGTAACACCATCACATTTTAAATCAAGGGGTGCTGCTGACCACCAAACAGCACTGCCTTGATAGGATACAAATGCTAGTGGCTGCTAAGAAGTCACGTGTTGTGTTGTGGATAATCCGCCGACCGCTGATTAGGTGGATTCCTTCGGGAAGAATATCTATGAACACCCGCAGCCACCCAACTTAAATACTCCAGCTCTAGCGCAGTTCGAAGCTTTCAACAGAGAGCTTCGACAGCCTAAGTCAATGAACTACGCAACCTGATAACCCCGGTAGACGTTCGAAGAGCCTTTGTGGGTCCAAGAACTTTGCTGCTCCTGGCCCAGATGGGCTAAACACTTACTGGTGGAAAAAACTACCAAGAACCCACCGCCAAAGTTTTCAACTCATGGCTGGGCGGAGAGCAGCTGATTCCGGATTGGTTTGTCGAGGGGCGTACCTTTCTCATTCCCCAAAAGCGGAGTTTTGTCGATTCCTGAGAATTACAGACCGATAACATGCTTGAATTCGTGTTATAAGATGTTTACAAGCATCTCATACACACGAATACTCACCGCAGTTAACCGAGTGTTCGAACAGATATATGAGCAGAGAGGGTCGAAGAGAGGAGTTGCCGGATGTAAAGAGAACCTGTTCATCGATAGATGTGTAACGCAGGACTCGATATAATATAAGTGTAACCTCTCTATGGCCTGGATCAATTACCGTAAGGCATTTGATACAATATCGCATGAGCTCATCTTGCATTTGCTGAGATACCCTGCGGTACCCGACAAAATAGTGAGATTCATTGCCCAACTGATACCACTGATCTGGCGAACTCGCTTCATTATAACATCTGGTCAAGCTAGAGTCCACTATTGCCATTATCCGTTGAGCTCAGAAATATTCGAGGATATAATTGTGGCACCACGGAAAACCGGAGGCACAAGGTCACCCATTTGTTTCATATGGATGATCTTGAACTTTATGTCTCTGGAGAGAAGGATGTCTATCGGTCCTTGAGGGTGGTGGTAGAGTACACGCATGCCATCGGTATGGAATTTGGGATAGACAAATGTGCAATGGTCCATCTCAAAAGAGGACGGTGCGGGGACTACGGAGAGGATGTGCAGTTCGTAGATGGAAGCATCCTACACCATTTGGATGCCGGAGAGACGTATACTTACTTCGGGGTGGAACAACGCCACTCACAAGTGGTAACAGCGGTAAAGAACTCTCTCCGCGGCAAGTATCAGCACAGATGCGGGGACTACGGAACTGTCGAGGAAGAACAAAGTTGCTGCAACAAATATGCTTGCTGTTCCAATCTTATTCTACTCGTTTGGAGTAGTGAAGTGGACTCGTGAGGAGGTGTATCAACTCGACGTAAAGATCCGAAAAATGATGCATCTCCTTAGGAGTTTGCATCCCGAATCGTCCGTTCCACGGTTGTACTTCCCCCGACAACAGGGAGGCCGTGGACTTCTGAGTTTGGACTGTCTACATGACAGAATGGTTCTGGATATAGCCTGTAAAGTCGTCAGGAGTTCGGATCCGCTTCTCTGCCTGGTCTGTGACCATGAGAGGGCAGGTATTGGAGCATTCCTCTGCCGAGCTGCTGATGAACTCGGTTCAGTTTTCGAAACTGAACAAGGTGACCACAACTCACCGAGTTGGAACCCGTTCAGCAAAAAGCTCATATAAAAACCGCAGAGATCACTTAACTTCTGCAGAAACACAAGGATAAGCCAATGCATGGGGCCTTCTTCAATAATATTGGAGACCTTGGCTCATCAAAGCGTCTGATTTTCGCTTTCCTCAGGTCGAGTGGGCTGAAGTTGGAAACTGAGGGATTCATCATGGCATGCCAGGATGGTATCTTCAATACTTTAGTCTAACGTAGTCGCGTAATGGGTATAGAGATTCCTGACACACGGTGCAGGGCCTGCCGCGAGACGCTCGGGACCCTAGGGCACATGCTATCTGCATTTCCAGCATATGCGGTCTCGACCTATATCCTTAGACATAACGCGGCCCTAAGAGTGCTATATTACCATCTACGGCACTCTTACGGTAAATATTGACGAAAGACCAGTGTTGCCCTACGCTCCAGGGAATATTGAATCCGTTATGAGGAACGAGAAGTGCCGAATTTATTGGAACTATTCGTTCCTGGCGAGACGAATATCATCCGAAATAATGATGAAAAACATATAAAATATCGAGATTTTCTCTTCGAACTCTGAAGACTTTATCCAGACCACTCTGTCAAGATGGTTGTTCTGATTATTGGAGTCCTTGGTGAAATGATGCCCTCTCTACTCTCGAATCTCAAAATCATACCGGTTTGCCGCGCTAAGGCAGAAATCTTAGCCGGACAGATGCAGAAGGCTGTCATTCTTATGCTGTCATAAAATAATTTAAAAGTTAATTTTGACATGAATCAATTAATGACAGTTATTTGTTGATAACAAAAATAATAATTTGTTTTACATCAGTCAGTTACATAATGGATGAAATACCATTACTATTTCTCCTTCGTTTTCTTCGTCGGCAAACCGCGGACACGGTTTGCCAATAGCCAGAAACACGTTTCCGCGGTTTGCCCCTATTTTTTGAGTGTTGTGTCCACGAATTATTTCATTCTTGTTTTGTATCATACACACTCGATAAAATCTCTATCTGTATTTATATCCTGAACCCGGATGTCACGCAGGTAGCTATAGCTGCCTACGTGGCCATGTTAGATGTAGCCTAGGAATTCTAGGTCTTTTAACTGGAACCACAAATGTGCGGTTGGCTTCTGTTGTTGACTCCGTGCGTATGTGTTGTTTCCTGCTTTCGGCCAATAAGTGTTGCCCATCTTTACACTTGGCTTGGCTTATATATATATATATATATATATATATATATATATATATATATATATATATATATATATATATATATATATTCGTGAGGTTGCAGTCAATAGCTGGGCTATTGACATTGTCAGCCAAAATTTTTATCAACTGTCATTTATTAATGTTTTTCTATCTGTTTTTGAATCATTTTATATTTTATTCTCACGTTAGTAAGTTCTCCATGTTTATATATTTTTTATAAGATATATAATCTTATTATTGTAGTTGTCCTGACGAAGGTGTGAAATATACCGAAAGCTTGACATATAACAAAGAGTTTTCTTTGTAACAGCCCAGCTATTGACTGCAACTTCACGAATGAAATCGATTTATAGTTAATCCAGTCACTAATTATTCTGTTATATATATATATATATATATATATATATATATATATATATATATATATATATATACATATATTTCAATATTGAATTTCACGAAAAAGATTTGAAGTTTTATTATATCTTCTATTGATTATCTGCGAGCGCTTTCGACAGCTATCAGCTATCAGGAGTGAAGCATCTTCCTCTGAGGATGTCCTGTAAGTGACCCGAGTCAACAGAGGAGGTGAGTATCAAATGAACGACTCCAATTCTCCTCAATAAAGGATGAAGAGGAATAGCTTCCCACTTCTCTAGCTTTTGAGCTGACTTTACAAAGAAACTAGATGTTGTTCTCCATGTCGGTCGGTCGGTAGCCACGCTGTTCGGCGTGGGTGATTTGTTCACTCACTCGAATTTATTGTCGTGTTGGTCGGTGGTTCAAGCCCTAGTCTGAACGATCGCTTCACTTGCTATCGTCCAACCCGTGTTAGGAATCACACGTTAAAAGGTAAGACCTCGTTAATCCTTAGCTCGCACAAGTTTCGACTTCTGAGGGTTGTCGTTCATATGGGTGCGACAGCTGGTTAACGGAAAAACATATGTCAAGAGCAAGAGCTGCTCAGTTCTCAAACTCTTCAACAAACCTAGAGGAGGCTAGGTGGTGCAGCCAGGAAACGATTTGTCGCCTCTTCGAGAGCAGGATCCAATTGTTGATCAGATTGAGAAAAATTTACCATGATCTGAACTGGATTAGATTATCAGCCTTTGGCAATTTCCCACTATTGCCAGCTGACATGAAAGATCTGTCGTGGAATGAATAAATTGGCTTTGTTGAGAAACTGTATTTATTTGGTGTAGTTCAAATAGGTGTGAGCTACAATAAAATCTTGCAGGGGTTGCAGTGGATGCTCAAATAGACTCACCTGTCTTGAACTTATCTACCTATATACTGAAATCACTTAGAGTACTCAGACTGAGTGCGTGATAACCCTTATTTAAACTTATCGTGTTCAATAACAGCAATAGGAGGTTCTTTTATTATATTCGAATTTGTAATATCAACTATCTGGTTGATAATTATGAAGAAAACAACTAGTTTTTTTTCAGTTGATCCTACCATTAAATCATGCTCCCTTTCGTTTTTATAAAATAATGCCAGGTTTTGCGAAATAATCGTTAAATTTTCTAAAATATATCTCATTTGGGTGGATATAAATGTTTCGTAATGTATAACATGATTTAATGATTTTGAAAAATTGAGAGAACTTTTGTAATAGACGAATTACTGCTGCTAGATACGTGAGTACTTTTTTCGGTTGTTACATAAGTTTTATCTGCAGGTCTGTTAGCATTCAGTGAGGTGATTTCTTATTGAATTCAGTTCAGTAACATGCCCATTCAAAGTATTTCTTACCAAACTTCACGAACTGGTTTTATTCCTTGAGGAATAAGCTAATCGAATTTTGTCTCTGTTCTGTCATATTTTTCCAAAAACTACTCATTGAATGAAGTATACGAGACTATACTTGCAAGACAGTTGAAGCAGAGGACTTCCTCCTTCACAGTGATATTATTTTGATTCTTTTGTGACAATACTAACGACTTCTATTAGAGTGGTTTCAATCTGTTGTTAAAAATGCCTGTTCCATGTTATGTTTTCGGTAATAGTCAAGACTTCTGAACGAGTTTATTTATGCATTTTTCGAATCTCAAATTTCAAGTATTTCATGTGTTCCCTCGATGTGATTATGCAATCAACAATGTGATTATGCAATCAACAATGTGGAAGAGAGTTCTGGTAAAACTATATCCTTTTCGGAAACCTGATCGGATTATGGGTAGAACACAATAATTTTTGATATGAGCTTTGAGTTGAACTCTTGAACGTTGCAAAAATATTCATTAAACTGGCACTCAGGATAGATGGTAATGGTGCTGGTAATGTGCTGATTTGTGTTCTTGTGTTTACAAATACCTGTTATGCATTTAGAGCACAAAAAATATAAATGATAACCGCATTTCCAAATTTCACAATGTTTGCTCAGCAATATAGCTTGCCAAGACAGGAAGTATATGGCCATAGTAGTTAACAGCGCTAACACTGATAAAAACATTGGAAAAAGTTTCAATGCTCTTGTATAATCTGAAAAGGTTGGAATTTTATTGTTGAAATACAGTCCCAAGCAAAATCGAAGAATTAGGCACGAACATTTTTCAAAAAATGTCTGCTACCGTATAACGTTTCGAAGTAATTTGTTTTTGATCAAGAAACAATATGTAATATACAGAATGATTTTATCACATTTTCTTCAATTTCTCAAATTCCCCAAATGATAATCAGAATCTAAACAATGGAATTGTTTGCAATCCCCTAACCAGTTTTGTTTTTTGATTGAACGGTCAAAACAATTTGTATCAATATTTTTTCTATTCATTTGTGTTTCACTATGTCCTCATAATGTTAATTTATCATTACTACAGAAGTTTGACTAATCATTGACGATTGAGTAGTTGAACAAGAACTATTCTCACAATTTTTTTGACATTGTTATCACGTTTTTTACAAGCTTTCATTTAGTTTCACTGGTACCAGGCCACACAGGATACAAGGGCAACAAAGAGGCTGATTCATTAGCACGAGAAGGAGCACAACGCTCCCCCATTGGCCCAGAACCCTTTTGTGGCGCCGCGAAAAACTTGTAACAGCAACTGGAAGGAAAAACAATCTCAAACTGGTGGAATAAGGCGCCGGGTATGAGACAGGCCAAAGAGTTCATTAAAGAGCCATCCCCAAAATTCACGGAGTACCTACTAAGTCTGAATAGGCGATCAACTAGAGCTCTGGTCGGGCTATTGACGAAACACTGTAGACTCAACAAACACATGAACAACATCGGACTGGCAAACACAGCCCTATGCAGGCTTTGCCAAGAGGATGAGGAAACCTCCGTACACATACTATGCTATTGCGAAGTTCTGTCAAAGATAAGGTTTGCAACATTAGGGGAGGAAAAACCACAACCCTCTCAATATATGGGGGACTTGAGGTCTGGCCTATTGAGTCTAGTTACAAGGACGGGCCTAGACAAGGAATTCTAGCATACATGAGGACACACACAATAGATCTGCAAAGGTCGCAGTGTAGTGGCTGTTTAGCACAGAAGCCCCATATTAATCTAATCTAATCTAGTTTCACTGATCCCAGAATCTATAATCAAATCTTGGAAAGTAAAATTTAATGCATTTTTCAAATTCTGATTGAGTAGAAATTTGCCGCAATTTTTTTCCAATATTTCAGGTGTTACAAAATTGTGATTTATCATTTCCACTATAATATCCATAACATGGACATCAAATGAAAGGGCTGGATTAGTGAAATAAAATTATATTGTAAATTGGCGGACCGTCCAAGATGAGAGACTGGTTTTTTATGTACCCTCATATTATCGGAAATACAAATACGAAAAATAAAATGACGACACGCTCCAACTAATATAGAGGATTCCCAAAGATGGTGGACTATGCTTTTATGCACCCTTTGATGTTGATATCAAATGATAGGGTTTAAGGAAAAAAATAATATGGCGGTAACAAAATGGCTGCCACAGGAATTCTGAAGAGTTATATCTCAACAAAGTATGTACGTGTTACGGTTTTGTCCAGTGAAAATCTCTAATGAAGACATGGATTTTCATCAGCGGCCAATTCTATCATATATTGATGGAATTGTGAGACTTATCTCAAATTCGTTTCAAATTTCATAAAAACGTTGTACTTCAGTAGAATTGCACAATTTTCACATAATTCACACAAATAATTCAAAAATTAGAAAATTATCAAAACATTTTTGAGTCATATATTCATTTAAAATTCATTCTAAATATTGTCGAAATATTGAAAACTATAGTCTAATGCAGTATTTTTCACATAATCCACCCAAACTTGTTTTTACCGTTATAGGCGAAACTCACATTTTGAGAAACTAAAGTTGAGTTTCGTATTTCTAACATAATTCACGAAAATACGCAAAAATGATGGAATTTCAATACTTTTTTCAATTCTGTCATATTTATCTCAAACTCGTCATTGAAAAACTAGAGTAGACTTTCTTATTTCTCACGAAATTCACAAAAACACACAAAAATAATTGGTAAATTATGTTTTTAATAAAAAATAGAATTTCTTTATATCTTACAAATTGTTTAATGTAATAATGGATGGGTGTAATTTGAAACTTGTTTTCAAAAATGTTTTTTCACTATTCATTCATTTACTTTTGAAGATACTGACTTTGTGTACAATTGACACGAGTAACTTTCAGAAGTCTTCAATATTGTTGTGAGAAATAAGAACTAGAAGTTGTAGTTTAAAACATGTAATCTCGAGAAAGATCAAATACCGACGATCCACAAAAGGATAGATCGACAGGTAATACCATGCAAATGTCAGAAATGGACACTAATCTTCAAATCTTGAATGAAAGGGGTCGAATTACCTCATCAAAATTACAACTGCTACTTACTTCTCCTTATTATCATTTAGTTTCCCAGAACCAAACGAGAACCCTGAACACGCTTAGGTGTGATATATATATATATATATATATATATATATATATATTTGTATTTCTATCTTTTGGTAACCAAGTGTTGCCCATCCTTACACTTGGCTGCACCATACTGATGATGGGCCAAAAGCCCGAAACACGTGTCTATGGTTTGCCACTTTCATGAGTGCTATGTCCGATATTAACTTCTGTTTCTATATCAAGACACTCAATAACTTTCATATTTGTATAATTTCCTGGACCCGGATGTCACGCAGGTAGCTATAGCTGCCTCCGTGGTGATTTTGATAGTTTTCTTGTGAACACGAGATCTATCAACTGAAACCACAAATGTGCGGTTGGCTCCTGTTGGTGGCTCCGTGCATTTGTATTTCTATCTTTTGGTAACCAAGTGTTGCCCATCCTTACACTTGGCTGCACCATACTGATGATGGGCCAAAAGCCCGAAACACGTGTCTATGGTTTGCCACTTTCATGAGTGCTATGTCCGATATTAACTTCTGTTTCTATATCAAGACACTCAATAACTTTCATATTTGTATATATATATATATATATATATATATATACGCTTAGGTGTGATATATATATATATATATATATATATATATATATATATAATAGTGAATAATAATAATAATGAATTTAACAAATCACAAACAGAATATTTCATAAAATATTTGCTTTGGTGATAATGATCAAATACAGGGTGAGCCACCCCATACGACACGGTCCCTGTATACCAAACCATTAATTTTTTCCGGAATTTCTCCTGTTCATTGTATGTATATCTATTGAGGCTGCAAATGGAAATTATTCTGAAGCTTACAGGGTGACATATCGAAATTGTCTTTTTTCAAATGGAATATCCTATATTCTCGTTTGCCAATATTATAGAGAGTGTTCAAAAATTATTGTCACTTTCTTATAATTTTCAACAAAGATAACTTTGTTATTTCAAACGAAACACCCTGTGTTATTTTGTTCTGAGCAATATAAGATTCAATTATATTTTAATTCATTTTTAGTTCCCTATAACCAACCAAAATTGTTTTTCATATAGTAGTTTTTATTTCAATGCATTCTTTGAATCAAGATAGCTTCGAAACCACATTTATTTGATTTGCTAACAGAATTCTTAGTGACAGTGTTCCATTTACAGGCTGTTCGATTTAATGAACTCAACTTTGATATGTCACACTTTTTTGAGCCATCCTGGAGACTTCAAAATAATTTTCTTCTGCACATATTATGAAATGGAGAAATTCCGCCAAAAAAATTAATGGATTGGTCTACAGGGACCATGTTGTATGGAGTGCCCCACTCTGTATATTCAGAAACATAATTAACTTTTTCGGAATGTTATAGACAATCTTCAAAAATCCCAATAAATTGAATCTCCACTCCATAATTGACTTTTTCGGAATGTTATAGACAAACTTCAAAAGTCCCAATAAATTGAATCTCCACTCCACTATTCGAAACATAGTTTTGTAGTCAACATCCATGTCTGTTCGATTTTGTAAATAATAACAAATTGATAAGAATAAACAAATACTTACCAATAATGAAGTCGATAATAAATTCATTACAATTTTTATTTGTTTTAAAAAGTCAAAAATTGTATAAAAATATAATATTTCTCAGCAATTCTTCTTACGCTAATATTGCAGATTTGAATTTATATCACCCACGATTTATTTGCACTCAGTTTCACTTAAATAATATTTGCACATCATCAGTCTTAGATTTTAAGTTACACTTATGTTCCTTTAAAGACATCCACGAAGGAACTACCCTTTGAACAATACCCAAACAATAAGAATATTATCTTGAGCGTATCCCCTCTTTTTAACGGAAAACTAAGAATGCCATATGTCATCTATACGATAAGGCACGCGACCGTTGAAGGAGTTCTCCTTGGGTGATTTTGTCTTACACCAGATTATGGTCTGCTGACCACCACTAGCTCATGCATCTTCAGGGCTGAGCTGAATTTTAAATAGAAACACGTGCCAGCACACATTTGTGCACTTAAAAAATACATCGGGAGTAATGTGAAATGATGAGTACCTATATTTTTCAATTTAGATGAATTATATACACATTCCTTTTGAGTTTGTTTGGGAAGAAGATTCAATGAAAAACTGAAGACTGCTTTGGGAAAATTATTGATTTTGAATTTATGACAAAATATACTGGGCTATTCAAATTCGTTTCTGTACATGAGGACCTCGTAAACGATAAGAAATAAAGTGTCGGTTAAATTATGGCAAAGTTGCGTATTTTAGAGACCTATTCAATGATGTAAAGAAATCGTTCTGGAGATATACAGGAAAAACAAAAAAATCCCAAATTATTTGTTTGCCTATATCTTCTTTATTCGCAGATATAGTGAAAATCTGTCCACATTTTGCTATTGGCACTCGATGTGGGTTCTCAGAATATATCCATGAATCTTTCATACAGGGTGTCATCTGACTTGGGCCACACGCATCTTAGAATTTTTAAATACGGACCTGTATTTTTTGTTATAGTTTTTGGATCGCAGACGTTCACTTCATACTGAGAAATTAAATTTAATATTATATTTCGGGATTTTTCGGAAATATTCGATTATAATTGTGTGAATTATTCCCTTTTAAATTACGGCCCTGGAAATTGGTTGACTGAGTTGAACAAAAACACAATAGCATCTTCCACGTTTCCCTATATACCGTAGAGTTTTTCGACAGTATTTTATTCAATTTTAGGTACCTCTTCATATTTTTCCATTACTCTGAGCGTTTTCTACAATGGACTTCGAATAAGAAAACCTTTGATGATTATCTGTTTTGATGAGCAGAAAAAAAATGGTAGCAATAATAACATCCGAAACGAACACTATAATTATAATGAAAATTGAAATGAAGTAAGTAATTGATATACATAAAAAAATTAATTGTGCAATAAATGTTCGAATTGGAGTCCTTCCATTTCGAGACAAATAATGGGACAATAAGATGATCAAGATTACCAGATCGTACTATTTTGGACTATTTTCTATGGGTGACATTGAAAAATAGAATTTACGCTAGCGGAGAGATAGAAAATGTGGAAGACTCGAGATTGAGGATTTTGAATGATTTCGCAACAATGCAGCAAATAAGTGTATTATTAAGGGCAGTAAATAATATGAATAACCGAGTTTAAAAATTTCTCGAAATGGAAGGACTCCCTTCCGAACATTTCTTGCGCTAATAATTTTTTTGGGTACCTATATAAATTACTTCATTTCAATTTTCATTACGATGATAGTGTTCATTTCGAATGTTATTATTGCTATCATTTCTTTTTCTGCTTATTGAAACACATATAATATATTTTTGATATAGATATGAGAAAACGCTCAGAGCAATGGAAAAAATATGAAGAGGTACCTAAAAATTAAAAAACACTCTCGAAAAACTCTACGATACATAGGGAGACGTGAAAGATGCTATTATGTTTTTATTCAACTCAGTCAACCAATTTCCAGGGCAGTAATTTAAAAGGGAATAATTCACACAATCATAATCGAATATTACCGAAACATCTCGAAATATAAAATTGAATTTAATTTCTCAGTATGAAGTGAATGTCTTCGATCCAAAAACTACAACAAAAAATACAGGTCCGTATTCAAAAATTCAAAAATGAGGGTGGCCCAAGTCAGATGACACCCTGTATAAAAGATTCATAGATATATTCTGAGAGTCCACATCAAGTGCCAATAGCAAAATGTGGACAGATTTTCAATATGTCTGCTTATAAAGAAGATATAGGCAAAACAATTATTTGGGATTTTTTGGTTTTTCCTGTATATCTCTAGAACCAAAAGAGCTATATTCGATTACTTTACATCATTGAATAGGTCTCTAAAATACACAACTTTGCCATAATTTAACTGACACTCTATCTCTTATGGTTTACGAGATCCCCATGTACAGAAACGAATTTGAATAGCCCTGTATAATATCTAACACAGTGACTTTTCTGAAGTATTATATTTTATTGCAAATGGAGATGAATCTGCTTTATAAAGAATGTTCTTCAATAACATTCTGAGTATTTGAGTAAGTTTCTACGATGAAAACCTTTTGGATTTCTAATTCCAAAAAATAATTCTCTAGCTTTATACATAAAGTGATAAAATTATCAGAGAGAGAATACTTTTCCACAAAAATGTTCAGTTCTCACATGGCGGTTTCTTTCAGATATAGACTGGAAAAAACAACTTCTTTCAAATGTAATAACGAAGAAATAAAAATCCGACAGATTTTCATCCCATAAAAAAAATTTCGACTGAAAAATGTTCCCCATTTTAATAGAGGTGGATATTTTTGACATTTTTTTATGACGGCTTAGAAAATGATATAAACTATTCATACCGGAGACCAAAGCCTGTTGTTCTCTGCAACCTATATAGCGATTATTGTAATTCCACTTTGCGCGACAGAACACTGAATTAGATGACTTTGTACCTCTTCAATGACCCAAAATTTCACCTCAGTTCATGTATGAACTAATAACAATTTTCAAATTTGTTCATTAGGAAATGTATTTCACAAACAAACTCATTTGTATGTACATGTTATAAAATAAATAATACTTTGAAAAACTAAAAAAAACACGCTTTAATAGCAACACAATTGAAAATTGAACTAATTCAAGGTTGTGTTCAATATCGATAATAAGTCCTATGGCTTGATGTAATTGATGATTTTTAATAAGTCTGAAATCAGAATAAATCTATTTACAAAAAAAATATTTTTTTTTTAAAGCGTGGGTTGCTAAATATCCCCCTGCCTGAACCACTGTGCGTGCTGTTTTCGGTGAGTACATTTGCTTGGGATGTGGGGGTTGAGCAATCCGGCCATCGGATGCCTGCTTCCACGTAGCCCCGCTGGATAAGGGAATGACAGACTCACTTGTGGTTTTGTTATTCCCTAACTGAATAGCATCCCAACGATGACTTAATCCTAAGGTGTGTGTATCCGTGCCGAGAGGATGCATGACATTTAGCCTATCAGTTGTCTCTGCGGAACTTTCGAGATACCGGGCGCCCTCTCGTCGTAGCATCGCCTTGTCACGGTAATGCGGGGCTCTTCCGTAATTGACCTTCTTTCCCTAGCTACTCGTGGGACTTTTATGGACAGAGTACATTTAAGAATTCTTTCAGAAGATGAGCCTATAGTCTCTGTAGACTCGCTCCTTAGATCAGGAGCGAGTCTACAGAGGAGATGGATGTCGAGTTTACGACTCCAACTGACCTCCCTGTAAATTTAATTCAGGAGCGAGTTTACAGAAGCGATGGATGTCGAGTTTACGACTCCAATTGACCTCCCTGTAAATTTAGTTCAGGAGCGAGTCTACAGAGGAGATGGATGTCGAGTTTACGACTGCAACTGACCTTCCTGTAAATTTAGTTCAGGAGCAAGTCTACAGAGGAGATGGAAGTCGAGTTTGCGACTCCAACTGACCTCCCTGTAAATTTAGTTTAGGAGCGAGTCTACAGAGGAGATGGATGTCGAATTTACGATTCTAAATGATCTCCATGTAAATTTAGTTCAGGAGCGAGAACTGCGGGGTACACAGCAAAAGCAGAGGCGAAAAAGCCCTGCACGGCTGAAACTAAGACATCGTCAGGTGACTTGACTATCCGACTACCTCATTAACAGAGAATATACTTTGTGTCTGTCCCGCAGAGGACTGAATCTTTAGATTTCGGCATGGCCGTACGCTTACCATCCGACCTGAAAGACCACTCACCATACAAACTAATCGGCTCCGTTGAGAAGCTGGGTTTATTTGGCAAAGTGTGAATATGGTGAGCCACAATAAACCCTTGCGGGTTGTGGTGGAGGGTCGAATAGACCCACTCACTTTGGACCTAACCTAACCTAGGAGCTGTTCGCCAAATTGAAGCCATAATAAAAATTTCTGCCCATGCATGGGCAAAATCACACTTCAGGACAAACTGCTCTAAAATGATGTTCAGTAGTCTGAAACCGGACATTATTTCTATTGAACTCTATGGAATTAGTGGAATGGTGCTCATTAGTTTTGATTTCTCATACCTAACTTTCGATTTGTCTCAGTATTGATTTCATAGCTTACTGATTTTTTAATTTTTTTTATTCATGTATTCAACAGTTAAGCCAATTTACAAAAACATATTTGACAAAGTACTCTAGAATGCTCATTCATGTCTAATGTCTACATTGAAATTATTCAATTTTACAAAACATTTAGCGAAGTGTATTACACATAGTAACTGAATTTTACATATAGTAACTGAATACTTCAGGCAAGTCTTTGGTAACTATTCTTGTAAATGGCGTAAAATGGGGTGATATGATCTTTTTATCTACCAAAATTATTTATGAAGCAGTAAGTATTTATTCTGTTCAATCTATTGTTGAAGCTGTAATGAAAAAGAAAACGAATACCAGTATCAAGTGAATGTTGACGATTTAAATAATGCAACCAGTGTTAGCAACTCGTAATCGTCAAAATTCTTACCAGGGAAGAGAAATATCCTCACATGATATTCGTCTCCACTTGAAATTCTTCACACAATACTCACATAGTAAGTTTTTTCCTAGAATGTTTTTCTTCAACAAATTCAAATGGAAAATACCGAAGTCTTTTGATTCCGAATGAATAAAATGGATGAAGAAAAATCCTCATGATTACATACTTTGAATCGCACGTTAAAAGGTAAGACCTCTAATCCTTAGTGTTCTCACAATTTTCTACTTATGCGCGTTGTCTTTCGTAGGGGGAGACAGCTGGTTGATGGAAAAACAGATTTTAACAGTTTCAACAAATAAAGAATGAAACATGAATTTTCGGGATATGAAATTAAACAGAAAACAGGTATATATGAAACAAATATTTCTCATATGCCGCAAGCATCATGTCAATCAAAGAACTTACTGTGGAACCGATTTTCAAACGTGAATAAACATTATCAAAATGATTATTGACTGAAATATGGATATGTTGAAGTAAACGAAACCATTTTTGGTTTATTAATTTAAAGCATTTACCATAAAGGCATCTTCTTCTTTCCAACTTTGTGTATTTCCTTAGGTTGGCCACAGATTCTGTCAATAGAAATTCCATGTGAAACATATGTATTTCAGAATATCTTCATGCATTTGAAACTGATTCTCCACAATTGAATCAATTCTCACAAGTTACATCCATCAGTATAAAATCTTCAGAATGTAAGAAATTCCTCACACATTGGTGACACCGACTGCAACAAAAAATACAGGTATTTCAATAATAAGGGTGGCCTAAGTAAGGTGACACCCCGTATAGAAGTTCATGAGCATATTCTGATATCTCACATCAAGCGACAACGGTGAAGTGTGAACATATTTTCGATATATCTACGAAAAAACAAGATATAGGCAAGAATCAGTGATTATCCGTTTTTTTCTGTATGTCTTCAGATACACAAGAACTGAAGTGAACCATAGTTACGTTTCTGGAAGGACGTACAAGATGTGTACGATTTTGAATATGGTAAACAGCTGCGCCTTGAGAAACTACATTCTACATATTACCAAACCAACGCTAATTCAGTTCTACATATCTAAAAGATTAGTATCCTTTGGAGTGCAAGCATGTACTTAATCAAAGTTTAGGTATATAACAACATGTAACTGCATCACTGAATACAATATATATATATATATATATATATATATATATATATATATATATATATATATATATATATATGACTGGTTAGTCATGAATATATATGACTTGGTGAGTTACTTTCAATTTTTTACTTATTAGATTCTTCAACTGATGGTTTTCATTATTGACTCAAGTGATTGTGATATTCAATACCATTATTAGAACTCTGATCATCGTATATTTTGTTCGAATTCTGTTTCCTGCATTTCCATAGTTATATCCCCGAGTATTAATGAACACAACGAATTTTGATAATAGATATTGACAACTCCTCTCATATACCAGTAGTTTTCAAGTTGTCGTGTGAAAATAGTTTATGTTGGTGATTGTCTATAAATACCATTCAATTCATATATGAATAGAAAAAAACGTTGGTAAGACACCTAGTTGAGCTTCAGCCACATTGAATATATTATATATTATTAAATATCATTTCTCTTATAGATGGATATTATCATTAAATCTATACTAACTCTAGATTGTAGAATAACTTAATGGGATGCTTATACCAAATATAACATTCCTTTAAAATCAGTTCGATACGTATTCAAGAATAAAATATATTCTTTACAACACTTAACCAAATTATTTACCGAATTTATAGGTTGATTAGGTTCAGGTGAATACTTTGTGTAAAAGCAGTGATGTCTCAAGTTTTTTTTTAATGATTTAGTGCCAGTTCCGCCATGGCATAGAATATGTGTACTATGCTCTACAAAATATATAGCATTAATATGTGTGATTAATGACTTGTACTTTATAGTAATTCATGATCACTTAAATAAAATGAATAAAAACACTTTTGTCTAAATACCACTGGTAAATTTTATTTATATGACCCCATTATCAAGTATAAAATTGAAATCTGAATTTTGAAATATCGGTTTTGATAGAATTTTCAGGTATGCTGCAAGGACATGTATTTAAGAGACAGGATGCCATGCCAACGGCAGGATGCCAACGACAGGCTGCCAACTTAAAATACAACCCTGAAAATTCTAGGAATTGTTAAATTCATAAATTCAAGAGAGTAGAACCACATAAATCAAATTGCTCATTTAGGGGTATATGTTTCTGGTTTTTAATTTATTTGTTATTTTCCATGGCCTCTAACAGATTCATTTCTCTTCCTTGATTGCATATATGTAGGATTTTGAGGTTATCTTCTTTTATCTTGTGGTTTTATTCCTGAAGATGTTCATACATTGCAAATTTTTTGTTCAAACAGACGTGTTCACCCTATCTTATGTCAAAATTTTTACCGTTTTGACCTGTATACACTGCAGAGCATTCGCACTCTATTCTATATACTTATAGGTACCTGATTTTTGCATCCTATCTCGTTTGGGTTTTGCATTAAACGGGGTTCTACCCCGGCATCTGGATGCCGAAGAGACGTAAACTTACCTCGGGGTAGAATAACGACACTCAAGTATCAGCAAAAACTCCGACATATCTGATCATCTGAACTGTCTACTTTTTTGGAGCAGTGGAGTGGACTTGGGAGGAGCTTTATCAACTCGACGTAAAGACTCGAGAAATGAAGATAAATAAGAGTTTGATTCCCTAATCGTCCGTGCCACCGTCGAACTTCTCCCGACAACAGAAAGGACGTAAGCTCCGTGGACATTACGTCTACATAGGGCACATGGTTATCGTATCCAATGATCATTTACCCCATGGTGTGGGGAGTACTCTGTGATTGATAATGCTGAGGGATATTGCTTTGAGGGATATTGAATCCGTTGTGGGAAATGGGAACTGCCGAATTTATTGGGGTTATTCATTCCTTACCCTCAGGCTCATACGAGCTAATAAGCCTGACGTAGGTTTTCTCGACCAGCAAAGTAAGACAATATTCATCGTAGGGTGTTTAGCTCATGGTGGGGCAAATATCGTCTCTTCGAACTTCGCAAACTCTATCCAGTCCATTTTGTTTGGATGGTTGTTCTGATTTATCATTGGAGTCCTTGGTAGAATGGCGCCTTTTCCACTCTCGAATCTCAATATCATGCTGGCTTGTCGCACGAAGGCAGAATGCAGAAATTCAAGAATCTGTCAGTCTTGGCCCATTACGTCTGCTTAGAGCAAATGATTCTTGGACCCAATGACCACTCATCTCGCGGTGCGGGGAGTGGTAATTGGTTAATACTGCTGGCGTGCCTTTCCAAATGTCGAAGCTTTGGGGACACAGCCCGACTAGCTCACCTTTCGTTGAAAAAAAAAACAATAAAATAATGATGTCCATTTCCGGAAATATACAATATATGATTACAAAATTAGGTACACTACAAAATTCGAATCAAGATAGTTGTTCTCACGGAAGACTTGTATAATTTGCATTATACTTGTACACCCCTTGTATATAAGTATACTTTTTCATTTACATAATCAGGTAGTTCATACATTGGGATTATTGTCATGTCCAGGTAAGTCATATTCAGTTAGTGGTGAAATTTCAAATATAGTCTAAAAGTAATCTGATAATATCGTTACATTTCTCTAGTATTGGTTGAAAAACAGTGCCCAAATACAACGCATTTATAATTCAATACCAGAAAAGACTATTTTGACCCATTATAAGTGTCATCAGTGGTGCTAGGCTGAATCGCAACTGCATTGCTGGACTCAACTTTCATTAAAGGACAATCTCGAGTAAACAAGGACATATTTCTTTGACAATGCGCCATTCATTGGATCAAAAGAGAACTCAATCCTCGAATGTCATAGATAAACAAGGCTCCCCAAGGCTTTCACGGCAGCTACCACTGCAAGGCAACTATTCTCTGTTCATTTAAACAATGCAGTGCTCCAAAACATTGTCATGCACGTGCACGTGATCTCCTAGACATGGCTGCTTTTACAGAGTCGCACTAAGGAACGACCAAATTTTTATTTTATTTTTTATAATATCCGGCTGGGTATAGAAAAATTTTTGAGGTGGAGTGTAGGGACACACATTAGTAGTTTCTTCAGCCGTATCAGTACTTGACATTTTTAAAATTTCATTGAAAATACCGTATATGTTCATACCACAGGCGTAAAAATGGAACCACTGTGACTGTGACAATGAATTCCGTCAGCCGATTGCAGTTAAATTTGATTGGTCAGCGTGAGAAGGCTTGTTTATTTTGCTCAATAGATGCAAATGTGCGTGATGATCATGCTTTGTTCACGTATCTATCTTTGTTTGGGATACTTTGTTTGATGGATGGATAGTTTAGTTGTGGTTGAGCTCCGTATTTCAATTATTTACAGTGCAGTGAAAGCTGTAGTGGAAGGCAAAGAATAAATGTCGTCAGAGGTTGATGTTGAAGTTTTATTTGGCAACTTACCGCATAGGGGAGCCTCGTTTATCTTTGATATTCGAAAATTTAATTTTCTGTCGATCCCATAGTTGGAATTTTCTTAAGGGGAGATGTCATCGCCACAGTTATTCTTACGTATTATTCCAATTTTATCATTTGCATTATTTGATTTTTCATGAATTCCATCCGTTTTGTATATCCACAATTTTACTTTGTGTTTAACAGCCATAAAATATGATTTCAACATTTCTTGTAAATCTTTATTCATAATATTATACAGGCCGTTTCTATTATCATTCTAATATTGCTATATCTACTAAACCGTAGCAGATACGAAGACGATTTATTGGGAAAAAAAGTAACTGTCATCGGGAATAATACAATGACCGAAAAAAATTTACGGGGACTCTCGCCCTTCTCGAGTTATACGGGGATGACCAAAAATGCTGTTTTTAATTTTTTTCGAATGGAATTGTTATTTCTGAGAATATCGAAAAATGGAAAAATAAATGGTTTTGTATTCGAAGTATACTATGCCGATGTAATAATAAATATTCGATAAAACCTTTCGTGTCAACATGGTCACCGTCAACTTTTTTTAAATGCGGATCTATCTTTTTTATTACAGATATTGATAAAGCAATGAATTCAAAATCCAAGGGTGTATCACATTCAATATTTTATAGCGTTTCATTTGAAATAACTACCCTCATCAGTGACAACAATTTTAAATTACGGTCCTGTCGTTACTTCTTTTGTAAATTGTTTCGATTTCTTCAAAATATCATTTAGGCAACCCAATAAATTCGACAAGTAGGTACCTTATTACAATAAAAATTTGGTTTTGTAAATTTCTGTATTGCCGTAATTTTTCTTTCAAAGCTTATTTCTCCCTAATCAATTATAATTCGTGATATTTTTATACTTATCAATCCTGGAAGTAACAGAAATATCAGTTTTTGGTCAAAATTCGATTATTGTGTATTGTACGATCACATAGCATCTCAATTCATTTACCATCTTAAACGCGTAGGCTTTGTTTGCATTCTATGGCAGTAAAAATGAATCCGTTGTTGGTATCTGTTGAGAACTGTCAGACGTTTATGAACATATCAAAAATGTATTCAAATCATGAAAGGACTGATATGCTATTAAGTTATGCAAAATCAAATAGACATCTTCTTTTGGCAAAGAATATGTATGTTGAGCTATACCCGAATCGTCGTATTCCGAACATCCAAACGTTTAGACGATTAGAAAGAAATTTGAGGGGCTATGGTGCATTTGACAGAAAGAAATAAAAATTTACACAGTGAAAACATCTTTTTTTTTAGGATTGTCCGGTTACAAAAATTATGCTAATCAAGATTGTTCTTCACGAGAAATTGCCCTCGAAATGGGGATTTCTGTAAAATCCATCAGAACTATTTCGAAAAAAAAAAACAAATATAAATGCTACAGGATACGCAAAGTTCATCACCTCAATGAAAGCGATTACGGAAGAAGAGTACGATTTGCGAAGTGGTTAAGACGTAAAAATAGGGAAGTTGGGAATATTTGTAAAAAAATAATATGGACGGACGAATCAAAATTCACCAACAATGGTTGGTTCAACCGGAATATCCATTATAGGTAGAATAATACAAATGAACATTGACATAGGGAAACCAATTTCCAAGAAAGGTTCGGAATAAATGTTTGGTTGGGAATTGTGGGAACAAACATTCTTGGCCCTTTCTTTTACGATCATCATTTGAATAGTGAAATGTATCTTCATTTTCTATTCAATGAATTCGATGGTTCCTCAGATGAATTGTCACTGAATATCCGCCATGAAATACAATATTTTCAACAGGACGGCACTCCTTCCCATAATGCAGCAATAGTAAGGAAACATTTAGATGCAATCTTCCCAAGAAAATGGATCGGAAACAATGGACCAATTACTCAGATCTTACTCCTTTAGATTTTTTTGTCTGGTGATACAAAAAGGATGAAGTTTTTTCAACACCAAGTTCAGATTTCGACCATCTCAAACAAAAAATAACAGATGCATGCATTAGTATTACACCTAGTATACTAGAAAATTGCCACAGAAATTGTCTGGACCGACAACTTATGTGCATTCAACAAAGAGGTCGTCAATTCGAGCATTCAATGTAGATTGCCATGTAGTTTTGATTTTTCGTATTGGTTTCATTTTTCTCGAAAATTCCTGATAAAATAATATTTTTTCTGTTTAATTATTGTCACTGATGATGGGGGTTATTTCAAATGAATCGCTATAAAAATATCAAATGTGATACACCCTTGGATTGTGAATTCATCGCTTTATCAATATCTGTAGTAAAAAAGACAGGTCCGTGTTAAAAAAAGTGTGTCAAAAAAAGTTGATGGTGGCCATGTCGACAGGAAACGTTTCATCTAATATATATTATTACATCGTCATAGTACACTTCGAATACAATAACATTTTCCGTTTCTATTTTTTGATACGAGTATTCTCCGAAATAACAATTCCATTCGAAAAAAAAAACGAAAAACAGCCTGGAGAAGGGCGAGAGTCCCCGTAAATTTTCTTCGGCCAGTGTATTGTTCCCGATGATAGTTACTTTTTTTTCCATTTAATCGTCTTCGTATCTTTTACGGTTTAGAATATAGCAATGTTACTACATGATAAAAGAAACGGCCTTTATAATTTTGGGCCCAAATGAAGTGAATTATGTTGTCCGAAAGTCTTATTGCCACTGTATAATGAATAGGGGGTCTACGCCAGAATATTGAAACTATATTAAATAGGGGATCTACGCCAGAATATTGAAAGCTTGGGAGTTCAGGTTCATATAACAGTATTTTTCAACAAATCATTATTTGGACAATCGGTGTTCATTCTATATATGGATTAGAAATGTTGAGAAAAATCGACCATGAAACATTCATCTGTGCAAGAATCTTGTGTCCCTCATTAATAACACAAAAACACCAAGTTCTGACGAACACCGGTTACATGACTAGGGACAATATGAAAATTCAATTATACAATTTTATCGGCATCTTTCGTCCAAAATGATTCATCTACATTCACATTGAGAGAATTACCACAGTCTCGGGAGGAAGTGACACCCAGTCTATTGTATAGGGCAGCTCGTGTTTCGTCCCTCGTTTCATCGAAATGATCACATTTCCTGCCATTCACGCTTGGGTGTAATGCGGCAACCCCTCAACTAACGTCTTAAAGACACTGCGAACCTCTTAACTCATAACATCATTAGGATGATCCATCGAGCATATGCTGTGCGAGCTATAAAACTAGAAACAATCATTATAATATCTTTCGTTAGTCAGTTTTTTTGGCAGTTCTTTTAGTGATTATAAATGATTGACAATAAAATGCTTGATTGGCCTGTCAAATGGTAGGAAATGGGTATTTTAGTCAGGTATAACGAACTAGTTGATAGAAAATGAACTCGTAAGAAGAAATTCTACTTATTTTACTGTTCGTTCAAGTTGAACGTTCAAGAGAGAGGGAGAGAGGCAGGCTAACGTGCGAAGATTCAAAAGAAATAACAGTTTTATTAAAGAAAAATTATAATAACTTCAAAATAACTTAATATATGGCACAACTACATATATAACTCAAATAAAACTGAAAGTGAAAGGTTGTTATGAAACCTAGTGGCATTAGCACATTCCATGAAATGGATATTTTTTTAAAAGGAACGTGGTCATATATTTCCCAAGTCTAACATATTGTGGAAAATATCTTAAGAATATTCACTTTCATTTGAGATTTTTTTTAAGGGGATTGATATCATTTAGAAGCAGAAACCTCAACCGTACTTGATTGCTACACTTCGTCTTCGACAGTAAGAAATCATCCAGTTTCTTGATTGTTTGCATGTTCACTTTTGTAGCGAGCGGAAACTCTTAACGGTACTTTTATCCATGAGTATTAATTTTGATTACGGGAAAAGAATCGATTTCACACTCAATAGAATGAAAAATCATTCCATTTGCAACTTAACCAATATTCTGTGATTGTCGAAATTCAGGCCACATATTTTTTCCAATTGTGATGATTTTGGATCTTCAAACAATCCATGATCGATGATTTCAAATTTCAATAAATGCATGTCGGTTGTTGCAGACGAGTTATTTCCAAAATTTCTAGGAAGGTTTTAGATTTTTTTCGTTTTGTATCAATATTTTCTAATCTGATGGTATACTATTCAACAAGCGAGAAATTTGGTCATTACTCGGGTTGACGCAAGTCCTAGGTGATCGTAACAGCTCCTGCTTCAAATTATATCCAGATCGGGTGCCTTTTTTACAAATCCAAAGATTAATTTATGAAAAACTATTCAGAATTTTCAAAGCTGTCCTTTCCAAAGAGTACAGAACAGATAAAAAAATTAAATATTTGCACAAATTGTTTGAGAAGTGGCTATCTTTTAATTACACAATACTCTTCTACACACTCTTGTGCCCACATCATCATTCATCGAAATTGATTTTCAATCATGGATATGTTGCAAAATATTTTATTCAATAATGAAAGAGAGAAAAACGAATTAACAAGATTTGGGTTTTCTCTAACAAAAATCACAAAATAATAACACAGGGGCAGAACTAAAAAAGTGGGAATATATTCAGAAAGTTGAACAAGTTGAACAGGAAACGTAAATTTAGAGAAAGTTTTCGTAAACGCCTTAGGAAGCTATTGTATGGTTGCGGTCTTATTAACTGCTCAGCAAAATCTTGTGACTTGAATGTACAGTAATAGATTGAATCGAGTTTTCAAATAACTACACGTTAAAGATTTCGAAACATCAGCTCCACTTCAACTATAGTATAAGACAACTCAATAGACAAGATGATGAAAGTGAAAAATATATTATTTATAAAATGATCTGTGATGACTGACAAAAATATGTTGGTCAGACTTATATGTTTAGTTTACAGGACGGTGGTGGAAAAATAAAATAAGAAAAAACTATGTTTATAATGAACTGTTTCATTGAAAAAAAAATAATAATGATGTAGATAATGTACTAAAAACTAAAAAAAAATTAAGCGTAACCTGATTGAATATGTGAATACTACGCCCAAAAAATCGTCGAATTTCATCTGAAAGTGGAAGTGAGATTCCATTCTGTCAAATAAAAATATGAAAAATTAGACTAATGTGAATTGAGCCTGTTTATTTTCTGATGATGGTGAAAATAGTGTAATAGTTCTGATGTGAAGAGGAAGTATTTGTGTCGGATCAATTGTATGTTAGAAGTTTTAGCTATACCTCCCACAGTTCTATATACCCGTAATTTTCAAATATTGACAAAATGATGATACCAAATATTCATTTTGATACAAAATGATTATTCATAATGTCCAATGTCATCAACTGATATTGATATAAATATTTCAATATGATTCCTATGATATTTTTCTTTCAAAATGTTTATTTATAATTTGATAATGTGGTAGATTAAGAGGAATGCATTCCTCGCATTTCACTAAGCTGTGAACCTCACATTGTAAAAAGGCAGCTATTATTCATTACACTGAGTTCATCAGATGTATAATAACTTACAATACAATGCTGGAGATTGATTCAGATATGTATAATTCAGGTGAATATGTCTTCAATGTAAATATGTCTTCAATGTAAATTAAAGGAACAGTTTGTCAATATGATATAAATATCAAGGTTGAGCAAAATGTATGTAAATAGGTATAGTTTTCAGTACTTCTTTTAACGGAAAGGAAGTTTGAATGATATTACAATACCCTATTCAGCAGTTTGAATAATAATCATATAGCTACTTTCTAACCGGTGGGGAAGAACTTCATTTAGCTAAATGTAAACATCAGTTGAAAACCCATTTTCATTTGTTAAATATCCGAACTGGTATGACGACGTGATATGACGTCTCTAGACGTTTTTGAGGGGACACGTTTAAGTTTAAGTATAGAAAACCCAACCGCAGTTCATTTTAGAACCCGTGGATAAATTGCTGATTACGAAATCACCTCAGAAATGAAATTGTTAACAAACTTCGGTAATGTCAATGAGTAAATGAAATATTTCAACATGAAGTCGATGATTTCTAACAATAAAAAATCGAATTCCTTTAAGAGCATTATTCCTCCAACTAGGCTCAAGCGAACGAGAAACAACATATTTGTCATCGACCCCTCTGCCTGTTGAGGTACTAACCAACTGCATATCCACATGGCCCAAATCTTCGTATAACAACAAAAAATTTTATTT
The DNA here is from genome assembly GCF_025532065.1 of Leptinotarsa decemlineata. NCBI lineage: Eukaryota > Metazoa > Arthropoda > Insecta > Coleoptera > Chrysomelidae > Leptinotarsa > Leptinotarsa decemlineata. Next base: position 2,416,657 of record NW_027412588.1, read on the forward strand.
CTGTAGTACGTGGTAATACTTGAAGATTGGTTTTAAATCGGATTATTTAAAGCAACTATTCGTTCAGGCCAGTCACGGTAGATTTATCGCTGGCTAATACCACGAAGGGCGTTAGATTATATCCGAGTAGCCAGTCTTCAAGTATGCCCACCATAAACGTTTTTTGTGCTTATACGAGGATTTGGGCCATGTAGATATGCAGTTGGTTAGTACCTCGACAGATTATGGGGGGCGATGACAACTATGTTGGTTGTCGTTCGCTTCAGTCAAGTTCGAGGAATGATACTCTGAAATGGATTTAAATTTTAATTATCGAAAATCATCGACTTCTTGTTGATAATGGACACTACCTTGCACTGACGAGTGGCCAAATAGCCCAAAACCGGTCGGCAAGTGTATTCTAATTCAAAAGTCGATACCGGAAGTTGTATCGCCAACAGCATTTGCATTGAAGTAAGCTGTAGTGAGTTTATGATCTTGAAATTACGAAAATAATTGTTGTTTTGCAAATTCTTAAAACGAATATGAATCTACTAGTTGACAAAGCATGTTAGGAAAAAAATTGTTAAAGAGTGTTTTTTTAAATATACAAAATATTTACAAAAATAGAAAAACCCTATACTAATCAGGTGAAAAATAAACATATGTCAAATATATGTAAAATAAGTGGTTATATAAAAATCACATGAAAATTAACTGAAGAAGCAAATAAAATATAAATAATACATACTGAGAATAAAATCACATCTATATCTAAAATAAAATCATAGCAGAGTTTCATTGTAAAATTCCTCGAGATTATATAATGCTTTTTTGAGTAGGGCTTCTTTCATTATTTTTCTGAATTTGTAATAGTTTTCTCCTATCTGATTTCGGAGGATACATAATTATATATTTTTTTGCTTTCATAAATCATAAGTCAGAGTAGATTTCGGAATAGGAAGAGGTATTTTATTTTCCGATATTTGCCTTGTAACATATTTCATTTGACCGCTTGGTTTTGGGGTATCAACTGTATTGAGGTTTTTGTGTATTAGATATACAGACTAGAATAAAAGTGCAGGTGAGGGTTAAAATGCCCTTGCTGATAAATAATGGTCTACAGGGTTAACACATTCGAGACTTGAATAGGTATCTAACTGTCCTTTTTTGTAGGACAAACACTGATTGTAGTAATTGTTGACTACAAAATCTCCAAAAGGCAATTCCATATCTCAAATGAGCCTCAATCATAGAGTAGTAAACCACCTTTCCTGTAGATGTGCTCAGTTCATTTGTGACAACTCTAAGTGCATAACATCCTGCCGCTAATTTTTTTGCCATTACTCTAATATGCAGATCAAATTTCAGTTTGTCATGAATAGATATTCCTAGGAATTCTGAATTATTTTTGTTTTCTAAAGTTTGTCCGTTTAGGCTCAAATCTTCTTAAAAGGTGCTAAAGGCAATTCCATATCTCAAATGAGCCTCAATCATAGAGTAGTAAACCACCTTTCCCGTAGATGTGCTCAGTTCATTTGTGACAACTCTAAGTGCATAACATCCTGCCGCTAATTTTTTTGCCATTACTCTAATATGCAGATCAAATTTCAGTTTGTCATCAATAGATATTCCTAGGAATTCTGAATTATTTTTGTTTTATATGATGGAATCGGCCGATACTTGATGAAAATCCATAACTAACGTATTCCAAAAACACTTTATTGTGAGATTTTCACTAAATTGTTTTACAAAAACGCAACACGTGTTTCGCCATACAATGGCTTCATCTGGCGTGTCTTTCAACTAATTCTACACATTCAATACTAAATATATATATAGTTTATGGAGTACCTGAAATCAAAGTACCTGTAAACGAAGTACCTGAATTTTAAGTAGCTGATATTTTACCTGAGTTTCTAACGAATTAAATTACCTGCACTTATGTTCCATTTTCACATTTGAAAAAATATATTCAGTAACGGAGAGTTATTGAGTTCTAATTGATCATTCAGTAAATTACCCGAATTCCTGAATCTATTGATTTCTAAACATTCTAGATGATTAAGTTTCAAACTCTTCTCTTCTAAATGTAACACCTCGTACTCATGATTGAACTCGTGTCCTTCTGCTAAAAGATGGTTTGCAAATGTGGAATTGGTCTTTCTATTTACAAAACTACTCCTATGTTCTTTAATTCGTTGGAAAAATGTTCTTCCTGTTTGCCCAATATACAGTTTTGGACAGGAGTCACAAGTCAGCTTATATACTCCTGATCTATCCGACACCAAAGTTTTGTCCTTATTGTTTTTAATAAATTTACTTAGGTTATTATTCGTTCTATAAGCTACGTTTACGCCTTCTTTCTTCAAAAAACGGGCAATATTCCTGTTTGGTTCCCCCACATATGTCAATGTCTTATAACTCACGTTATCGCATCTTGAATATGGGTAGACCAGATCCATGGCTTGCTTTTGTCGTTTTTTGGAAAGAATGGAGTTTACAATATCTACCTTATAACCGTTATTAATCGCGATTTGTTTGATCAAATTCAGCTCTTTCTGGAAATCCCTATCAGACAGTGGAATATTCAATAATCTGTGAATCATACTATTGAATGCAGCAACTTTATGCTGGTACGGGTGTGTGGAGGAATTATGTATGATAATGTCCGTGTACGATGGTTTGTGGAAAATTGCAAACTCATGTTTATTGTTATTTTTCGTAATGGTTAAGTCTAGGTAATTTATTGAATTATTTACCTCCCTCTCAGTGGTGAATTTTATTGACGGGTGGATGGAGTTGGCATATGCAATGAACTTGCCTAATTGCCTATCTGTACCAGTAAAACATACTAAGATATCATCTACGTATCTGTACCAGTACAAAAAATTGTTGGCTAACTGATTATTATGATTATTATACTCTATGTTATCCATGAAAATTTCCGCCAGTAAGGGACTCAAAGGATTCCCCATTATTAGTCCTTCATTGCATGAAAAGAATTCTCCGTCAAACTGGAAATAATTTTGAGACACACAAATGGTGAGTAAATCAACAATCTCTTGTTTTATCAGTGGATTCACATGGTTTTTGTCTAAGAGACACTCCACTTGTCCAATTGTTTCAGTTGGCGGGATACTGGGAAATAAATTTTGGACATCGAACGATATTAATTTTGAGTTATCTGGGAGGATATATATTTAGTATTGAATGTGTAGAATTAGTTGAAAGACACGCCATATGAAGCCATTGTATGGCGAAACACGTGTTGCGTTTTTGTAAAACAATTTAGTGAAAATCTCACAATAAAGTGTTTTTGGAATACGTTAGTTATGGATTGTCATCAAGTATCGGCCGATTCCATCATATATCTGAAGAAAGCCCCTACGGGCTTTTTGGCCATTTGGTTTTTTAAACTAATTCTAAGATGTGCGTTAACGACACAAAACATTTGGTTTTTCAACCAATGTATTAAAAACAGAGTACATTCCAAATTTACCGCCCTGAAGACCAACAATAGAAGTATAGCAGCCCAAGAAGCAATCAATCATGGAAGAAACAAATGGATGAAGGTAGAAAGAAAATTCCTATATTGTAAGAGAGATATATTTAATGTTTATTTGAAAGTAATACATTCTGAATCCGACAACTATGTACCAGAAAAAGGTTAAGGAAACTCTCAAAACAATAGAATTGGTTATGAATGGAATGTATTCTCTTATTAAATTACATAAAACCAATTTCCCGATTAGGCCAGTGGTATCGTTCGTAACGGCACCTACTGTTGAAATCTCAGAAATCCTGATTAAATTGATTCAAACCTATACCAATTTCAAGCCTAAATTTAGTATAAATAATTTTTATCAATTAGTGGATAATATTAAAGACGTAATCCTCCCAGATAACTCAAAATTAATATCGTTCGATGTCCAAAATTTATTTCCCAGTATCCCGCCAACTGAAACAATTGGACTAGTGGAGTGTCTCTTAGACAAAAACCATGTGAATCCACTGATAAAACAAGAGATTGTTGATTTACTCACCATTTGTGTGTCTCAAAATTATTTCCAGTTTGACGGAGAATTCTTTTCATGCAATGAAGGACTAATAATGGGGAATCCTTTGAGTCCCTTACTGGCGGAAATTTTCATGGATAACATAGAGTATGAAATCCATAATAATCAGTTAGCCAACAATTTTTTGTACTGGTACAGATACGTAGATGATATCTTAGTATGTTTTACTGGTACAGATAGGCAATTAGGCAAGTTCATTGAATATGCCAACTCCATCCACCCGTCAATAAAATTCACCACTGAGAGGGAGGTAAATAATTCAATAAATTACCTAGACTTAACCATTACGAAAAATAACAATAAACATGAGTTTGCAATTTTCCACAAACCATCGTACACGGACATTATCATACATAATTCCTCCACACACCCGTACCAGCATAAAGTTGCTGCATTCAATAGTATGATTCACAGATTATTGAATATTCCACTGTCTGATAGGGATTTCCAGAAAGAGCTGAATTTGATCAAACAAATCGCGATTAATAACGGTTATAAGGTAGATATTGTAAACTCCATTCTTTCCAAAAAACGACAAAAGCAAGCCATGGATCTGGTCTACCCATATTCAAGATGCGATAACGTGAGTTATAAGACATTGACATATGTGGGGGAACCAAACAGGAATATTGCCCGTTTTTTGAAGAAAGAAGGCGTAAACGTAGCTTATAGAACGAATAATAACCTAAGTAAATTTATTAAAAACAATAAGGACAAAACTTTGGTGTCGGATAGATCAGGAGTATATAAGCTGACTTGTGGCTCCTGTCCAAAACTGTATATTGGGCAAACAGGAAGAACATTTTTCCAACGAATTAAAGAACATAGGAGTAGTTTTGTAAATAGAAAGACCAATTCCACATTTGCAAACCATCTTTTAGCAGAAGGACACGAGTTCAATCATGAGTACGAGGTGTTACATTTAGAAGAGAAGAGTTTGAAACTTAATCATCTAGAATGTTTAGAAATCAATAGATTCAGGAATTCGGGTAATTTACTGAATGATCAATTAGAACTCAATAACTCTCCGTTACTGAATATATTTTTTCAAATGTGAAAATGGAACATAAGTGCAGGTAATTTAATTCGTTAGAAACTCAGGTAAAATATCAGCTACTTAAAATTCAGGTACTGCGTTTACAGGTACTTTGATTTCAGGTACTCCATAAACTATATATATATTTAGTATTGAATGTGTAGAATTAGTTGAAAGACACGCCAGATGAAGCCATTGTGTGGCGAAACACGTGTTGCGTTTTTGTAAAACAATTTAGTGAAAATCTCACAATAAAGTGTTTTTGGAATACGTTATTTTTGTTTTCTAAAGTTTGTCCGTTTAGGCTCAAATCTTCTTAGAAGGTGCTAAAGGTAAGTACGTTCGATTTATTTGTATTAAAACATAAGTAATTGGAATCACACCAATTTTTTATCATTTCAAAGTCACTAGTGATGGTATATTTCAATTGCTGGACATTTTTTCCATGCCAAAGAATAGTAGTGTCATCTGCAAAAATTGTAAAATTTCCTTTAATTGGAATGAAAGCCAGATCATTTAAATAGAGAAGAAAAAGAATTTGACCTGGAACTGATCCTTGTAGAACACCAGATGAGATCTTTCCATTGGATGATGTTTGTCCATTCGATTTAGAATAGAAAATTGAAATAACTACAAAAATGGGGTATCACAAATCCCCATTTTCCTTGAAAAAAAATGGTAGCGTCTAGTCGACGACGAGTGATGCTACTATATTACCTTTTCCACCAAAAAGTATTGGAAGTGATACTTTTTCAAGTAAATTTCGTCGGACGTTGATATTTTGTACCACTCAAAACTCAAGAGAGGAGGGGACTTTTAAGTTCGTACTGTATTGTTTGGTCTAGTAAATATCGAATATGTATTTCATCAGTTCGGACTTCCATTGTTTAATATAATATAAAAATCAAAAAAGATTAACCGAAAATAACAATTTTATTAAACAAAAAACTGAAATTACAAAGAAATAGCATACAACAACCGAACAAATAAAAATTAAAAATTGAAATATTGATAAAAGCTGAAAAAATTGAAAAAATTAAAAATATCATTAAAAAAAATGAAGAAATAAAAATTAAAAGATTTCAAACCAAGTTATGTCACAAAGTTTCGATTGTTAGTATCCACAATCGTCTTCGGGTGATAACTGGACTTATTCCTCCGAGATCTGACTATTTATAGGTCATTCGAGTGCTTTCACCTATCCCCTCTTTCCTCTTTCCGCTTCATTGGGTTTGGCGGGAGCTGGTCGTTTTTTGCTTGATTACAGGTTTCCATATGTTACGTATCTTTACGCTAGCTTGACTAAATGCCAATGTCCAACAACGCATTTAGTATGCGTTATCACCTGAAGACGATTGTGGATACTAACAATCGAAACGTTGTGACATAACTTGGTTTGAAATCTTTTAATTTTAATTTTTTAATTTTTTGTTGATAATATTTTTAATTTTTTCAATTTTTTTCAACTCAATATTTCAATTTTTATTTTTTATTTGTCTGGTTGTTGTTGTATGTTATTTCTTTGTAATTTCAGTTTTTTGTTTAATAAAATTGTTATTTCCGGTCAATCTTTTTTGATTTTTTTTCAGGGTTATCAAATCAATTTATATTATATTAGACAATGGAAGTCCGAACTGATGAAATACCCCACGAAACATTGTCAACCACCTTCAAACAAATATCGAATAGTTTTTCACATATCTTCGTATTTGTTACAATGTATTAGTACAATTGTTCCTGCCGAAAAACAACTACTTTCCCTGCTAATACCACGTTGGATACTGAATTATATTCGACAAACATTTATGCAAGATACCACACAGAGGTTAGTCTCGCAGATGTTTGTCGTTCATCCAGCAGCAGCACCATATTGAAATTTTTCGAGTAGATCACCTACAGACTGATTTGAAGGTATTACTTCTCATCAATGCTGGAAAGCTCCGACCCAGATACGTCTTCCACTACACGATAACTTCTTTAAGCGTGATCAATGTATTGAACAGGCCTTCACACGTATTTGATGTATCATCATGAATTTTCATAGAGTTATGCCATTTAATAACTGACATAACACAGGTATAAGTTTATTCCATCGTAGAACATATTTTTACCTTTATGAATTTCGAAGTTTGAAACACGTCATCACTTTCCACTGGTAGCGTGAATATCCTGAGATTATTCGACAAAGATTTTCCGGCAAATGTCATGTCCATTATCTTATTTTTTGTAGCACAACGACAAAGTTTCACGAACCATTTTCCATGCATGCTAATGATATACTTCGACTGATGTTTCAGGAGATAGCAAGAACTCCATTTTACGTTTGTCAATACAATAGATCGGACCCTCTAAACATAGAGCTTGGTCTTATCAGATAACTGAATAGTTAATAAGGGATATTCAGTTCGGTCTACGTGCATGAAGGTATGTATATAAGGTGTTTCATGAAAGTGAGAGACTAAAGTTATACAATGTAAGAAATTTTAGAACAAATAATTCAAGTTTGACTCATTTGGTAACAATGTATCCTGACAGTGTTCTCAGGAGTGTGCAATAGATGAACAGTGGTTTACAGAAATAAGAGAATTAACGGTGAGTAGTTTTTGTGATACTTCCAGAAAAAAATCTAGAATTCAACTGATTCAATTGATGCTTATTCCATAGTATTTCGAATGTATGTATCTCTCCTCAATACAGTCTTCAGACATGGTTTGATATCTGTTAAGAGTATTAGTACATGGGTAGATAAGAATCCCCAAGCTGGAAAGATCCAGCTTGGGGCTTTTTTCACAAGATGTAGTTGTTATTAGTCAACAATATATTTCTTAAACTGAGATTTCATATATGCAGATAAGTCACCTTGAAATTAAACGAGTCCTAGGCACTTTGCTGTTTGGGTCGGAGCTTTCCTGATGAGAGGTAATAGCTCAAAACCGGTCTGAAGGTGATCTACTCGAATAATTTCAGAATGGTCCTGCTGATAGATGGACGAGAAACATCTGTCAGACTAACCTCTGAGAGGTATCTTGGATCAATGCCTGTCGGATATAATTCAATACCCAGCGTGGTATAAGCCGGGGAAGTAGTTGTTCTCCGGCATATATTTACCAGAACCTACGATGCAGGTGGTAGAGAGAGATGAATATTCTGAGATTTCATAATGAAATATTTGTTTCCTGAAGATTTTTCGAATACTATTACATCCCTAACTCTATTTTGCCTCTATTGTTCAAAATCAATATGAAATGTGCGCAAATATGATGTTAGCTTACTCGGATAGGGCATATAACTACTAATGTAATAATAGTAATGGGAAAACACTTTTTATCTTTCATTTTTCTACTAAAGTTTCTGGGAAATCACGACACTAAATCTCGAGATTTTGAGATTGAAGTCAAATTTCGAGTTTTGAAGTCGTAAATTCCAAAAAATAATAATTAAGAATATGTGACCCTTTTGCGCTTCCGTATTTCTTCATCTCCATACAAATATTGTGGAAACTTCAAAGAAAGAAGGAGAGCAATCAGGTTCAAAATTAACTCTTTACAAAGATGTGTACATCATGCATATAAGTTACTTTCAGATAAAAACAGAAAAAAATAGTGATACTACTTTCATATAAACATTGATTTGCTCTTAATAATAATAATAAATCGCTTCATTGAAGGATTAGTCAGTACAAGAGATACTAACCTAACCTAATAACTGGCAGAATTCAACATCTGCATATGATAAATCAAGGCAGATATTGCTCTTCCATCCAACCAGCAACAGCTAACTCATATTAATACAAAATATTTAACAATCCTACTTGATGAATAAAAGAAGAACAGAAAAGAACGGGTGAAGAGCAGAAAAAAAAATTTATATTTCAAATGTGGAAAGTCATGTCATAACATAAAGGAAATTTTGATATTTTCTACATATTTATAGTAAAATTGGTACATGTATCAACTGATCAAACTTCATAAAAAAAGAAAACCGGATTGTAACATCTTCAGATTTTTCTTGAAACGTAGTGGTGGTAGTGATTTCAATTCGATGGGTAGCCGATGGGTACAATGTTATAAGAAAAAGAACCTTGAAGAAGAGAGGTTTTATGTTGAGGTGCAGTCAAAAGGAATTTGAATCTCCAATTCAAACTATGTATATCGGTTGTGAAGGACAATTTAATGAAAAGGTAAGCAGGTGTTCCAGTGAACAGCTACCCAAGCTGTTACGAGTCTTATGCACATATTCTGCAGTTTTTGAAGTCTATACCCGTCAGATTTCAAGAGTCTTGAACCATAAACAGTATCTGCATAATTGACATGAGATAGTACCAGTGCGTCACAGAGTAAATTTTTTTTTTTTTTTTTTGATCAAAAGATTTTCATTCGAGTATACTGATTTTGAGTTCATACAACCCTTATTAAGAATCGGAGAAACATGTGTAGACAATTATCAAGGTGAAGGCCTAAATTTTTCGTCAAGTCCCTATTTGGTAATTGAACACCATCGATGGAAATATTAATCAATTGGCTACAACGATACTTTGCAGCCGGCCAACTGAAGAACATAACATGAAATCTAGATGAGTTTACAGAGAGACAATATTTACTTGATTCAGTTATCAGAGAGAGCAGATCAAGACTCATTTGATCAAGTGCAGTATTGAGTGAATTTTCATCGAATTCTAAATACAACTGTGTATCGTCGGCGTATCAATGCATAGAAGTATGAAGGAGGCACTATTAGAACTGAGAAACAAGGAGAATTGGACCTTAAATCGATCCCTGAAGGACCCCAATTATTTATTTCAAGGGTAGCCGATTTTTTGCTATTGAGTATGACACACTGAGAATGATTTAGAAGGTAATTTGCTTCATAGTAGTCCAGCAATACTAAAAGACAAAGTTTGTTATTGTCGACAGAACAATGCAAATCATCTATAACTATTGAAAGAGCTGTTATGCGGCTGTGGTTTACCTAGAACCCTCATTGACAGGTTGGTAATATGTTGAAATCATTCATGTAGTTATGCGTATGAGGGTTCAAAATTTTTTTTAAAGCTTTAGATATGGTCGGATTCTCTGCGTCTCTTGAAAAATACTTTCGAAACAACTACTTTGACATGAAAATTGAATAATACAAATAATCACTTTTTCCTATTCACTTTGTACTCCAAAACATGTGATCATATCCTGATAGGTGCTGATGAGGTGATGAGGTCTTATTCCGAAACTTCGAAGTTTGCCCTTCAGGATGACAGAGTTCCATATAAGTTAAATTTTATATCGTATGTATAAAGATACAAAAGCTTCTTTCCCAAAAACTGATATGTTCTAAAAATACCCCTTTCAATTCAAGTAATGTAATAGAACCGAATGTTAACGACTTTTTCATAATTTCTTCAAGAAGTGAATACATTACCGATAGATATAAAATAGTAAAATTCAATATTTTTTGAACGGTCATAGTGTGGTATGATATGGTCATGGTATGTGATAAGGTGTTCTAATCGAGAAAAACTGGGAAAATGATCCTGCTTCTTGGTTACTCCTGGTAAATAAATATACATTGTTGATGAGAATGGTTCACTGAAACATTTTTGTATATTATCTATACTAATCGAGTAGGAGATATTCGGTGGTGAACTTCGTGACTTCTGGTTTATCAAACACCCTCTACGTTAATAGTCATTTATGTAACATAATTTCATTACTCTCTTCACATTTTATTCGAGACATTATGTATATTTTGAATAGAGAGACCCTTATCGTCCACCTATATATCGTTGTTACACGGAATATGAAGATAACATATTTTCTCACTAAAAATCCTAGATTGCCATTTATTGAGAAATCTTCCAATAACAATCATAGAAAGATAATCTCAACGATCAACGACCGAGTTTCCAGAATAACAAAGCAGTCTAATCAGATGGCCTCGCGAATAACATTTTTAATAGCCAGATGGAGATTCCGGAGTAGATAGTGAGGACGTAAGTAAATTAGCGGTGAGCCTTGGAAGGCGCGGCTCCCGAGAGATGTCTTTAGGAGCGGTAACACTCTCTGGGTAGACAGGCGTGGGTCCCTTAGCGTGATCCTAAAGTAAACTAACTGCTAACTAATGAATTTACTTCATTTAATTTTCAATATGGGTTGGGCATGCAATATTAACAAAGAAATTCCCAAGCACATATATTCTACGCATGGTTGTACTTCCTAGGAGACCAATTTTTACAAAATATAAAAGTGAGTGTTCAAACACATTTCATGAGTGACTATGCGAGAGTCCGGGTTAACACGGAGATGATGAATCGAAAAACACCCTGTAATCAATACCTCAGCAAAACCACGATCAAGCACAAGAAACCTAATGAACGATATGAAATGTTTAAATGATGTGTGAATGAACTTTCTATTGTTTCATTGATTTTCAGTAACTCTTAGACACGGCATCTCATTTGACAGAGAAAATTTTCAATTTTGGATGATTTGAAGTTGGCGAAGTTGGGTGAATAAATACGTAGGTAGCTGAAAAATAATATCCATTGGAATTCGTGATTTATAGACAATATTCAATACTGGCAGGCTGGAAAGGCCCATTTGATGATTTCATTGCTGCCGATGAATTTTTTGCTTGACGATTATCGTAGAAACTGGTATCGAATAAATAGAAAAGTTCAACTTGAATTTATCACGTATTTTCTACGATAATCGTAGAAATTTTTGTCTTTGTATCTTTGGAACTATTGATTACACTGATATTGTAAAATCAAGCTATTCCTTAGGTCGCACAAGTTTCAACTTGAAGATCTCAACAGATTAACGAAAAACTCTTTTCAGCCTCATCAATTAAAATATTTCCAACACTATTGAAAACATTGAAGAATGCAATAGTCTTGTTTATCGGATTGCGGTGCTCCTACACAAAAGTAGGTTGGCCATTTTCAGAAGCGGTGCATTGGATGAATCATTAGCGTAATACTATGTTACTCAAGGTCTAATGCTGCAAAACATGTACAAGGATATTGCACTGAAAAGTTGCAAAAAAATCAATTTCAATGCATTCAAAACGCATTCTTACTTTCAAAGCAGAAATAGCGAAATTTAAAAGAAAGTCTTTTGGCTTTCTACTTCTCGATCTTTATTCCACAAATATGAGAAACTGAAATAGAAAGTAAACAAATAATTAACTCTTCACCAGGATTTGTAGATCATGTACAAAATATACATAGAACTTCTATCAATTATGTGTGACTCACGTATTAGATATAAGATAGTAAATTTACTCATCTGCTTCAGAAATAGCAGAGGGAATTCACATTGAAAAAATTAACAGGATACTGAATGCAAAAAGTATTATGTGAAAGTATTACTGCTTATAAAACTCTTTTTGGCTGTCTATACCCCTATATACATTTGTATATTGAAGAAACTTTCAGAATTAACAAATATCAAATTTTAATAAAAGTTCTTGGAAGACATTCATACATATTAAGTCAAAAGGAAAACACGTTTTAGAAAAAAACTTTGTGGCATCCTATTTCTCCATCATTGAATAAGAAAAAAAACTCAAACAGTTTGAGTTGAGCCATGAAGATGATAGTACCTACAGCCTGCTATCGAAAGCGCTCGCATATAGCTCTAGAATATCATTTAATTGAAGAATTGATGAATGAATTTTGGTCTTATTTTAGGTTATCACAACACTGTACTACTGAGAAGTTCTTGGAAAATTCTAAAAGACATTCATACATATTAAGTCAAAAGGAAAACAGGAAAACACGTTTTGGAAAAAACTTTGTGGCATCCTACTTCTCCATCATTGAATAAGACAAAAAAGAAACTAAAACAGTTTGAGTTGAGCCATGAAGATGATAGTACCTACAGCCTGCTATCGAAAGCGCTCGCATATAATAAGTATAAGTTATTGAAGCTTCAAATTCTTTTTGTGAACAAATGTTAATATTGAAATACTGAATTTCTAGGATATCCCAACATCACCACGGAGGCAGCTACAGCAGGGTATAAATATAAAAAATGAGGTGTTATCGAGTGTCTATGATTCAATTCTAAACGAAAAAGGTTAGTCGGAATAGCACTCAAAACAAATTATTGGCAAACCGCGGACACGTTTTCTGGCTATTGGCCTCACCAGCGCGGTTTGCCAATAATTTTGATTGAGTGCTGTTCCGACTAATTTTTTCCTTTTTGAATTGAATCATAGACACTCTATAACACCTTTTTCTTATATTTATATCCTGGACCCGGAAGTCACGCAGGTAGCTGTAGCTGCCTGCTACGGTTTGCCAATGATTTTTCTCGAGTACTGTTCCGACTAATCGTTTTCTTTTTGAATTATACTTTGAAGTTTAGGGACAAGACACTTATCTTATCAGTTCATCAGCACCGTTATGGGTTACATTACAAGACGAATACTAATTTGTTTCATAACTTCAAACAACACCATTGAGGATGGTGTAATATACACTGAATGATTCCGTGTAGATTGAAACACTATGGCAGGAATAACTCTGCTACGAAATATGTCCAATAGTTGAAATCAGGAGCATCCAATTCAAAACCCAGATACAGTTTGAGAGTGAAATTTTACATCAATACTCTGAATGGTATCTGTTCTGTTCTCCATTTGGAATGTTTGTTGTGCAATTTGAGAAACAGAAGGTGAAATATTCAAATCAAAAAGGGAATATTTTCAGGAGAGTTTTTGGAAAAAAAAAACTTTTTGGCTTTCTACAACTTCATCATGTGAGAAATTCACGAAGAAAGAAAGAAAGGAAATTACCACAATGAAAAAAATTCATTATTACCGACAGATGGAGGTTTCTTATTCTTCTCTATTTTTGGGTCTTTGTTCGTGCGGCCCTGGACCGTACTTCGTTGTCAAGGTCACTAAAAATGTATCCTCTTGGTGCGATGACAGTATTGATACTTCTTCCTTATTGTTTTGTTGTGCCGTTTTTCAGAAATATCAGGGTTACTCCCGGTAGCTCAATCTGCGCATGTCAAATTTCAAAGAATTGTAGTTTCAAATCAAAACGACGATTTCAAACTGTCATTAATTATTTGGAATTAGCTTCAGTTGGAAATCCAATTGATATCGTATCACGTCGATATTGGTTGCTGTTTCCAACATTTTGGGATGTTTAACATCATATACTGAGTGTATGTTCGAATCTGTGATTTATGCTGTGCGGGGGAGTATGCAAAAAAGAGTGATCGTCTGGTGAGATTTCGGGGGTGCTGCCCACTGTCATTCATAGAAACGTTACACAATGTTATATACGGAAGATAATTGATATTTAATGTTATTTACATGAAAGACTATCAACCTCAATGGTGTGGTCATTTCTCATTTAATGACGGAGAAGTCATTGAATAAAGTTTTTTCTCCAAAACGTGGTGTTCTTTTGACTCACCATATATGACTGAAAGAAAAAAATTTAATATTTGTTAATTCTGATTTCTCTTTATAGTTAGCCAAAAAGATTATTCTTAGCAGTAATACTTTTACAAAATACTTTTTTCAAATATTCAGTTTTATCTCACCAGTTTCTAAAGCACATCGGATGTAATGATATAAAGTTGAACGTTCTTTATTTTCTATACTGTGTCGAATCAGTATAATGTAAAAATATATTAAGTGAGAGTGCATTGATATGAGAGTAAATTGAAATTTATAAAAAAATAATCGTATTATGGATGAGAGACTACGACTTTCTATTAGTTCACTATTAGTTCTCAACAAATATTGCCAATATAGTCAAATAATAGACAAAATCAGTGTCATTTGTCCAAACAACTTCAAGAATATTTGATATTTAGGTGTTGGTCGGTCGGTAGCCAGGCGGTTTGACGTAGGTGCTTTTTCACTCACTCGAATTGACTGCCGTGTTGGTCAGTAGGTAAAGCCCCAGTCTGAACAATCGGTTTTCACTTGCTATCGTCCAACCCGTGTTAGGAATCACACGTTAAAAGGTAAGACCTCGTTAATCCTTAGTTTGCACAAGTTTCGACTTTCGAGGGTTGTCGTTCATAGGGGTGCGACAGCTGGTTAACGGAAAAACAGATTTTAAACAGATTTTGAACAGTAGTGAAGACAATATTGGATGTTTGTCCAAGTAATTTCATTAATTTCAAATTCCACTTGATTCTCTCAATCACTGATTGATTATGTTGAATTTTACTGAAATCCAGAATCATGTTTAAAGAAATAATTTCTCGTTCGCGTGTTACGTTACGCCTTATCGGCCTGAAAAATCGAGGAAATATGTAAACAATAGCAAACCTGAAGAATAATTGTTATAACGACTGTCTTTAAAAATGTATAAAGACAAGTTTCAGTACGGTCTATGCCCATAAACATAGAAACAACGTCGATACACTGAAAGTAAGACAATCATTAGTTATCTGCGAATATTATCTAGATGTGTACTATCCACCACGCGAAGGTATACACACGACTAGATTTATTATTTATAGTGTCATTTTTAATAAAATTCCAGTCATTGATATTCCATTATCTACCAAGAGGGTTTGTCTTGATGTGTATGTATTGAAATAGATACCTAATTCAAAAGCCCACCTCTGTAGTTGGCACCTATTTGAAATATGAGTATTACCTTTTATGTTACAAAATTAATTATAAAAATAATATGATCCTTTAGAAAACAAGTTTGATCACTGAAAAGTCATCTAGCTGAATATATGGAACATATTATACAGAGTGAGTTATCGGAAACGCATGATGAGGCAGAACTATCAGAGAGAGACATTTTCACAACAATCTAAAAACACAAGGGAAGCAAGTTTTGAATTGAATCATTGCGGAACATCCAATCAACTCAACGAATGTATCATCACAAAAAAAATAGAATAGGATTAGAATGAGAGGTCATTTGATTGCCTATCAAATGCTGAATTATTTTGAGAGTTGGTACACTCATTAAGAAGATACGATGTAGCGTATAATATTTTTTTTATACAACTGCACAAGCTAACGGCAGCTCTTCGTCTGGCGGCACTGGGTCATGGGTTCAAACTACATAAAACGATGTTATTATTATTACTACGTTACCTTTCATTTTTTTGATGGTCAATTGCCACGGAGCGCCACTGAAGTTTTTGGTGTTGTGGAACTCAGAAACCTTTTGAGTATTGACAGAGAGTAAAGAAATAAAAGTTTAAAATACCCAATTGAATTTTAATAATCCAAATACATGATATACAATTAGATGAGTATATACAATGAATAACGAAGTAACTATAAATATTTTATACTGATCAGTCTTTAAATTGTTCGATTTTCAACCGGTTTAATGATACAACCTTATAATATTAATGTAATATAATGAAAATAGGGAAATGATAATTTTCAATCAGATGATACCCATATATAAAATAACTTCAGAACATACTTAAA
This sequence comes from Leptinotarsa decemlineata, assembly GCF_025532065.1. Taxonomy (NCBI): domain Eukaryota; kingdom Metazoa; phylum Arthropoda; class Insecta; order Coleoptera; family Chrysomelidae; genus Leptinotarsa; species Leptinotarsa decemlineata. Next base: position 2,433,181 of record NW_027412588.1, read on the forward strand.
TAGGTGAAACTGACCTCAATAATCTTCACAAGGTAGTGGTGACATTCAAGTGGATATAATGTTTTTTGTTCATTTGAGTGGAAGCTCAGGCGAAAATATAGAATCAGGAATGATCAAAATGAACTGGACTCGTCAACATATGGGTTCAAAACCAAATGGGAGCAGCAACTGAGCATCTCAGCGACTAAGGGGTGTTAAACAACACGATAATTCATCAAAATCTACTGCCTTTCTTATTAAAAAAATGGAAACTTAGGAACCAGGAAGCTCCAAAAGTACGCCCCAAAACAAACACCCTGTGAAATAGGTACATTTTACTACCCATTTCATGTTATCATTTTGCATGAACGGAAGGAATTTGAAATTGTCCTTCCGATATAAAACGGTTTTTCTTTAAAGTTTTTTTTACATACCTCTTGACTCCAGAGGGATTTCAAACCACGATAGGTCTTTAAACAAATAAATGGATGGAATACGGCCTGTACTTGATAGACATATCATCAAGCACCAAAAATAGAGCAGATTAATATGAGGTCTGATCCTCTCAACAGATACTGCACGACTTTTCATTTTTTCACAATCTCATAAAAATGTCAATCCTCTCACATCAGGTGAGTGAGATATTATAGCACTAAACAAATTCATCAAATGAAGGTAATTACGATTGAATTATAAAACTATTTCTTTTCATTACAGAAAATGGTTTAGACTTTGCATATGAGATACAGTAAGCTAAATTTATGTGTTCTTCCAGGAGACAACAGGTAAGCTCTAGAATATTATTTAATTGAAGAATTGATAAATGAATTTTGGTCATGTTTTAGGTTATCACAACACTGTACTACTGGGAAGTAGATTAATCAAGGAAAACATAGTGACACTGTATCAATTCACAAATAAAGCTATAAATTTTATGCTGTTAAATTTTATCTCATGGTATTGAATAGTTCACATATCAAGAAAAGAAAACAAATAGCATTTAATTTTTGTTATTTTAAATTTAAATGCTACAACGAAACTTTGAAATGCCAACCAAAAAAATCGAAAATACTGAAATTAGTAATATTTCAGATGGAAAAGTATCGTATCATTCTGAATGTTGGAGAAAATTCCTTCAAAAAAATTTGCCGTTCAAAAAATATTGGGTTTTTGCCTGCCACAGAATTCAGATAGACATAGTCTGTCTCGTGAAATGTGAAAAAATAACTTGATAAATCCTCAAATCAAACATTGAACACGCGGGTTACTCTATATCGAAAATGATGAAAATGACTGCACATTGTTTAGAAAATTATGAATGATGAAATAGGGTTGCCGAGCTGACTAACCAACGTTATCCTGACAGACATCTTTCTATGAAAATTGTTCTCAAAATTTTGCGTACTTGTATCGGTTCAAAATAGAAAGGGGCAGAGAAATAATGAGGAACTCAATGAGACTCTAGTCGTTTCGAAACAAACTATAATAGATAGAATAGATATCCTGACATTAGGTGAGGCATATGAGTTCACCGAGATTCAGTAGTATTATCTCCTGTAAGCATTCTATCAATAATATTGACAGAAAATAGCACTGTCAGAACTATATCAAATATTACAGACAGATGGATGTTTCTTATTCTTCTCTATTTTTGGGCCTTCGATCGTGCGGCCCTGGACTGTACTTCGTTATCAAGGTTGTTAAAAATTATCCTCTTGGTGTGATGAAAATATTGATACTTCTTCCTCATTATGTTATGTTGTGAACTTTTCCAGAAATGTCAGGGTTACTTCCGGTAGCTTAATCTGCACATGCCAAAATTCAAGAATTGAAGTTTCAAATCAAAACAACGACTTCGAACTATCATTAATTATTTCGAATAAACTCAAGTTGGAAATCCAATTAATATCGTATCACATCGATATTGGTTGATATTTTCATCATTTTGGGATGTTTAACATCATATACTGAGTGTATGTTCGAATGGCTAACGCCATAATAGTGGTGATCTGTGATTCATGCTGTGTGGGGGAATATTCAAAAAGAGTGATCTTCCGGTGAGATTTCGGGGTTGCTGCCCACTAAGACCTTTCCGACCACCATTTTAAGGAAAGCAGCTGAGGTTCAACTCTGTGGCAAAAGTAAACCAGAGATCTTTTTCTCATTGTAAATAGTTTGTTTGAGATTTAATTTTCTACTAGTGTTGTGATTAGGAAAAGAAGTCCTATTTTTGGATTGGTATCCTGCCCCTTCTGAGGGATTGATAGTGGCTGAAAACCACGTGGCTGGACCGTAAATTCTCATAGAAAACCCGCACAACAACACAGGTATTGCCTATATCTTTTTGAGTGAAGGAAAAGGAGTAAAATACAATGATCTATACCCTATAGGGTTCGAAGTCAGAGGTTTAGTTGTGACTATCTGGAGTTTTTTCTGAGGCTTTTTTCATATGCTGAAGCTCTAGAGTCCCTGAAGTCTCTGTCATACTTTCATACTTCATACTTTCCAGATGCTCCATAGCTGAGGAGGCACCAGCAAAACTGTTTCCTTAAAGACACCATTGTCGCCCTGTATGCAAACCTGAAGAGTCCGTTCAGCTGAGAGTATATTTTTCTTATATATAAACTTGGCCACACCATATAGCTGGGAGCATATTTCATCAACCCCGGTGAGTCCGTTCCATGTAACCAAATGTATTGAAGAATACAACCAAGAATGTATTATCCAGTCAACTATTATCGGTATTCATGTCAATCTAATAGTATAGTAGTCACCTTTCATTCAATTTACCTCTTCACAATATGATCATTAGATATACAACCGAATATACACCAGTTCAATGAAAACCAAAGTGCACTGCGGCAAAGTTATTCTTATTATGACACAATTAGTTTCATTGAATTAGATCCATGCTATTTCGGTTTCTACTGGCACAAATAAGTCATTTTGGTCAGTAATCATCTATTTTGAAATTATACTGTGATTGTTATAGAAAGTCCTATACTGTGCTACGAAAGGTGTCCAGTTCTATATCTTCAAGGTTCCATGTCTTCGTGAGGCTATAGTAAGAGGTATTGTCAACATATCTCAACCAGTTTGAAGGCTCTTCATAGAACTCTACAATAGCCAGATGGAGTTGTTTGAAACACTGACACTAGTCTATCTACCTAACCTTTAAGTGAACAAATTAAACAATGTGAATGGCCGTCAGGATTATGGCTATGATTTATGTAGTACTGTTACAGAGTGCTCAGAAGAATTCTTGATCTGTGATAATATTAAATGGAAATTTAAATAGTTGGTACAGGTTAACATTGACCAAAAAGTTTTCTTCGTGTTCAGATTGTCTTGCAAACAGTATGAAATGGAAAGTGGAAAGATGAAATGTTACAATTTCCAAAAGCTGGTTGGAGAGCATATAGAGAATTGTACCAACATTAGGAAATATTTCAAATTAGAAAACACAGACTTGCAAAAAGTTAACAAACGCGTATAATGACTCCAAAAATAGAATTCAGAAGATACTATGTGAGTGTGGCAAGTTCTATATCATTCAAATCAAGAAGTCTTTGAGAGTACGTATTGGAGAACATGGAAAATATCCAGCTAGATGAAATAAAAAACAAATAGTGGGACATATTTGGACCCATCAACATAACATTATGTGGCCCAAAGCTGCAATTTTCTATAGGGAATACGCTGACTCAAGAGGTTATTTGAAGGTACTATTTTAGGAATCACACGTTGAAAGGTGAGAACTCGTTAGTCCACAAGTTTCGACTTTCAAAAGTTGTCGTTCATAGGGGGGGCCGACAGCTGGTTAACGGAAAACAGATTTTTGAACATGTTGAACAACAATGCATTCATTCAGGAAACTATGAAGATACGAGACCTATGGTAAACTCTAATCAACTGCCTGTGTTGCAGTAGACCATGAAATCCAGAGAAGAGCGATGAAAGAGTGCGAATGATCTACAATAGTCTTGGAATATAACGAATACATCATTCGAAGACTACTGTGTACAACTGAAATGACATGAACTAACTTCAACATTTTTTCATTTTTTTTTATTACCTTCTGTAGTTTTGTCGAATTCGACAGAAGTACAAGAATATTTCAAACTTTAAACAATTTTCACAATTCTTTGAAAGAAATAATTGATGTTAAATTATAGAAGATACAAAAATTGTTATGAATTCGTGATGTCACCAATGTTATATCCATGTATAGATTACTAATAAATGAATGAAAATACTATATGAATATATAGTTTCCTTATGGAAAAAAAGATAATTAACCTAGTATTGAAGTTCAGGTCAGTATAAAGGTCCACTTTTCGTTAATATTTTTGACAACTTCTAAACTTATTTGAACTTTTTTTTCGATTATCTACTTGAAACTACATTCCAGGCAGAATTAAAACACGTTCTTCAACATATGACGTTATGTTAAAAAACAATTGTTTTACGCCAGTGTTATTTTTCATATCAATAAATACAAAACATCATTTGGAATCACCAGATATGTTAGGATTCATTTTATATGCTCGAACAATGAATTCATTAAAAAAATGTAAAGAACATTATTAATTGACGTGCCACTTGAGTTAGCCATTCAGTGGAGAGGGGCGATATGAGGCATTATTTGGAAATTACCCTCAAATGCAACTTTCTGCACCCAACTACGGTTTCTAGCTCTGAATCAATATACCATTCATCAGTTGAAATTTCAGCTCCCAATATAGTACACCATCAGATCATTACCATTCCTCCTCTGTATATTTGAATAGATCTAGCAACCCAAAATCTAGTTAGGCATTATGCAGCTCTCAGAACCCGAAATTTCAACAAATTTTAGTTTCATCTCAAAAAAATCTCAATTATCCTGCTTTGGTTGGACGTTCAAATTTTTTTTGTAACCCTATAACTATGTTAACATCTAAGAAATACGCTCTTCGTTAATTATTATTTCAATTGAAATGTTTCACTGTTTCAGTTCAGAATGGGAAACTGTTGGATTTCCTAGCTGTTTGACACATGAAAAGGTTCTGCCGTTTATTAGTAACTCTTGATGACTTTTAGAGTTCATTATTATAATTTTCACCAACGCAATTGCTACAACCCGTTTTGACATTTTTTGCTAAAAAAAACAATCTTTTTTTTTCCTGGACAGCTGATAACCTTACATATGGCATTTTATATAGCTCTAGAATTTTTTCCATGGCGCTGAGTCAAATTTTACAACTGGAAATAAATATATCAAGATGTGTCGATTGATTCTTCTTCATGTATATTGACCAGAATCGAAACATGTATTTTTTAGAAACGTACCTAGTTTCTTTCACAAAAATATGATCAGAATCAAAGATTGAATAATTCCATATCATTTTGGTTCTTATATTTTGAATACGTTCAATGCATTGGTATGCAAAAACCGTTTTAGATAATTTCAATGACTAATTGTACACTGTGTAGCACAGGGTTCATTACGATTTGCTATACTTGTTTCATTTGCAATGTACAACTTTAAATTTCTGTTGTAGAAGTATTGAATTATCAATTTTCCATTTATTGCTATTTTCGAAATGACAATGACACACATTCTTGAACATAAAGACCATTACAATGAGGAAGAGTTTGAGATTTCAATAGTATATATACAATAGCTTCGTCAAGCAAAAGAAACTATTGTATAGGGAAAAATGTGTGACGATTTTGTACACCTATCATAGTGAAAATCACAGTACATAGATTAGTTATTTTTGATAAGAATTTTCATCAATTATCGGTCAGTTTCATTCAAAGTAAAAATCATATGTTTGGATAAAATATAACTTATCGGGGTAATATCCAGTTTGTTAGACATTAATTGTCTAATCCATGTTATGGATCAGTAATTGTTTCACTTTCTTCAGGGGGGCCCAACGAGGACATTGGGATTTTAATCAAGTGAAACATTATGTAAATCGAACATTCATTCCATGCCACAGAGATTGCAGATAGAAATCTTAGATACCTCCCATAATAGTCCGTAGTCTGTTAACTTACTAGCAGTGTCTTGGGCTAAATGACCCTTCTCACATAAGCCGGTTGCTAATCTATTTGTGTTAATTTACATAGTGATTAGTTGAGGATGAGAGAATGATCTCAGACGTCAGACGAAACCAAATCTCAAATTAATTGGGGATTTGATTTTCAGAAAAGTCAGTATAACAGTAATGAATAACATTTCATTTCACGATTCAATGGTTTCGGTGATGAAAATACGTCTTCACTTCACTTCAGTTCAGTTAACAAAGAAAATATGGTTGTGTTACTGGTGTTTGAGATGTATCATTTTTAAGGAATATTCTTTCATTTCTTCCATAACCCAAAAATTAATGGGTTATAAATTGAGTAAAAAAAAGTTTTTTCCGTTAATCAACTGTTCTTCCCATATGAACGGTAACCCTAATAAGTCTCAACTTCCACTAGGTTTCATCTCTAGAAGTGTGATTTCTTGAACATACAGGGTAACTAAAATTTGACCCCCACCATTGGGATATCTTTTTTCAAGGACAAAATACAAGCACTACAGGAAAATCCTTAAGGCGCTCTAGGAGCGGTACCTGTGCGAAAGTAGTGATCCATATTGAAGAAGTTCATTTCACATAAACGCAATTCCCCAAATGAAAGAGTTCTTGAACAGTGACGTTCGAGGTATACTGAGTTGAACTTCAAAGCGTTGAGTAGCCACATTCCGTCGCGTATTTCTGAAATGTATCGTTCTTGGTGGAATCAAATGTGCCAAGTCACTTGAATACTTGAACACTTTCCGTGAAAGTATGTATAGATGAGAAACAAATCACCAACCTTTCGATGTCCATATTATCAAGGTTACAGGTGATGTTCGCTTCTCCAATTAGGCGGATGGCTCTTTTCTGGTTTGATTCCAGCACGTTCAGGGTATGCTTAAGGGCGGAGCTCCATACATGAGAACAATACTCCAAAGAAGGTCTGATCTGAGTTTTATAAAGCATCAAAAGTTGCTGAGGTGTGTACAGTTTTCTGGTTCGGAACAGTGTTCCAAGATTTTGAGAAACGGCTTCTGCAATACCAGCGACATGATTATGCCAAGACATATTGGTGTTCATTTCAACCTCCAACAAACTTATCGAAGCAGAAAGTGGAACTGTCTTCGGAGACATTTATGACAACACGGCTCAAAACCAAAAAATTTTCATTGATATTTTTTTTTCAGTTACACGTTTTGATTTATAATTTGTTTTGCTCTTCTGAAACTACAGGTGTTAAAAAAACAACTTAATCTGAGATGGTCATGAGTCCATCAGAAAATTATGTTTGATAATCACTAGTTGTCAGAGATCATCAAATATCATAAGTTTGCATAAATACTTCAGTCGAAGTGTCCTCGTCCTCAAATGAAAAAAAACGAGATATGTTGAAACTTTATTATAAATTTTGTAGGAATATTACCAAAACAGCACAAATTAATTTTGATTTATAACCGGAAAGATAACAGCCGTATAGTACATTATTCGAAATTTTGGACAAAGACTTGGCTGAGGAAGATACGTTTCCAAGACCAAGAATGAAATCATGAGCTTTTTAAAAATGCACAAAAATTATAACAAGTGTTCGAAATGATGACCTCCCTTTCAAATACAAAAGCGGGCTCAATTGTCATCGTGAAAATACATGCAAAAATTTTCACAACGTCAATTTTTGAGTTCAAATGTTATATTCATAATCCAGTTGAGTACCACTGGCAGATCGGAAAAGGTTTACATTCAGTACTTGTCATCGGATGATCAGTAGTGTTGATTTTTTAAGGTGTTAATGAATGTATCACCAAAATTCAGTGTCAGTCCGGTTGCTCCTGCAAATGATAACAACTGTTATTCTCTTCCAAAATAATTTTGCCTTTGATATACTATTTCCAAATTGTTTGAGGAGTCACATAATATATTATTATATTTTACTAAAAAAGTTTCCTTCATATTACTTGTGTGTTTTTTCATTTGAAAGACTTACATTTTGGATAATTTTGTCGAGAATTCCAGTTTGACTCTTTTGTCCAAACACCTTACTACAACTTTACGCAAGAGAGAAATACAATTCTGAATAGTTTCGTTCAATAAGTTATCAACATATTCTTCGGAACACCACTGTGTTGAAAGTGGGTGGACAGGAGTTGTATAAGACAATGAACATAATGAGAATGAATTATGAATCTTCTGTTAGTCTTGTCACGCGCTGCTCGAGTCTATGGTCTTCAGAGACATGTAGTGTGGGATGGGTCAGGGGTGGTAGGGTGATGAAGGTGTGCGGACACACGCAATCATATTACAACACGAAAGGAAAAAAGCATTTGCGACTGTCTTGCATGTAGCGATGAAGATGATTATTAATAGTTTGTGACTTTGAATACAAAAATGATTTCAGTTATCTTCTGGAAATCGATTTTCAATAAACTGTACATATGTGAAATCAGTTACAATAATGGTGTCTTGTTTTTTTACAAGAATTGTGAAATGAGGCAAGGTTAGTTCATCTGTAACCAATTGAATGGTTCCCATTGTTACGAAATCAACAAACTTTTTCATGACAATAAAATGAGCTGCAGGAAAATTAATTAATTAAAAGTAATTAACCAACAAGTCAGAAAAAAAATGTTTTCAGGCGTGTTGCGTACACTTTTTTTCTCGATAACCGTGTAGAATAATAATTTAATGAGACATATTTCTTTGTAGAACAAAATTCCGTACATGTGAATATGTTAATATATTATACCTTCTTCACGTAATTCTTCAAATATTGAAATTATTTCATTGTTTTGTCCAGTATGCCCAGCTGACTTTGAAGCCACCAATAGTCGTAAGCGAGCAACTAACTCTTTCGGTGAATTCCAGTACACATAATTCACAGGTTTAGAATTATATGTACTTCTACTTCTTATTGGATATTCTGGTGAGTCTAATAGAGGTTTGATAACTTCACGAAATTTTTTATGATTTGTCTTTTTATAACTATTCTTCAAATGATATTATTTATATGGAGCATTCGTTATTTTCAATATTTTGGAATATACTTGACGAATTTCTTCATTATCAACATCTTGCGCATTCTTCAAAAATATCATATCATACAAGTCTGGACTACCTGCGCATTCATATTTTTTCACTTTATTAGCATCCCAAAATGACATGTTTCCATCTTTGAAATGTACCACTAGACTTCCCATTTTCAGCTTTTGTGTAATAGGATCCATTCGTACACCAAATGTTCCATTATATGCTGAATTTTTAGTTTTTACATTATTCAAATGTTTCGCTAAAACACCTTCACGACTTTCATTCATATTAGGTGAGGAGTCCAGATCCGAGGAATCGATATGGGACGATGATGGTGTTTCGAATAGAGTTGTTGTCATATCGTCTTGAAGTGTGTTCGTGTCACTACTACATACATTTATTCATCCTCACAAACTTTTACAGTTATAATATCAGTATGGATTCAACTAATACCGTCGTTTACTAGATCACTTTCGCTTTCTCTATTGGCTTTTATCAAGAGATTTGAACTGAACACATGTTGCGTTTTTGTTAATCTATTCAGTGGAAATCTCCCAATAGAGTTTTTTTTGAATTTTCAAATATAAATACACACCTCAATGAAAATATGTCTTCGTCTGTTACTAATAGTATAAATATCGATTCGCTGGGTATATAATCTCTATATTTTTAAAAGGTGTTTTTCAATGAAATATCACATGACACAGATCATAGAATGAAAATTTCTTTCAGTTTAGAAATATCCTGGTTATCATTTGTTTCTCCTGCAAACTTCAAACATATTTCACATATATTGATTGATTGATTGATAAATGAAGTCGAACAAACGAAACGAAATTCTCTTTTCCTGACATTTGAATCTAGTAAGTTTATTTCAAAAACTCCAAACCTGCATTGCATTGTACTCCTAACACTCTCATCTGAATGAATGGAGAAAGGAATTCACCTACGAAATATCTTTTTCATGTAAATCAAAAACAAAACTTTCACCAGATAGGAGAGAGAGATAATTTTTTATTTTCTACCAGAAACATCGTTCACCAGCACTTGTTAGTGAATTAATAATATTGACAGTTGTACCTGGACCGTTTCAACGTCAACTTTAAATGCCGTTCGCTAACAGAAGTCAAAGTTGTCGATATTTTAATAATATTCTCAACGCAAAATTTCGAAAATGGAATCAAGAGAACCTAATCAGAAACAATAATTGAAACAATTATTGATTCATTTCTAATATTTCCAAATAATTAACTCAAACGAGTTTGAAAATAGTTCAATTGAGATTGATCATTATGTTGATATTATATGTATTTGGAATTTCATCTATATTTGTTCGATAAAGACATAGATATCAATCTATGTTGAAAAATTTCATTCTATATTGGAATATCCAAATCTCCATATTCTTATCAGAGTCAACTAATCCGGTCGATTTAGACATTCGAAGCTACCTAAATTCTCGGCAAACTGAAAGTAAGTAAGATTGTTTAAAATAAGATTGAAAATGAGATTTGAAATTTCCCATCTTTCCCCTGTTTGGAAAAAATTTTATTCGAGGTCAGAGTTAAAAAAAAAAGTTTTGCGCGATTTTCAGCAAAACGGTAAGTTTTATCGTAAAAATATTCCAAACAAAAATTGTATATTATAAAATTAGCTACAAAAAATGTATCAATCCTACGAGCCACCGTTTTTGAGATATTACGATTCAAAAAGTTGTAAAAGTTTTAATTGTCATAATATGCACACATTTCCACGCCACCTATGAGGTAGTGTACTTAGCGCGTTTTTTTAACGTAGCTTTCCCAGTAGGCCTACTCCACGGGTCAGTTGTGATCCTGTTTGATTTGAAACTATTTCAAAATAATGGATGTTAGCAGAGATTGAAAAGATAAAAGCAATTTGAATAAAAAAATGTAGTGAAATTTAACCGTCCGAGTCGTTACTTTCAAATTCTTCTTCTTGTTCTTCTTCCTGATCTTCTTGTTCTTGTTGTTCTTCTTCTTGTTCTTCTTCATCATCATCCTCACTACATGTAAACTGTGTTAATAGCGATGTATAGCATGTCGTCTCGTTGGAATCAAACGGATCCTCCACTGTTGGTGATTCAATATTAGAGCACGACTAGCCTTGAAAATGTGTACATGTCAGAAAACAAGACAGTCCGGCTTTTTACAACCACATTTAGCACCGCACCCCTTTTTGCAGTTGCAAAAAATTGTTTTCAGCAGTTTTTCCGGCGCAGGTGGAAGTAAGAGTTTGGACTGGTTCTAATAAATTGTTTACCAACTTCCTACCCCAGTCTGTAGAGTCTAGTTGATAACTAAGCCACTCTTGAACTTGGTAATATACCCGAAAAAGATGTTAATGAGCAGCAACTGAGGTTGAAGGAAAACAAGGTAATTGTACTTGTTTTTTATATTTGCTATTTTCAACTGAACATGCATATCTATACTTATCTAAGCAGGTAGTTTTTTAGGAGATCCGTACATAGAAAGAAGAAAGCGAATGCCGTTAGTAATAATTTCTTGTCGAGTTGAATTACTATTTTCAAAAACTACAGCACATTGAACTGAATTTTGTTTTTCAAACATTTTGAAAACTGTTATTTTACCCCTCCTGTGAAATGCAGATGTCGTATCACAGCCAGTTATTGCGTGTAAAAATAGTACATGATTTTGACACTTTGCAAAAATAGATACACTTTTTGATGAATATATTTCCGATTGATGTTTAGCTTTTCGTGGTTTCAAGAAGAAAACAGTTTTTTCAGGTGGAGTTCGAGCAGTGAGAAATACGAGTAAGTCCACATCTTCACCAACAACGATAGTTGTATTTGGTCGGTCGGTAGCCAGGCGGTTCGACCTGGGTGCTTTGTTCACTCACTCGAATTGAGTGCCGTGTTGGTCTGTAGTTCTAGGTCTATTCTGAACGATCGATTTTCACTTACTATCGCCCAACCCGGGTTAGGAATCACACGTTAAAAGGTTAGACCTCGTTCATCCTTAGCTCGTACAAGTTTCGACTTCTGAGGGTTGTCATTCATAGGAGTGCGACAGCTGGTTAACGGAAAAATATATTTTTTGAAACAGATTTGTCAAATTGAATTGCTGCTCTATTGCAGTTTCAATTATCTATACATCAGCATCATTATCAGCCTGTTTTACCAATAAATTCAAAAATTGAATTAAATTTTCACAAGATAACAAATATTATGCTACGAAGAGTACGACGAATTCAGGGGGCTCAACGAAATAAGCCTGTTGGAGCAAACCGTCCGTGAATTATCAACTGATAATGTATTGAAAGACAAACATATGGAGCTGCAGAACAATCAGAAATGGAACTCAATGACTCGTTGGAAGAACATAAAAAAATTATCACAGAAATGAAAAAACGTATTGATTGAAGATCTACAAAATAAAATAGCTCCCAAAAACAATAAACACTGTATTGAAACTCGGACAAAACCAGTGGTACAAAAAACAATAGGAATCTTAACAGATAATTTCGTGTTCATTGCCGTAGGAAAAGTACAGACAAATTCAATAGATCCACCGGTGATAAAAATACCCACTGATGAAGCAAAACAAAATAATATATCACTGAAACAAAACTGTGTCCCAAGACAAAGAAGAATATTGATGGTTGCTGGATTCTTCGGAAAAAATATGACGAAGTTCCTCACAAAGTTCAAAAATGATGACCATATACTAGATATGCTACTCAAACCTAATGCAAATAATAATATTCTGCTTAAAACGGCAATTGATAATTCAGTAAATTTTACAAAAAATGATACCGTTATCTTTTGGCCAAACACGATGGATACCCATTTGTTTGCCAAAATCTCGTTAGGATTAAAACATACAAATACTATTGTAATCACGGAACCTTACCGATTTGATATTGAGAATATCAACCAGAGCATCTATAAAAGTAATATGTCATTCACTGAAAAAACTCATAACTGCGGATATGAACATATATATTTATTCGAGTGCAATAACTACTTGAGGAGATTCAACTATAAATACGGCAACAGAATAAATCTTCGAGGAAAATTTTTCTTGAGTAAACCAATCATGGAGTTTGTAAAAAAACTCAATCTAACGAAGACCTACCGAACAATCACCGAATGCAACGAGGAATCAAGCCAGGAGAAAGCTCATGTAAAACTTGATGTTCAACTGACCTCAAAATATCTTTAAAAAAATCAGAATTGCGAAAAACCAAACCAAACACTCATAGAAATGGATGACCTCGGTGGAGACCATCAGCTCAAAACTTCAGAAGATAATTTTGTATACCCTCGATTGTCCCAGATCATATTGGGACAATCGACAATAATAAATATGATAAAATAATAATTCTAGGAGACTCCAATATAAACTTTAAAGTTGAATCCGAAGTCCATTTGAACTTTTTTTGCCTGTTAACTTCATTTGGTTTATCAGTCACTATTAGAGAAGATACCAGAGTAACGGCTACTTCTTCTAAGTGCATTGACAATATAATTACAAACATTGCTGATGAATTGCTTACCACGGATGTCAATGAACCCTGCTTATCTGACCATAGAGGCCAGTTTGCCAAAATCAATCTTATGAATAAACCACATGAAAATTATCATGAATACAAAAGACATATATCAGCTAACGGTATAACTAGGCTTAAAAATTACTTATGTGATATTAATTGGCAAATATTTTTTAGCTTCCAAACTGATCCAAATTTTTTAGCAAATTTCTTAGTCAACAATTATAACACTCTCACCTCTAAAGTTTTTCCTCTGAAAAAATGTAAACGAAAAGCGAACAAATCACGGGTTCAATGGTTTTCAGATGATCTGAGATTGTTAAGAAATAATATGCACAGCCTCAAACAAATAGCAGACAAAACCAAGACCCCAAATGGTTCCATGGCGTACAAACAGGTCAAGAAAGATAATGGTAATAAACTGATATCCGCAAAAAAAATGGCGTATGATGAATACATTTCTTCGTCCAATAATAAATCTAAAGCTTGCTGGAAAATAATAAATTTCGAGAGAAATAAATACGATTTAAAACCAACAATTAAACTATCATCTGATGAGATGAACGACTTTTTCAGTACCATTGCTGATGATATCATTAATTTTCTCCCGTATGTTGCAAACGAGGAGCTTTTAAGTTTTAAAAAATTTCCTGCTCCGTCATTTTTCTTCCGACCCGTGCATGAGATAGAAGTTTTTGAACCGATTAATTCACTAAAGGACTCCAAATGTTCAGATACCCATAGTCGAATACTAAAGGAAACCTCATCTATAATAATCCAACCTCTTACTGTTACTTACTGTTCAATTTAATTTTATGTACTGGTATATTTCCAGATATCCCCAAGTATTTTAAAGTACTGCCCATTTTTAAAAAAGGTGATGAAAAAGCCATTGATAACAACAGACCAATAAGTATTATTTCAATATTCAGTAAAGTGGTTGAAATTATAATTAAAATTCAACTCTATGCCTACTTTGAGAATAATAAATTTTTCAGCAACTCACAATATGGTTTCAGAAAGTTGCGTTTGTGAACTGGTATCACTGTCGACGGCAACGATGGAGGCAAATGATGGCTGCGGGCAGAATTACACATTTCTTTTGTTGCATTGTTTTTTTGGTAGTTAAGGATTCATAAAAATAGATAAGGTATGGGTGGAAAGATTTGGAAGAGAGAATGTTAGTTTCTTTTTAGATAGGAGTACAGTTCGTTGTTCAGTAACTTTCTTAATTATAATTGAAATAAAAGGGTGTTAAGTGGATATTCAATTTATCTTATTTTCTCAAGTTCACATCAGAAGTGGGATTATACAACGGCAAATATTTCATCAAATATGGGCAGTCGAAAGAGGAAGCGTTCTAGGTCTCGTTCCCCAAGGATACCGAAAGGAAGTCGAACAAGAGGAGATAGGAAAAGAACCACAAGTCGGGAAGGTGGCAGCTCCCATGAACAGATGAGTGATGGTGACCGTGTTCAGACCACCGAGCTCTTTTTTTCGGAGGGTTGCAGCAATACAGGTTTGATAGAAATAGTTAATAACTTGAGGAAAGAAAATCATGGTAGATTGGGAATGTCAGTTAAATATATAGATGTTCATGAGTTCAAACTTTTAAATGACGATGTGTTAGTTTGGATATCAAAAATGGATGAGTCTGCAGATATATATCATTGGAATGATTTACACATATGTCATCTTGCCATTAATAAATTGAAAGGGCCTATAGAACCTTGGTATAGAAGTATAACTTGTATGCCAAAAAGTTGGGGGGAATGGAAATTCCTTTTATCGAATACTTTTCCGTCAAATCGAGATTCACACTGTCTAATGACAGAAATGCTTGCATTGCATCCTAAGCCAAATCAGAGTTTATTGGAATATTGTTTTGAAAAACTATCTCTCATAAATAAAATGAATTTAAAACTGTTTGGTGCCGACAAAGTCAATTTAATTGTGGGTGGTTTAAACAATACGTCCATAAAATTCGCTGTTACGGCCGCCAATATCGATGATCCATCGAAGTTGACAACTTATTTGAACTCGTTCGATCCGAACTTGTCAGGTTCATCTCCAGATAAATATGCACGAAAATGGAACAACAGTTCTCGTAAAGACGGTAAGAGATTTAAGAATGTTCACACAACTAGAGAAAATATTATTTGTTTTCGATGTAACGGGGTGGGCCACAAGCAAATGAATTGTCATCTAGATCGTTCACAGGGCGATGCGATAAAATACTGCAATTATTGTCGTCGTAGGGGGCACACAGTGGGTAGTTGTTTTAAAAAGTCGAAAACAACCGACATACAATTGGATAAAAAGAAAGAAACAGTCACAAGGGATGATGAGCGGGTATTTCTGGTAACTAAAAATCGGGATAAAAACAAATTCTTCAAAAGTATTCTCATTGGGGATCAGAAGGAAACATGTTTTGTAGATTTTGGTAGCGAGTGTTCCCTCGTTACACACGCAATGGCAGACAAGCTTCAGTTGAAGGTTGAAAGTTGTCCCAACGAAATTATATTAACGGCATTTGGAGGTTCTGAAATACTAGTAACAGAGTGGGCCGCATGTAATGTCAAAATAGATGATGTCGCATTATCAATAGAAATATTGCTAGTGGACACTTGTATACCGGGTGCGGAGATAGTGATTGGACAAAATTTCAGTGAGGATCCTGGAATTACTTATTTCGCGGATTGGCTCTCGATTAACTTTCAATTACGCTCTGACCGTGAATTCAATTGAAGTTCAGCCTCAGGTCGTCCACATTGATGTGGCAGAGGCGTCAGCTCAAAATGAAATACGAGAACTTATAAAAGAATTTCCAAATGGTTTTACGAGCAATATAGGAAAATTAGGCAGGATAGCTGGTATCGAAATGTCCATTTTACTGAAGACAGACACTCCTATTATTCATCGGCCATATAGGTTATCTGATTCTGAAAAATGTAAACTTCGAGAGTTGATCAACGAATTAATACAGAGTAATACTATAAGGCCTTCCCAGTCTCCGTTTGCAAGTCCTGTGATAATGGTGAAGAAAAAAGAATGGTGATACTCGTTTGTGTGTCGATTACAGAGGAGTTAATAAACAAACAATCAAAGAAAATTACCCGTTGCCTGTCATTGAGGATTTGATTGACAGGTTAGTCGGTCAGAAATTCTTTACTATATTGGACTTGAATTCAGGATACCACCAAATAAGACTTTCGAAATAGTCTGTTCCAATCACTGCTTTCATCACCCCGGAGGGCAAATACGAATATCTCAAAGTCCCATTTGGCCTAATGAATGCCCCCTATTTTTTTCAACGAGCTGTGGATGATAATCTTGGTGTTTTGAGATTTAATAAAGTTGTTGTGTATTTGGACGATATACTTATTCCCTCTAGAACAATACCCGAAGGATTGAATGCCTGCGTCGAGTACTTGAGCGCTTAAACGATCATGGTGTTCAGTTGAACGTTGAAAATTGTACTTTTTTAGTTGATGAGGTTGAATATCTTGGATACAGAATACAGGATGGAGAAGTAAAGCTCAGCGCTAAACTGCTGAGATACGAAGTTTTCCTCGCCCAGGTAATATACATCAGGTCAGGCAATTTTTAGGACAAGTTGGTCACTTTCGTAAGTTTGTACCTAAATTCGCGCTCCAGGCGAAACCCCTCACTAAGCTACTTAGTAAAAATCATCCTTGGACTTGGTAAACCGAACAGGAGAATGCCTTTGCGTTCTTCAAAGAAATATTGACGTCCTCCCCAGTACTTACTCTTCTTGACAATGGAAAAGAAACCATACTGTATACAGATGCCAGTCGCTGGGGTGTTGCTGGAATTTTGGTACAGCTGAACGGTGGAATGGAAAAAGCGATTGGATTCTTCAGCAAAGCAACTACGCCCACCGAACAAAGATATCATTCGTATGAACTGGAAGCACTAGCCATCGTTCGTTCCATAAAAAAATTCAGACATTACTTAGCTGGTATTAAATTCAAAATCTTCACAGATTGCTCAGCTGTTCGTAACGCCATGTCAAAGAAGGATCTAAACCCGAGGATTGGCAGATGGGTTCTGGAATTGCAGGACTATGATTTCGAGAGCACAAACCAGGTACAAGGATGACTCGTGTGGACGCACTGAGTCGTAACCCAGTGGGGGAGAGAGAAAGTCAAGGCATATATGCTGCGATCTTGTTCGGTGACAACTGGCTTATTGTTACTGAAGAATCCGATGCGGACATAAAAGCTATCAAGAATATTATCTTATCGGGTGATCGAAACAGAAACAAAGACATTTTTGAAAAATATGATGTTCGGAGGGGAAGAGTATACCGTCGTACTGATCGAGGAAACCGGGCGGCATTGCCGAAAGTTTGCATATGGCAAATTTTGAGGTTTAATCACGATGACGTGGGCCATTTTGCTTTCGACAAAACCTTGGAGAGAATATCAAATAAATATTGGTTCCCAAAAATGAGAAAAATTATAAAAAAATACGTAAAGGCTTGTATAAATTGTTTATATCACAAAACGAGGTCGGGGAAAAAGCCAGGACACTTACATCCAATTACAAAGATTGCTCTGCCTTTTCACTCTATACACATTGATCATATAGGCCCATTTTGTAAGAGTAAACAGCGGAACACTCGGGTGTTGGTTTTGGTAGATGCTTTCACGAAATTCACGTTCATCAAGGCGGTAAAGAATACCAAAACAAAGCATGTTCTTGTTGCCTTGAATGAAAATATCCAAGTTTTTGGAGTGCCTGAAAGAATTATTACCGACAGAGGTACCGCGTTCACATCGAGGAGATTCAGAGAGATTTGTTTGGAGAAGAATATCGGTCACCACCTCAATGCAGTAGGGATGCCACGAGGTAATGGACAGGTGGAGAGATACAACAAAACCATATTATACTGTCTACCCACGATGGGTGCCAACAAAGAGGATAACGAATGGGATGAGAACGTCTCCAATATACAGTTGGGGATCAATAATACTTGGAATAGAAGTATTAATACTAGCCCAACAGAAATACTCCCTGGATATAGGACAGGTCCGCACAATATTGGCGAAATAGAAGATGAGAACGCTGTGGATGTTACTAAGCTTCGTGAGCTGGCTGCCCAAAGGATTCACTGTAACCAGACTCGTCAAAAAGAAGAGTTTGATTCGCATCGAGCACCACCTTCAATGTTCAGCATCGAAGAACTCGTGTTAGTGGAAATTTCTTCAATTGTAAACATGGGTTCAGGACGGAAGCTGGTTCCTAAGTGGAAGGGTCCATTTCGAGTATCTCGGCAACTAGAAAACGATCGATATGAGGTTACGAACATACCCGAATGTAAAGGAACACAGTCATCCTACGTGGGTGTTTATGCTGCAGAACATATGAAAAGATGGACCCTTGGAGATTATTGCTTCTGAAATAAGGTGTGTACATGTTGGGCCATCGGAAACGTGTCCCTGTGCCATGTTGGGCTGTCGGGAACGTATCCCTGTGCCATGTTGGGTCATCGGGAACGTGTCCCTGTACCATGAGAAAGTGAAAGGACTCTTAGTCCCGAAGCTATAGTACTACTTAAAAGGAATTGAATCTCAAAATGGGGTTTTGGTTCCTTCGAGCAAACGATGTAATTGATTAAAACACACTGATGCCAGTGTGAACTGGCATCACTGTCGACGGCAACGATGGAGGCAAATGATGGTTGCGGGCAGAATTACACATTTCTTTCGTTCATTGTTTTTTTGGTAGTTAAGGATTTATAAAAATAGATAAGGTATGGGTGGAAAGATTTGGAAGAGAGAATGTTAGTTTCTTTTTAGATAGGAGTACAGTTCGTTGTTCAGTAACTTTCTTAATTATTATTGAAATAAAAGGGTGTTAAGTGGATATTTAATTTATCTTATTTTCTCAAGTTCAAACGTTCAACAATAGATGCAATGTTCGCCGTAGTGTCTGGCGTGATTGAGGAACTTGAGCAGGGCAATCACACTGCGTCGATGCTTTGTGACCTGTCGAAAGCGTTCGACTGCGTCTCACATGAAATTCTATTGGAAAAATCAAACTATTACGGAGTTAGAGGTATTCCGCTTCACTTAAGAACCTATCTAACTAATCGTCAACAAGCAGTGATGCTCAACGGTACCTTATCAAACTCTTAAACTATTAAGCATGGCGTTCTGTAAGGGTCTGTTTCGGGCCCGCTCTTATCTGTCATTTATGTGAATGACTTGTGCAAACATATGATACCGTTCAAATCGGTTCTATTTGCGGACGACACCACTTTCATTCTGTCGGATAAAAATAATGATATGTTACAGTCTCATCTCGACGAGGTATCTAATAGTGCTAATCAGTGGTTTCTATCTAATAAGCTGAAACTAAATTGTCAGAAAACACAATACATCCAGATTTCTGCCAATAATCAAATTATCTCTAATTGTGAAACTAATAAAGTTAAATTACTGGGAATTACATCAGACTCAACTGGTCTGCAAATATTTCTCAACTGAAGAGAAAACTCTCGAATTCACTATTTGTTCTTCGCCAATTGAAGTACTTCACTAGTGCAAATATATTAAAAACCTCATATTTTTCACTATTTCACTGTCATATTAGTTATGGTGTACAACTTTGCGGAAATTCATGCCATTCTTTTCAAATATTTAGGATGCAAAAAAAGACATTGAGAGTGCTGGCTAATATTGGATACAGGGATCACTGTCAAGAATATTTCAAAAAACTCAGAATTATGCCATTGCCAACTTTATTTCTCTATTACATTTTGATTGGAATCCATAAGAAGAAATCATCCTTGGCGAAACAATGTCATATCCACGAACATAATACACGAAACGCTCACCACATTAGAATAAATCGATTTCGTCTTCACTCATCGCAAAAAAATTCCATAGATCACTCTCTGTACAATATTTTGCCCCAAAATTTCAAAGAACTAGTCTAAACACATACAAGAGAAAATTGAAAAATTATTTGTTGAGGCATTGCTTCTATTCTGTCGATGACTTCAGAACATATTTTTGTGGTAACATACAAGTCACTACTTCTTTTTGATTTTCAAAGTTTTTATATATGTGATTGTTGTGTAAATTTTAACTTGTGAATTTTAAATGTAAAGCCAAACATGACTTGCTACAAACATATTGTATTATGTAACGTAGTCAAATAAATATCATCATTATCATCATTATTATTATTTTTTTTTTTTTTTTTTTTTTTTTTTTTCACCGTAGTGTGCGCTGGTCAGGCCCTATCCCCCGAAGCCCCGATACATTCGGGAGGGCGCGCCAGCATAATCAACCAATGACCACTCCCCACACCGTGGGGTAAGTGATCATTGGGTCCGAGAATCATGTGCCCTGAGCAAACGCAGTGAGCCAAGAATGACAGCCTTCTGCATCTGTGCGGCTAAGATTTCTGCCTTAATGCGGCAAGCCGGTATGATTTTGAGATTCGAGAGTAGAGAAGACATCATTCCACCAAGGACTCCAACAATCAGAACGACCATCTTGACAGAGTGATCTGGATAGAGTCTGCGGAGTTCGAAGAGAAAATCTCGATATTTTATCCGTTTTTCCTCCTCTTTTCTGACGATATTCGTCTCGCCAGGAGCTGAAAACTCCACGACAAATATCGTCTTGATCTGGTGGTCGAGAAGAACTACATCAGGCTTATTAGCTTGTATGAGCCTGAGGGTGGGGAACGAATAGTTCCAATAAATTCGGCACTTCTCGTTCCCCACAACGGATTCAATATCCCCCGGAGCGTAGGGCAACACCGGTGTCTCGTCAATACCGTAGGAGTGCCGTAGATGATAATATAGCACCCTTAGGGCCGCGTTATGTCTATGGATATAGGCCGAGACCGCATATGCTGGACATGCTGATAGCAAGTGCATTAGGGTCTCGGGCGCCTCGCGGCAGGCCCTGCACCTTGTGTCAGGAACCTCTATACCCATCACGCGACTGCGGTAGACTAAGGTGTTAAAGACACCATCCTGGCAAGCCATGATGAACCCCTCAGTTTCCGACTTCAGCCCACTCGACCTGAGAAAAGCGAACGTCAGGCGCTTTGATAAGCCAAGGTCTTCAATATTATTGAAGAAGACCCCATGCGTTGGCTTATCCCTGTGTCTCCGCAGAAGTAAGGTGATCTCTGCGGCTTTTATCTGAGCTTTTTGCTGAACGGGTTCCAACTCGGTGACAGAGTTGTAGTCACCTCGTTCAGAGTCGAAAACTATACCGAGTTCATCAGCTGCTCGAGCAGCTGCCCTAAAGAGAAATGCTCCAATTCCTGCTCTCTCATGGTCACGGACCATGCAGAGAAGGGGATCCGAACTCCTGACGACTTTACAGGCTGTATCCAGTACCATTCTGTCATGTAGATACTCCAAACTCAAAAGTCCACGACCTCCCTGTTGTCGGGGGAAGTACAACCGTGGAACGGACGATTTAGGATGCAAACTCCTATAGAGATGCATCATTTTTCGGGTCCTTACGTCGAGTTGATACAGCTCCTCCCGAGTCCACTTCACTACTCCAAACGAGTAGAGTAAGATTGGAACGGCAAGCATATTTGTTGCAGCAACTTTGTTCTTCCCCGACAGCTCCGATGACCAGATCTGTCGAAGTTTGTGCTGATACTTGCCGCGGAGAGAGTTTTTCACTGCGGTTACCTCTTGTGAGTGGCGTTGTTCCACCCCGAGGTAAGTATACGTCTCTCCGGCATCCAGATGGTGTAGGATGCTTCCATCTACGAGCTGCACATCCTCTCCGTAGTCCCCGCATCGTCCTCTTTTGAGATGAACCATTGCACATTTGTCTATCCCGAATTTCATACCGATAGCATGCGTGTACTCTTCCACCACCCTCAAGGACTGATGGAGATCCTTCTCTCCAGAGGCATAAAGTTTAAGATCATCCATATAAAACAGATGGGTGACCTTGTGCCTCCGGTTTCCGGGGGTGCCACAGTTATACCCTCGAGTGTTTCTGAGCGCAACGGATAATGGCAATAGTGAGATGCAGAATAGAAGTGGACTGAGGGAATCACCCTGAAATACACCCCTTCTGAAAGTGACCCACCCTGTTTGGACTCTTGCTTGACCAGATGTTATGGTGAAGCGAGTTCGCCAAAGTGGTAGTAGTTGTTCAATGCATCTCACTATGTTGTCGGGTACCGCAAGGCATCTGAGCAAATGCAAAATGAGCTCATGCGAAATTGTATCAAATGCCTTACGGTAATCGATCCAGGCCATAGAGAGGTTACGCTTATATTGTATCGAGTCCTGCGTTACACATCTATCGATGAGCAGGTTCTCTTTACATCCAGCGACTCCTCTCTTCGACCCTCTCTGCTCATATATCCGTTCGAACACTCGGTCAACTGCGGTGAGTATTCGTGTGTATAAGATGCTTGTAAACAACTTATAACACGAATTCAAGCATGTTATCGGTCTGTAATTCTTAGGAATCGACAAATCTCCGCTTTTGGGGATGAGAACGGTCCGCCCCTCGACAAACCAATCCGGAATCGGCTGCTCTCCGTCCAGCCATAAGTTGAAAACTCTGGCCAGATGGCGGTGGGTACTTGGTAGTTTTTTCCACCAATAAGTGTTCAGCCCATCTGGGCCTGGAGCAGCAAAGTTCTTGGAACCAACAAGGGCTCTTCGAACGTCATCCGGGGTTATCGGGTTGCGCAGTTCATTGAGCTCAGGCTGTCGAAGCTCTCTGTTGAAAGCTTCGAACTGCGCTAGGGCTGGAGTGTCTAAGTTGAGTGGCTGCGGGTGTTCATAGATATCCTTCCAGAAGGATTCCACCTGATCAGCAGTCGGCGGATTATCCACAACATGTGGAGGCTCTTGGAATAAGCGAGAAGGTTTCTCGCGGAACCTAAGATTTTCCGCGATACTTCTCGCTCGCCTCACTAGTGACTTCTTAGCAGCCACTAGCATTCGTATCCTATCAAGGCAATGCTGTTTGGTGGTCAACAGCACGCCTTGGCTTAGAGTGTGATGGATACGTCGTAAATTGGCGGCTATTCGCCGCACTGCGGGCTTGAAAGGCCTATTGGCCGCCCTGTAGTCCATCACACATTGGATACGAGACGCGTGTTGTCTCGCCGACGTGATCTTAGCCTCCATCTTGTGTACACGCCGTTCAATCTTCCGAACCGCAAGGCCGGGATTTCGTCCTTATACGACGACGTTATACACGGCGGTGTTGATTTGCCAGATGTCAGCCTCTTCTGTTAGAACACTATGAACCTCCGCATCCAAACAAGCCAGTTCTTGTGGCTTCAGGGGCCTAATTCTGTGGAGCGCCCTGCGTGTTCTGATTGTCGTCTCCATTGGTGGTATGGTGCGAGTCTCCTCTCCAGCCGTGCCAACGGGTGGTAGAACTGCCACTTCTACCACTTCGTTAGCAGACTGGGGAGGAGCTATATAGCCCTGCCGCCGAAGATAGGATACGTAATCCCTAAGATTTTGGGCGGAAAAGGCGGCATGCTCCGGATGTGTTTCACACCACAGAGCATGCAATCTCGCCATGTACCCTCTTCGCGCGGGCTCACTACTCTCGTAGCAATGCATAAGGCTATCTCTCAGCTCATGCGTCCACTCAAAGCGTCCGTTGTCGTTGCCAGGGTTGTCGTCGGTAGGCAAATCATCGTTATGGGCCCCACCACCTTGCCTCTGACCCCTCCGAGCGGGTCGATTGTGGGGGCCTCTTCCTCGATTGTTGGGAACCAAGTGTTGAGTCCACCGGGTGGTTAGCCCTGTGGACCCACGGCCGGCACCGGAGGGAGAATAGAGTTCTCCTTCCCGGGTGCGCCTGGGCTGCCGGTCCGGTTTTGCACCAGTTGCTCGGGTAAGTGGTGTCGCAACTCACCAAAGGCCAAGGGTGTTAGTCAAATAAATATCATCATTATCATCATTATTATTATTATTATTATTATTATTATTATTATTATTATTATTTAGAAACATATGTACAAAACTATCATAAAACCTATTATGACCTGTTTAAATCTGTTTTTCCGTTATCCAGCTGTCGCACCCCTACGAACGACAACCCTCAGAAGTAGAAACTTGTGCGAGCTAAGGATTAACGAGGTCTTACCTTTTAACGTGTGATTCCTACACATACACCTACAAGAATATTTTGACGATGCCCTGTAATTTAGAATGTGATGAAACTGCGATTGTACTGTGTGTGAAACATATATTTTTATTCGTTGTCCTAGTTCTTGTCATGTAACCTCTGTATATGTATGTATATATAGTTTATATTTTATTTTAATTATTTATATTTTATACACTTATACTTCACATCTTATACTTCATGTTTATATTGATATTTATTTATGACATTGTGTTTGTAACAAGAATTAATTCTTGTATAATGAACATATTATCAATCAATCAATATATACCTGGCGTACTCATGCATATTATGACGATTACAACTTTTACAACTTTTTGAATCGTTATATCTCAAAAACGGTGACTTGTAGGAAAAAAATATCGATAGATACATTTTTGTAGATAATTTTCTGATCTACAATTTTTGTCTTAAGTATTTTTCAGATGAAACTTATCGTTTTGCTGAAAATCGTGAAAAACTAATTTTTTTGACCTTGGATCTTGAATACATTTTTTTCCATTTTTCCATACAGAAAAGGAAAGATGGTAAATTTATAATTTTTTTTTTTTAATCATATTTTAAACAATCTCACTGATTTTTCGTTTTGGTGAGAATTTAGGTAGCTTTACTCTTATTTTTTGGTCTAATTTGACCGGACTAAACATTACCTAGGCAACTTTATTGGACTTGTAATAGCTCAAGAGATACTGAAATTGAAAGAAGGGTCATCATCACACATATATTTATCGAATCATTTGAAAGTTCATTGTGAAAAATCAATATTGAGCTCATTAGACTTTGTTGCATCCTTATCGTGCCAGCCCCTGAAGAGGCATGAGTCTCTAATAGGGGCCGCACAAACACGACTACCCAAAACCCAATTTGTGTCACGAAATTAATCGATAAACGTTTTTCATTCATTCTATCATGCCAGGTATAACACATTGTGAATTTTCGCTTGACAAAAAAATATACTCTTCAATGTAGAAATGCATTACGCAAAGTAAAAAATCCAAATAGCTTAAAAGATCTGAGAGGCACCAGCATACCTACACTGTCAAAAATTTCAGAAAGAGCCCAATAGCTAGACTTCAGTGAATCCAGATGAAGAAATATATCGATGAATTTTCTTTGTTACTCATGTCCAGTCATGACTTCCAAGAGGATATAGACAAATATAAAATTATTATGAATTGAATAGTCATTTTTTCAACTGTTTTTTACAAACAATCATGAAAAAAAAATTTAATTGGAAGGTCACTTTTTTAGTTCTTTTGCATTACAACGAAATGAACAGTTTACGATACGAAAGCAGAAACTTCCGAATAAAAAAACTGATCTAACTGAATTAACCCCCACTGGTTCCATGCGTCACTCCATAGAAATGCGTTTGTCAACATATCCTCACAGAAATTGACAAATGTTCTGTCAATAAAAACAGGGAGTCCAATACATTTTGAATTTTCTTCTTTATCTTCTGGGTCTAGTGCGAGTAGGATGGAAGTATCGAACACTTTGCTTTGCCGCTTTTCATTCGGCGTGAATTAGATAGCCCATAAATGTCGAAATATTTTTTCATACTTTGACATTTCTGATTTACCTCAACATTGATTTCGCTAATAAATTGGGGAGGACACTGACTTCATTCCCTTTTCCGTGAACATTCCAATATAGTCGGTTATGTTCCTTTCATTTTCATATTGTGATGGTATGAAAAAATCAAAATCATGTCGATTTGAAAAGTCAATTTTCGAAACATCTCAAATAATGTCTGACAATATTCAATATAAGACAATACACGTGCCTGAATAATTAACATTTGAAAATAATCAGTTCCTTCCCATAAATTTTGAATCAAAAGGTGAGAAGTCGTTATAGAATTTATTTTTTTAGATTTTTTGATTCCACAAAAGTGGCTACTCACACTGGATTCTAATCACTCGAAAAAATTATCTTCTCGCAAAGAGAGGCTATGGTACTTGGTGATCTATTCCACTTTTACCAGCTGAGAGAGTTTTCAAAATGTGTAGTTTTATTGTGTACTGAGGTGTGCAAAATTTTATAGTTCGAAATCTCGTTCTGGATGTGTAAAAAAAAAACTATGTTATTTCAAGAACGTGATTGTGACAAGACATATTGTCAACTCATTTGACAACCAACAAATTTCATGATCAGACATTATTTAATCAGAGAAGAGTCAAAATCCATTTAACCATGTTACGTAAAAATCATATATATATATATATAAAAATGGATGTTTGTTGGTTGGTTGGTAAGTGATAAACTTCTACATCGCTCAACCGATCATGATGAAACTTGACATGATATAAGTAATCTTTCATAGAGAAGGTTTTTAGGTTATCCATTTTTCTGTAACTCGCCACTAGATGGCGCTATAGAACAAATTTTTGAAAGCATTGTTCTATAACGGTGCGCAAGCCTAAGTTCGTTGATTCCGATTCTGTCAAAACATTGGAACAGCAGCAATACAGCAACATAGTAGTAGTCTAATATATGAAAATAGATGTTTGTTGGTTGGTTGGTTGGTAAGTGATAAACTTCTACATCGCTCAACCGATCGTGATTAAACTTGACATGTATAAGTAATTTTTCATAGAGAAGTTTTTTAGGCTATCAATTTTTCTGTAACTCGCCACTAGATGGCGCTGTAGAACAATTTCTTGGAAGCACTGTTCTTTAACGCTGCGTACGCAGCCTAAGCTCGTTGATTCTGATTCTGTAACATACTACTAATTAGTATGTTATATATATGTTATTATATATATTATATATATATATATATATATATATATATATATATATATATATATATATATATATATAGTTGGTAGTACTGTCATCATCTGGCACTCCTCAAACCGAACTGGTCATCCTATTGTCTGTCTCTTTATACGGTCAGGGCGTCTTAACTCAGGTATTTCAGGTACTTTAGGTAAATTTGCCTGTATTTGTTCTGCATCAGGTACTCTTCTTCGTGTTAGATCTTCTCTAGGAATGTGTATGGTTTTGTTTAATATATTGAATGTGAGATCTTGTTGTGTTTTGATTTGTACTTGTTCCTCGATAAGTGATTTATGACTTTTGAATTCATGGATGTTCAAGTTTTCCCAAATGTCCATGAGGTTTCCCTTGTTGATTTGCTTTATTAGTTTTATGTTCTCTGGTGGGGGGAAATTATGTTTGTTTTGTATGGCGTGTGTTGCAAGGTTTGATTTTATATACTGTTGGATTTATGTATGCCTTTTTGTTTTTTTCTTGGTTTGGCCGATATAGAATTTGTTGCAGTCCGAGCATTGTATACTGTATATCCCGTTTTGGTCTTTGTCTTCTTCTTTTTCATAGTTGTTTATTTTTTGTGTTATCTTCGTGTTCGGCTTGTATGTGATGTTGATGTTCAGTGGTTTGAAGATGTTTGTTAGTTTCTTGATTTGGTGTCCTACGTACGTAAATGCTGTCCATCGTTGTGTTGTTTTGTCAGTTGGGGTAGCTTGATCCTTGTTCTGTATTTTTCGTTTGATTCTGTTTTCTAGTTTATCTATTGTCTTTTGGGTGTATCCGTTTTCGTGATGAAAAAACGAAAAAGGCTTGATGAACTAATTGTTATTATTTAGGAATGATGTTGAATTCAAAATTTATTATTGTGAATAACTTCCTTAGAAACAGACATGAAGTGATGCTTTTGAAAAATATTTATATTTACATAAAAGGGAGGTTAACTATTGTCGTACGAAACTATAAAAAGAAAATCTATCTAAATTTAAGAGCCAATGTTAAATTAGTAGAATAGAAAATTTTCCTGAAAGAAAATTTGTATATGTGAAAATTGATAGATGGTAACTAGGGGAACGAGATAGATTTTCAATTTTTTTATCAACAACGAGATTCTTCTTGAGGCAAAGAAAGAGACGCCACGCTAAATTTTTCTCTCCGTAAAATTTGAATTATATAGTATATGAATTAGGAATTGAACTGAATAGTAGTGAATATTGATTAGTAATAATAAATTCAGTGAAAAAACCTACCTGTCCAGCCAAGTCGAGTAAGAAATCCATGAGTTCCAGCCTCACAGAAATTTCACACCACACACACCAGCGTTGGAGGAAAGTAAGATATTTACTTAAACCCTTTATAAACAATATATGCATATATTAATGAGAAGACCTACGAACTGAATAAGAATAAAAAGTACTTGAAATCAAAACCAGAAATTGGACTCTGCCGAATTACAGTGACCTGCAATTCATAAACTGACAATCACCACATTTGTTCGGTGTTTCTATTTCGAATAGTTCGTTATTCGGTGTAGATTTAGGACTTTCTTAGAATTAAGGAATTTTCTTTTTTGGCAATTGATAAATTTATATATTTCTGAATCAAACATATTTTTACTTTTACAATTAAAACTGTTCTATATTTCCTAAGAACAATTGTGTCTTTTTCAAAATTTTTCCACAGGTGAAATCTACTAGAAAAATCAAAGTTTGGTAAGTAATTGTCGTGTTTTTGCCTGAATCCACCTGAGCTGTTGAGAAAAATCTCTATACACTGAGGTTTACGATTTAAACTCAACGTAAGAGTCGAGCCGAGTAAAAATTTTCATCACAAGTAATAATAAAAATAAAAAAAAAATTAGAAATTTTTTAAAAACCCAAAATCAAATTCAAAATCATTCAACATCATCATTTCTCATATTACAATAAATTGTCGCCCAACGCGGAGCTTGGTTGAACAGCGTGATTAAACAGCTAAATTGAACAGCTCAATTACTAAGTTAAGGTAAAAATATATATATATATATATATATATATATATATATATATATATATAAATTTATTTATATATATATAAATTTATTTATATATATATATATGAAATTTATATAAACTTACTGAAAAATGGAAACAAGAAGAACAAAGAAGAGCCAACAGCCAGAACAGACTACTGAGGAAAATGTGGAAGAGGTACAGCAGGAAATAGGATACACCATCATGGAAGAACCAGTAAGACAAACACCGATGGACATGAATGAATTGTTCGAAAGACTGGAACGAATGAGGAAAGAAGAAACAGAAACCAGAAAAGAAGATATGGAAAGATTGGAAAGACTAAGACAAGAGGATACGGAAAAATTGGAATAAATAAGGAAAGAAGAAACAGAAACCAGGAATGAAGATATGAAGAAGTTATTTGGAAAAATAGATGAGCAGACAAATAATGTCAAGAATTTAGAAAAAGAAATTAAAATAAACCATAATAATTTGAAACAAGAGTTAGCAGAATATAAAAGGACTATTGGAGAAAAGGTAGAAAAAATTTCACAGGAAGTGGAAGATAATAGGAAAGAAAACGAAGAACAGATTGACCAGGTACATTGAAGAATAACGACTGTAGAAGAAGGATTGGTGCAGGAAGTAAATACAAGGAGAGGAGAGGATGAGAACTTAAATAAAAAATAGATAGGAAAAATAAATTAACTAGAGAAAAACTTAAAGAACATGAAAATAATATAAATGAAAAAGTAATTGATATTAGCAAAAAAAATAAAACAAACGGAGAGACACCTGAGTAATAGAGAAGAATCAATAAGACCAATTATAGCTATAGGTAATGAAAATAAATTAATACTTAATGGAAACATTAAAAGACAACATCCAGTACCTTTCATAGAATTCATAAAAAGTAAATATGAAAATTTGTCATTTAATGAAATGAAAGAAGTTATTAGAAGTCAATTGCAGAAAGAAGCATTATTGTAGTTCACCAATATAGAGAAAGAATTG
This sequence comes from Leptinotarsa decemlineata, assembly GCF_025532065.1. Lineage (NCBI taxonomy): Eukaryota > Metazoa > Arthropoda > Insecta > Coleoptera > Chrysomelidae > Leptinotarsa > Leptinotarsa decemlineata. The sequence goes on from NW_027412588.1 coordinate 2,463,736, forward strand.
ACCAATTTTGATGAATTTTCAAATACATTTTTGAGCTATTTCTGGGGACCTTCCCATCAAAAGTTAATAAAAGATGAATTGTTAGGGGAAAAATGCAATTCCAATAGAGGAACATCTTACCACAAATATGCCATGAAAATATATAGTGCATCACAGTATTTAAATTGCAATTTCACAGACGAATATATAGTCAACTTAATAATCCAACATTTTGATAATAATTTAGAGGAGATTATGATTCTGTACAATTTTAAAGATATGGATAGTCTATGTCAATTTTTGATGACACAGGAAAGAAGGAGAATCAATTACAATAATTTTCAAAATAGGGTCAATCAAAATAATAATAGACAGGTATATGCTAATAGAGAAAGTAATAATAATTATAATAATCGGAATCAATACAACCAATCATATAGGAGACAGAATAATAACAGAAATGATAATAATAATTATATAAATGACAGATATTATAATAATAGAACACAAAATAATAATAGATACAATAATAATGATGCAATAATAATAATACAAATAGAAATAGTTATAAGTAACAGAGGAAATAACAATAATAATAACAGATACTATAACAACAATAATACATTTAGACGACGAAGTAGAAGTACTGATAGAAATAATGACAGAGACTATAGGCCTCAAAATACAAATAGACAAGACAGTAGGTATAGACAGGATAGGAGAAGTCGAAGTACAGATGAAATTCGACATATAAATAGTATACGACAAATAGATAACACAACAGAGACACCACAAAGACAGAATGAGGTAGAAAACTCAAATGACATTCCACAAAATTTGCAGTAAGCAACCTACCAACAGCAAATTTCAACAAAATACACTATGCAGGAATTTATCAACATCCTAGGGAATATATAGAAATTGAAAAAACTTTTGAATTAGAAAATGTTAGAGGACTTATAAAAATAATAGGAAATTTTCATAATAAAGAAATTGAATCATTAATAGATACAGGATCTGAAATTTCATCACTAAATTCAAAAATTATTGGGAATTAAATTTGGAACATTTATGTTACAGTATGCCAAAAACTATATTGGTAGGTGCAAATAATAAAAAGTTACATGAAGTGACTAAAAGAATAAATAGTGCAATAAAATTCAATAACAAAGAATTTGCTATACAATTTTTGATAATAGACAATTTACTTTACGACCCAATACTTGGAACAGACGAACTAGACCGAAACAATGTAATAATTGACTACGACAAAGGAGTATTACAGATAGGAGGAGTAATAATAGAATCCATCAATAATAATGAAAATAAAAATCAGAAATAAATACAGATATTCTCAATCAAGTAAATGAAAGAGTGATAGAAGAACAACCTATGTTAGATATTGAATGTGCGGAATCAATGAAAGATAAAGTTTTGACATTGTTGAATGAACATCCAAATTTAATCAACAGTGAGAATAGGGTAACAGATAAATATATTCATAAAATAGAGGTTGAAGGAATACAAAATTTTAAATCTAAAACATACCCTATTCCTTATAAATACAGAAATCAGGTACAACATGAGACAACAAAAATGTTAGAACAAGGAATAATTGAACGATGCAATTCAAAATACATTAATCCTATTATAGTAGTAAAAAAAAATAATGGTGAACTAAGATTATGTTTGGATGCTAGAAATATCAATAAATTCACCACACCTCAATACGAGGCACCTTTAAATATTCATGCAATTTTTGGAAGTATTACTAATGCAAAAATATTTTCTAAAATGGATTTAAAACATAGTTTTTGGTTAATTCCACCTCACAAAGGTAGCAGGGACTATACAGCATTTTCAATTGATGGAGTCTTGTATAGATTCAGGGTAGTTCCATATGATTTGCAGAGTTCTTGTTCAGCATTGGTTAGGACAATCCATACCATTCTAGACAAATACAACGATTTAATTCTTCACTATATTGATGACATCTTGATATATTCCATAGACTGGGAAAGTCACCTGAAACACATAAAATTGATAATAAATGAATTAGGTAAAGCAGGACTCAAAATTAATATTGAAAAATCGAAATTTCATTAAACAGAAGTGACTTTCCTAGGATACAAATTAGACACAAAATGAATAAGCATGGATGAAGAAAGAATCAGAGTTATAATGGAATATAAAAGACCTGTAAATTTAAAAACATTAAGGGGATTTTTGGGAATATTAAATTATTTAAAAAAATTAATGCCAGACATAAGTAATAAAACGTTAAGTCTAGTTGAATTATCAAAAAAGAACAATAAATGGAAATGGGAACAAGAACAAGAAAATGCTTTTGATAATATCAAAGTGGAATTTGCAAACAATTTAAAAATTTACCATCCTAATTACAATCTACCATTTATATTAAGAACTGATGCATCTATTTTTAAACTTGCTGGAGTTTTATTACAAGAACAAGAAGGAAAAGAGGTACCTATAAGTTTTGTGTCGAGAGTGACCAAAACATATGAACAGCATTACAGCATAACATAATTAGAATTTGCAAGCATAATCTTTTGTATAACCAAATTGAGATTTTATTATTATTGAATTTATTATTGAATTTATTTATTTATTTATTTATTGAATTTATTATTGAGACAGATCATATGTCTTTATTAAATGTAATGAATAACAAATTATTGAATAATAGAATACATCGAGGTGCATTACTTTTGCAAGAATATGATTTTGAGATCAGACATATTAAAGGAAAAAACAATATTGTTGCGGATGCATTAACAAGATCAGATGGCAAAGTAAAAAGAGAAAGAACTTTACAAATTGAGGTAAATATATTAATTGACCAACAGGGAATATTTTCAATGAGTAAAATTATAGAAGATCAAAATAAATTAGAAGCAAAAGTTATAATTGAATGTAAAAAAGCCAATGGTATTTGGATAAATATTATAAAGGATCAGGAACTATATGTAATTAGTAATGAATTAGCTTATAATATATTGAAGTATTTACATGAACATAATGGTCATCCTGGAGTGAGAAAAGTATGGATAATGTTTAGGGAAAATTATTTTTGCAGAAAAGATATCCAAATAACCAAAGATTTAACAAATAATTGTAACATTTGCCAAATTTATAAGAGCAAAAATTTTGTGAATACAAATATCCCAAGAAATATAATTACCACCAACAAATTAGAAGGAATTGCCATGGATTTTATTAGTGATTTAATAACAACAAATGATAGAAACAAACATATTCTTGTAATAGTAGACATTTTTACAAAATTTATAAAATTATATCCTTTTAAAAGAACAAATGTGCATATTATAACAAATTGTCTTCAGAAATATTTTAATGAAGTGGGAAAACCTCAAAAATGTATTTTGGATACTGCAACTTATTTTCAAAATGATAGATTTAAAAACTTTTGTCATGAAAATAAAATTAAATTGATATTTACCAGTATTAGACATCCAGAGTCAAATCCATCGGAAAGATATGTTCAAGAAGTGATCAAATTTATCAGGATATTATCAAGAGAAAATCATCAAAATTGGGACAATAATTTACCAGAGGTAGAGAAATATCTAAATCAGTTGCCACACATAGTAACAGAAATCAGTCCATATTTTTTAATGATGGGACAACATCCTCCTAGAAAATGGTTGAAAGAGAAAAACAAAACATTAGAGGAAATTTTAAAACAAGTAAGAATAAGACAGAATATAAGTGGTAGTAAATATTTAAAAAGAATGAATAAAAAGAAAACACATAAAAATGTAATCTTTGAGAAAGGTCAATTGGTTTTGATGAGGGCAAATAGAGTAACTGATTTAAAAAAAATATGTGCACAGCTACTTCCAATATACTTCCAAGATACAGCCAGGACACCCTGTACATATATTGAAACCCACAACTTTGACCGGAAACAAGCAAATAAGAGTGGGAAATTCAAATATTAACATTCTCACATTGAAACGCATCAAAATACGAAAAACTGATAACCAATATAGGTTAGAAAGAAACGTCAGATAAGATTAAATCAACATCTGTGATGAAAAAACGAAAAAGGCATGATAAACTAATTGTTATTATTTAGGAATGATTTTAAATTCAAAATTTATCATTGTGAATAACTTCCTTAGAAAGAAACTGACATGAAGTGATGCTTTTGAAAAATATTTATATTTACATAAAAGGGAGGTTAACTATTGTCGTACGAAACTATAAAAAGAAAATCTATCTAAATTTAAGAGCCAATGTTAAATTAGTAGAATAGAAAATTTTCCTGAAAGAAAATGTGTATATGTGAAAATTGATAGATGGTAACTAGGGGAACGAGATAGATTTTCAATTTTTTTATCAACAACGAGATTCTTCTTGAGGCAAAGAAAGAGACGCCACGCTAAATTTTTCTCTCCGTAAAATTTGAATTATATAGTATATGAATTAAGAATTAAACTGAATAGTAGTGAATACTGATTAGTAATAATAAATCCAGTGAAAAGACCTACCTGTCCAGCCAAGTCGAGTAAGAAATCCATGAGTTCCAGCTTCACAGAAATATCACACCACACACACACACCAGCGTTGGAGGAAAGTAAGGTATTTACCTGAACCATCTATAAATAATATATGCATATATTAATGAAAAGACCTACGAACTGAATAAGAATAAAAAGTACTTGAAATCAAAACCAGAAATTGGACTCTGCCGAATTACAGTGACCTGCAATTCATAAACTGACAATTACCACATTTGTTCGATGTTTCTATATTGAATAGTTCGTTGTTCGATGTAGATTCAGGACAGAATTAAGGAATTCTCTTTTTTGGCAATTGATAAATTTATATATTTCTGAAACAAACATATTTTTACTTTTACAATTGAAACTTTTCTATATTTCCTAAGAACAATTGTGTCTTTTTCCAAATTTTTCCACAGGTGGAATCTAATAGAAAAATCAAAGTTTGGTAAGTAATTGTTGTGTTTTTGCCTGAATCCACCTGAGCGGTTGAGAAAAATCTCTATACACTGAGGTATACGATTCAAACTCAACGTTAGAGTCGAGCCGAGTGAAAATTTTCATCACAAGTAATAATAAAAATGAAAAAAAAATTGAAATCTTTTAAAAACCCAATATCAAATTCAAAATCATTCAACATCATCATTTTTCATATTAAAATAAATTGTCGCCCAACGCGGAGCTTGATAGAACAGCGTGATCAAACAGCTAAGTTGAACAGCTCAATTACTAAGTTAAGATAATATATATATATATATATATATATATATATATATATATATATATATATATATATATGTATATATATATATATATATATATATATATATATATATATATATATATATATATATATATATATATATATATATAATTATATCATTTCCTGGACCCGGATGTCACGCAGGTAGCTATAGCTGCCTCCGTGGTGATTTTGATAGTTTTCTTGTAAACACAAGATCTATTAAGTGAAACCACAAATGTGCGGCTGGCTCCTGCTGGTGGCTCCGTGCATTTGTATTTCTTTCTTCTGGTAACCAAGTCTGGTAACCAAGCCCGAAACACGTGTCTATGGTTTGCCACTTCCTTCAGTGCTATGTCCGATTAAAAACTCCTTTATCTATATCAAGACACTCGATAACCTTCGTATTTATATCATTTCCTGGACCCGGATGTCACGCAGGTAGCTATAGCTGTCTCCGTGGTGATTTTGATAGTTTTCTTGTAAACACAAGATCTATTAAGTGAAACCACAAATGTGCGGCTGGCTCCTGCTGGTGGCTCTGTGCATTTGTATTTCTTTCTTCTGGTAACCAAGTGTTGCCCATCCTTACACTTGGCTGCACCATACTGATGATGGGCCAAAAGCCCGAAACACGTGTCTATGGTTTGCCACTTCCTTGAGTGCTATGTCCGATTAAAAACTCCTTTATCTATATCAAGACACTCGATATATATATATATATATATATATATATATATATATATATATATATATATATAACATCATAACGGATAAAACAGCACAGGTATGCTGTTTTATCCGTTATTTCAGCCCTCAATAAAGCTAATAAACATTGGCGAAAGCTCGGGCAGCTAAAAAGAGTAATATTTTATTGTAAACAAGTCAATAAGGGAAACCGTATGGACATTTGGGATACATATATATATATATATATATATATATATATATATATATATATATATATATATATATATATATATATATACTCAAAGATTCTCACGGACAAAGTATGATGAGCTGTTTTCTCGGTTTTCGCTCCGTGTTTTGTGTATTCAACCGAGTTTACAAACATTCAATATTCTCTGAATGAAAATTCAGAAAAATTGAATACTACAGACAGTCGTCTGATTGAAATAGATTTGGATGATGATAACAATGGAATGAAATACAAACTCGATGAAAAATATCCTGAAAATTTAAGACGTAAGCCAATGCAAAATATGCGAAATAAATCATTGAAATGCATATTCAAATTTGATTATCTGGAGTCATCTTTAAATTCATATGAATTTATCATCAGACGCAGAAATCACTTACCTACAAATTGAAAGTCTGAAAATGCATTATGTTCATGAACATACCACGCATCAGAATATTTACTTGTAATCCCGTGGTTCAAAAACCAGTTTCGAACAAAAACATATTTTTCATATTGTCATAATGGCCTTTACATCTTATGAAGAAAAGAGAAATGAAACTTTCTATGTTTTTCACCACTTTTATTTGTTATTGATGACTTTTTTACTTTATGCTAATTCATGAAATCAATAAAAAACTTTTGTCTAAATACCACTGATAAATTTTATTTATACGACCGGTTTCGGGTTTGACCCCATTTCATTTAAACTTTTATTTGTAACTAACGTTACTGCAGTTTTGTCCTATACGGACATTTTCAAACTTATACAATAAATAGGACGTAACTACAGTAACGTTAGTTACAAATTAAAGTGGTAAAAAACAATTTCATTTCTCTTTTCTTCATCATGATTTACTACCACGTAGTAAAGGCTACATCCATCAATTTATTTATATCTTATCTTTTTTAAATAATTTTTGAGTAAAGGGTGCACTTGTGCATTAGCACCCTTTTTCCCCATGTACACGTCTTTGACTCTCAACAAAAATACTTGATTGCTGATTGAACAAAGTATTCATTGGTTTATTTAACATCTATATCATTCGAAGGAACAGAAATAAAAACTTTGAAGGCTCCCTCCCAATAAAATTGAAATGTTTATGATCTGTTTCTCTCATAGAATATTTTTCTAACAATTTTAATTAGACATCTCGTAAACTTATTACATCGAAAGCTCCACTTTAAGACAAAACCTGAAGCAATTAACAAACTTAAAGCCCACTGAAACCCGAGCCATTTTTAAACAAGCTAATTTTCAACTTAGAGACCTAAAGTCTTTCATGCAATTTTTCTGTCCCTGAAACACTTAAATACTTTTTAATTAAAGCTACTTTGCTAGCGCATCGAGTCTTAACAGCCAACCCTTTGCTCACTCATAGCTACTTGTACTTTAATCTTTCAGTTTTTCTTGGAGAGGAATTAGAGGAAAGATTATTAAATGGAAAATTGAAGAATTAGCCACAGTATTATCAGATGCATGTGTAATGAAATCTTTTCTTTACCTATGTTTCATAATCCTCCGAATATTTTGTGTACAAGCGAAATAACTTTCAGAAACGATTGTTCATATAGTGCTACACAAATTCGAGTCTACTTATACATTATTCACAAAAATATTGTAAATTTGATTATAAAGTTCATAGAAGTAGTTATTTGGAAAGTACGTTTTTTATGCAATTCAATGGTTCTGTGAAAGTAGTTGTTTCAAAAGGGCTGTTTGTTTGGTTTGCATCTGAAAGTAACTTTCATGCATGATCCATACATTTTTGTAAAAATTATATTTTGAGTTTAATTCAATTCCACTAGATATTACACAAACTTGATTTAACCAAAAAGAAAAACGGAGCTTCTACAAGTTTTTGTTCAAACCCAAATGAAGAGGACGGATCGGAAATTCACGTTGAAATTTTTTTTTCTCAAGAAGAAAACCCCACGACCCTTCTTCACATACTTCAGATGAAACTTCAAAGAAGAAGTTTCCCATATTCTTCGTATAAAGATGGAAAAGAATATGGGGCTATATTTTTTGTAGAGCTTCAGTGATTTGATGATTGAAAAATAAAAATTTTTTTTCGTCATAGCCCTCATATTCCCTCAAATGTAGCGATTATTGAGGCAAGTATCTGAAAAGTGTTGATTTCATAAACCTTCCACATTTTCAGTTAAACTTGAAACTTCCCTGTCCAGCCCCCATTTTGGCTCCAGCGGTGTAATTGGAAATCAATCAGTAATAACGTGATTGTTTGAGAAACATAAGAAGGAACCGACCTCAGATTGTGAATTAAATTATTTCCAAGTGATTGCTCGAATGAAGTTTCTGAGAGAAGCAGAATATTCCAGAAACAGATTATTGAAAGTTCGACACTTTCTTGGTATCAAAGATATTGACGAAATAATATTAGGCATCTTTCTGCTGCTGTGTTTTGTTACGGTTTGGATGGTCCACCCCGTAACTTCAAAAACTAAATTGGTCCGATAAGCCGTTCGCCGTTCGCTCGCAGCTCGTTCAAGTGGAGAATTCGTTCCTTGAAAAGAAAAGGAAAAAAAAGCGAACAGCTGATCTAGGTTTTGATAAACAAGTTCTCTTCTGGTCGTGTGTATGTGTTGGTATTTTCGAAATTGTACCTTTTTCTCTATTGTGCAATAAGATTTGGAGTAATGTAAACTTATTTACTTGATTTACAAGAATAGGGAAGGGCACTGAAGTGAGAACTCGAGTAGAAACGTTATGTAGGAGTAGAATGTGGCTTATTATAGTTAGTTGAGTGTTTCAACGTTAAGAAGAAATTAATTATCATCGTTGTCTCTGCTCCTGGTTGTGGAAGAGTCTAATATCTGTGTAGTGAAGCATTTCAAAGCGATATTAGGAAGAACTTTTCGCCAATAATATTCACTACAAGGTGGATAAGATACTGTGTAAGCAGTTGGGGCTTTTCCTTTGTTACTCATTTTGGATACGAGAGGTTTTGTGGACGTAAGGACCCTCAAGAGGTAACTTAATACGTATTCAAGAACAACTGGTGAGTGACTTAATTTTTTTGTGCAATTTATAGGGTTCTAGTGAGGGGGCCACTATTCCCGATTGAACTTGATGTGGAAGTTAATGAAGTAGCCATTTGCTTCTACATGCAATATTGCTGTCTTTGGCAAGCGAAATCAGTAGCTCTCAACTCAATTTCCCGTCTGAATTCTCCGGAGAAAACTGTAGAACTTGTAGTTGTTAGGAGTGCTGACTTATTCAAATTGCAAGTTTTGAAATGGTCTTCCAGCTCTATTGAATTATTAGTCGATACCATTTTATTTAAGCCCTCTGATCCGTTAATTTAAGCAAGAACAATACAAATAAAATAGGGATTTTGAAGAGAATTTCAACGACGTTCTTATTTAAAAAGAAATTGTATTATGTGTTTTGGTCCTAAGGTAACGTGTAAGCGACAACGTGACGTCACTGCGGCGCATTAACTGAGTTTGTTTTGCCTTTTTGTTGTTGTTATGAGTAAAAATATATTAGATGTTAAGGGGCAGTCCTTCCTTTGTGTGAATTGATTATTTAGTAATTTGTACCGATACGCGTAATCCTGATTATTATTGTAATATAATTGTTAATCATCTTTATATCGTTCCGATTTGTCTGTTCATACCCAGTCACCCTGGGCAGTCTACTAGTTAAGACTGGCTCATTGATAACTAGTGGCGCCCATTAAAATCAACTCAGAAAAATCTAATAAAATTGATCTCGTGGACCCACCCCGACCGACACTTGAGCTTGGGTACGAGTTCACGCACCTCAGCTATTGGACAGATGAACAAGGGTACATAATATTATTTGAGTAGTGCGTAACACAATTTTGGCGCCTAAACGTGGGGCCCGAAATGAGTTGAAAATGCTACAGGTTTTGTCTTAAATACCTATAGGTCGTATAATAAAAATAATATATATATATTTATTTGTATATATGTATATATATATATATATATATATATATATATATATATATATATATATGTATATATGTCTTTATATGTGTATATATTCGGTTGTGGAAGGTTGTGTCACTATTTTCAATAGAAGATTGGTTATTGTTGAATTGTAATTCACACTAGGGCTCAGAATGGATGTCAATAAACTTTTGAAGGATGAGGTGAAGTATGAATTGCTTGTTAGAGGGTTCTCAGGGCTTCAGGCAGAAACGGTTACATCCATGCGGCGTCAGTTACAAGAAATCATCAGAACAGAAACATTTGGGGATATTGTTACAGATGCTGGCTACAACCCGGTTCCGTTAGATGAAATTGAAATTATTACAAAAAAACGGAAAGTTTAGAACAGTTCGTAGATAGTTGGCGTAATAGTGGTAAGGAAAAAGGGATGAAGTTGTTGATACGAAACTAAAACATTTGTACGGTAGAGTACAACGACTCAAATTAGAAGATAAGCCTGAGAATAGAGTTCTTTGTAGCGCTGTTTCAAACATAATGGCTCGACTTGAAGCCATAGAGGTGGACACCGATAAAATCCAACAAGCACTTCAGATGGAGTTTTTGGCTCGTAGCAGGGGTAATGCACTCTCGCAACTACCTAGTGAACCTACTAACTCTAACACTAGTACTATTATAACTAATATTCACAAACATCAATTTGAACCTAGGAAATGGGAAGTTCACTTCACTGGCGAAGGAGGTCTTAGTGTATCTGCTTTTTTGGAGATTGTCGAAGAGAAAAGGCGAGCAAGCAATATCTCCCATGGCGAACTTCTGACTTGTGTTAGCGATCTTTTACAGGGTGTCGCAGCCATTTGGTATCGTTCAGTTCAGAATGGCATTAAGTCTTGGAAGGATTTTGAAAGTTTGTTAAGGGAACAATTTCAACCCTTTAACTATGAACAAGAACTTTGGGCCGAGATCAAAAGTAGAACGCAGGGTCCAGAGGAGCGTGTAGGTATATATTTTGCTGTTATGGATAACCTGTTCAAACACCTACCTACGATCCCTACAGAAGATCAAAGGCTGAACATTTTGCAGCAAAATATACACCCCTATTTTATTCACAATCTAGGTCTTGCCTCATATAGTACCGTCGAAGAATTATTGAAATTCTGTAAGAAATTGGAGGTGAATCGGGATATGGCGGGTAAATGTGAACCTCCTCCCACTCAACGAGATAATTTACTTGAGCCGGACTTGGCTTATCGGGGTGATTCTTGTATTAGTATCCCTGGTCCTTCTAGGAGGTTGATGGCTGTAGAGCATCGGAGTAAGTGTTGGAATTGTCTAGAAGAAGGACATCGGTTCTCGACCTGTTCTAAAAGTAGAATTAGGATATTTTGTTCTAGCTGCGGACGTGATGGCGTCATAAGAGCTCAGTATCCAAGGTGTTCGGGAAACGGTCATGGCGACGAAGCTACCGGACGTCGCTTCACAGGCCAATCCCGGTAGATCTTTCATGGCCGGTTTGGCTGGACACGGTTAAAACCGCTTTTCAAAAACCTAGAGTAGACTATCTTTTAAGTGAAGTATCTGGAGATCCAAGACCGTATGTAGAAGTATATATTTTTGGAGTTCGGTTTGTGTGTTTGTTGGATTCTGGTGCATCCCAGACAGTTATAGGCCGACAGGGTTGGAAAAAACTGCAACAAATGGGCATAATGAATTTGACTAACAAAACATCCGTTTCCGTCATGGTGGCAAATGGAGCTTCATGTAAGGCTATCGGCATGGTGAGTCTACCTATTGACTTGCAGGGTAAAGTGAAGGTCATCAACTGTCTAGTCGTACCAGAGGTGGATATGGGCATTATTTTAGGCATTGATTTTTGGAAATCTATGGGAGTCGTTCCATCCTTCTCTTCAGGATGTTGGGAGTTTGAGCAGTTCGGGTTGCACGGTATTTTAACGAAGGAATTATTATCTACAGATCAGACGGAGCTTTTGAATCAGTTAGTTAAAGACAGTTTTGAGAAAATGGGTACCGAGTTGAGTTGCGCCAAGGGAGTGTAACATAAAATAGATACGGGAGATCACACTCCGATTAGACAACGGTACTATGCGATATCTCCGTACATGCAGAAGATCATGTATGACGAATTGGATCGTATGTTAGAGTTAGGAGTAGTTCAGCCATCGTCCTCGGCTTGGTCATCACCGGTAGTATTGGTGAAGAAGCCGGATAATAAGTATAGATTTTGTGTGGATTACAGGGCCCTAAATAAAGTAACCAAGAGGGACGCTTATGCAATTCCGTATATTTCAATGATATTAGATCGCCTTCGAGATAGTAAATTTTTGTCATCAATAGATCTCAAGAGTGCATATTGGCAGATAAAGCTGGAGAAAACTAGTAGGGATAAAACTGCCTTTATTGTTCCGGGGCGTGGCTTATTCGAATTTACCAGAATGCCATTTGGGTTACACAATGCGCCTGCAACGTGGCAGAGATTTGCGGAAAATACTCTGGGGCACGATTTGGAACCGTTCTGCTTCATTTACTTGGACGATATTATCATAGTCACCCCTGACTTTGAGACACATGCTATTGTGTTGCGGAAAGTATTTGAGAGGTTGATTAATGCAGGGCTAACGGTCAATCAGGAAAAGTGTGAATTTGTGAAACCTCAACTAAAATATTTAGGTTATGTGGTTGACCAAAATGGTTTGAGAGTAGACCCGGAAAAGGTTGAGGCAGTTGTTAATTTCCCTACCCCTTCTAAGGTAAAAGAAGTGCGTCGGTTCCTCGGACTCACTTCATGGTACCGAAGGTTTGTTCCAAATTTTTCAGCGAGAGTTGCTCCACTAACAGATCTAACTAAGAAAAATAAACGGTTCATATGGAACGAAGAAACTGAGGCTGCTTTTACTGATCTTAAACAATGTTTGGTAACTGCACCTATACTAACTTGTCCCGACTTCGGCCGTCCCTTCATTGTCCAGACGGATGCCAGTCAAAAGGCCTTGGGTGCCGTATTAGTTCAGGAGTTTGAGGAAGGAGAGAAAGTTATTGCTTATGCCAGCAGGACTTTGAACTCTTGCGAAACCAAGTACTGTGCAACAGAGCTGGAATGCTTGGCTGTCATCTGGGCAATAAAAAAGTTTCGCTGTTATTTGAAAGGGGTCCATTTTCAGGTTGTTAGCGACCACGCCAGTCTCAAGTGGCTAGCTAACTTGAAAGAACCATCTGGGAGGCTTGGACGTTGGGTATTGCAACTCCAAGCCTACGATTTTGAAGTGGTGCATAGGAAGGGTAAATATCATCAAGTCCCAGATGCGTTATCGCGAGTAGTTACTCAGTTAGATCTGATCGATGTTAACACTAGGGATCTCGATCCATGGTATTGGCGGCAGCTGGAAAATGTTGAGACCACACCTGATCGGTATCCATTATGGAAAATCGAGTCAGGTAAGCTCTTCAAGTATGTGTCGAGTAGAGGATCTCACTTAGAGGAGACTTTTGAATGGAAACTAGTGGTGCCAAGGACAAAGAGAGAAGAGGTACTCATTGAGTGTCACGATGACGTTACGGCAGGGCACTTAGGTATTTCCAAAACTTCACAGAGAGTTGCCCAAACTTATTATTGGCCGGGTATGAAGAAAGAAGTTGCGAAATATGTTCGAAGTTGCGAAGTTTGTCAAGCTCAGAAACCAGAGCAGAGGGCTCCAGCTGGTGTTATGGGTACAAGGAAGATGACTCGACCTTGGCAAGTTGTGTGCACTGACATCATGGGACCGTTTCCTCTAACTTCTCACAGAAATAGGTTTTTGTTGGTTGTAGCAGATGTCTTCACGAAATATTCCTTATTATTTCCTCTCAAAACAGCTACGATGGCTGTTATTCAACGCCATATTGAAAATGACGTTTTTATGGTCTACGGGGTTCCCGAATATCTGCTGTGTGATAATGGTAGACAGTATGTAGGTAAATCATTCAGAAGTATGGTTAAGGGATACAACTGTACTATGATTCTCAACCCTCTTTATCATCCGCAGAGTAATCCTACCGAGAGGATAAATCGGGTACTCAAAACTATGATCAGATCCTATGTAGGAGACAATCATAGGAATTGGGACCTACACTTGCCTAAGCTAGGTTTCGCCCTTCGGACCGCAGTCCATGAGGTTACAGGCTATACACCGGCTTATCTCAATTTTGGGAGAGAGTTGAATCTCTCAGGGAAATCTCCACATGATTCAACGCCATTGGAAGGTTCACCGGCATTTGAGGTCGATGAAAGGAGTGCTTTAGCCAAACATGTTGAAGAACTAGAAGGCGTTCGTAATGAGGTGAAAAGTAGATTAAATTTGGCTTATAAGAAAAGCGCGGTCAGGTATAATTTGCGAAGAAGACCTGTGACCTATGGTAGGGGAAACACGGTTATGGTAAGAAATCATGTTTTATCGGATGCAGGTAATTATTTTGCCGCCAAATTGGCACCCAAGTTTATCAAGGCTAGGATTCGTCAGAAAATATCGAACAATGTATATAGATTAGAATCCGTTCATGATCAGAAACTATTGGGCGATTTTCATGTATGTGACATGAAGCCATTCATTGAGAGAAAGTAATGACTCTGACCCTGCGGGACGGGGCTTTATAATACCCTCGCGGTGAGACGCTGCCTTAATGCCCTCTAGTAACGTATTTGTCAAATCAAACTACCTTGAAGTTCCTGTCGGATCCGATGAGGTATTTACTGTAAGAGTGTAATGTGAGAGATTGTCCTAGCTTGGTACCTGGTTAAGTTGAGAGAGAAATAATTGAAGCAGATTAGCTTTTAGTTTTCGTATAGGTAGGTTGCAAGGGTATACTTAACAGAGAATTTTGATACAGTTTTTATTCTACTTATAATATTTTCCGTAATTTATAGTAACGTGTTGCCTGATGAATTATTAAGGTGTAGTTGTACAATGGTGCTTAACTGTGTAACTCAGAAGGTATTGATTCTTGTCAAACCTTTGACATGGAGATACCAAATGTTAGTAGTATGGTCAGGGTTATTGTCCTGTACATAGTTAAAGATAGTTGAATTATCGGTTGGGCATAACTGGTAAATTTCATGGAAATTTCTGGAAGTAAGGGGGGAGTGTTACGGTTTGGATGGTCCACCCCGTAACTTCAAAAACTAAATTGGTCCGATAAGCCGTTCGCCGTTCGCTCGCAGCTCGTTCAAGTGGAGAATTCGTTCCTTGAAAAGAAAAGGAAAAAAAAGCGAACAGCTGATCTAGGTTTTGATAAACAAGTTCTCTTCTGGTCGTGTGTATGTGTTGGTATTTTCGAAATTGTATCTTTTTCTTTATTGTGCAATAAGATTTGGAGTAATGTAAACTTATTTACTTGATTTACAAGAATAGGGAAGGGCACTGAAGTGAGAACTCGAGTAGGAACGTTATGTAGGAGTAGAATGTGGCTTATTATAGTTAGTTGAGTGTTTCAACGTTAAGAAGAAATTAATTATCATCGTTGTCTCTGCTCCTGGTTGTGGAAGAGTCTAATATCTGTGTAGTGAAGCATTTCAAAGCGATATTAGGAAGAACTTTTCGCCAATAATATTCACTACAAGGTGGATAAGATACTGTGTAAGCAGTTGGGGCTTTTCCTTTGTTACTCATTTTGGATACGAGAGGTTTTGTGGACGTAAGGACCCTCAAGAGGTAACTTAATACGTATTCAAGAACAACTGGTGAGTGACTTAATTTTTTTGTGCAATTCATAGGGTTCTAGTGAGGGGGCCACTATTCCCGATTGAACTTGATGTGGAAGTTAATGAAGTAGCCATTTGCTTCTACATGCAATATTGCTGTCTTTGGCAAGCGAAATCAGTAGCTCTCAACTCAATTTCCCGTCTGAATTCTCCGGAGAAAACTGTAGAACTTGTAGTTGTTAGGAGTGCTGACTTATTCAAATTGCAAGTTTTGAAATGGTCTTCCAGCTCTATTGAATTATTAGTCGATACCATTTTATTTAAGCCCTCTGATCCGTTAATTTAAGCAAGAACAATACAAATAAAATAGGGATTTTGAAGATAATTTCAACGACGTTCTTATTTAAAATGAAATTGTATTATGTGTTTTGGTCCTAAGGTAACGTGTAAGCGACAACGTGACGTCACTGCGGCGCATTAACTGAGTTTGTTTTGCCTTTTTGTTGTTGTTATGAGTAAAAATATATTAGATGTTGAGGGGCAGTCCTTCCTTTGTGTGAATTGATTATTTAGTAATTTGTACCGATACGCGTAATCCTGATTATTATTGTAATATAATTGTTAATCATCTTTATATCGTTCCGATTTGTCTGTTCATACCCAGTCACCCTGGGCAGTCTACTAGTTAAGACTGGCTCATTGATAACTAGTGGCGCCCATTAAAATCAACTCAGAAAAATCTAATAAAATTGATCTCGTGGACCCACCCCGACCGACACTTGAGCTTGGGTACGAGTTCACGCACCTCAGCTATTGGACAGATGAACAAGGGTACATAATATTATTTGAGTAGTGCGTAACAGTTTCATTTTAGCGAATATCTCTGAATAACATTAAATTTTTTTTGAAAACTTCATATAAGTTTCAAAGTACAAAAGATACATCTTTTCAGAGAACGATATCAATATTAACTCATTTTTACCGAACACTGAATAACTGAATCATATTTTGTTCTATTTTCAAATGGTTGAAATTAGAATTAAAAAAAATTATCCGTGATCTAACACCAGGAATTGTTGTTTCGACCTACCACAGGTTTCATCAGTTGTTGACTGTTTTCACTTTTAACCTAATATTTTGTCCGAATACAAACGTGATATCTCAATCACTGTAGTAATTGGAGTGAATTTATGAAATTTCATTTTCCAAACAATTGATAGGTATGAATTTCAACCAATAGAAAATATTGTATATATTCTCATAATGTTCCAGCCTTTACCTGAATTTATGTCATTTTCTGGATTGAAATTATTGGTATATATGATCTAGCAGGAATGATTTGGGGATTTCAAGAACACAACAATACGTATAATTTCACACCATGAATATTTCCTCAATCTCTAAATGTTGACAAGTCTCTTGTAATATATAATAATGTTTTGCATGTTAGTTGACACCCTACAAGGGACTTCAAACTAGAATTTTCATATCAACAAATTTTTATTTGTATTTTCCTCAGAAAATATTTGTATTTCAATAGTAAAAATCTATCACCTGAACTAAAATTACCTAGTCAAAAAAAATAAATCCGGGCCCTGCTTGAATGTAACTCTGAGAATAACAAATCCTTATCTGAATATTTCCATTTTCTTATGTCCCAAGACATGAGTTCAGTATCTGAAAGGGAATTTTTTAGTTCTTTTTAATGATAATTAGATTTTCATTCATTTCATTAGAGCGTTAATTACGGATATAAGTTGTCAAGAAACATAGAAATTTTGCATCCCCATTTTTCATTTATCTTTACCAATTGTCCAGCGTTATCTGTCCATTACTTTTTTCGTCCCATTTTCAATGACAATTCCGCTCAATGTACCTACTAGTTCATATTTTGTTGGATGTTTGTCATATTCTTCTGGACATACTGTTATGATCCTGTATAAATTACGCTTACCTTCTGCTAAGGTTTACGTTATACAGCTTCACAAGTATTTCGTTAGGGTGTCATCTAAATGTACAATGCTCAGTGAGTTGCCTTGTAATTATTCTAGACCGATACATGCCATGTTCATTGTCATGAAGTCTCTTGATAAACGTTTCCTCTTGTGCTTTCATAGATATATTTTCCCATGTCTCCTCATGCTTCTGATCTGGTTCCGGTTCTGGCCTGAATTATAATTCGTGTCCGGCATATTCATCAGCTTTGTCTTTGCCTGTGATTCTTGAGTATCCAGTCAACCCATTCCATTCTGTGACAATGTTGATCTGCTTATTCCACTGAGGTATTGAATCGATATTCATTGCGCTTTGCAGGTTTGTATAAACTACTGCTTTATATACAGATGTATATCGACCGAAAAATATAATTTCGTCTTCAAGCTCTTCATTACCAAAGTATCCGAAACTTTTGGTGTTAGCAGAACACGTTTGTGTTCGAATAAAACTTTGTTGTGATATTGTCACTAAACAGTTCACAAAACTGCAACACTTGTTTCACTATACAATTGCTTTCTCAGTGAAATCTCACAATGAAGTGTAACATGGATAGGTTATAAATTTTTATCAAGTATCGGCCAATTTCATCAACGAACACTTGGCTGATTAAGGCTCGGTAGGTTGGGTTAGGTTAGTTTCAAAGTGAGTGGGTCTATTCGAACCTCCACCACAACCAGCAAGGGTTTATTGGCTCACACCTATTCACACTCGACCAAATAAACCCAGCTTCCTAACGAAGCGGATTAGTTTGTATGTTGAGTGGTCTTTCAGGTCAGATGGTAAGAGTACGGCTTTGCCAAACTCTAAAAACCTGATTCGGTCCTCAGTGGGGCAGGCACAAAGTATGTACTCTGCTGTTTAATTATTTTCCAAACAGAGGCGATACACACTGTCTTTCGACAGTCCGAGTCTCTGCATATGATGATTCAAATGACAGTGATCTGTAAGAAGGTCTGTTAGACATCGTACTTCATCTCTACTATATGCCAAGAACTGTTTGGGATCAAGCTTCGAAGGGTGAATGAACGCCTTGGAGAGAGCCAATCCTGAAAGATTCTACCAAAAGTCTATAAATCTTCTTGCCATCCAGGTGTTCAGTCTTTGTTCGGCAAAGCTTAAAGCGATGCCAATGACAGATTTTTGTCCGATGAAGCTACTTGCAGCACTCTCCTTTGCAAAGAAGTCAGCAGCCTCATTGCCTTCCAGGCCGGTATCGCTGGGAATCCAGACCAGAGACAATCTGTTAAATTTTCTTATTGAGGAGAGTCGTTTTTGGCAAATTAGACGTTGCTCGGTAGGAGCCAAGAGCTTCCAATGCCGCTTGACTGTCCGAGAATATTTTATTGACTTGCGTTTGAGGTTGGATTCTTCCAATTTCTCCACACACAATTCAATAGCGTGAATTTCCGCTTGAAATACAGTCGCATAGGTTCCTTGGCAGGTTGATATCTCTGTCCTGAGTTTGCAACTAAAAACACCTGCACCAGAACCGGAAGTATTTTTGATCTATGTGTGATTCAATAAAAATAATAAATAATTAATCATGAATAAAAACCATCAAGGAAACTCAAGACTTTTGTTTACACTCCTTTAACTAGACTCCTTTGATTTTTGATATCTGGGACTCCGCCAGTGTCCAGCAGAAGCCACTTCGGACCTATGTGTTACAGATCATCTCTTCCCCTCTTAATTAATAAAACCACTGAATCTTTAATATATTCCGTTGTTTGTTTGGCGACTTGATCGATTTTCAATTTTTTAATGTTTTTGTTTTGTTCAAATTATTTCATTTTTGTTTTTGAGTTGTGCTTATTTTCAGTTGTTATTATTTTCACGGTTGTATGCTTTTATGCTTTTCATGCTTTCATGCTTGGCAGAACTATGATACAAAAAATGTTGTAAAAAAATCGTGACGACTGTATGATTACTTGAAATCAACGAATTCAATAAAAGATTTCATATGATCCGCTTTTGAATCAATGTTTACATATATCTCAAAAGTTGAAATTTTTCCTGATGAATAACTGTCTTTCTTTCAAAAAAATTCCATTACACATAGAATCGGTATCAGTTCAAAGTTTAGGCAATGCCACCACCGGTTACATCCGCCCCTTCGAGCAAATACACAAAGGACCCATCGATTCTGAGTATGTATATGTATATATATATATATATATATATATATATATATATATATATATATATATATATATATATATATATATATATATATATATATATATATATGTTTATATATTCATATTGATATGTTATTTTGTTTATATTTGCTTATATTGCATTTTTATTGCATATAATCCAATGTTTTTCAGAAAATGCGATTTTCAAAATTTTTATTTTTATATTTATGATAGGACTCTAGATATTTTTATCAATCTACTAGCTTATATTCTGATTTCATGCACTTGATTGACTATGTTTTTTCTTTCTCAAAATGTTTACCAAAGTTTTGTCAATAAGACCTTTTCTTTGGACAATAAAGCATATTTATTATTATTATTTTTTTTTTACCGTAGTGTGCGCTGGTCAGGCCCTATCCCCCGAAGCCCCGATACATTCGGGAGGGCGCGCCAGCATAATCAACCAATGACCACTCAATGACTCATTGGGTCCAAAAATCATGTGCCCTGAGTAAACGCAGTGAGCCAATAATGACAGCCTTCTGCATCTGTGCGGCTAAGATTTCTGCCTTAGTGCGGCAAGCCGGTATGATTTTGAGATTCGAGAGTAGAGAAGACATCATTCCACCAAGGACTCCAACAATCAGAACGACCATCTTGACAGAGTGATCTGGATAGAGTCTTATTATTATTATTATTATATCACTAAAAGTAGATATCTCTGTCTATACCTCATTTCTGACTCTACAAAAGAAAAAGAGTAATCATTGACATCAATTTGTATAAATAACTGTAAAATGAATATAAATAATCAAAATGAACAATCTGGAATTAGATTATGATTCATTTGGAGTACTGCTCCAAACTGCTCAGAAAAATCCCATATCTGTGAAAACAGAAAGTAGAAATTTACCTAATTGGTATTTTACAACCTACAAATTAAAATAGCATTCAGATTGTCTCGCAAATAGTATAAAATGAAAACTGGAAAAATGGAATGTAATGGCAGTATAAATTTAAAAATTCTTGGTGCAGTAGTTGGGCACATTGTGTTCTTTGGGATTTCTTATTCACTTCTAAAACATTGAAATGATTTCAAAACTAAGATCTTTTTAGTTTTTTCTCAATTGCCTGCCATTTTCAAAGCGTTAAATCTTGGTCATTCATTATAACATTTGTATTTAAATTAATTTTCCTCCTTTATGTACCCAACACTATGATATATAGTTTTTCAATAACTGTCCTTTGTTGGATTTGGTATTTTACCATATTGAAAGTATGCGTTTTTGAATTAATATTCATAGTGGTATACTGGCTGATGTGATAGTATGCCAGACCTATGAACCATAGATCGGGGAAACGAATGTCCTTTCGACTAAATATTTTACATCGTTACATGACTGACGTGGGCCTATTCGCCCTGCCCTCGCAACCCGTGATGGTTTATTATGTCTCACATATATATTCAGAATCTTTCCATAACGTCCAGCTTCATGATGAAGCCAAACAGCTTTTATGGTGGGTAATCTTTTAGGTCACGTGAAAGACGCCATCTATAAGAAAGTAAAAAAATTCAATTCAGGTATATTAGGGATTAATAAGGATCCCCAAGGCGGTCTGTTGTAAAACTGAACATCGACCGCCGAATTGCATTTCAGGTTTTATTGAAATGAAATTACATGATCTGGTTTGTTTGAAGGTGGTTGACAATGTTCCGTGGTGTATTTCATCAGTTCGGGCTTCTATTGTCTAATACAATATAAATTGATTTGAAATCCTTGAGAGAATCTGTAAAAAATTAAAAAAAGATTAGCCGAAAAATAACAATTCTATTAAACAAAAAACCTAAATTACAATGAAATAACATACAAGCAACAACCAAAAAATTAAAAAAAATTAATATTAATACAAGCTGAAAATTAAAAAATGTTATTAACAAGAAATAAAAATTAAAAATTAAAAGATTCCAAGCCAAGTTACGTCACGACATTTCGATTGTTAGTATCCACAATCGTCTTCGGGTGATAACTGGATTTATTTCTCCGAGTTCTGACTATTTATAGGTCATTCGAGTGATTTCACCTATCCCCTCTTCCCTCTCAACGCTTCATTGGTTTTAGCGGGAGATGACCATTTGGCGCTTGATTAGAGGTTTCCATATGTTACGTATCTCTACGCTAGCTTGGCTAAATGTATTGTTGGAGAATATATAGGCGGCTTCTTTGAATTTTCTCCTAAATCAGTGTTTCTCCTTGTGAATGATTTCAGCTTGAGCCCACTTGATGTTATGTTGATGAGTCCAAACATGCTCTGCTATTTCGGATTTGCTGGTTTCTCCTCGTGAAGCTGCTACGAATAGTGTTCCCAGATCTGAAGCAGGTCCTGATGTTATACTTGAACCGAATCATTCTTATCTTTTTCGATATCCTCTGATAGAGGGAAGTACAAGTACTGGATGTGGCGGCTTCTCTTCCTTGTGTAGCTCTTGCTGTCTTGTAGCTGAAGCCTGTTCTACCATCACTCTGGAGTAACCATTACGTTGAAGATCATTTTTGATGATGCCTAGTTCCTTTTCGAGACCTTCCTTTGTATTACAGAGACCGAAAGCACGGTCTAGTAGGGTCTTGATGATTTCTCTCTTAGTCGATTGATGGTGGTTGGATTTCTGGTTCAGATACACAAAAAGGATTCTTTCAGGGATTTCAAATCAATTTATATACATTAGACAATGGAAGTCCGACCTGATGAAATACATGATCTAGTGATATAATACCGTACAGAGCTGTTCAGATAACTTATCTCCCTACGAAGGGATCTTTCATAATATCAACAGACTCAATCCACGAATATCAAGGTCAAACAAGGCTCTCCGCTGATCGGAACAGTACGTGTTGCAGTACTGTTTACGTAGATTTACGTAGATTTAAAAGTTGTGATCGATTCTATCGTTTTGTTTGGACGGAAGTGTGACTAGCAAAGTTGCTCCCTTGGTGGTTCAGGAAATTATAAACATAATAATCTATTCAGAAAAGGTAGCTAATGATTTTTCTAGTCGATACCGTTGGCTCAAAATAATCGGGATATTAAAAATATTAATACCTGCTAAGTTTTATGATTAATATTTCATCACATATCTCAATTTTCAAAGACATCTTTGAGAAATCCAACAAGTCATTACTTCTACTTTTAATATGTGCAAATTGAAGACTGTAAATTAGGGATGAACTAAGCAGGCAATTTATGCGAATGAAGGGGTTAGAAGACATTAGATAGGGGAGAAAATCTATACTTAATTCCACTCGCACGCACTATATTGTCACCCTTCGTCGTTTAGTTAAAAACTCTCAGATGGTCAAGCGTCCCTGTTTCCGCGTGAAAAAGCATTGTGGGCGATCGAAGACTGAAATACGGTGTGTTTCTTATCGAGCGTCCATCAGAAGTTTGAGATGAGATATCAAGTTTTCAAAAAATTTTTTTCACATAAAATTTGTAGATATTGATAAATCAGGCATTTCCAAAATATTGATAGGATATAGCAAGTGGAACGGCGACGAACACGAGATTGAATTTGTATGAACCTGATGGTTCGAAAAGTATCGCGACACTAATCTTAAAAAGCCCAACCATTCCAACACCCCCATTTTCAACGATGAAGAGTATATTTTTCATTGGTCTCGATTTTTTTTCAAAAAAACACCCTATATTTCATTTCACACACAAATTCACCTTGAGAGTCATTTTTTAAAAATTTATGATTGTATGAGCCTAGGGGATCGATTGTTTTAGTATGAATATCAATCAAAAAGAAATTATCACAACTTTCAATACAATTCCATTGGAACAGTTTTTATTCTCAGAAGGAGATTTTGAATGACAGTTCTATCGGAAACATTTCTTCCACACCAGAATAGAAATAATGTATTTCGATGCCTGTTTCGATTACGAAGTTTGCATCATCCGGGGATGAGTACAACTTAGTTGTAGCAAGTACTTCCTTCTTTTAATAATATTCAATAACAGCGTTCCTTATAAATTTCATTCTGGAAGGCCTGGGAGGCCATTGAATAGGGTCATATATTCTCACATGATCTAGCACGCCATTAGAATCTGATATATCCATCTATGGGAGTGGATGATCCATCCTAAAAATATAAATTTTGCCTATTCATAGGACCAAGTTTATCCAGGAATTTCACAAAATTATACTTCTAGTTTGTAAAATTGAATGACTTGTCATTTCCAGTGGTTTGCACTTAATTTTGATCAGCCTGTACATGGAGTTGAAAAGATAAGTATGACTATTGTAATGAAAAGAACAACATAAAACATAAAAAAAAAACATTAATTTTTCAATCCAATAAATTGAAATAGTACAATTTTGAAAATGGCAAATTGCAAAGAAAAAACATTCAATAACACAATCTCGATGTTATCAGACCACCTTGTATATATTGTCCATCAAGATTGCCAGCGGGGGAAACGTTTAACAGGAAAACTCCATCGACAAGAACTGCGCCCGGAAGTAAAAATATGTTCTTATAATTCTTGTAAGCGACACTTATTCTCAAGGTTGAATGCCAAGTCAATCAATAGAAAAGTGCTTTGATAGCACAACATAATTCTCATTGAACTGTTCCTTGTATCAAGAAATAATGGAAAAAATCACCATATTAATACATTTGATTGAGAAATTATTGAGCTACTGAAAGATATTTAATCAGGTAAAATCAGTCTGTTGGCTGAAATTAATAATTATTCCAATCTGTTAAAGGACACGACTTGATTAAAATATAGTTTATATTGTCCGTTAAGTTTTTATTTTATCATCGAGGGTGAAAAATTAAAATTGATGATAATGAAGTATGTTTGTAATATTTGTTTTCTACATCATGAAATATTCCTGGGGTTATATCGTTGGCAAGCACCTGTTTTTCTATCCGCGAGTTCTGAAATAAATTATGACTGTCATGAATTCCCCACAATTTATTCATTATTTAAAGTAAACATATTGCCTGAAAACTTTAAACTACTTAGGACACGGGGCTGTCACAAGTCGTTTTTTATACATTGGTTTACTGAATGCACTAAGTGTTAATAACAATAAGATAAACAATTTATTTGTTGATATTCACAGCCATGATGTTAGTTTTATTTGTTTGACAGAAACGGGGTTTAGAGAAAAGTCAGAAGATAGTTTTTATTCAAACAATTTCACATTGAAAAGTAGCTTCTGTAGGGAAAAAATGGTAGGTGTGACAATTCTTGTAAAAAATTATAAAGAGACACACCGTATCGATCTCACAAAATAACTTGTTAAATAAGACAGAAAATTGTACTTGTGATGCACCGTTTGGGAACTTTGGTGCAGTAATGAATATTATTGGAGTTTTTTCCCAGTATTATCACTTGGTGATCGAAACACGTGTCGAAGTGTTAAAATAACGGTTTGCTGTTGGGAAAAAAAATCCAGTAATATTCATCGAAAGGTGTGGTATTTCAGGTAACTTGAGTACAGGAAAAACTATAATACTGTGTTGCTATCGTTCTGCATCATGAGATTCGAATGTTTTTTTAACACTATTCAAAACGTTTTAGATGAAATTTTTAAGTCAGATGTGAATATTTTATCGTGTGGTGATTTCAACGCAGATTTTTAAGATAGGTTCAGTCCAGCATTTAACAAAATCTGTGATGTTTTAGAATGTTATAATCTGAATATACAGTATCGTGGCCTACACGATTTAACACTAGTAGTGCCCCTACAGTTGATCAAATATTTACTAACTCATATGAGGAAACAACATGTGTCATTGATAATAATATATTCGATCACAGTTCAGTATTTTGCTATATAGATTCGAGGGAAGTGTCAAAAGCAACAAAAACAGAATATAGCAGGCGTTGCACGAATATCGACAATGAAAATTGTGTTGAAATTTTAAATAAAACTGATATTAATCTTGCGTTTCAGACATTTTTGTCAACACTCTCGTATTATTTTGTGACAAATTTTCCAAAATACCTACTCGTTCAAAAAATTAAAAAAAGGGATCACACGAAATAAAACAATCTAGTCAAACTTCAAAACACCTTTCTAACCTACAACAATTTTGTCCCGAACTGAAGAACATCTATAAAGTCAGAAAAAGGATCACGATAATTCAATAATTAAAACAAAATAAGGAATATTTTAAAAGGAAATAAAATATTCAGACAATCCTTCAAGAACTGCAAGTAGTATCATAGCTATCTAATAAATGGAAGGCTAATTAATCAGATATAACTATAAACGATAATGACACCATTGTTGACGATCCGAAAGACGTTGCTAAACTCTTCAATAAAATATATACAGATGCGCCTAAAAAGATATTGTGCAATATGTTCATGTCTAGTCATATCAGGGTTAAGTATGCTAGTATTCGACAATAATGATAAAATATGTGAGGAACAAACAAAATCATAGTTTTAATACAAGAAATATGAATGATTTTTCAATTCCATTTGGAAAATTCAAAATAACTCACCAACCTCTTAGTCATATGGCTCCTCGAATATTTAATGTTCTTCCTTCAAATGTCAAAAACTGCTTGACAAAACAATCATTCGAACATAATTTGAAATCTCATTCGACAGAACAGTGTTTTCATGAATTGGATGAATATTTGTTGTAGCAATTTGCGGAGAAATCATTTTTTTTAGTATTATTGTATTTGAAATGTAAGCAACTGACTTTTTCCATGTGGTTTGTTAATGTTCTAAAAAAATAAATGATTATTATTATAGAAAGCTATTGCATGGCAAAACACGTGTCTCATAGTGAAAATCAAAATTAATTTTATTAGTGAGTTTTAATATGGATTTTCATCAAGTATCGGCCAGGTCCATTCAATCCATTCAACAAAAAGTATTTTAGCAAGACTAAATAAATTATAATCGGTTGCCACCTGAGTATGTGACGTTTATTATGTACCATAGATCACATACAATTTCATTCAAATATCTTCAATTGAACCCATACCTCTTGCAGAGTTTCTATTGATGAATGACATTTTTCAATGTGAAATTTCCAGTACTCAGAATATGTTTGAAGTTAGCACCTTTTCCCATTTGCGATAATTCGTAAACAATTTTCAACTTATACCACCCACCTGTGAATCATTTGCATCATTTTGTCAAAACTTCGGTTCGGAACTCAAGTAACTCCGAACCCCTACACTATTATTCCACATTTAAGTTCGATATAGATTATCTATTCTTAATTGATGATAGATAAGCTAAGAAAGGGACTGAAGTGACCAAGTCCTGAGGCAGTTTCTGACCGGTCGGGCGAGCACCGTGAATAGGAGTGATTAGAGCGTTGCCGGAACAACTTTACAAGTGTACACTGAGTAAGTTGGCAGCCCTTGTTATTGGAACTAATAACTGCCGCAGGCAACAGTGTTTGCACAAAGCCCAGCCAGGGTGACCACTACTGAAATTATCAGCAAAACTTATGATAAAAATACTGACCAGTCGTTTAGACTGTTGGCTATAAAGTTAGTAACTTTTGGAGATTTCTATTATGATGAATCTCAAATAATGGTACTGATTACCCATGGTGAAAATTTATTGTAAAAGAAAACTCAACCAATAGAAATTCAAAATAGGCGCAATAAGTCTAGTGATTTGAAAAACTAGCGATAGTTACATCTTTTGTTTATCCATCAATGTGGGTGTGTTTCTCTAATGATAATTGAACTCTGGGATTTCAATTGATTTGGTGAGGATTTTTTTGGGCAAAGTAGCAAGTGATAAAGTGAATTTTTTCATCATTATTCAAAAAGAGAATACAAAATATTATAATGAATTTTATCAATTACTAAGTGATGACCAAGTCATCGCCCAAAGACGATTGTGGATAACTAACAATCGAAACGTCGTAAAGTAACTAGGCTGGAAATGTTTCCATTTGTATTTCATTTTTATTTGTTCAATTTTCGGCTTCATTTTCATTTAATTTTATTTCAGAGTTTTTGTGTGATAAATTCTTACTTTCAGCTATTCATTTTAATTTTCAATGTTATTCGTTCTTTTAGGGATTTCAAATCATATTATATCATATTAGACAATAAAGTCCGAACTGATGAAATTTACCATGAAACATTGTCAACCAGCTTCACCTTGAATAGCAACTTTTTTTTATGACATTTTGATATTCAAAATCATTCGAAATTTCAACTGAAAAAATTCCTTTTCATATTTTACATCAATTATTTTCATTTGTGATGCACTGTTTGGAACATTTGGTGTAGTAATGAATGTTACTGGAGTTTTATTACAACACCAAAACATTATTTCAAGAACTTGACATGTGTTTCGGTCACCAAGTGATCATCTTCAAGAGGAAGATTTAACCGAAGAATATCTAATCTTCCTCTTGAATATGATCACTTGGTGATCGGAAAACGTATCGAGGTGTTGAAATAACGTTTTGGTGAAACTCCAGTAATATTGATTATATTTGTGTACTGGGTATTCTGAATTTATTGGAGCCTCTGGAGGCACCCTACATTTGGTTTTATGAAAGATAGGACATTGGTAGATCAAGATCTTCAGACGATGTGGTGCTGCAGGTTTTTCCGGTTTTTCCTGTAGCTGAAAAAGCAAATGCGCCACTGGAATCAATGAAGTCGCTCCGGAGCGCCAATTAATTTTTGTTGTTTCATAATTTCATGATTTGTAATACTCTCTTCCTCAATATATATTTAGAAATTTTAATTATATTTATGTTTATCTGTATACATCTGTAAAATATATATTTTTTAAAATATGGTTTTCTGTCCATTGAAGAACTGTAAAAGTTATGTTCTCAATTTTGTTCTGTGAATAACTTCATATTCAATTATTATTTCTTGTCCAATAATAAATTTGAGCCCTGATGAAGATATGGAAAAATATCGAAACTTAATAATAAAAAATAGTTATTTTAAACAGACCATGACTGATAAAGTGTAAGGAATCGGCCATCAATCGCCCCTCATATCCTTACAATCATCCATTCAACCTCTAGCTTGTCGTTTCTCCACCCACAATGGTCATTGCTATTAAAATGTGAGTAACGTCATAAGATATACCACTTATCTCATATTTTATTGTCGGCTATTTGTTTCTTAATTCCTTTTCCATTCCAACCACTATCATAAATATTGCCTTCTAAAGCCAATGCGAAAATGTGATATTTTTTATGTCTTATCGTAAACATTGTCAGTGTGAATTCCAAGCACAACGTTTATAATGCAATAATGGTGAGATTTTCAGATATATTGTTGATTCGAAGAATATATTGGGAGAATTTTCATTTCTGAATTTTCATATATATATATATATATATATATATATATATATATATATATATATATATACAGGGTGATTTCTCATCGAAAGGATCTTTCATATAATGAAATTTCATTGAAGCATCCCTTATTAAGATACAGCCCCTTAAACGGGGTACATAAAATTTGTATGACAATTTTTTTCACAAACACTAAAAAAGTTACAATATTGAAATCAACCTGACGTTTTGTACTACCAAAAAGACACTCACCCAGAAATTTATTTTGTTTACCCCATGGTTGTGAGGGGTATAAAAAGCAACCACTAAAATGTATTTCCAATGTAACTTTTTGTCTTATTATTTGTTTACCATTTAAAAATTTATTTCCGATAGCTTGTTTTATTCTAAACAAAAACGTCTTTTGGTTTTTTTGCCCAAAATAAACCAGTTTGCAGCAAAAAATTATTTTACTAACAACTACAGAGATACATCGTCATATGCGAAAATACGAAACTAATCTATCTAGTAGGTCGCTATTAGCGATAGTGACAATTAAATTGATATGACGCTGTCAGTTTGTGAATTTTCGAAATTGAATTAACCCTGCTACCGCACACTTATTTTTCAAGACACAAATTGCACATTGGGGTCTCAAAAACCCAATAAATGAAATGGAGTTTTTTCAAGTTGGTAATATTTTTTTATTGTTTTTACACATGGAATTGTTGAAGTGGTTATTTTAGAGAGTATACAACATATTGAAAAGTAGTTTAAACAAATATTCCATTCTTGATAATATCAAATTGAAAAAAAGGAAAAAAATTGTAACAAAATGTACGATTTTTTAGAAATTCACCAAAAAAAATAAGAACTAAAATGTTCCAATTCTAAGTATACGAAACGTTCTACCTAAATATCATTCTGTTATATTGTGCAATTGAAAAAATTATAATTCCTCAAGTTTTTCTTAGTCAGTCTAATGAATCAGGCTGATAAATCAGCCTCACAGCTCCTGCATACCATTGCCCTGTGTTCATTACAAAACGATTTATGGCACACGCTACAATGCATATTTGTTTTTCTGTCTTTTTTTCTGTCGCAAAAACTACAACGAACTTTTCGTCGCAAATTTTCGTCATTATTTGGTGGTGGATCTGGCACAGGCTCATCCAAGATTTCCATTATCTTTTGACGCAGTGATCTTCTAAGCGTTGGCAACCGTAGTCGTTCCCTGAGAAATGGTATTACCAAGGACATTCCCAGGTCTTTTAGGAAATTCCTGCGTGTCCGAGTTTTTTTTTTCTGCCCAATCTTCCTTAGCAAAGGTAAGCAGAATCATCGAATTAATACCACTTCCATCAAGCATACCATAAAACACTCGCATAGGCCATCTATTTGTTTTTCGTGCTGTAGTATATGAATGGCACAACTGTTTGAAGGTGTCTGTACCACCTTTGGTTACGTTGTATGTCTCAATTATCGTTGGTTTATTTGTCTCATGATCAATGGAATCGTCATGGTGTAAGGTAGAAATTAGAATCACGTTTTTATTTTGCTTGGGTGTGAAAGAAACTAGAGTTTTGTTATTATCGAAAGCGAATAACGACGACCCTACTTTCTTTTTGGCCAAGAAACTAGGCGGAATTTCTCTTTTGTTTTTTCGCAAGGTTCCTACCATTGTAAGCTTATATTGCTCAGATAGAAGGTTAGCCAATGGAATCGAAGTGAACCAATTATCAAAAGTTAGGTTACGATTGGTATTGTGTATGGGTTCGGACAATTTTCTAACATAATAGGTTGGCACACTTTCATTATTTTCGCAGTTCACTTTGCCCACATAAGGAATAGCATTCAACATGTAATAGGTCTTAGCATCATTTAGCATTAGTATTTTCAAGCCGTATTTATCGGGTTTGCTGGCCATAAGGATGCGGAAGCTACAACGGCCACGAAAACTCATCAGTTGCTCGTCTATTGTGCAATATTCATGGGGTGTGTAGTATGCCTTGCAGTTGCTTATATATACATCCCATATTTGTCTAATTGGAGCAAATTTATCAGTCTGACGTCGTATATGTCTATCAGCCTTATTATCAAAGCGTAAGTTAGTAGCTAAAAATTGAAATCTCTGCTGGGACATGGTTGTCCGGAAAATTCCAATCCCAAAAGCAAGGGACCATAATTCTTCCGTGCTGCAATTTGAGACACGCAAAGCTCCCGCTATATAGAGAAGACCAATGAAAGCTCATACCTCAATAACATTTGTGGTTTTGGTGTAGCTGAGTTTGTTAGTCTCATCGTGGTTTCTCTCAATTTGTTCATTGGTGCGTATGGTAATTGTTTCAATTATATCTTCACTGATAATCAAATTCCAAGCTTCTAAAGGGGTTTCTACTTTTCTAGCATCACCTTTAGCACCGGGCAAATGTAAAACAATGTTGTCAGCTCTCAAACGACCTCACCTCTGAGGAACTATAGATGACCACAAGTGGTTATTTTTACCTCTTAGGACGCTTTTATTTCTCGTTTCTCTTGGAAGCCTTTCTTGTTCATTCTCACGAACATTGTTTTGTTCACTGCTATTTCCACTAGCTTGTTCACTGTTATTCTCACCAGCTTGTTCACTTTTATTTTCACTGTATTCTTCATTTTCATTGTCACTGTTTTGTTCATTTCCACCACCCTGTTCACTTTCACAAGCACTTTGTTCATCGTCTTCCTCATCTTCATCCATCTCATAATCGTTTTCGTTATCTGAAAATTCTCCAATTTCATATCCATTTTCATGATCTGGATTGCTCCAAAGATTATCTACAATCTCCTGCAGTTCCTCCTCTGTTAGCGGATGAGTATCGTTTCTTTTATGCCTAGACACCTTCCTTCAAAATGATAGATAATAAAATTGCTAATAGAAAGTATGTAACTTAATCCTGCACACTGGGGTCTCAGTAACCCAGGAGCAGCTAAAATCAAAATTTACCACTTACCTAGGAGCGATAAAATATTGTGCGTCCTGCCTCACTCGTATACAACTATTAACTGAATTTACATGGCGCTGGCCCAAGGTCACGATCGAAAGCCTGCTTACAAGGTAGAATATAAAGGGCACGTGGGTTTTCTAGATCCCAGTGTGCAGTAGCAGGGTTAATACTAATTGTGTGTTGTTGTCCTGTTCTTAATTTGTTACTTCAATAATTCACTTGTTATTAAAATGGCATACACAAATGAGGAAATGGCTGATATGCATTTCGTTTACGATCTGTCGCAGGGAAATCGGTTAGAAGCTTTTAGAAGATATGCTAAAATGTATCCTCAACAGCAGAATCCTCCACATAGAATATTTGCTCGACTTCATCAACGATTACGAGAATATGGTTCATTCGACAAAAGAACGCAGGATTGTGGTCGCCATCGAGAAGTACGAACACCACAGCTTGAGGAAGCAGTACTTAATTTGATTGAAGAACAACCTATTACCAGTACTAGAAAGATTGCTTTCTAGCTAAATGTTGATCATATGACGGTATTTCGAATTTTAAAGGAACAACTCTCATACCCTTACCATCTGCAACGAGTACAGGCACTGTTACCGCGAGACCTTCCGAACCGTCTTGAATTTTGCAATTGGATGCTGGAAATGATTAGAAGAAATTTCTGAAGACGATAGAATTCACAGACGAATGTAGTTTTTCTCGGGACAAGATTATTAATTTTCATAATTACCACATATGGGCTGATGGAAACTCTCACGCTATTGTCGAAATTAACCATCAAGAACAGTTTTCTCTTAACGTGTGACTCGGAGTTATTGGGGATGATTTAATTGGGCCTCATTTTCTACCTCCTCGATTCAATGGTGAGGCATACGTTCAATTTTTAAGAGAAGTGCTTTCAGTACTGCTGAAGGTAGTTCCTTTAGGCGTCACGAGAGATATGTTTTTCATGCATGATGGGGCTCCCGCCCATTTCAATCAAGTAGCACATCAGCATTTAACTGAAACATATGCAAATCAGTGGATAGGTCGAGGAGGACCACAGAACTGGCCCGCTCGATCCCCGAGTCTCAATCCTCTCGATTTCTCTATTTGGGGCCATTTACGGCATTTGGTTTATCATACTCCTGTTCGCGATGTAGAGGACTTAAGAAACCGCATCATCGATGCGTGCAGGACAATCAGAGAGATTCCACGAATATTTGAGCGAATAAGTGGTTCAATGCGACGACGTCTAGATGCATGCGTTATGTCTGAAGGTAGATATATTGAACATTTACTATGATTTCTACATGTTGTGTGTTATTAATAAATTAGTTTTGTTTATTACCCTTCAATCGTTTAATGCAGGTACTAACTACGAAATAACAATAAATCCAGTTCGCATATATGACGATGTATCTCTGTAGTTCTTCGTAAAATAATTTTTTGCTGCGAACTGATTTATTTTGGGAAAAAAACCCAGGAGACATTTTTTGTTTAGAATGAAACAGGCTATCGGTAATACATTTTTAAATGGTAAACGAATAATAAGACAAAAAGTTACATTGGAAATGAATTTCAGGGGTTGCGTTTTCCACCCCTTACAACCATGGCGTAAACCAAATAAATTACTGGCTAAGTGTCTTTTTGGTAGTACAAAACGTCAGGTCAATTTCAATATTGTAACTTTTTCAGTGTTTGTGAAAAAAATTGTTATACAAATTTCATGTACCCCCTTCAAGAGGCTGTATCTTAACAAGGGATGCTCCAATGAAGTTTCTTTATATGAAAGATCCTATCTTTTTTACGATGAGGAATCACCTCCTTGAATGTTTTACACTTATGCAGTTACACCCTGTATATATATATATATATATATATATATATATATATATATATATATATATATATATATGCAATGGCCTTGCATTAAATGCAGCCAAAACACATTACATGCGATTCTTACTGAAGAATGTTACGACTGATTATGATTTATACTTACGTCTGAATGGGAGTTCAGTTCACAGCAAGGAAAGTATGAAATTTCTCTCCAAATTATATTGCCATGAAATGTTTCAATAAAATAAAAACTTTTATTGATACGAATACTAGTAAAATGAGGTTTAAATCTGATTTGCATTCGTTTCTCTATAGCCATATGTTCTAGACGGTGGATGAATTTTAAATTCTAATATTACATATTAATATAATGGCTGTGGTATATATTTTATTTACTTCATACATTGTATACATTTCAATTTGTTATGATAAAACTTTAAATTTGTCATATATATATATATATATATATATATATATATATATATATATATATATATATATATATATATATATATATATATATATATATATATATATATATATATATATATATATATATACATCCGGCTACCCATACTGCGTCTTTTCAAACAACAACCCTACTGCGTCTCCCAGAATTACTGTATCTACGTATAATCTGATTGAAGTATATTGAACAAACTGAAAAATATGTTATATTGCTACTTTCAGATTAGAAATATCTCTACAAATAAAAAAGTTGTATATTTTGACAATACCGCGTCCGACTCAAAATACGACCTTATCGAGTCCGATGTATATATACTTTCGTAGTTGAACCTTTGCTGCACAAAAATCTATTATACTCATATATTATGATAATTTTGTTGCGTCCGGCCATGTTGCCAAACTTTGCTGAACTAAAGTTTTCTAATATTCATCATCAACAGTATTTTTCACTATTCTAACTTTCTTCAATAAGGATCTCCTGCGCCTTACTAACGAACAATCTGTAATTTAGTGTGAAATAAAAAATGGACTGTATTAATTTTTTTGAGAAATGTTTATTATTTTCTTCTAGATTCCGTACTAGATATTTGTATCTAAGTAATTTTCTGATTGATTTTATTATAATTATTCTATTGTAATTTAATTTAGAAATTTTGGCAAATCATAATCATTTAGCTGAACCATTTGTCAGTTAAACTCAGATAAGATATCTAGAAACACTGGTGTAATCATTGATTTTATATTGTTTATCTTTCAGCGGAAAAAAATCAAAAATTTTTTTGTATGGTCGTCACATTTGCATTCGTTATTTTTTCAATTTCAGGTTTTACAGCACCATTTAATAATTCAGTCCGAAATAGTTGGAATCTTAAAAATCAAGTAATCGTGTTTTCTCCAACTTCGTCCCAAATTTTATTAGGTATTAGTTTACGCACCAGAGTTTTCAGGAATCTCAATAAGAAATCTTTAAACATCATTTTGTCCCTCCCGAAAAATCAAGTCAAATTTTTTTTAGTGAAGCGGTTTTTTTGAAAATAAAGATAATAATGATATAGATAATATACTAAAAGCTGAAAAATAATTCGATAGGATCTAGGTATCAGTCATCACACAATTCTCCTCATCAGTCTACGGCATTGATAAGACAAGTAATAAAATCGTTTTCCCAAAAATGGAGAAGTTTTATCACAAAATAGTCTCTCCAGGCACTGAAGATTCGTATTTGGTGATATTGAAATCCACAAATTTTCTACAATTTCAAATGGATGAATTTTTGGACGTATTTGATGGATATCTCCTTCCAGAAACCAAAACTGTATTTTTTGCAGTTGGATGATGGTTCTGTACATAATGCAGGCATCATCAAAAACCTTAATGGTTGGATATGGCCAAGTTAGTAGATTGAGTGGCCACCTGGTTGCTTGACCTCACTTCACTCGATCTGCTCATGGAGAAATCCTAAGCAAAATGTCTAAGTGTTGAGTGGAACTGAACACAGGAATTCAGAAAGTTTGAGCTATATCATCGAACACATTAAGAAATGGTTACAAACGATATAATGAACGCATTGCTTGAACAGAGGTTTGGTAGAAGCCACAAAAGTTCAAATTATTTTGTAGTTTTGTATCTTCACTGTTCATTGTACAATAATTGTTTGTGAACTGATGGTTTTTCGCCAAATAATGAATACAATTATTTCAATTACATTTTGATGTCTATTATTTCGAATCCAGTCATATACTCTGCTAGTTTTCCATCGAACAATATATTTATTTTTAACCACAAGGTATTTTTCTTAATTATTTGTTTTTTCTTATCTTATAAATTTGTTGGGTTCACTTTCACTTACTATATATTTTGACATTAGTTTAATGTATAGTGTCACCAATTATTTCAGTCTATTGAAATTGAAATGAAAATAAA
The DNA here is from genome assembly GCF_025532065.1 of Leptinotarsa decemlineata. Lineage (NCBI taxonomy): Eukaryota > Metazoa > Arthropoda > Insecta > Coleoptera > Chrysomelidae > Leptinotarsa > Leptinotarsa decemlineata. The sequence goes on from NW_027412588.1 coordinate 2,500,211, forward strand.
AATAGGTATTAGTAATTGCAGTGAAAATCGAACAGATTTTTGCAGAAAATATTTATTTAATATTTTTTGAATACACATTTTGAATAAAAACTTTAATTTTTTTCCATTCCTTGTTCTTCAGTAACTCTCCAGATTCTTCATATAACTTTTCACATTCCCATTTCTTTGGTGGTATTTTCTGTTTAATATGTTCAAAAAAATATTGTTCAACTACTTTTTTCTGTTCCTCAGTCCAAGGTACATGTTCTCTCTTCCTTCCTTTTTTAATTTTACCTCTGGGCATATTTTCTTTTTCTGTAACCATGAATTTCTTTGTCTTTTGTTCGTTATGTTCAAGGTCATTATCTTCGTACGTACTCTCCATTTTTGCTGTTTCATTTGATTGTTCCTCAATTAGATCTCCTTCAATGTTGACATCGATTTCGTCTAGCGTTTTTCCTTTAAATTCATTCGAACACCCATTTTCGAGGAGAATGAGCAATTTTGAAATTTTGGCAACTTGATGAATGTCATCTGGAAGGCGATACGAATTTTTGTGAACTCCAATCGTGTGGCCCATGAATGTCGCTAATTGATCGATCTCAGTCTCTTTCATCGAGAAAAGTTGAGAAAGCGTCGCTAAATGCTTTCTTAGTTTAGTACAAGTGATGGAGGATGGGTTTTTTGCACCACTTGAATGAGCATATTTCTGTAAGATTTTATATCCTGCAACAGACGTCAGAAAACCAGGTTAACCAAAAAGAAATGGGTTTTTCACGTCGACAAATTTTGGTCTTAGAGTCAAAAGCAAACCAATATGATCTTGGACGTCACAACTGAATAAAACTGGGACCCCCTGCCTCTTTTTCCTCTTATAACTACACGTTTGAAAGATTTCAAAAGAATCTTTTCTGTGGGGGTGAGGAGAGAATCATATTCATCATAATCAGTTTTGTTAATGCATTCATTATATGAATACAACGTCATTCGTTCTAATTCACCTGGTCTCTTTCTATTAAGCAAAATGACTCTGCAGTAAATTGTTTCTAATAAGGTGGTGAATGCCTTTTGATCATTTTCATTATTATTTAAAGATGTAATTGCATCCTTTGCCCTCTCTATTAGATGTACCCTCAATTTTTTGAGATCATCAGCTAGGGGAACTATAGTAACCTTATTCCACTTTTTAATCGAGAGATCATTTGCAGCCTGGTTAGAAACTTCAAATCTCCAATTTGAAGTAAATAAATGAATCATGTTTTTAAGATCAGATTCCACTTCTGCTGTTGATGTTGAAATGTTTGTTGTCAATGACAGTGTGAGAGCTATTTCACAACATTGTTTGAGTGAAGTAGCAATATTCATTGCAAAAGTGGGTGCACTGTAAGCATCTTTTACTTCGTCGTACTGTGCAACTTTCTTTGTTGCTTCAACAAAATAATTGAAATATTTTGGTTTTAGTGCACCAAAAAGATTAGTTATTGATGGATCAATTTTTTTCATGAAAAGTAAGAGCCTTGAAAGCTCTCGCATTTTTCTCGAAGTAACTAGAATGAAATGTTTTTCCCTATGAGTTTTTAGATATCTTGATCCGAAAGCGCAAATCAGAGGATCTTTCTTTGCCTCCAAACTAATTTTATCCGCTCTCATTCGGGGAAAAACCTGTTCTTGCATCTGCACGTCAACTTTTTTATTAATAATTGAAGCTAGATGACTTTGACTATCAGCTCTACAATTGGATCCTGCACTTGTACCCAAGCATCTTTTTTTATGACGATATAATAATTTTGCAGAATAGAAACCGTGACAGTTTTGGCAGGGTAACAAATTATCTTTGTTGATTTGAGGTGACCTAACTGGTTTATAATAACCATTAACATTTTTCAAATAATTGCCTTGCTTTCTCAGATTATCAATAAGCAGTCTTCGTTCTCGTGATTTTGGTGTTAACGCCATTATTTTTTGAACTTCTATCTCCAACGAGTGATTTCTCAGTATATGTCTTGCATAATTCTGAATTTCTTGCTCACAGAAGTAACAGTAGTCAGGTTTTCTTTTAGGTTTTTTTTCAATTTTGTTTATCAAATTAGCCTCATTTCTTGTCACTGGTTGGTTTTCTGAAGAATGATCGTGTGTTTCATTTAGATACTTGCTGTCTATGTATGATATTTGATCATAATTTTTTTGAAAATTATCATTTTTATCCAAGTTCGAGTGTTTAGGTAAATGTTCTCCATTGGATCTTTTTGATACGTCAACAGAAGTGTTTTTTTCATCAGATAATAATATGAATTGTGAAATTGAAAGATTTTCGGGGAAATTTTCCAGTTTTCTTATTATAGGTTTTTGAGTTTGTTCAGATGAAGATCGATGATAGTGAATAGATGAACTTCGACGGCTCGAACCAGAAGAGTTAGAAGATATTTCACAGAAACGTCGTTTCTTTCTCTTTCTCTACAAAAGACACATGATTTTAATCACTATTAATACAAAATGAATTCATATACTAACATATTGGGAAGGACTGAATGAAGGATCTTCGTCTGAATCATCTACTGGTGAAAATGTCTAAAAAGAAGCAAATAAAGAATTAAATAATCAAGTAACGGACAACGCTTGAACAAGGATAGATAGATAATGAAGCATTTTTTTGTAAAACTTTGTTACGAATATTTCATTATTCAATAGGTAGAATTACCTACTTCTGGCGTAAAATGATCATAAAGGGAACAGTTTTTCCCACATACCATGACTAAAGCACTTTTCTCGACGTGTGTTTCGGTTACCAAGTTAGCATCATCAGAAGATGACTCTAAAAGTCATGACTGAAATTTTTAGTCATCTCCTGATGACATGATGACCGGGTTAGCGCCCGTCGATATATATGCTCTAGAACTTGTATTTCGGAAAAAGTGTTCACTTCGTTAACGAATTTTTCATCAATCGTTATGATGAAGAAATAGGTTTTATACAATATTTTCCACGAGAAATGTTGACCCGCCTGTTTTTCTATCAATGATGAATACTAGCTTATTCTTTCTTGATTATTTCAAATAATTTCATAGATGTATTTCAACACGAACTAAGAATTTGTAACATGTAACATATAAAAATATAACTTACATCTTTTCCATTAAAACATTCAATGTCTTTCGAATTCTGGTATGATATCTGTGTAACTAACCGCTTCTGTAATGAAATAGTTCGACATGAATAATGACTAAGAAATTTCACTTTAATTTGAAAGCACTTACATTTTTCTTTACATTCCATGCAATAAAATTGTCACATGCTCTTTCTTTTGGTTCTTTTTGTTTGATTTTCAGGAAAGAACTAATTTCTTCTTTGAAATTAGCTGTACTTGTTTTGGAATATTTCTCGTCAGATGTCGTTTCTATTTCTTTGTCTGAAGGAGTGGATAACTGAAACGAATATTTAAAAAAATATTTTATCATATTTGCATAATATAATTTATATACCTCAAATTCAGAAAAGTCGATTTCTGGAGGAGGACTCGATTTATATGAGGCAGAATCTAGATCATTTGATATATTTCCACATACGTTTATCTTTCCATTATCATGTGTAATACTTTCCTTCTGGTGCACCTTAAAAAAAATTATTACACTGAAAGTGAACGAGAAAATTTTGTGAAATTTGTAAAAGGATTATCTATTCAAATTAATACATCAAATTTGAATTTCGAATACTAGCGTTATAAATGAAGTGACAGAAAATATAATCTTTCGAAATTTCAGATCTGAAATGAAAAAAAGATTTTTGTGTAGCACAAAATATTGCTTATCAAAAATATATATATTGTTTTCTATACTTGCTCTCAAACCGTTCTATTTCTATTGTTGTTTTCTCAGTTTTTAATCAATATTCATTTTATCCATTCAAAATCAAAAAGATTAACTTCACAAAAATCGCGTGAGTGTTTTTTGATAATTTCAATTTGTTAAATGTATTCATCTTTTTGGAAGTTTCTCATCGATTGCTTGTTAACTAATTGAAATCAAAATTGTTCCAGTAAAAATAACGAAAAATATTAGTCTTCTGATAACCCATATTTTTCGAAAATATATAAATATCATTTTCTCACGATACCACACAACTATATTAAAAAACTACCGAAAAAAGTCCATTATGAGATAAATATCATGAAATGAATCAATTTGAAATTGTATTGAAACACCATAATTGATTTTGCAAAATTGTAAAAACTCGTTGAATCCATATTATTGAAAATAACAACTGAACTATTGTACTATGAGAAATTCCCGTTGAATAATGATGGTTGCAAATCTGTGGTCGTGTCAAATATTACTCTCAATAATGTAGTCTAGTCAGACCATCTAAATATAAGTAATCGGGTATCATTTAGTCTTATGAATGAACCATAATTCTTCGGAAAAATATGTTACCCTTTTTTGTCGATGAACTATGGTTCTGTTAACTAAACAATTTTTTGACAGATGAACCCCAGATAACTTATTCGAAATTAATAAACTAGGCTTTTTTAACTCCTGGCAGTTGTTTAAAAGCTTCAGAAAAGACCCTTCAATCGAATTTTCACCTATTTATTGATAATTTTAAATAAAATCACTTTTTGAAAGGCTTAAAGGCTTCAGAAAAGATCCTTCATTCGAATTTTCATTTAATTATTGATAATTTTAAATAAAATCACTTTTCAAAAGATTAATGAGAGAAATAACGAGTTTTGAGACATTCACTTTCTGAAAAAATTATTGCCAAAAATGTGTTCATTATCGAATTAGTTTTTTATTCTCCGTCATTTATCTATATTAAGGAACCCTTTTTCATCATTATTTCTCTTTTGTATCCGGAAAAAATTGTAATAAATGCAAAAAACGAAAGTAATGAATTACTGATTTTCTGACTTACTGATTTACTGACTTTCAATTTGTTTTTATATAACAAATAAAAAATAAATGAAAATATTCATTCAAGATATGAATCAAAATTAATAATAAAAAAATGAACCTTCAATATTGATAATTGAATTTTTTGAAAAATTTAAAACCATTATTTCCATTCATTTACAAGAGGTGGGACTTTCGCAATAAATTTCAAGTTCTTTCACAATTTTTTCAGAATTGAAAAGCCTTTTCTTTTATTTTTATTGAGACGACTGTTTTTCAATAATTTTTAGTAACTACAACCGCAATCGAAAAATCGTTTAGGTTGAAAACTAATCAGTATATTGAATAATGAACACACTTTCCTACGTTTTAAATGTCAACAATTAGTTATTATCTACTTACAAGTACATTCGATAATATAATGATTTTTTCTTGAGTTGCTCTTTGAATTGGTGGTAGAGGTACATTGCACATCCGATTCTGGAATATTCGGGTGGTGTGCACAGGTTCCTTTCCTGTTCTCTAAAAATGTTTCAAACATTCAATGACTTACGTACTCTTAAGTAATTATTTCACGCTTACCTGCCTTTCTACCATTGAAATAATTTTATCTTTTCGGGTAAACATATTAACCATTTAGTCACTGAACACACTGCAGAATATATGCAAATGATGGGAATACCGTTCTCCAACAATGTTGCCACGTTTCAACTGAGTTTTAACAAGAGTATATATTTCATACAAAGATTGTCACGCCCCTAACGATAGAATCAAAAACTAAAAATATACATTTTCGTTGAAAGTATGTATTATACTGCGTCCTCAAGAGGTTTTTTCAAAACAGCATAACTTTTTAATGACGAAAGGCACTTGAATGATACTTACACTACACAAAACACGAATTGGAAATTCATTGTAATCTGAGCGTTAATTTCACCTAGATGGACTATAGAGGACAGAAACTGAAAAAACAATACTGCGTCCGGTATATGGCCGCAGCATTGTACAGGACGCACTAATGTATGGTGGCAAGCCCATGTACGGATGCAGCATTGTTAGCGGGATATATATATATATATATATATATATATATAATATATATATATATATATATATATATATATATATATATATATATATATATATATATATATATATTTATATATATATATATATATATATATATATATATATATATATATATAATATATATATACAAATATGAAAGTTATTGAGTGTCTTGATATAGAAACAGAAGTTAATATCGGACATAGCACTCATGAACCATAGACACGTGTTTCGGGCTTTTGGCCCATCATCAGTATGGTGCAGCCAAGTGTAAGGATGGGCACAACAATGTATATATATATATATATATATATATATATATATATATATATATATATATATATACATCCGGCTACCCATACTGCGTCTTTTCAAACAACAACCCTACTGCGTCTCCCAGAATTACTGTATCTACGTATAATCTGATTGAAGTATATTGAACAAACTGAAAAATATGTTATATTGCTACTTTCAGATTAGAAATATCTCTACAAATAAAAAAGTTGTATATTTTGACAATACCGCGTCCGACTCAAAATACGACCTTATCGAGTCCGATGTATATATACTTTCGTAGTTGAACCTTTGCTGCACAAAAATCTATTATACTCATATATTATGATAATTTTGTTGCGTCCGGCCATGTTGCCAAACTTTGCTGAACTAAAGTTTTCTAATATTCATCATCAACAGTATTTTTCACTATTCTAACTTTCTTCAATAAGGATCTCCTGCGCCTTACTAACGAACAATCTGTAATTTAGTGTGAAATAAAAAATGGACTGTATTAATTTTTTTGAGAAATGTTTATTATTTTCTTCTAGATTTCGTACTAGATATTTGTATCTAAGTAATTTTCTGATTGATTTTATTATAATTATTCTATTGTAATTTAATTTAGAAATTTTGGCAAATCATAATCATTTAGCTGAACCATTTGTCAGTCAAACTCAGATAATATATCTAGAAACACTGGTGTAATCATTGATTTTATATTGTTTATCTTTCAGCGGAAAAAAATCAAAAATTTTTTTGTATGGTCGTCACATTTGCATTCGTTATTTTTTCAATTTCAGGTTTTACAGCACCATTTAATAATTCAGTCCGAAATAGTTGGAATCTTAAAAATCAAGTAATCGTGTTTTCTCCAACTTCGTCCCAAATTTTATTAGGTATTAGTTTACGCACCAGAGTTTTCAGGAATCTCAATAAGAAATCTTTAAACATCATTTTGTCCCTCCCGAAAAATCAAGTCAAATTTTTTTTAGTGAAGCGGTTTTTTTGAAAATAAAGATAATAATAATATAGATAATATACTAAAAGCTGAAAAATAATTCGATAGGATCTAGGTATCAGTCATCACACAATTCTCCTCATCAGTCTACGGCATTGATAAGACAAGTAATACAATCGTTTTCCCAAAAATGGAGAAGTTTTATCACAAAATAGTCTCTCCAGGCACTGAAGATTCGTATTTGGTGATATTCAAATCCACAAATTTTCTACAATTTCAAATGGATGAATTTTTGGACGTATTTGATGGATATCTCCTTCCAGAAACCAAAACTGTATTTTTTGCAGTTGGATGATGGTTCTGTACATAATGCAGGCATCATCAAAAACCTTAATGGTTGGATATGGCCAAGTTAGTAGATTGAGTGGCCACCTGGTTGCTTGACCTCACTTCACTCGATCTGCTCATGGAGAAATCCTAAGCAAAATGTCTAAGTGTTGAGTGGAACTGAACACAGGAATTCAGAAAGTTTGAGCTATATCATCGAACACATTAAGAAATGGTTACAAACGATATAATGAACGCATTGCTTGAACAGAGGTTTGGTAGAAGCCACAAAAGTTCAAATTATTTTGTAGTTTTGTATCTTCACTATTCATTGTACAATAATTGTTTGTGAATTGTTAATAACTGATGGTTTTTCGCCAAATAATGAATACAATTATTTCAATTACATTTTGATGTCTATTATTTCGAATCCAGTCATATACTCTGTTAGTTTTCCATCGAACAATATATTTATTTTTAACCACAAGGTATTTTTCTTAATTATTTGTTTTTTTTATCTTATAAATTTGTTGGGTTCACTTTCACTTACTATATATTTTGACATTAGTTTAATGTATAGTGTCACCAATTATTTCAGTCTATTGAAATTGAAATGAAAATAAAAATAGGTATTAGTAATTGCAGTGAAAATCGAACAGATTTTTGCAGAAAATATTTATTTAATATTTTTTGAATACACATTTTGAATAAAAACTTTAATTTTTTTCCATTCCTTGTTCTTCAGTAACTCTCCAGATTCTTCATATAACTTTTCACATTCCCATTTCTTTGGTGGTATTTTCTGTTTAATATGTTCAAAAAAATATTGTTCAACTACTTTTTTCTGTTCCTCAGTCCAAGGTACATGTTCTCTCTTCCTTCCTTTTTTAATTTTACCTCTGGGCATATTTTCTTTTTCTGTAACCATGAATTTCTTTGTCTTTTGTTCGTTATGTTCAAGGTCATTATCTTCATACGTACTCTCCATTTTTGCTGTTTCATTTGATTGTTCCTCAATTAGATCTCCTTCAATGTTGACATCGATTTCGTCTAGCGTTTTTCCTTTAAATTCATTCGAACACCCATTTTCGAGGAGAATGAGTAATTTTGAAATTTTGGCAACTTGATGAATGTCATCTGGAAGGCGATACGAATTTTTGTGAACTCCAATCGTGTGGCCCATGAATGTCGCTAATTGATCGATCTCAGTCTCTTTCATCGAGAAAAGTTGAGAAAGCGTCGCTAAATGCTTTCTTAGTTTAGTACAAGTGATGGAGGATGGGTTTTTTGCACCACTTGAATGAGCATATTTCTGTAAGATTTTATATCCTGCAACAGACGTCAGAAAACCAGGTTTACCAAAAAGAAATGGGTTTTTCACGTCGACAAATTTTGGTCTTAGAGTCAAAAGCAAACCAATATGATCTTGGACGTCACAACTGAATGAAACTGGGACCCCCCTGCCTCTTTTTCCTCTTATAACTACACGTTTGAAAGATTTCAAAAGAATCTTTTCTGTGGGGGTGAGGAGAGAATCATATTCATCATAATCAGTTTTGTTAATGCATTCATTATATGAATACAACGTCATTCGCTCTAATTCACCTGGTCTCTTTCTATTAAGCAAAATGACTCTGCAGTAAATTGTTTCTAATAAGGTGGTGAATGCCTTTTCATCATTTTCATTATTATTTAAAGATGTAATTGCATCCTTTGCCCTCTCTATTAGATGTACCCTCAATTTTTTGAGATCATCAGCTAGGGGAACTATAGTAACCTTATTCCACTTTTTAATCGAGAGATCATTTGCAGCCTGGTTAGAAACTTCAAATCTCCAATTTGAAGTAAATAAATGAATCATGTTTTTAAGATCAGATTCCACTTCTGCTGTTGATGTTGAAATGTTTGTTGTCAATGACAGTGTGAGAGCTATTTCACAACATTGTTTGAGTGAAGTAGCAATATTCATTGCAAAAGTGGGTGCACTGTAAGCATCTTTTACTTCGTCGTACTGTGCAACTTTCTTTGTTGCTTCAACAAAATAATTGAAATATTTTGGTTTTAGTGCACCAAAAAGATTAGTTATTGATGGATCAATTTTTTTCATGAAAAGTAAGAGCCTTGAAAGCTCTCGCATTTTTCTCGAAGTAACTAGAATAAAATGTTTTTCCCTATGAGTTTTTAGATATCTTGATCCGAAAGCGCAAATCAGAGGATCTTTCTTTGCCTCCAAACTAATTTTATCCGCTCTCATTCGGGGAAAAACCTGTTCTTGCATCTGCACGTCAACTTTTTTATTAATAATTGAAGCTAGATGACTTTGACTATCAGCTCTACAATTGGATCCTGCACTTGTACCCAAGCATCTTTTTTTATGACGATATAATAATTTTGCAGAATAGAAACCGTGACAGTTTTGGCAGGGTAACAAATTATCTTTGTTGATTTGAGGTGACCTAACTGGTTTATAATAACCATTAACATTTTTCAAATAATTGCCTTGCTTTCTCAGATTATCAATAAGCAGTCTTCGTTCTCGTGATTTTGGTGTTAACGCCATTATTTTTTGAACTTCTATCTCCAACGAGTGATTTCTCAGTATATGTCTTGCATAATTCTGAATTTCTTGCTCACAGAAGTAACAGTAGTCAGGTTTTCTTTTAGGTTTTTTTTCAATTTTGTTTATCAAATTAGCCTCATTTCTTGTCACTGGTTGGTTTTCTTAAGAATGATCGTGTGTTTCATTTAGATACTTGCTGTCTATGTATGATATTTGATCATAATTTTTTTGAAAATTATCATTTTTATCCAAGTTCGAGTGTTTAGGAAAATGTTCTCCATTGGATCTTTTTGATACGTCAACAAAAGTGTTTTTTTCATCAGATAATAATATGAATTGTGAAATTGAAAGATTTTCGGGGAAATTTTCCAGTTTTCTTATTATAGGTTTTTGAGTTTGTTCAGATGAAGATCGATGATAGTGAATAGATGAACTTCGACGGCTCGAACCAGAAGAGTTAGAAGATATTTCACAGAAACGTCGTTTCTTTCTTTTTCTCTACAAAAGACACATGATTTTAATCACTATTAATACAAAATGAATTCATATACTAACATATTGGGAAGGACTGAATGAAGGATCTTCGTCTGAATCATCTACTGGTGAAAATGTCTAAAAAGAAGCAAATAAATAATTAAATAATCAAGTAACGGACAACGCTTGAACAAGGATAGATAGATAATGAAGCATTTTTTTGTAAAACTTTGTTACGAATATTTCATTATTCAATAGGTAGAATTACCTACTTCTGGCGTAAAATGATCATAAAGGGAACAGTTTTTCCCACATACCATGACTAAAGCACTTGTCTCGACGTGTGTTTCGGTTACCAACTTAGCATCATCAGAAGATGACTCTAAAAGTCATGACTGAAATTTTTAGTCATCTCCTGATGACCTGATGACCGGGTTAGCGCTCGTCGATATATATGCTCTAGAACTTGTATTTCGGAAAAAGTGTTCACTTCGTTAACGAATTTTTCATCAATCGTTATGATGAAGAAATAGGTTTTATACAATATTTTCCACGAGAAATGTTGACCCGCCTGTTTTTCTATCAATGATGAATACTAGCTTATTCTTTCTTGATTATTTCAAATAATTTCATAGATGTATTTCAACACGAACTAAGAATTTGTAACATGTAACATATAAAAATATAACTTACATCTTTTTCATTAAAACATTCAATGTCTTTCGAATTCTGGTATGATATCTGTGTAACTAACCGCTTCTGTAATGAAATAGTTCGATATGAATAATGACTAAGAAATTTCACTTTAATTTGAAAGCACTTACATTTTTCTTTACATTCCATGCAATAAAATTGTCACATGCTCTTTCTTTTGGTTCTTTTTGTTTGATTTTCAGGAAAGAACTGATTTCTTCTTTGAAATTAGCTGTACTTGTTTTGGAATATTTCTCGTCAGATGTCGTTTCTATTTCTTTGTCTGAAGGGGTGGATAACTGAAACGAATATTTAAAAAAATATTTTATCATATTTGCATAATATAATTTATATACCTCAAATTCAGAAAAGTTGATTTCTGGAGGAGGACTCGATTTATATGAGGCAGAATCTAGATCATTTGATATATTTCCACATACGTTTATCTTTCCATTATCATGTGTAATACTTTCCTTCTGGTGCACCTTAAAAAAAAATTATTACACTGAAAGTGAACGAGAAAATTTTGTGAAATTTGTAAAAGGATTATCTATTCAAATTAATACATCAAATTTGAATTTCGAATACTAGCGTTATAAATGAAGTAACAGAAAATATAATCTTTCGAAATTTCAGATCTGAAATGAAAAAAAGATTTTTGTGTAGCACAAAATATTGCTTATCAAAAATATATATATTGTTTTCTATACTTGCTCTTAAACCGTTCTATTTCTATTGTTGTTTTCTCAGTTTTTAATCAATATTCATTTTATCCATTCAAAATCAAAAAGATTAACTTCACAAAAATCGCGTGAGTGTTTTTTGATAATTTCAATTTGTTAAATGTATTCATCTTTTTGGAAGTTTCTCATCGATTGCTTGTTAACTAATTGAAATCAAAATTTTTCCAGTAAAAATAACGAAAAATATTAGTCTTCTGATAACCCATATTTTTCGAAAATATATAAATATCATTTTCTCACGATACCACACAGCTATATTAAAAAACTACCGAAAAAAGTCCATTATGAGATAAATATCATGAAATGAATCAATTTGAAATTGTATTGAAACACCATAATTGATTTTGCAAAATTGTAAAAACTCGTTGAATCCATATTATTGAAAATAACAACTGAACTATTGTACTATGAGAAATTCCCGTTGAATAATGATGGTTGCAAATCTGTGGTCGTGTCAAATATTACTCTCAATAATGTAGTCTAGTCAGACCATCTAAATATAAGTAATCGGGTATCATTTAGTCTTATGAATGAACCATAATTTTTCGGAAAAATATGTTACCCTTTTTTGTCAATGAACTATGGTTCTGTTAACTAAACAATTTTTTGACAGATGAACCCCAGATAACTTATTTGAAATTAATAAACTAGGCTTTTTTAACTTCTGGCAGTTGTTTAAAAGCTTCAGAAAAGACCCTTCAATCGAATTTTCACCTATTTATTGATAATTTTAAATAAAATCACTTTTTGAAAGGCTTAAAGGCTTCAGAAAAGATCCTTCATTCGAATTTTCATTTAATTATTGATAATTTTAAATAAAATCACTTTTTAAAAGATTAATGAGAGAAATAACTAGTTTTGAGACATTCACTTTCTGAAAAAATTATTGCCAAAAATGTGTTCATTATCGAATTAGTTTTTTATTCTCCGTCATTTATCTATATTAAGGAACCCTTTTTCATCATTATTTCTCTTTTGTATCCAGAAAAAATTGTAATAAATGCAAAAAACGAAAGTAATGAATGAATAGATTGATTTACTGACTTTCAATTTGTTTTTATATAACAAATAAAAAATAAATGAAAATATTCATTCAAGATATGAATCAAAATTAATAATAAAAAAATGAACCTTCAATATTGATAATTGAATTTTTTGAAAAATTTAAAATCATTATTTCCATTCATTTACAAGAGGTGGGACTTTCGCAATAAATTTCAAGTTCTTTCACAATTTTTTCAGAATTGAAAAGCCTTTTCTTTTATTTTTATTGAGACGACTGTTTTTCAATAATTTTTAGTAACTACAACCGCAATCGAAAAATCGTTTAGGTTGAAAACTAATCAGTATATTGAATAATGAACACACTTTCCTACGTTTTAAATGTCAACAATTAGTTATTATCTACTTACAAGTACATTCGATAATATAATGATTTTTTCTTGAGTTGCTCTTTGAATTGGTGGTAGAGGTACATTGCACATCCGATTCTGGAATATTCGGGTGGTGTGCACAGGTTCCTTTCCTGTTCTCTAAAAATGTTTCAAACATTCAATGACTTACGTACTCTTAAGTAATTATTTCACGCTCACCTGCCTTTCTACCATTGAAATAATTTTATCTTTTCGGGTAAACATATTAACCATTTAGTCACTGAACACACTGCAGAATATATGCAAATGATGGGAATACCGTTCTCCAACAATGTTGCCACGTTTCAACTGAGTTTTAACAAGAGTATATATTTCATACAAAGATTGTCACGCCCCTAACGATAGAATCAAAAACTAAAAATATACATTTTCGTTGAAAGTATGTATAATACTGCGTCCTCAAGAGGTTTTTTCAAAACAGCATAACTTTTTAATGACGAAAGGCACTTGAATGATACTTACACTACACAAAACACGAATTGGAAATTCATTGTAATCTGAGCGTTAATTTCACCTAGATGGACTATAGAGGACAGAAACTGAAAAAACAATACTGCGTCCGGTATATGGCCGCAGCATTGTACAGGACGCACTAATGTATGGTGGCAAGCCCATGTACGGATGCAGCATTGTTAGCGGGATATATATATATATATATATATATATATATATATATATATATATATATATATATATTTATTTATATTATTTCCTGGACCCAGATGTCACGCAGGTAGCTATAGCTGCCTCCGTCGTGATTTTGATAGTTTTCTTGTGAACACAAGATCTATTAAGTGAAACCACAAATGTGCGGCTGGCTCCTGCTGGTGGCTCCGTGCATTTGTATTTATTTCTTCTGGTAACCAAGTGTTGCCCATCCTTACACTTGGCTGCACCATACTGATGATGGGCCAAAAGCCCGAAACACGTGTCTATGGTTTGCCACTTCCTTGAGTGCTATGTCCGATTTAAACTTCTTTATCTATATCAAGTCACTCGATAACCTTCGTATTTATATATATATATATATATATATATATATATATATTATATATATATATATATATATAATATATATATATATATATATATATATATACATCCGGCTACCCATACTGCGTCTTTTCATACAACAACAGTAGTTGTTTACAGCTGATTCTCGGCCTCCCCCCACCACTATGACGTATTAATTGCTTTTTTATTGGTTGTTGTTTGGTGAAGTTTTTTTGTTGTGCAGTGAAGTCAAGGCGTTGTGACCTTGAAGTGTCTGGTGCATGGATCGTTCAGATTTTTTTTTCATATGAGATTTTGTGTGTTTATGTGTGTGTGTAGGAGAATGCACGGTACAGGGTTTCATCATGTGCTTGTTTGTCTATGTACAAACATACGTCTGCATACTTCGAAGATCCTCCAAGTAATAAATGCTCCATCGGTGTTAGGGCACCAAGTTAGTAGTGGAGTGACGTCACAGCAATAACCGTTCAACGGCTAGAGAGCGACATGTTCACTCCACGACGTGTGGCAGAGTAATGCGTATTCATCGGTCTGCCCTCACCTCTCCCGAAGCGATGAAGGTTCGCTCTAGCCCCGCTATCGATGGTGACACAACGGCAGCCGAGGACCGTTTGCCTAGCGTCTACCCTCTCCGAGACCGCAACGACCACTGCTTGCTCGTATATCGACATCTGTTATCGCATTCAGTTGGGAGGTAATCTTGGCGCATGTAGTTGAGAAGTGGGGTTGGCTATGACGTCTTGACGGGTCCTATCAGAGTGTATTTAAGAAGCGTACGAGTGTTGGCTATGTCAGTTTACATCAAGTGAGTTAGTGAGAACTATTATATAAAATGTATTCCTGTGACTGTGGTAAATCTTTCACTCGTAGTGATAATCTTCGTCGGCATCAGCTCCAGAGTTGCCAAGGAGGGCCTGCAGTGAAACGGGTGAGAGTGGATAATGCAACACCTATGTATACGTGCAATTGTTGTAATGTGACAATTCCTATGACCCAAGTGAATTCTCACCGAAGAACCATGAGTCATAAAAATAATGCATGTGTTCAATTGTCTGACGGTGTTCAAATTATAACGAATGCATTCAATTGCCGCATTGCTACATACAGGGTGGAGAGTTCGATTGTAACCAGTGACTACATGTCATTTTTCAATAAGATTAGGCAGAATGTTATTGAATTACTGGAATCAGCCATCAGTATCCATAAAAGCATCAAGGTGAATATGGAAGTTTTTGGGAATTATATTCTTCAGACTGATGATTCGAGGGACACGAAGTCATTTAATTCCCAAAATAAAATAGTGGACCAATCTTCAGATTTGAATGCTGTTTTTGATGGATTCCGTGATGTAATTGTGGCTCAAACGACTGAGTTCCAGGATCGTGACTCAGGTATTTATTTTTTAAAAATTTCAATAAGATTGAATAGTAATATTTTTTTTTATAATTCAGGTTGGACTTGTGAAAAAATATTGTTTCTCGAGGTCAACATTAATAAATACAGTCCACTGGAAGGACGTTCATATGTGAAGCTGCCTCAATGTATTCAATGGAAGAAAGCTGTTGTGAATGTTCGTAATGAAGATCAATATTGTTTTGCTTGGGCTATAACATCAGTATTATATCCTGCAGATAGTCGAGTGTCCGAACTTACGTCATATCCACATTTTTCCACTGTTTTAGATGTCACAGGTATGGATTTTCCGGTTAAAGTTAATAATAAGAGTATCGAAATATTCGAAGATAGGAATGATATTTCAATTAATGTTTACGGTTTAGAGAGTACATTTGAGAAGGTTAAAATGAAGTATGAAGTGATTGGTCCATTGCGATACTCACAGAGAAGACTCCGGAGACATGTCAATTTGTTGTTTATAACTGATGACTCCGGTAATGGTCACTATTGTTGGATCAAAGATCTTTCAAGATTAGTTTCTAATCAACTATCAGCTCATAGACAGAAAAAATATTTTTGTGACGGATGTTTGATATATTTTTCTGATGAGAGATTGCTTTTACGTCATAATATGTATGATTGTAATCACATTAGTACCACAACACCAACTACTAATTTTAAGATCAATAAATATGGTAGAATGGTTGCGGAAAATAAACTAATGTTTGAAAACTTTGAGAGGCAAATGAGGGTGCCATTTGTAGTGTATGCTGATTTTGAATCAGTGCTTAAACCGATTCATGTGAATGAGCCAAATCCTGGAAGTTCATACACGATTAAAACATTCAAACATGCCCCATATTCATTTGCTTATTTGATAAAGTGTTCATATAATGATGATTTGTCAAAATTTGTTACATATAGGGGTGTAGATGCAGCTCAGAAATTTGTGAGTAGCATTGAAGATGATTTGAAAGAGATACATGAAAATCATCTCAGAAACCCTAAACCGATGGATACACAAACTGACGAAGAAGAAGAACAGTTTGCTGCAGCCAGAACTTGTGGTATATGTAATAAAGCATTTACTGATGGTGAAGTCAAAGTAAGAGATCATTGTCATGTCACAGGAAAGAAAAGATCACATGCCGCTCACTCGAAATGTAATTTAAATTTCAAAATACCAAACTTCATACCTATCATTTTTCATAATTTAAGTGGTTATGATTGTCATTTATTCATAAAAGAATTGTATAGGAATAAAGAGAAAGTTGATGTTATCCCGCAAACTAAAGAGAAATATATATCTTTCACGAAGCATCTCTTCACACACAGCTATACCGATAAAGATGGTGTGGTTAGGAAAAATTATCTCAAAATGAGATTTATCGATAGTTATAAATTTATGACTAATTCGTTGGAGAAGTTGGGTGCAAACTTGACCTCCGATCAATGTTTGGAGATGCACAAACATTTCCCACAAATTGAGAAATTCAATTTGATGAGACAGAAAGGTGTATTTCCATATAGTTTTGTTGATGACATTGACAAATTGAATTATCCATTACTTTCGACAAAAAATCAGTTTTATGACACACTCAATTGTGAACATATATCGGAAACTGATTATGATAGGGCTAGAAATGTTTGGAATTTATTCGAGTGTCAGAATTTGGGGGAATACTCTGATTTGTATTTGAAGTCGGATGTATTGCTACTATGTGATATTTTTGAAAACTTCCGCACCACAAGTTTAGAGATATATAACTTAGATCCGGCACAATATTATACTGCACCTGGATTATCATGGGATGCCATGTTGAAGTTCACTAATGTTGAATTGGAATTACTAACTGACATTGATATGATTCACTTTTTTCAAAAAGGTATACGAGGTGGAATTAGTCAATGTAGCGAGAGGAAACATATAGCAAATAATAGATTTTTACCCAATTATAATCCCAATGAACCTTCCACATTCATTACATATTTAGATGCAACAAATCTATACGGTCACAGTATGTCACAACTTCTACCAACAAGTGAATTTACATGGTTGACACCAAATGAAATTCTTAATCTCGATGTGATGGATGTGAGTACTGATAGTCCGTATGGGTATGTATTTGAAGTGGACATTCATTATCCACAAGAGTTGCATGATAAACATTCTGACCTTCCATTTTTAGTCGAAAAAATAATACCACCTCGTACACAATCGAAAATTCCCAAATTAATTCCAAATTTGAATGATAAAAGAAAATATATTGTTCATTATAGGAATCTACAGCAAGCGGTCAAAAATGGATTGATTGTAATGAATACACATAGAGTATTGAAATTCAAACAATCATGCTGGATGAAACCCTATATAGATCTTAATACTGAAATGCGTAATAGGTCTAACAACAAATCTGTTAAAGATTTCTATAAACTAATGAATAATGCGGTGTATGGAAAGACAATGGAGAATGTAGATAATCGAATTGATGTTAGACTCGTTACACATTGGAAAAATATAAAGAAAAATATAGGTGCCAGCACTCTCATAGCCAAACCAAATTTCAAAAATTGTTCAATTTTCACTGATAATTTCGTTGCCATTCAATTGGGTAGAGTGAAGGTTCATTACGATAAACCATTATATTTGGGATTTTCCATATTAGAATTATCTAAAACAGTCATGTATGACTTTTTCTATGGATGCATCAAACAACACTTTGATGAAAATGTCTCTTTACTTTACATAGATACCGACTCGCTCATTCTTAAAGTAAACACAGAAAATTTTTATGAATTCATAAAAACTAACATAAGTAGATTTGATACATCCAATAACAGTATAGTTAACCAATTCAATATTCCAGTAACAAGTTCAGTCTTGGGTAACTTCAAAGATGAATTTCCAAATGATCCAATCATGAGTTTTTATGGTACAGGTGCTAAAGCATATTATGTGAAATCTGTTGATGGTGAATTTAAGAAAGCTAAAGGGGTTAAACGATCTGTAATAAAGAATGAATTGACATGCGAAGATTATCAAAAAATCGTCGAACAAGGTGGTATGATATTCAGAAAGATGAATTCATTTAGAAGCGTGTTACATGATATGTATACTGAATTAAAAAATAAAGTTGCATTATCATATCACGACGATAAACGATTTATCATTCCGAATACTACCCACACTCTTCCTTGGGGTCATAATGATATTGAATTTTATGAAAACGATCCAAATGAGAACATTCGTTGGATAAGTAATATTATTCAACAATCACAATCTCAGGAGACTCCATTGGATCAATTGATTAATTTATTATCTGCCGAGATCAATGATTGAAATATCATTCAATATCTTCAAAACCGGAAAATTCAATATTGATATTTATGTAGCCATTTATAATTAATAATATATGATAGAAGTAATGTGATATTGATGTATTATGTATGTATGTATATGTATTACTGTAATGAATATAAAATGATTAAAATTTTATTTGTATTATTTCTATTTCCCTAATCAATTACTGCAATATATAGTATAATGTAAATGACAGAAATATCAGTTTGAAGAGAATCATCGTAGAGTGCACAATGTCTAAAACAATCGATAAGTTTGGTAGAAAAAGAAAATGGGGTGGTAATGTCATTCGAGGTCCTCCTGGGAATGGTTTTAAATTAACAAAAGATGGTCATTATGACATGCAAAGGAAAATATTGAAAAATACAAGTGAACCAATTGACAAGAGTGATTGTGTAACTGTATCATATCTTGAGGGGGAAATTAATGGAGCAAAGGAAGTTATACTTCTAGCCCTACAAGCTGCAATACAATCCACAATAGGCAATATTGCTCGGGACGCCCGGCAAGCATTTGACGATAAAATTGCAGAGGCTCGGATAACTTTCACTCGTAAATTTGACAAACTTACAAGTGATGTAGACATAAAAATGTCTGACATAACAGCGTCTACAAATAAAAAATTTGATGCTATGTCAAACATAACAGGGACTACAATGAAAAAGTATGATGTACTGGAACAGAGAGTTGAAGTATTGGAGAAAAACCATAAAGAAGTTTTGGAGAGAAACTATAAAGTCAGGCCATCATCATCAGGTGGACTGGGATATCCAGGACTGAACATTAATCCAAATCATAGAATAATACAACCAAAACCAAAACCAACTGATGATGTATTAATGGAACCAACATGGTGAATGTATTCCCTCGTTAGGTTAGGTTAATAGCTACGTTAGGTTAGCTGCATACTTACGTTAGGTTAGGTGTTAGGTTAGTATTCCCTCGTTAGGTTAGGTTAATAGTTACTGTAGGTTAGGTTAGGTTAGGTTAGGTTAGGTTAGGTGTTCGGTTGCATAGCGGTAGGTTAGCGTACTAGGTTAGGTTACGTTAATACATACGTTAGGTTAGGTGTTCGGTTGCATATTATGTTAGGAACGCGCGAAGCAGGCGTAGATGTCTCTCCAGATGTCCCGCCTACCTGGGGCCGGAGGCCCCACCCACCTGGGCGGAGCCCAGGCAGTGGGCGTGGCCCGTTAGGCCACAACATTCAGTTCGAGAAGTCATCTCATCGAGAGCAGTCCACTCCACAACAAGGCAGTACGTTCCAACGACCAACTTGATATTTGAGTAAGTAAATTAGGAATGTTATTTTTTATATCAACTAACTTTGTATTATTTCTTCTTTTTCAGAATGGCAACCAATACACAGGAGGTGAATAATGCTGTGGCGTCTATTCTGCCGGTGTCCGCTGACCAGGAGGAGGCAGCATCTTCGAGAGCGGTGACGGGTGACCAGGCAACCACTTCGCGTTCGAGAGTTAGGTGCAGATCTTCTAGCCCTGACTTATTCGAGGAGGAGGAGGAAGTCAGGCCTGTGAAGAAGGTTTGCCAACGACCTGCAGCAAGGGTTGGTCCTATTTCAAAGTACCGAGCTACTTGCAATAGGACTAATCCTTATGCAGGTAGTTTTTCGACCTCTCGCAAGAGGGCCTCCACACCAGCAGCAGCACCAGCAGCAGTGGAAATTCCGAGGAGTCCTTCTCCGGAGTTGGTGATATTGTCGCCGTTGGTGACGCGACTACCACCGCTGCCAGCGACACCGGCGGATCCTGAGGTGTTGGTGCCACAGCCTATCGGAGAGGTTAGTGAAAAGATGAGTGTTTTTCTGCAGAGATGTAAGGAAGCAGAACGAGCTTCCCGATCTAGCGAGGCCGCGTCGGTTACCATGAAGCGACAAATGGCTGAAATGGATAACCGACGGAGGGAACTCCAAAAGGAAATGGCAGAAATAGATCGGAAGTATGCATCTCTGCAGGAAAGGTGTAAAGCAGAGACCTCTTCGATAAAGCTGTACAAAAAAATAGTGACAGTTATGGACACTCTTTTTGTAGATGAAGTGTAAATATAAGATTAGTTTTAGGTTAGTTAGGAGTATTTAATTATGGTAGTTTTAAGTTTATATTTGTTAAGTTTATATTGAATAAAGGAAAAGGAAGTGAAATAAAGGGTGTACACTGTTTTTTGGTTCACATTGAACAATGCGATGGTTGGAGCATTTTTCTTCACTTCCTCTTATTATTATTATTATTTTTTTTATTTCAATTCCAAGTTCTTCTAGACAAATACCTCACATCAATTTTTGTGTTCTCTAATCACTTGTAAATAATTTCATGTGAAGAAAATTTAAAAAATAAAAAATAGACATGTTTCATAGTGAAATCGACAAGTATATTTCATTTGTATTTTATCCATTCAAGTATCTCTTTCATTGAATATGTCTTATGTCACTTTGCAATTTACCCCTACTCATTGAATATGTCTTATGT
This sequence comes from Leptinotarsa decemlineata, assembly GCF_025532065.1. Taxonomy (NCBI): domain Eukaryota; kingdom Metazoa; phylum Arthropoda; class Insecta; order Coleoptera; family Chrysomelidae; genus Leptinotarsa; species Leptinotarsa decemlineata. The sequence goes on from NW_027412588.1 coordinate 2,521,864, forward strand.
CACACTACAATTTACCCCTACTCAATGTTCCACTCCTCTCCCACTCCCTCTCGAAAGTATAAAAGTAGAAATCATCTGATGAAACATTCAGTTGATCAGCTAGCATCGAGATGGAACCCGATTCAACCTCCGAACCCTATAGCTGCCCGGATCAGGGGTACAACTTCAATTACTGGGATAACAGCCAGGTACAGGTAGTCTCTTCCACCACGGAACCCCACATCCCGCCATACGAATACCGGGATCACGACATCAGGATGCAAGTTCAACATGTCACTGGCAGTGACGAAGGACACTTGGATGACTCGGAATATCCAGATCCTGACGGATGGTGGGACCCTGCTTATGATGACATTGTCCCAATGAGTAGCGACGACGACGATGATGACGACGACGACTCTGGTGATGATGCTGATGACGAGCTTGACGTTAGACGTCCTCCACCATCCCCTATCCTCATCGAGGATAGTCCTCCGCCATCCCCAATCCTAATCGATGATGATGTCCTCAATTCCGATGATGACATATAATCATCTACTCGTCCATCATTTCCTTTCCTTTCCTTCCACGGAGTACACACTTTTTGGTTGGTGTACACGAGGCACTGCGAGGCTGGGGCAGTGTCTTCCTCCCTTCCTCTCCCTCTTATTAGTTTTTTTTTCCATAATAATCACTAGAATTTCTCCTAATAATCGCTCAGAGTTTCATTCTTGATGTTTTCGAATCTCAAACACTGTTCTACATTTCACCCCCTCCATTTCATTTCTTCCAATATAAATATAGCAACAATCCCAGTTCTATATCATTCTTCCACAATGTCGAGTACAGGACCCATCCAAGTACATGAAATAGATTCAACGTCTGATCATTTGAGTACAACCTTCGCTCAATTTTTGCAGCGAATCTATGATCTTCCTGATGATTTCGCAGAACGAGTGGAACAAGGTATTCAGGACGACATAGATGCTGTTGACGATAATAATGCGGATGATGTGATTAGTATATCATCTGATTCAGCTGATTATGACGACGACGACATCATGAGTATATCATCTGATTCAGATGACTATGAGGATGATATCATTAGTATATCATCTGATTCAGATGACGATACCATAATTATTGTTTCTGATGATGAGGAGCGTTAGTCCATATCATTGTATGGATTAATAAAAAAATAACAGCCCTTTTCAGGGCTACAATTAAAGACTGAAACAATAAAAAAAAATAGCTCTTTTCAGAGCTACCATTATACTTTCAAACAGAAACAGATTCATACCATTGTTAACATTATGTTAACATTATAATCTCAAACGAAATATATGTATGTGAAAGTATTCATCATTATATGCATATGAATGATTGACAAATGCCAACTTCAACTTTCATTTAAAGTAGTACTCATCATATGCATAGATATTCAATGACTAGCAAATTCCAAATTTCGACTTTTCAGTCAAAGTAGTAATTTATTTGTCATATAATGTATAGATATTCAAAGACTAACAAATAGTAATTTATTTGTCATATAATGTATAGATATTCAAAGACTAACAAATTTCCAACTTAGACTTTTATTAGTCAAAGTATTCATTTGTCACATAATCTATGAATACTAATACAACTAACTACTGTTTGTGTGAATAATGTAGCCCTGAAAAGGGCTGTTGTTTTTTTTTTGACCAGTAGGTCCACGGTTATTGTGCCACAGGTTGGACATTATTACATATAATACATGTAGATACTCGGGTGAAGTTTGTTAGTGGCCTCTCGCAAGCTTCACACCAATTCTGTCCCATTTCCATAATTGAGACAGTGTTGTGGGTGTTGACATGGGCATACCACCCTCCATTATTGTTTCTATGCGAATAAAACCGAAAGCAGCACCAACATAGTTTTTTGTTCTCTCCATCTATTGTGCTGATCAATACGTATGCATCCAATGCACAATACAAATCCAAGGGATCTTCCAGTGTCTCACTGACATTGAGTGTTCGCATACCGATCCTCATAGCACCATCACCTTCAGTTGTGTCAGCTTCTATCCCTTCATCATCTCCTTCTTCATCCATGACCCTCTCAAACTCCATCACGTCATCATCTTCGTCGCTTTGGTTGGCCTCGTTTTCAACTTCGTCTATCTCATCTTCATCGACTCCAACATCTTCTGCTTCAACTATTACTTCCTCTAGCGGAACATTGACATCCTCATCATCTGATTCGTCTATCCAATTGTTTTCATCAACAGCAGCTATTCTATTTAATGCAGCATTTATTTTTGCAGAATTCATCTTGTTGTTGTTTGCTCACAGTTGTAGAGAGTGAATGAATGAACTCTAGGTTTGCAAGTCAACTTATATAGGAGGTGATGCGACTCCCACTTGACTCGTTTAGAGTGGAATAGTAGGAGAAGTTATCCCACTATACTTCCACATGATGTTGATTTGTATAAATAGAGATCGTAGGTATAGGAGAGAGCATTCAGAGTTTCTGTAAGTCATCTCTTAATATTTCTAATCGAATTAGTAAAATGCCGTTTCCAAAAGAGTGGAATGAAAAACCAAAAGTGTGTGTCTACCCAATGATGATTGCAGGGGCTATTGTGTGCTACTTTTGTCAAATAAGTAGACCTAAGGATTCAATCAATCCATGTACTGGTATGTGTAGTGATTGCGTGTTGCGGATTCAACTATCGCCTCCTTCTCATCCACCGAAGCGAACAAAATCGGATTATCGTCAACAACAGTTACAGTGTCTGAAGTGTTCCGAACCTATAATATTTAACAATATAGGTATATGTAGAAATATTTGTGGTACATGTGCTGCCGTTCCAACTCCACTGCAACGTTGTTTGCGTTGTGATACATATTCCATGAATTGTTGGAATCATGTATGCAATGCATGTAGAAGTACTTGGGATCTGTGTGAGAAGGTTGGTCAACTCTACCCCAATAGGAGAATCCATTTTTTTCAATGTTGGTGTTTGACGCACGAGCAACAACTATTGAGGAATAGAGTCAAAGAACGTTCCACATCCACAGAGACATATTAACATTTTTCATTTTTTATTATCGTTATTGTCCTCTATTATTAATAAATATATATATATTTTGAATTTATTTGTATTATTTTCTAACATTTAAAAATACATGCATGCAACACAAAGTTTTTCTCTTAAATGACAAAGATTGTTACATGCGTGAATAGTTTAGTGAGAGAGCGCATGTGCCAGTTGATGAAAGAGCGCATGCGCTAGTTTATTTTCTTCTATAAATGGTGAGGTCTCAGTAACATCATCACCTTTCCTATCCATATTCTATTGCTATCACATATCATTCCTCAGACCTTAATAATCATGAGCTCTATGCCGCTATTGATTGCTGAAGATGGTTCACCACTTGTTGATATCGATCAGACTGATTTTGAAAATATTCCAGTATTACATTTATCGAGTCAAGATTCGATAAATGATTTTGATATTAACGACTTCGTTAACTTTGCAGATGTGCCAGAACCAAATGAGCAAATTATTATTGAAAATCCGATCGTTTCGCAATTATCATCACTCAAACACTCTTCATCTACCCTTCCTCTTGGTGTTGATAAGAAATCTAGAACAATCAAGAGGAAGGTTACTAAGGCATCTTCATCGATTGTCACTGACTTTAAAGAAAAGAAAGAATCCAAAAGTGTTGTGCGACAGAAAAAACCCGCAACGAAAAGTGACAGATCGAAGAGGAAGCCAAAAGGTACTCCTAAAGAAATGAAGAGTGATTTGAAAGCTGAACCGCTATCTTCTTTCAGTCCCCTCCATCGGTTTGGGGAAATGAAAAGGAAAGCAAAATGCCGTCTTGTAAAGGCACAGATGACTATTGCTGAACTTGAAAAGAGTGAGCGAGCTATTAATGCTAATAATGAAACTCTTGAAGCATTAGATGCCAAGATTGCATTAGCGAAAGTTGAATTGGCTAGAATGTCTAAAGATGCTGATGAACTCCGTTCAAAAATTGGTAAAGATAAGCAATTCCATCAACGTTCGAGAATGCAAGCTCAGGCTGAGCTTGAGGAGTCGACTAAGCTTTATGAGACAGCATTATCAGTGAGAGATAATTGGCAAAAAGAGTTGGATACTGCATTTCAAAGTGACGGCGATTAGTTTTGGAAATGATAATGTGTTTTCAATATCGTGAGTTGAAAAATATAAGCGGGAATGGAGTATACAATTAATTTGGTTTGGTATACACAGAACATTGCGAATGGCTGGGGCAATGTTTACCGCTGCAATATTTTTCAGTTCACATACTTATAATTGAAATGAAAACAATAATGAACTTTAATATTACTTCATTCATAAAAGTCACTATTATATACATTTAAACCATATTTGATTCATCAATCCAAGAATTTTGTTCGCTAGGAAGGCCTAACCACTTTACATATACTTTATTTTTTCTTCTCTTCAACACCTTCTCAATCAGATATACGTCAGGATTCTCGGTTCGTAATAACTCTTCTTCGTAAAAACATCCTCTAATCGGCTGTTCATTCATATCTTCAAGATTATAAGTCGTTGGGATGGTTTTATTAATTTTAACAATCTTGAATAGCTCCGTGGTAAAATTCGCAGTGTAAGACTTTTCAAAAATATGTTTGTATTTACTTATACGTACAATATCATTTAATTGGAATTTGGGTTTACTTTGTCTTCCTCCAATTCCATTGATACCCTTGAATTTTAATTTTGTTGTTGAATCAACATTGATGGGTGCCATACCTATTGTACGATGAACTTTATTATTATATCTACTAGTTATAATTGTAAGAATATCAAGCCATTTGTGGTGACCTCTCATCGAAAATTCCTTGTAGAGCCATGCCTTTATTGTACGAATCACTCTTTCTGCTATAGCTGCCTTCTTTGTGCTAAATGTTGAATAATGATTGATATTATATTCTCGCATGAGAGATGAGAAGCTTTTATTGAAAAATTCTTTCCCTTGATCGCTTTGTATGTGTTTGGGGGAGTATTTGGCTTCTTTCAGTACATGTTTCATTGCATTAGTTACTGTACTACCTGTTTTATATCTTTAACTGCTACAGTCCACAGATATTTGGAGTAACAATCTATCACTACAAGTATATATCGGTATCCTTCATTACTTTTTGCATAAGGTTGCAGTTCAGCTAAATCTATTTGCCATAGATCTGCAAAACCTTTGATGGTGGTTATTCTTCTACGAAAATTACGTCTTGCAGGTTTATGTAATTCATTAACAACTTGTCGTTTGACATCACTTATTTCATTAGTCATTCTATTTCAATATGATTAAAGAGAAAAGGTGATAATGTTACTGCATTGAATGATGATGTGACAGTGATCATTACATGTGAATATGTTAATATATTATACCTTCTTCACGTAATTCTTCAATTATTGAAATTATTTCATTATCATGTCCGGTATGTCCGGCTGACTTTGAAGCTACCAATAGTCGTAGGCGAGCAACTAACTCTTTCGGTGAATTCCAGTACACATAATTCACAGGTTTAGAATTAATATATTTTCTCCATTTTCACTCGTTTGAGTGCTCCACCAATTTTACTTCTACTTCTTATTGGATATTGTCGTGAGTCTAATAGAGGTTTGATAACTTCACGAAATTTTTTAGAATTTGTATTTTTAAAACCATTCTTCAGATGATATTGTTTATATGGAGCATTCATTATTTTCAATATTTTGGAATATATTTGACGAGTTTCTTCATTATCAACATCTTGTGGATTCTTCAAAAAAATCATATCATACAATTCTGGACTACCTGCGCATTCATATTTTTTCACTTTATTAGCATCCCAAAATGAAATGTTTCCATCTTTGAAATTTACCACTAGACTTCCCATTTTCAGCTTTTGTGTAATTGGATCCATACGTACGCCAAATGTTCCATCATATGCTGGATTTCTAGATTTTATATTATTCAAATGTTTCATCAAAACATCTTCACCACTTTCATTCATAACAGGTGAGATGTCAGGATCCGAGGAATCGATGTGGGACGATGATGGTGTTTCGAATAGAGTTGTTCTCATATCGTCTTGAAGTGTGCTCGTGTCACTATTCACAGATGATACACTACCAAAAGATTGTTTTCTTCCTATTGGAGTACTCATGGGATAATTTGAAGTAGATTGAACAGTTCCATGATTTGGTGATAACACTGGTGATTTAGAAGTAGCGTTTAATGATAAAACATTCAATGGTTTCATTATGGGCTCATACAATCTTTCAAGTGTCGTACGATTTTCAATATTATCATTCTTGATAGAGTTGAATTTCTGCCTGACAGCTTCTGTTGTCTCTACTAGTTGACGTTTCAAATTTATTTCATTGTTTTTATTTTCAGGATCTTTTTTTGTATTCATAATGCCCTTTTTTGAATTAAAGCTTAATTCGTTGGTGAAGTGACCACTACAATATTCAGTGATCGAATAAGTTCCAAAAACAAGATCATGGGTATATAAAACTATCGAATCCTTTGCGATATCTACCTTCATCTATTTTTCTATCCTTATCAATGACTAGAAATCCATATTGGTCCTCCCAGCATTTAACACACATCAATTGGAATTGTTTGAATGTTACATCGGGTGAAACATGATCTGAATAAATGTGATGTAAATTCGTCTCATCTTGTTTGAACATTATAATGAAATTGGTATTGTCACGCACTAACTGTTTGGGTACCCGTGAATATGTCTGTGCTAGATAAAAACAATCAACATCCTTATGACGTCCCATACAGAAATATGATCTAATAATATCTTGCTTTTCACATATCACATCATCGAAAATGAAAACAGAATTAGGCTTAGCGTCGGAGGGTTCCACTATTTCTGCATTATTGCTGAATGTATAAAAACCTAATCCTTTTATAGGTTCCAAAACACTTCGCAAGTACTGATATTTAGGTTGATTGAGTGATTTCGAATAGAGATACACATTTCTAAATCTCAGTCCTTGTGGATGTGTTAATAGTGATATCATTGCATTCGTCTTTCCACAATTTGAAGGTCCTATAATGAGTCCTCGAACTGATGATGGAAGTAGTGGACCATGTCTGAATACCCTTTGTCCATTCAATCCACAACCAAATTTCTCATCTAGATTATCTACAGCAAACTTTTCTTTCTGTTTTACAATGCGCATCGTGCCGTGGTTGGAGACTATATAAATGTTATTAGCTTATTCATTTCATGTGTACCATCAAACGATACGGACGTATTGAAAGTGATCGTAAAATTAAAAGAGGTTGTGGTTTTGTTAATGATTTAATAAACAAAATACTTGCCAAGAAAGTCTACACAAAAGCGATGCGAGACGTTTTTCCCATTGATAAGGTAGATAATCAAAATTATAGAGCTTTAACCTATTTTGGACAACCAACGGAAAAAGTGGCTTCATTTTTGAGAAATAGAGATATTAAAATTGCATATAGAACAAGTAATACGTTGGGAAAGCTAGTTAAAAATAATAAAGATAAGACATCTAAATTCGAGAAATCAGGGGTATATAAATTAAAGTGTGGAACGTGCCCTAAGGTATATATTGGTCAAACTGGCAGGACATTTAGGAATCGAATCCAGGAACATCATAAGAGCTATGTAAACAAGAAAACAAATTCAACGTATTCAAATCATCTTCTAGAAGAAAATCACATCTTTAATGAAGAATTCGAAATTTTGCACATTGAAAATAAAGGTTTCAAACTGAATCATTTAGAAGCAATGGAAATTAATAAACTTAAAAATTCAAATATTCTAATGAATGACCAATTAGATTTGAATAGATCACCATTATTGAACTTGTTTTCTTAAAAACCCATAAAGAATTATTATTGATGTAGATGGTAGGCAATTTGCTTTAGGTAAGCATAATCGAGCAGGTATGTGATGTAGAGATTCAGGTAATTTCTTACAGGTAGTCTCGATTGTGGTTACCTGTAGTATATAAATATGAATGTAAGGATGCTTGGATGTATTAATCATTTGAAAAAGCTAATGTTTTAGCGAAACATGTTATGATTATTTTCAATAAAGTTAGTGGAGATCAAATCGTTTAAGTGTAGTTTGTGAAATTACTATGGATCTTCATCAAGTAACGGCCGAATCAATCAGAAAAATAAACAAACTTCCTTTCGAATTACATCTACCCGGAGGTTATCAATACTGTGGACCGGGTACAAAATTGAAACAACGTTTAGCTCGTAACGACCCTGGAATCAATAAATTAGATATTGAATGCAAAAAACACGATATTCAATATTCTAAGCATCCATCCGATCTTGCAGCAAGACATTTAGCCGACAAAGAACTTGAATACAGCGCTTGGGATAGGGTTAAATCGAAGGACGCGAGTATTGGGGAAAGAGCAGCTGCATTACTTGTCACCAACATTATGAAAGCGAAAAGACATATGGGCATGGGTTGTAGTACCAATAAGAAAAAATGTAAGAGGAAACAAACGAAGAAAAATAAAATTAAAAAAGTTGCATTTGGTGCTGGGATAGTCCATAAAGTGCGAAATGTATTGAAGAAAGCTGGTGGGAATCAATTTGTGACGAATAATAGCAAAAAAGCTATCACTGTGGCATTGCAGGCGGCACGTAAATACCTTAAAGCTGCCGGTGGAAAGAAGAAAATCCGCACACCACGCATAATTCCTGTTCCCAAGATCGGTGGACTTTTACCATTGATACCAATTTTTGCTGGACTATCCGCACTAGGAAGTTTGGCGGGAGCCGCTGCTGGTATTACCAAGGCCGTGAATTCGGCAAAAGCCAGCAGAGCGGCTTTAATGGAAGCCAATCGTCACAATAAAACCATGGAGGCTGTAGCATTAGGCAAACGCGGAAGTGGAATATATCTCAAACCATACCGTAAAGGTTTAGGACTATATTTAAAACCATACAAAGCCACAAACAAAACAAAAAACTAATTGAACCCCTACCTCAGAGGCCTCTTACTGATCTCGATCTCAGTTATTATGCACAAAAAATGAAAATTCCACATTTTCGTGGTGTTTTTATGCGTGATAGATTACCATCTTCAGGTCCAAAACAAAACGAGACAGCTATTGTTAATTTAGATGGAATAAGTGGACCAGGAACACATTGGGTGGCATATAAAAAATGTGGGAAAGAAGTCACATATTTCGATAGTTTTGGAGATCTACCCCCACCATTGGAATTGACTCGATTCTTTCGAAAATGTTCGAATGTAAAAATCAAATATAACTATGATCGACAACAGAAATTTAATACAGTTCTCTGTGGTCACTTGTGCTTGCAGTTTCTCTCTAAATAATTTTCCAAATAAAAATGGATTCAACACCAAAACTGGATCGGGAGGCTATCAAGGGAATGGGGTTTTCACTTAGAATGTTTTCAAAATATGGTACCTTGAAAAAAATGGATAAAGTGATGCTTGCAAATATGCCTAAGGAAGTGATACTTGCATGTGTTGCACATGAGATTGCATATGTTTGGGAAAAGTTGCCTAAACATCTGCAAGATGACATCGATATAATGAAACATAGATATTGTTATGAGCACCACCACCACGATCAAAATTCAGAATCGGATGTTAATGACGGTCCTATACCTCGGAAATCTATGTGTTTTATTTGTAATATAGAGGATGTGAATATTGGTATCAATAAAAATGATACTTATTACAATACAACACCTTCCAAAAAGTGTAAATTGTCTCAAATGTGCTGTTGCTGTGTACAATAATAAATTGAAATGTGTTTCAAAATATTCATCAGTCATGTCACGAAAGTTCGAGCTACAAGCTGTCGGGACAAGTGTCTTGAGTGCGGATTTTTTTCCACCAATTGAATTGGATAGGAACAGTCGTTATGGATTAGGACTTTTGGGATTCTATGGGTGCAATACAATCAATAATATAACTGAAGCTAATAACTTAGTTAGTTTTAGAATCAGTAATGACAACTCATCGATACCCCAAAAGTTGACAATTGAAATTCCATGTGGTGCTTATGAAATAGAAGAGATCAATGCCGTCATACAGAAACATATCATGTTCAGATTGTTTCATGATAAAAAACCAAATGATGTCGTTGCAGATGATATTTTCTATTTACACGCCAATAATAATACATTCAAATGTGAAATGCGATCCAAATATGAAATTGATCTGACACATCCAATTTCAATAGCAGAAATGATGGGGTTCGCTCATGAAATATTTCCACCAAATCAGATACATGAATCATCATTACCAATAAACATTACAACTGTGAGACTTATCCGCTTAGATTGCAATATAATATCTGGTTCATATATAAATGGTGAAGAATCCCACATTCTTTTCTCATTCGATATTGATGTTGAACCTGGCTACAATCTCACTAAAGAACCACACAGTATTATATATATGCCTGTCAGTCCAGAAGGTCGTCAATTGATTCACAACATTACAGTGCGTATTTTGGATGAAAAAAATAACCTTATCGATTTTGGAAGTGAAGAAGAGATTTTCATTATTTTGGAATTGAAGAAAATCGAATAACTGTTGTTATGGGTTTCATTTATAATAGACAAAATCGCATTGAACAATCCCAAACGAGTTGCACTATCAAAAAGAAAGGTGTGCATAAAAAGAAGCTCATTCCACAAGTGTATGCTAAACAGTTAGCACATAACGCTCTGTCTGTGAGTGATCTTAAATTTTTGAAATCGATTGGATTGAAAGTGAGAAAATAACATTGGTGCTCGAAACAAACAATGAAAAGTTGAATATATTCAATGAACCAGTGCTCGATCATTCTCTCATAAGTTTACATGAGCACACATATAAGCCCTATGGATCACCGCTATTCAGGAATTCGGATGAAATCAGAATTGCAATCAATAATCAAGATGTTATACTAGATATTGCCGAGAGCTTCATTTACATAGAAGGTAAATTCACCCCCAAAGATGTAGCGAAAACATGCTATCTCTCGAATAATGCAATTGCATTTCTCTTTGACGAAATTCGTTATGAAATGGGTGGTGAACAAGTGGCTGTTGTTAGAAAACCTGGGATAACATCTACAATGAAAACCATGATATCATTTGGACAATCTCATGCTAACACATTATTGACATCTGGTTGGGGACTTTCACAATTGAAGCAAGATATCTTGGATACAAACAGTCATGTTTTTGATGGAAAACTACCACTGAAATATTTGATGGGTTTTGCTGAAGATTACAACAAAAGTATCTTGAATGCCAAACAGGAATTGATTTTGATTATCGCTCGATCATTCAAAAACTCATATATAGGTGAGGTTGATGCTGATTTGGAAATAAATAAAATCGAATGGAAAATAAGGCATATTGTACCAGATGATAAACACAAGCTCAAACTTTTGAGTAGAATAAACAAAAGCGGTCTGAATGCCAAAATCAAGTTGGCGTATCGTATGTGGGACCTCTATGAACTACCATCATTACGTGGGACTTCTTCAGACATATGGGCCATCAAAACAAATAACGCATTGGAAACTCCTCGTTTTGTCATCATCGCATTCCAAAGTACTACCACATCTGAAGATAGAACACAAGATATTACAAAATTCACAACTGCTGATATCAATAGTATTCGAGTATACTTGAATTCTGAAGTTTATCCATATGAGCGTTGGAATTTGAATTTCGATAAAAAACTTGATGCTCCTGCTTATTATGCTTTTGAGAGTTTCCAGCGAAGTTATTATGATAAAGATATGAGTGAACCTCTGATGGACATTGGACAATTTAGAGAGAATCCACTATTCGTCATCGATTGTTCCCATCAACCGAATGCAACAAAATCATCAACTATTGATATAAAGATTGAGTTTGAGACGAGGAAGACCAAGTTTCCAGACAACACTAAAGTATATGCATTAATTTTGCATGATACAGTTTTAACATACAATGCATTGGATGGTTCAGTTCATAGCAGATATTGACACTTTTTTTTTCACTCTATCATGTACTGTTTTATGATCTTTTTTTTTTATTTGTAACTGACTTATATCGTGTATTGTATTTTATATCATATTTATTGTTTTGTAATCATTTTCTATTGTATTTCATCAGATTTAAATAAATAAAACATGAAAATAATACAAAGTTTTTTATTTGACATTATTTATGATTTACAGGAACATACAGACTATCTAAAATAACTTCTTCCTCATAATCATCATTTTCGCGACCATCTTCAATTTCCTCTCGATTTTCATCATTCAATTCAAAGTGATGAATAATCCATTCTGGCAAGTATGGTTGGAGGCTATACAGGAATCTTCTTAGGTTCAGTTCAATCATAACCTCACAAAGTTGCCACAATTCCAATTCATTATCCAAAAATTTGTTGCAAACTTCTGCACCACTCCAATAGTTCTCAGCATCACGAAGGCATAATTCGATTTGTTTTTCATCATAGCATACACTCATATCATAAACGCTTGCATGTTCGGCTCCATCACCCAACACCTTCAATTTAGACGACAAATGTTGAACCGATGATTTGAGATCTACAATATCGACCCAATCTTGACTTGCGTACTGCATCCACATCTTTAAATGGTGGAACTGAAATCGAATAAAAAAAACAATAAGCAACCTCCAATTTTTCAGTGATATAATACTCACATTCCCATTTTACTTGTAGTTACAAAGTGAGTGTATTCAACTAAGTTAGTAATGTTTATATTTCCATATAATTATCATCTAATATATGAATATTAATAAAACAATAAGAAATTCGTTATAATTACTATTATTATTCAATCATATTGAATTTGACTAGAGATCGCGTTTTCATGCCAGCAAAACTTTGTTGGCTCTGTCCTAAATACATCATCGTATATTTACCACCTGATGAGTTGATACAAGATATATCGTCATCACTGAATTGCAACGAAATACGTTTTGGTAGCCATGTTTTAAATAATTTATCATTGCTCACATCTTGCAAAGTTAATAAAATTGATTTACCAAATCGTGTAGAATAAGTTGACATATTTTTAATTATGTACACTTCATCAATTGGCAATGATGATAAGGCCTTTTGCTCTAGTATTTCAACCTCCTGTACAATCAAATTAATTATTTTATTCAAGTCTACTTTTGAAACGGACATGATGAAAATATATATGAAAATATAAACAATTTCCAACAGACAAATACACTCACCGTCTTCCTTCTATTACGAACTGAATAACACTCTACCAATTGCTAACTGCTGCAGATATATTCGTCTACTGATTTCATAGTGTGCCAGGCATTTCTTTTATATTAAACAGTGTGAGTCACCCCCACCATGAAACCGTGAAAGATTCACATTGCTAGTTGCTATCCACTAGAGATGCCTGACGTCACAGCCAAGCCCATCTCCCAACTTGATGCGATAACAGTTGCCGGTACGAGCAAGCAGTGGTCGTTGCGGTCTCGGAGAGGGTAGACGCTAGGCAAACGGTCCTCGGCTGCCGTTGTGTCACCATCGATAGCGGGGCTAGAGCGAACCTTCATCGCTTCGGGAGAGGTGAGGGCAGACCGATGAATACGCATTACTCTGCCACACGTCGTGGAGTGAACATGTCGCTCTCTAGCCGTTGAACGGTTATTGCTGTGACGTCACTCCACTACTAACTTGGTGCCCTAACACCGATGGAGCATTTATTACTTGGAGGATCTTCGAAGTATGCAGACGTATGTTTGTACATAGACAAACAAGCACATGATGAAACCCTGTACCGTGCATTCTCCTACACACAAACATAAACACACAAAATCTCATATGAAAAAAAAATCTGAACGATCCATGCACCAGACACTTCAAGGTCACAACGCCTTGACTTCACTGCACAACAAAAAAACTTCACCAAACAACAACCAATAAAAAAAGCAATTAATACCTCATAGTGGTGGGGGGAGGCCGAGAATCAGCTGTAAACAACTACTAACAACCCTACTGCGTCTCCCAGAATTACTGTATCTACGTATAATCTGATTGAAGTATATTGAACAAACTGAAAAATATGTTATATTGCTACTTTCAGATTAGAAATATCTCTACAAATAAAAAAGTTGTATATATTGACAATACCGCGTCTGACTCAGATTACGACCTTATCGAGTCCGATGTATATATACTTTCGTAGTTGAACCTTTGCTGCACAAAAATCTATTATACTCATATATTATGATAATTTTGTTGCGTCCGCCCATGTTGCCAAACTTTGCTGAACTAAAGTTTTCTAATATTCATCATCAACAGTATTTTTCACTATTCTAATTTTCTTCAATAAGGATCTCCTGCGCCTTACTAACGAACAATCTGTAATTTAGTGTGAAATAAAAAATGGACTGTATTAATTTTTTTTAGAAATGTTTATTATTTTCTTCTAGATTTCGTACTAGATATTTGTATCTAAGTAATTTTCTGATTGATTTCATTATAATTGTTCTATTGTAATTTAATTTAGAAATTTTGGCAAATCATAATCATTTAGCTGAACCATTTGTCAGTTAAACTCAGATAAGATATCATTGATTTTATATTGTTTATCTTTCAGCCGAAAAAAATCAAAAATTTTTTTGTATGGTCGTCACATTTGCTTTCGTTATTTTTTCAATTTCAGGTTTTACAGCACCATCTAATAATTCAGTCCGAAATAGTTGGAATCTTAAAAATCAAGTAATCGTGTTTTCTCCAACTTCGTCCCAAATTTTATTAGGTATTAGTTTACGCACCAGAGTTTTCAGGAATCTCAATAAGAAATCTTTAAACATCATTTTGTCCCTTCCGAAAAATCAAGTCAAATTTTTTTTAGTGAAACGGTTTTTTTTAAAATAAAGATAATAATGATATAGATAATATACTAAAAGCTGAAAAATAATTCGATAGGATCTAGGTATCAGTCATCACACAATTCTCCTCATCAGTCTACGGCATTGATAAGACAAGTAATAAAATCGTTTTCCCAAAAATGGAGAAGTTTTATCACAAAATAGTCTCTCCAGGCACTGAAGATTCGTATTTGGTGATATTCAAATCCACAAATTTCCTACAATTTCAAATGGATGAATTTTTGGACGTAATTGATGGATATCCCCTTCCAGAAACCAAAACTGTATTTTTTGCAGTTGGATGATGGTTCTGTACATAATGCAGGCATCATCAAAAACCTTAATGGATGGATATGGCCAAGGTAGTAGATTGAGTGGCCACCTGGTTGTTTGACCTCACTTCACTCGATCTGCTCATGGAGAAATCCTAAGCAAAATGTCTAAGTGTTGGGTGGAACTGAACACAAGAATTCAGAAAGTTTGAGCTATATCATCGAACACATTAAGAAATGTTTACAAACGATATAATGAACGCATTGCTTGAACAGAGGTTTGCTAGAAGCCACAAAAGTTCAAATTATTTTGTAGTTTTGTATCTTCACTGTTCATTGTACAATAATTGTTTGTGAATTGTTAATAACTGATGGTTTTTCGCCAAATAATGAATACAATTATTTCAATTATATTTTAATGTCTATTTTAATGTCTATTATTTCGAATCCAGTCATATACTCTGCTAGTTTTCCATCGAACAATATATTTATTTTTAACCACAAGGTATTTTTTTTAATTATTTGTTTTTTCTCATCTTATAAATTTGTTGGGTTCACTTTCACCTACTATATATTTTGATATTAGTTTAATGTATAGTGTCACCAATTATTTCAGTCTATTGAAATTGAAATGAAAATAAAAATAGGCATTAGTAATTGCAGTGAAAATCGAACAGATTTTTGCAGAAAATATTTATTTAATATTTTTTGAATACACATTTTGAATAAAAACTTTAATTTTTTTCCATTCCTTGTTCTTCAGTAACTCTCCAGATTCTTCATATAACTTTTCACATTCCCATTTCTTTGGTGGTATTTTCTGTTTAATATGTTCAAAAAAATATTGTTTAACTACTTTTTTCTGTTCCTCAGTCCAAGGTACATGTTCTCTCTTCCTTCCTTTTTTAATTTTACCTCTGGGCACATTTTCTTTTTCTGTAACCATGAATTTCTTTGTCTTTTGTTCGTTATGTTCAAGGTCATTATCTTCGTACGTACTCTCCATTTTTGCTGTTTCATTTGATTGTTCCTCAATTAGATCTCCTTCAATGTTGACATCGATTTCGTCTAGCGTTTTTCCTTTAAATTCATTCGAACACCCATTTTCGAGGAGAATGAGCAATTTTGAAATTTTGGCAACTTGATGAATGTCATCTGGAAGGCGATACGAATTTTTGTGAACTCCAATCGTGTGGCCCATGAATGTCGCTAATTGATCGATCTCAGTCTCTTTCATCGAGAAAAGTTGAGAAAGCGTCGCTAAATGCTTTCTTAGTTTAGTACAAGTGATGGAGGATGGGTTTTTTGCACCACTTGAATGAGCATATTTCTGTAAGAATTTATATCCTGCAACAGACGTCAGAAAACCAGGTTTACCAAAAAGAAATGGGTTTTTCATGTCGACAAATTTTGGTCTTAGAGTCAAAAGCAAACCAATATGATCTTGGACGTCACAACTGAATAAAACTGGGACCCCCCTGCCTCTTTTTCCTCTTATAACTACACGTTTGAAAGATTTCAAAAGAATCTTTTCTGTGGGGGTGAGGAGAGATTCATATTCATCATAATCAGTTTTGTTAATGCATTCATTATATGAATACAACGTCATTCGCTCTAATTCACCTGGTCTCTTTCTATTAAGCAAAATGACTCTGCAGTAAATTGTTTCTAATAAGGTGGTGAATGCCTTTTCATCATTTTCATTATTATTTAAAGATGTAATTGCATCCTTTGCCCTCTCTATTAGATGTACCCTCAATTTTTTGAGATCATCAGCTAGGGGAACTATAGTAACCTTATTCCACTTTTTAATCGAGAGATCATTTGCAGCCTGGTTAGAAACTTCAAATCTCCAATTTGAAGTAAATAAATGAATCATGTTTTTAAGATCAGATTCCACTTCTGCTGTTGATGTTGAAATGTTTGTTGTCAATGACAGTGTGAGAGCTATTTCACAACATTGTTTGAGTGAAGTAGCAATATTCATTGCAAAAGTGGGTGCACTGTAAGCATCTTTTACTTCGTCGTACTGTGCAACTTTCTTTGTTGCTTCAACAAAGTAATTGAAATATTTTGGTTTTAGTGCACCAAAAAGATTAGTTATTGATGGATCAATTTTTTTCATGAAAAGTAAGAGCCTTGAAAGCTCTCGCATTTTTCTCGAAGTAACTAGAATGAAATGTTTTTCCCTATGAGTTTTTAGATATCTTGATCCGAAAGCGCAAATCAGAGGATCTTTCTTTGCCTCCAAACTAATTTTATCCGCTCTCATTCGGGGAAAAACCTGTTCTTGCATCTGCACGTCAACTTTTTTATTAATAATTGAAGCTAGATGACTTTGACTATCAGCTCTATAATTGGATCCTGCACTTGTACCCAAGCATCTTTTTTTATGACGATATAATAATTTTGCAGAATAGAAACCGTGACAGTTTTGGCAGGGTAACAAATTATCTTTGTTGATTTGAGGTGACCTAACTGGTTTATAATAACCATTAACATTTTTCAAATAATTGCCTTGCTTTCTCAGATTATCAATAAGCAGTCTTCGTTCTCGTGATTTTGGTGTTAACGCCATTATTTTTTGAACTTCTATCTCCAACGAGTGATTTCTCAGTATATGTCTTGCATAATTCTGAATTTCTTGCTCACAGAAGTAACAGTAGTCAGGTTTTCTTTTAGGTTTTTTTTCAATTTTGTTTATCAAATTAGCCTCATTTCTTGTCACTGGTTGGTTTTCTGAAGAATGATCGTGTGTTTCATTTAGATACTTGCTGTCTATGTATAATATTTGATCATAATTTTTTTGAAAATTATCATTTTTATCCAAGTTCGAGTGTTTAGGAAAATGTTCTCCATTGGATCTTTTTGATACGTCAACAGAACTGTTTTTTTCATCAGATAATAATATGAATTGTGAAATTGAAAGATTTTCGGAGAAATTTTCCAGTTTTCTTATTATAGGTTTTTGAGTTTGTTCAGATGAAGATCGATGATAGTTAATAGATGAACTTCGACGGCTCGAACCAGAAGAGTTAGAAGATATTTCACAGAAACGTCGTTTCTTTCTTTTTCTTTACAAAAGACACATGATTTTAATCACTATTAATACAAATTGAATTCATATACTAACATATTGGGAAGGACTGAATGAAGGATCTTCGTCTGAATCATCTACTGGTGAAAATGTCTAAAAAGAAGCAAATAAAGAATTAAATAATCAAGTAACAAACAACGCTTGAACAAGGATACATAGATAATGAAGCATTTCTTTGTAAAACTTTGTTACGAATATTTCATTATTCAATAGGTAGAATTACCTACTTCTGGCGTAAAATGATCATAAAGGGAACAGTTTTTCCCACATACCAGGACTAAAGCACTTGTCTCGACGTGTGTTTCGGTAACCAAGTTAGCATCATCAGAAGACGACTCAAAAAGTCATGACTGAAATTTTTAGTCATCTCCTGATGACCTGATGAAGGGGTCAGCGCCCGTCGATATATATGCTCTAGAACTTGTATTTCGGAAAAAGTGTTCACTTCGTTAACGAATTTTTCATCAATCGTTATGATGAAGAAATAGGTTTTATACAATATTTTCCACAAGAAATGTTGACCCGCCTGTTTTTCTATCAATGATGAATACTAGCTTATTCTTTCTTGATTATTTCAAATAATTTCATAGATGTATTTCAACACGAACTAAGAATTTGTAACATGTAACATGTAAAAATATAACTTACATCTTTTTCATTAAAACATTCAATGTCTTTCGAATTCTGGTATGATATCTGTGTAACTAACCGCTTCTGTAATGAAATAGTTCGACATGAATAATGACTAAGATATTTCACTTTAATTTGAAAGCACTCACATTTTTCTTTACATTCCATGCGATGAAATTTTCACATGCTCTTTCTTTTGGTTCTTTTTGTTTGATTTTCAGGAAAGAACTAATTTCTTCTTTGAAATTAGCTGTACTTGTTTTGGAATATTTCTCGTCAGATGTCGTTTCTATTTCTTTGTCTGAAGGAGTGGATAACTGAAACGAATATTTAAAAAAATATTTTATCATATTTGCATAATATAATTTATATACCTCGAATTCAGAAAAGTCGATTTCTGGAGGAGGACTCGATTTATATGAGGCAGAATCTAGATCATTTGATATATTTCCACATACGTTTATCTTTCCATTATCATGTGTAATACTTTCCTTCTGGTGCACCTTAAAAAAATTATTACACTGAAAGTGAACGAGAAAATTTTGTGAAATTTGTAAAAGGATTATCTATTCAAATTAATACATCAAATTTGAATTTCGAATACTAGCGTTATAAATGAAGTAACAGAAAATATAATCTTTCAAAATTTCAGATTTGAAATGAAAAAAAGATTTTTGTGTAGCACAAAATATTGCTTATCAAAAATATATATATTGTTTTCTACACTTGCTCTTGAACCGTTCTATTTCTATTGTTTTTTTCTCAGTTTTTAATCAATATTCATTTTATCCATTCAAAATCAAAAAGAATAACTTCACAAAAATCGCGTGAGTGTTTTTTTGATAATGTCAATTTGTTAAATGTATTCATCTTTTTGGAAGTTTCTCATCGAATGCTTGTTAACTAATTGAAATCAAAATTGTTCCAGTAAAAATAACGAAAAATATTAGTCTTCTGATAACCTATATTTTTCGATAATATATAAATATCATTTTCTCACGATACCACACAACTATATTAAAAAAACTACCGAAAAAAGTCCATTATGAGATAAATATCATGAAATGAATCAATTTGAAATTGTATTGAAACACCATAATTGATTTTGCAAAATTGTAAAAACTCGTTGAATCAATATTATTGAAAATAACAACTGAACTATTGTACTATGAGAAATTCCCGTTGAATAATGATGGTTGCAAATCTGTGGTCGTGTCAAATATTACTCTCAATAATGTAGTCTAGTCAGACCATCTAAATATAAGTAATCGGGTATCATTTAGTCTTATGAATGAACCATAATTCTTCGGAAAAATATGTTACCCTTTTTTGTCAATGAACTATGGTTCTGTTAACTAAACAATTTTTTGACAGATGAACCCCAGATAACTTATTTGAAATTAATAAACTAGGCTTTTTTAACTCCTGGCAGTTGTTTAAAAGCTTCAGAAAAGACCCTTCAATCGAATTTTCACCTATTTATTGATAATTTTGAATAAAATCACTTTTTGAAAGGCTTAAAGGCTTCAGAAAAGATCCTTCATCCGAATTTTCATTTAATTATTGATAATTATAAATAAAACCACTTTTTAAAAGATTAATGAGAGAAATAACGAGTTTTGAGACATTCACTTTCTGAAAAAATTATTGCCAAAAATGTTCACATCTACAATTTTAATATTAAAATAAAAAGTGAAAACTACAGAATTGAGTTGAACGGATCAAAAATAGGAGCAAACAAAATTTACAGAAATTTAGATGAACATTTATTCAAATACTCATCTGAAAATTAGAATCAATATTTCATTAGAACTTTCAATTTGTTTTTGAATAACAAATAAAAAATAAATGAAAATATTTATTCTAGATATGAATCAAAATTAATAATGAAAAAATGAACCTTCAATATTGATAATTGAATTTTTTTAAAAATTTAAAATCATTATTTCCATTCATTTACAAGAGGTGGGACTTTCGCAATAAATTTCAACTTCTTTCACAATTTTTTCAGAATTGAAAAGCCTTTTCTTTTATTTTTATTGAGACGACTGTTTTTCAATAATTTTTAGTAACTACAACCGCAATCGAAAAATCGTTTAGGTTAAAAACTAATCAGTATATTGAATAATGAACACACTTTCCTACGTTTTAAATATCAACAATTAGTTATCATCTACTTACAAGTACATTCGATAATATAAGGATTTTTTCTTGAGTTGCTCTTTGAATTGGTGGTAGAGGTACATTGCACATCCGATTCTGGAATATTCGGGTGGTGTGCACAGGTTCCTTTCCTGTTCTCTAAAAATGTTTCAAACATTCAATGACTTACGTACTCTTAAGTAATTATTTCACGCTTACCTGCCTTTCTACCATTGAAATAATTTTATCTTTTCGAGTAAACATATTAACCATTTAGTCACTGAACACACTGCAGAATATATGCAAATGATGGGAATACCGTTCTCCAACAATGTTGCCACGTTTCAACTGAGTTTTAACAAGAGTATATATTTCATACAAAGATTGTCACGCCCCTAACGATAGAATCAAAAACTGAAAATATACATTTTCGTTCAAAGTATGTATAATACTGCGTCCTCAAGAGGTTTTTTCAAAACAGCATATCTTTTTAATGACGAAAGGCACTTGAATGATACTTACACTACACAAAACACGAATTGGAAATTCATTGTAATCTGAGCGTTGATTTCACCTAGATGGACTATAGAGGACAGAAACTGAAAAAACAATACTGCGTCCGGTATATGGCCGCAGCATTGTACAGGACGCACTAATGTATGGTGGCAAGCCCATGTACGGATGCAGCATTGTTAGCGGGATATATATATATATATATATATATATATATATATATATATATATATATATATATATATATATATATATATATATATATATATATATATACATATATATATATATATATATATATATATATATATATATATATATATATATATATATATATGAATATTTATATATATAGATAGAGATTTTATCAAGTGTGTATGATACAAATCAAGAATGGAATAATTCGTGGACACAACACTCAGAAAAAAGGGGCCAAATAGCCAGAAACACGTGCCCGCGGTTTGCCACCCTTTTTTTTGAGTGTTGTGTCCACGAATCATTCCATTCTTGATTTATATATACATATATATATATATATATATATATATATATATATATATATATATATATATATATATATATATATATATAAAAAATAAATAGATAAGTACTCTTTGATCATTCCCATATTGATTTCAATTTAAGAGCCACCGGTATACAGCTGTTTCAGCCTATTGGGCATCGTCAGTACCGGGCAGGCGGTCCTCGATTGAAGACAAAATGAGAAAAAACCAAGAAAGTACTTGATAAAAATAGCTGCGTAAACGCAAGCGAAACATAAGTGGAACCACCTATTGGTGTGACACCCAAGTCAACTTGCCAAGTTTTTATGTCAGTGTTGGTGTTTTGACCAATCAACCGACAACTGCGGTAGCAGAAATTTGGGAAGCTAACCTGAAATGCCATCGGAAAACGAATCCACATGTTTCTAGAAATGATATGAAATCTAGATTTCATTTCAGGTTAGTCTATTTATATAGACTACATTACTTTCGGCATAACTGATGACAATGAAAAAAAAGACAATAGTAGCAGAAATATTTTTTTAGTTGTAAATGATACATATTAATGGCGAAGAACATTCAATAAATAAACGAACTGATATTGACAGTCTCAGCAAAATTTACACATACCTACTGAAATATAATAAAGAAAATAAAAGATCTATAGTCTATTTCAAAAGAGTGTAGAGTAATAAATCATGAAGTGTCATAAAATTTGCCTGAATTTCGTTGTCGTCCATGGGCGTAGGCAAATCTTAGGATTATTAAACTTAATAATTGAAGTAAATTAAAAATTACAGACATAGATAATAATAAAAGGCCATTTTTGGGAAGTAATTTGGTCTAAAACTAAGTACCTACATGTATTTAGGTAAGTAAAATTTCTTAAAAAAAGATTAAGATTAATTTTAGTGGTTCTTGTAAACTTATTTAATATGCAATTTGGGTTCATATACTTGAGCATGATTTCTCAAAAAAGGGTTAACACTTAGTTCCGAGGTGCCATGTCATTATAATAATCCCTTTTTGACCCTGCCCACCAATCATGCAATACCTATTAAACCCAGGTAATTAAGAAAAAGGGTTTAAATATATTGTAATGGTGTCTTAAACATTCGAGTTATAATAGTAATTGTTACTACACCAATTAAACGTACATTGATATTGTGATATAGAAATAGTGAAAAAGTTATAAAATGGGGACATTTACTCCAAAGAAAAGAAGTGTAAAAAATTCTCCGCTATCTGTTTGCGAAAAAGTTATAATTTTAAATGTATATGATTGCATAAAACACGATCACCCTAGTTTGTCTGTGCAAGAAAGTGTTGAGCGATGTGCCCGAATGACTGGAATTGGACAGTCCACGATTTTTAAATTATTGCGAGAAAGAAAGATATCAGGCCAGGTAAGTCCATGCAAGAGAAAATCAGGAAGACCAATAAAAATCTTAGATGAAGACACCAAATGTGACATTCGAAGAAAAGTTCATTCGTTTTATTTTAAAAAGGAAATACCCACTCTTGAAAAAATATTTATCGAGATAAGCCAAGATAACGATATTCCTTTGATATCCAGAAAACTTTTATGGAAAACTTTAAAAAGTATGAATTTTGCCTGGGAAAAGCACAATCGAAAGGCACTATTACTGGAAAGTGATGAAATTGTTTGCTGGAGACGAAAATATTTGACAACTATAAAGCAGTACCGCAGAGAGCAAAAGAAAATTTTTTATCTTGATGAGACGTGGATAAACGAAGGTTATATAGTCAAAAAAATGTGGCAAGATAAAAATATAACAAGTTCTCGCCAAGCTTTCATAGAAGGCCTTTCGACGGGTATTAAAGTGCCTTCGGGAAAAGGGAAGAGGCTTATAATTGCTCACATTGGAAGCGAAGACGGATTTTTAAAAGAAGGTTTGTTAAGCTTTGAGTCGTGCCGGACGGGAGATTATCATGAGGACATGAATTCGGATGTCTTCGAAGACTACTTCGGGGAAATGTTAAAATTTCTTTCAGCTGATTCGGTCGTGGTTATGGATAATGCAAGCTACCATTCAAGGCGCTTAGAGAAGGTACCAACTTCAGCTTGGAGAAAGCAAGAAATTATTAACTGGCTGTCAAATAAAGGTATTCAGTTTGAGACGAATTCAGTAAAGAAGGAACTACTAGCCATAGTAAAACAACATAAATCTCGCTTAATGAAATATGCCGTAGAAGATGTAGCAGAAAAGTATAAAGTAACTGTGCTGCGCCTACCGCCATATCATTGCGAATTAAATCCTATAGAACTTATATGGGCACAAGTTAAAGGATATGTTGCAAGGCACAATACCTTATTTAAAATGAAAGATGTCAAGGTATTGTTTGATCAAGCCATTATGGAAATCACATCAGAAAACTGGCAAAAAGCAATCCAGCATGTTTTAAAAGAGGAAGATAAAATGTGGGAACTGGACAACTTGGTCGATCAGGTGGTTGACCCTATAATTATAACACCAGGGGATGATGACAGTTCTTCGGATGAAGACTATACTGATGTAGAATAATTTAATTGAATTGTAAATATACTGTAGCGGGGTAAGCAATCTGGACAGAGACCAGTGTATCAGTGACAGTGACACTTTTGCTTAGGTTAGGGTTTAGAATTAAGGGTAGTCTGAATAATTATTTTCTCGGAAGGTTCTCGAAAATTGTACCTAGTAATCTCTAGGACATTCAATTAGGGTATAAATAGAGTGTTGTTAAACGTTAAGGGAAATTCACAGTTTTAGTATTGTTCAAGTGTCAAATTGTAATAACGTATCCAGTAAAGTTCTTGTCGTTTTTGTGAATAAATTGATTTAGAGTCCCCACAAGTGTTTCAATACGTAAAGTTCGTTCGTGTGTGTTTGTGAGTATTTCCCGATTTCGGTTCGTATATATTTTATTGTTACATTTTATATTTTTTTAATAACACTGTTCTGCTGTATTAAATTTTTATTTCCTTTAATATAATTTTTATGAATGCATATTCTTTTGGCAATTATCCCACTAGCGCGCCTCTGGCTCAGTATTTATCCGTCGATAACAATGGACAAATCCCTTAAAACAGGGTGATACCTACCTGCTCTTTATGAAACGACATAATTTTGCAATGCGGACTAGGGAAGTGACAGAATTTATTGACGGATCACCCTGTAGCGCTTTTGAATACTTAATGAGATTTTATTACTCTACACTCTTTTGAAATAGACTATAGTAATTCGACTAGCATTCAGAATTTTCCCACTTAACATTGTCAGCCAAAAATTTCTATCAACTGTCATTATTCAATGTTTTTCTATCTGTTTTTGAACTTTTTTATATTTAATTCTCACGTTAGTATGTTCTCCATATTTATATATTTTTTACAAGATATATAATCTTGAATTTCACTAGTTCGGACTTTCATTGTCTACTATATAAAATGATTTGAAATCCCTGAAACAACTAAAAAAGAAAAATTGAAAATAAATAGCTGAAAATAACAATTGTATTAACCAAAATAAACCTGAAATGAAATAATAGTGAAATAAAATACAAGTAAAAATAGAACAATTGAATAAATGAAAAAGAAGAAATGAAAAAAGAAAATAAAAATAAAAATTGGAGAGATTTCAAGTCACGTTAGTTCACGACGTTTCGATTGTTAGTATCTAAAATCGTCTTCGGGTGATGACTTTCACTTATCTCCGCTTTCCATTTTCCGCTTCACTGGTTCCGTGAGAGATGACCGTTTTGGCGGGAGTTGGCCATTTTTCGCTTGATGATGGGTTTCCATATGTTGCGTATTTCTACGCTAGCTTAGCTGAATACGTTGTTGGACAACATGTATGCGGCTTCCTTGAATTTTCTCCTAAACCAATGTTCCTCTCTGTTCAAGATCTCAGCTTGGGACCACTCGATGTTGTGTTGATGAGTCCAAACATGGTCTGCTATTCCTGATTTGCTGGTTTCCCTTCGCTGTGTGTGTTTTTTGTGCTCGGCAATGCGAACATTCAATGGCCTCTTAGTTTCACCAATATAGGATTTTCCGCACTCACAGGGTATCCGGTAAATGCAATTCTTGGAATCGCAGTCCGCGTTTGGGGGCCTGGTTTTCGTGAGGCTGCTACGGATAGTGTTACCGGATCTGAAGCAGGTTTTGATGTTGTACTTGGAACCAATTCTTCTTATCCTCTCCGATAATCCTCTGATGTAGGGAAGTGCAAGCACTGGTTGTGACGGCTTCTCTTCCTTGCGAGGCTCCTGCTGTCTTCTAGCCAAATTCTTTTCTACCATCGCTTTGGAGTAGCCATTCCTTCGAAGATCATTTTTGATGGTGTCCAGTTCCTCCTCGATACCTTCCTTCTTATTACAAAGCCCAGAAGCACGATCTAATAGAGTCTTGATGATTCCCCTTTTAGTCGATTGATGGTGGTTGGATTCATGGTTCAGATACTGTCCCGTATGAGTGGGTTTTCGGTATACAGATGTTTCCCACTTAGTGTCGGTCCTCTTCACCAAAACGTCTAATAATGGCAATTAGTTGTGGATTTCCTTCTCCATTGTGAAATTGATGGAAGGTCTCACGCTGTTGATGTGTTTCAGGAAGGCGTCTAGTTCAGTATTTCCATGGTTACATATTATGAAGGTGTCGTCAACATATCTCAACCAGACTCGAGGTTTCTTGTGGGCTTCTCCAAAGGCCAGAGTTTCAAACCACTCCATATATATGTTGTCTATGACTGGTGAAAATGGCGATCCCATTGGCAGTCCCTCATCTTGTGGCCAACTCCCGCAAAAACGGTCATCTCCCACGGAACCAGTGAAGCGGAAAATGGAAAGCGGGGATAAGTGAAAGTACTCGAACGACCTATAAATAGTCATCTCTCGGAGGAATCAGTCCAGTCATCATCCGAAGACGATTGTAGATACTAACAATCGAAACGTCGTGAACTAACGTGACTTGGAATCTCTCCACTTTTTATTTTTATTTTCTTTTTTCATTTCTTCATTTTTATTTATTCAATTGTTCTATTTTTACTTGTATTTTATTTCACTATTATTTCATTTCAGGTTTATTTTGGTTAATACAATTGTTATTTTCAGCTATTCATTTTCAATTTTTCTTTTATAGTTTTTCAGGGATTTCAAATCATTTTATATAGTAGACAATGGAAGTCCTAACTAGTGAAATTCATCATGAAACATTGTCAATCACCTTCAAACAAATATAAAATCTTATTATTGTAGTTGTCCTGACGAAGGTGTAAAATATACCGAAAGCTTGACATATAACAAAGAGTTTTCTTTGTAACAGCCCAGCTGTTACGTGCAACCTCACGAATTGAACCGATTTACAGTTAATCCAGTCACTAATTATTCTGTTTTATATATATATATATATATATATATATATATATATATATATATATATATATATATATATATATATATATATATATATAAAAATAAATGTCGTCTCCACAATTTAATATCACCCTCAGATGTTAGAGCGGTAAAACCATCAATCAGTACATGTTTCGAACTAATTATTTTAGAATTCTACAATGGAAGAAGAGCAATAGACATTTGCCTGTTCTGCTATTTTTTCATGAAAAAACTTTATTTTTCTCAAGCTCCTGGAATTTGAACGAGAAAAAGCCTATGAATAAATTAAAATATTCATTTCTACATCATAATCATCCAACTGAATTAATTATCAGATTTATAATAATGCTTGAACTGGCAGTATTTTTGTTCAATATATTAACAAAATCTTCTTTCGATTTCATTGAAGAGATAGTCACTCCTTCTTCATTATTTTTCTTTATGATAATGATAATGTCAAGAGTATAATGTTACTAATTTGTTCACTGATGGTGACTCAAAATTGTAGAAACAATTGATTATCAAGATGACACGGAATGTTTAAAAAACGTCAACAAAGTATACAGATTTGTTTTTGGAAATGCATAGTTAGGGTTTGTGCAAATAATACAAAACCATTGATTTATCTCAAAGAGCATAATAATGATATTCGTTATTTGGAATTTTGTCTCCATTCAACATTCTCTGTAATTATCATCGTTTATAGATACCCGTGCATTTACTCTTATTTCACCCACTTGGTGTGCAAGCACCTTCTCCTACCATCAAATGTTTCCATCTACCTTCAGAAAGATATGACCATTCGATACAACCCACTTCAACATTTATACGACAAATCGCTTCAAAGGGATTCTTTACGATGTATAAGAATGAAAAGATATAAAAACTTTCCAAAATACATTTCCTACTGTCCAAGCAAAGCGTTCTTTGTTGGATTAAAACGTCCGGCGTTTTAAAATTAATGCTGCCCTTTTAGCGAAATTACAAAGAAATTGCTTTTCACGACGACATACATTCAGAAAGATTGATGTCTTCAAAAAAGTTCTATTTCCAATTAGACTTCACCCTTCCACTAGCGTGGAAGTATCGCCGGTAATTGTATACCTTGAATACATAAACAGCGAATTATTTCTCGAAGTGATTTTGAAATCACTGAAAAAATTTACTTTAGATTAACTCAGTTATTTACAATATCGACTACGGGTTTTTGCGTTTCGCGAAGTTATTGACTGCCTTCAAGTACATCCGCTGAGTCCACTAAGTTACGACTGAGTGGGGAAAAAGTTTGTTTCAGTTGAGCTTTCGATATTATTCATTTTAGAATAACGAATCCGCAAACATTTAGTAAAAGTGTATATGACAGCTCTTTGTACTAAGAAGTCATTTGAGGAAAAATATTATTGCTTGTAATTGAGCAATATATCGACGGTAAACCGATTCAGGTCTTTTTTGTCTCTTCTTGTATCAATGTGGAAATCTGGTGGTTCAATTGGTATTTCAATGTGGATTGATTGGATCAAAAATATTCTGTAGCACTTCCAGTTTTACAGAAAATCACACAAAATTTTCAATTCCAAATGGGATATCCAGTATATTTAAAATGCTTGGGATTCAGCATTTCATTATACATTACATCTATTTTTATTATAAAACAACGATAAAAATAAAATAAAAACAACAATAAAAATTAATTGGCGCTCCGGGGCAACATCGTTGATTCCAGTGGCGCATTTGCTTTTTCAGCTGCTTTTTCAGTTTGACTATCGTCAAACTTAAACCAGTCCGTTTCTTCTTTGACCAAGGCGTCAACGCCAGAACCACAGTGAACACTGACTGCATGAATATTATAGTAGTGGTCTGCTAGGTTGAAATGTTCATCTATTTCGAACCTTCCAAAGAGGTTGAACCTTCGTTAGAGGTTGAGTCTTGTTTGAAAATCATCAGTGTTATTATTAGATTGACTGGAGTCTTAGCTATACTTGTTTCCTTATAACAGTCAGTTAGTTTGGGCGCATGTTTGACAATACAGTCGATCATCACCTGTTAAAAATTTCATTTTCAGATGATTTAACAATAAGCTTTGCACGGACTGGTTATTAGTCGTATTAGGAAAAGCTAGATGAAGGTCCAGAAATTCACATAAGTTTTCGGTACTTCTTGAACATTTACCACAAAGTAAACCAGTGAGGATTTTTCCAGCAAAAGATTTACAAACACAAGACGAAATGGGTTGTACGGAATCATTCAGTCCAGAGCGGTCAGGAGTATTGATTTTGCTATTGTTTTGCTCACGAAGAGTATTCAACAAGAACCCCAAGAATTCGAAACAATCCTCTTGTTGTCCTAACGAGTATCTAGTGGACTTTAAAGACTCCAGGAAATCGGTTGGAGGGAAAGATGATACCTTCTTACGAAACTGCAGCTGCATGAACAGTTGTTTGAGTTTGATGAATAAGTAGGAAACATTCCCGTTCTCGTTCATCATTAAAACTTCGTTCTTGAAATTCTTCGTCATGAACAACACTTGTAAAATGCTATTCATGTAGCAAGTGTTTCCTAAATTATCCAATCCAATTTTCATCTCTAAATTTTCAGGACAACTATCTACTGATTCGTAAGGAAGAACATGTTTTACAGAATCTCCATAATATAATATAACATCTTATATTGGTAAAAATTCATATTGCAAATTAATGTTTCACTTAAAAAAGTTATCCAGGGGTTATGATCACTGAAAAATATTTGATTTGCTTTCATGAACTATTCTGAAATCAAATAAGTTCTTCTTGTCATACTATCGGAGCACCAAAATCACATTTATAGCAGTTTTCGAGAAAAATTGAGTTGAACTGATACGTGCATTCTTATATGGGAATAATCGATTAAAATAATCGAAATTCCAAAACCAAAATTATTTGAACTCTTTTATGATTTTACCATTAATTTAGCGCTTGCAAGTGATGGTAATTATTGTGGGTTTTCTATCATCGTACCAATTTTTGTTATGTTTAGCATATTGTAATGACAAATCATAACTCTTGAGGCTTATTTTCGTGCTTGTCAATAGATTTCATTGTTGAAATGTTTTCATTGTTCTCAGATCTTCGAGTGACTTTGTGATCTGAAAAATAGTGACCCCAAATAAAATTTGCGATCATTCGGAATCTCGACTGAGTTAGGCTCCAATAATCCTAAAATAACACCATTATTCTGGATTTTGGGAAAATTATTTTTTGTTCACAATTATCCTGTCTTTCCCATTCGTAAAATCACACTTCTCTTTGTAGAATCGTAAATATCTTGAAGAATATTCATTAATAAGAAAATGAAAAACATTCTCAAAGTATACAGTGTTTTCAAATTTTCACAGATGAAGCCGAAAAACAATATTTTACCAGTAGACTCTAATTATACGCCTGAAAAAAAGAAATGTATTTGGAAGAAGTCAATTTATTTGAATAACCATCTGATAAGATCTTCGCTAACTCTAGTCAGTAAATGAAGTTTTTTAAATAAATGAAGAAATGGAAGTTGTCTATTTACAGCTAATTACATAACTCTTAGTTGGATGTCGGTACTCATAATTCATCTTTGAGTAGAAATATCATGTTCAAAATATACCTTCTCTACACATATTTTAGATAATGTGATAAGAAACAATACTGTTGAAATTCTAGAACAGTGAGTCATAAACACGAATTTCTTTTTGAAATTTACATTGAAAATTCAAATGTGCTTTTGAATAATAATGAGAACATCTGATGAATAATCAATAGGATAATTGTTCGAAATTTTTTCCGTCCACACTTATACACGATCTGCAACGGCGCAACATAGAAAATCGCACTTTTTCAAATGATTCTAAATTTTCGGCAATCGTTATCGATGCAGCTTGAATGCGGGCGACTAATTCTTCTTGGCTTTTTGGTTGTGTTTCATAAACCACTGACTTCATATGACCCCAAAGAAAATAGTCAACAGGATTCAAATCTGGTGATCTGGCAGGCCATTTGTGGGGTCCACCTCGACCAATCCAATTGTCACCGAATTTCCGATTTAGGTACTCTCTAGCAGCTAACGAAAAATGAATAGAAGCACCGTCGTGCTGAAACCACATTCCATTCCGGATATTCAGAGGAACATCTTCTAACAATTCAGGCAATACTTCTCCCAAGAAAGTGCTATAATTGTCCCCATTCAAATTATCTGGTAAAAGATAAGGACCAACTAAACGGTTTTCTACTATTCCTGCCCAAACATTCAATGAAAATTTTGTTTGATGACCATGAGGATGAATAGCAAAATGATTTTCCTCGGCCCAAATATGGCTATTGCGAGAATTAAAAGTACCCTCCCTTGTGAATTTTGCCTCATCAGTGTATAACACTTGCTTGATAAGTTCCGGATTATTTATATTTATATATTATATTTAAAAACCATCGAGAAAATTCAATTCGATCTGGATAGTCCTCTGGTTTCAGTGCCTGAACTTTTCTCAGTCGATATGGGTATAACTGCTGTTCATGCAAAGTCCTCCAAAGAGATGATGAAGACACATGCAGCACTCTAGCTATAGATCTACTACTTTCAGACGGATGTTCAGCAGCATAGTTCAATATCTCCTCTTCTGTGATATAATTTCTTACAGTTCTCTGTATACCTGCATTCCTTCTGGTAATTAAAAAACTTCCTGTTTCCCTGAGTCTTCTGTCCACGTTTTCGAACGTTTTCCAATTAGGAATTCTATTTCTTCCAGGAAAATTTTCACGATACATTCTTTGTGCCAACCTTCCATTTCGTCCCGATTTTCCATAAATAAGGTGCATGTCCGCTAACTCTTCGAATGTAAAATTCATTTTTATTATACGAAATACACAATCAAACACTTTCTGACAGTCATACGAATCTCATTTCATTTCCACAGCCCCCTAACAAATTTATTGTTGTCAATGAATAAAGTAATCCTCATTGCTTAGGTGGATCAAAGATTGTTATAAGTCACGTGAATGTATTCTGAAACTATTCAACCAGTGGCTGAAGAACTCGAGAATATCGGTACAGTTATCTAACAAAACTATAATAGATATGCCCAGGAAACATTGTAGATGGCTAAGGTTGAAACAAGTAATGGTATTTTGGTTAATCGATAAAACTTGGATTTTTACCCAGTGAGAGAAGATAATTCGATAAAACATTCTGAGTTCAGTTTTGCCAACTATTCGTAATTGTCTTTGAAAATCGTTTGGAAGGAACATTTTATTAAAAGATAAATCTCGAGGTAAAGCCATTCAGTAGGTCTGCGGGCTCACAACATATCTGCAAAAAAAGTTGGTAAAATGGTAGAAAATCCGCAATATGTTGCCGAAGTGAATAATTTTTCAAGCACACAATGAATGGTAGAATGATGAAAGAGTTCAAATAATTTCGGTTTTGGAATTTCGATTATTTTACTCGATTATTAATATTCCCATATGAGAATGCACCTATCAGTTCAACTCAATTTTTCTCGAAAACTACTGGTTTTTTCATAGTGAATGTTCATTTGGTTTTTACGTAAAATTGATCAAGGAATTCAAAAAAAGACGGTTGTGGATATAAAGTCAGTGGCGTAAAAAATAAGGGGGGAAATATAGCTATTACCCCGCTGGAACGCCACTGGCTACTGATACTGAAGCAAACATACCACTGGAGGTGGTATGTTTGCTTCGGCTCATTTCCGGACACACATGTCCTACCTCATTTTTCATCATTTTGCAAGAGGAATGACGTGGTATAAGTTTGTCCGTCGAATTCTGAAACACCCTGTATATATATATATATATATATATATATATATATATATATATATATATATATATATATATATATATATATATATATATATATATATATATATATATATATATATATATATATATATATATATATATAGAAATCTAGAAAGGTTAATGCAGTCAAGCTGCTGGAAAATAATTCCATGAAAATCAAAAAATAAAATGATGAGTACTTTTTGATCATTCCCATATTGATTTCATTTTCTTCAGAGCCACCGGTAGACAGCTGTTTCAGCCTATTGGACATCGTCAGTAGTCGTTGCTGACTAGTTAAGAATAAAAACTATTGGATAGTGGGGTATTGCAGCAAGTAAATGAGTACTCTTTTAAGTTAGTCCAAGCTTTCGGAAAATTTTATTTCCATCATCAGGGAAACTACAATAATATAAGTTTTAAGGTAAGATCAAAAAATTAATTGTTCATGACTTACATCTTATGTGAGGATGGTTACATTGATGTTGAAGAAAAAATGTTGATACATTGGAGAAGATGAAACTTGATATACAATTCTAAATGCTTGAGATTATTTTTTATAAAATATTGTTATTCGTCGTTATTATTATGAAAGATTAAATTTAAGATATATTATACAATGGAATTGTTTAAATTGATATTGTTTTTGTTAAAGCTTTTATCTAGAGTCAATAAGTAGGAATAAATTTCACTCAAGTGATCAATGTCTGTTTTTTTATTCATACAATTGTTATTTTCAAAAATGTAAGACATTTCTAGAAAGGACCTCTTAACTGAGGTTGATTCAGTGGTTAATACTTTCATTGAGTTATAATTCATATGGTGGTCAAACTTATTCACATGGTCTGCTAAAGAGCATCTTTCTGGATGTAATCTACAGTCACTTTTGTGCGAAGTAATTCTAGCACCTAATGATCGTGAAGTTTGGCCAACATATATCTTATCACATGATTGACACGGAATACTATACACAACATTCACTTGGTTTATTAGAGGGACCTTGTCTTTGACTTTGCTATGGATTGATTTAATGGTAAGTACCGTTTTATTGGCTATTTTAATGTTAGGTAAATTTTGAAAAATCCTAGATAGTTTGGGAGTGATCTCCTTGATAAAAGGTAAGGATGTAAAAATGAATTGGGCTGGAGCATCACCAGTTATATTGTCATTGACAGGGAGGGTTAAATTGGAAGTTAAATTATAGTTTTCCAGAGATGTTGGTGTACTGAACAAAATATTATTTATCAAACGAATTGGATAAGAATTTTCTATGAAAAGATTAGCAAGAATTTTAAGATTTTTATTATGGAAGCTTATATCAGAGATTTTTAGCACTCTATTTTTCAGTTGCTTGACCAAGTTCACTTTCATCGACTGTTTATGATACGATGGGTAGTTTTTTCAGTTGCTTGACCAAGTTCACTTTCATCGACTGTTTATGATACGATAGGTAGTTCATGTATCTACCTGAGCTGCAAAGTTGACTATTTTATAGGTCGTTGAAATACTTTCACTTTCTCTACTTTCCATTTTCCGCTTCACTGATTCCGTGAGAGATGACCGATTTGGCGGGAGTTGGTCATTTTTCGTTTGATGATGGGTTTCCATATGTTTCGTATATCTACGCTGGCCTGGCTGAATACGTTGTTGGACAACATGTATGCGGCTTCCTTAAATTTTCTCCTGAACCAATGTTCCTCTCTGTGCAAGATCTCAGCTTGGGACCACTCGATGTTGTGTTGATGGGTCCAAACATGGTCTGCTATTCCTGATTTGCTGATTTTTTTTTATTATTTCCTTTTTGCATTCCTTTAATTTTTATTTATTCAATTATTATATTTTTACTTGTAGGTTATTTCACTATCATTTCATTTCAGGTTTATTGTTGCTTAATATAATTGTTATTTTCAACTATTCTTTTTAATTATTCTTTTTTACTTGTTTCAGGGATTTCAAATCATTTTATTTAATAGACAATGGAAGTCCGAACTAGTGAAATTCATCACGAAACATTGTCAATCACCTTCAAACAAGACTTTGTTATCTGTTGTTCTGATGAACTTTGTATCCAGGAATGGTACTGACTGCAAGTTATCTTCTGTTTCTATCGTAAATTGAATGTATGGGTCGTAACTGTTGAGAGTGTCAAGAATCTCATTGATGATATATATATATATATATATATATATATATATATATATATATATATATATATATAGCCACAGTGGTCTAGGAAGTAATGAAGCTGTGATATCCTATGTGAAGTAGGGCACTGCATAGGTTTCAACGGACCCCAAACTATCATCGGCCATTGCTTCAGGTTTCGATGAACATATACTGGATACTTGGGTGGAAAGAAGGATTTGATACTTCATAAAAAATTTATCACGATTGGTACATTATGAGGCATTTATACATGACTGGAAAACTATCATCGATTGTTAGACGACAGCATGGATAACCTACGTTGTCTTACACTGTCAAAAGTGCGTATCGTTCTCGTTTGGAAGATGATGAAACAGTTCGTGTCAGGTCGACGCGAACCTAAACAGGTGCTCAGTGTTTGGTAAAGTTCCACTTTCATCAGTTTCCAAATCAACTAGTTGTCTTCGATAACAAGCTAGACTTATCCCGCCGACTTCAAATTGATGTTAGCCTCGCGGGTATTAGTGGTCGAATAGACCTACTCACTTCGATCCTACCTACTTTCCTACCCTATCATCATCTCAATTATTGACAGATTGAGATCAAATGTAAATATATGTGTGAATCTCATCGATACTTCTGGACATCATGCTGTAACATGTTCATGAAATTTCTTGTGACCTGAAAATTCTTGAAATTAACTAGTTGTCCTCATGATATATTTATTTTCACATGCTTCCAGAATAATATTCGTCACAGAACTTTATATGAGCATATAAAATACTTTATGTTGATCACCAAGTTCTACGCCTTACTGCTTCTCTATAAACATTTTATTATATACGCTGTTAGCTGTAAAAGAGTTATAGGTGTGAAATACTTTATATTTATTTCATATCTTCGGAACGAAAATTTTGTGGTTTTTCATGAAACAGATCATACGAGTATATTCTCACCAGTCAGAACCAGCGGTACGTCTAGAAGTTCTACTTTGTTTCATTCATGGATTTATTCTCAAAACGAATATAATTTAGTATTGATAATATTGGACTTGTATTATAGAGGTAGTACGTTGTCGGTCAGATAATGATTGGTGTAACAGAAGCGAGTACACTAATCACTACAGTGATTAGTAGTGATAAGTG
Organism: Leptinotarsa decemlineata; assembly: GCF_025532065.1. Classification (NCBI taxonomy): domain Eukaryota; kingdom Metazoa; phylum Arthropoda; class Insecta; order Coleoptera; family Chrysomelidae; genus Leptinotarsa; species Leptinotarsa decemlineata. Next base: position 2,558,421 of record NW_027412588.1, read on the forward strand.
TACTCGCTTGTATACTCAATGTAGTGATTAGTGTACTCGCTTCTGCGAGTACACTACAGTAATCAAACATTACAGTGATTGCTTTCAAGACTGACATACCAATAAATTTTTCTCAATTCAGTGCGGACGTGACTGGAGCCTGGGAATATCTTCGATGGGTGAGCAGTACATGTGAGACTTGGGAAGTAACCCTTCTGTGAGGCATTTCAGGAGGTACCCAATAACTGCACTCAGTGCAGTGAATTCACGGAGTGAAGTTCTATCGATCAATGGCAAGAAGAGTACGATTAGAATATCTAATCAGTTCTAGGAATTCTTCGACCAATATTGCGAATATCTTCCTAAGACTCTGAATCAAAGACGTTCAACGTTTGGTTAGAAGTTCTTTTTCATTAGTTAGTCACTGCTTACCAAACTATCAGACATTTTTCTAATGTCTCTTGTGGATTTGTTTTGTTGAATTTCAATTATTTACTTTTTTTATTGATTTCATCATTTTTCAAATCGATAACTTGAGAGCTTCATTTTTCATTTTTCAATGGTAATTCAAACTCTTCTATTTACACTCCTTCGTGAAGTCTGGGCCATGCCAAATTTTAAGCATTGAAGTGTTATTTATTGTTTTTGTTTGGAGTTGAAGTTTTTGTTCTGTAACTATAAGCATTTATAGAACAATTATTCCTTTTTGCCGGTTCACTGTTCCAATTTTTGCATAGAAATCTGTTTTTTTCATGAATTTTTCTCATCTTCACCTGTAACGTTTGCGATTATAAATCAACATCATTGAAATATATCGATATTAATTTTCAGCAAATTTAGCAATAAGGTTTTGGTAGAATTCAATTTCAAGTATTCCAGTGAAGACTTTCTCACTACCGTTCGACCATTCATTTGGATCCAGATAGTTTTATTTCCATTAAACGATAAAATTTGTTAGATCTACTTAAAATATTTTCTTCTATGGGATGAAAGCACAGTAAATTAATTACAGTTGTCTACTAGTTGTTCTCCCTTTCCATGTAAATCCCTTGACCGTGGAAGAAGATCTACTCCAACATCAAATCACCTGTAAGCTTATAGCTGCGAGAAACCTGAGTAGATCACCTGCCCAATAGCAGTGCTGGTAGAGAGGTAGCTGTCCTAAGGAAGTCCACCTCACCATTCAAAGTTACTTGAACACTTTCCGTGGAAGTATCTATACAAGAGAAAAATATCCAACCTTTCTTCGATGTTACAGACTATCAATGTTGCAAGTGATGTTCGCATTTGCAATCAGGCGAATGAATCTCATCTGGATGGAATTCAACAGTTTCGGGGTATGAGAACAATACTTCATAGAAGGTCTGATCTGAGCTTTATGAAACATCAAAAGTTGCTGAGGTGTATACAGATTTCTGGTTCGGAACAGTATTCCAAGCTTTTGAGAAGCAGCCTTTGAAATTCCAGCGACATGATTGTGCCAAAACATATTGGTGTCCATTTTAACTCCTAACAAACTTATCGAAGCAGAAAGCGGAATTGTCTGATCTGGCGTTAATATATCCGATTCGGAAACATTTATCTTTTTGGAAAAAACTGATGCCTGGTTTTTTGTGCCATTGAATTGAACTTGGTTAATTTCACCTCAATTCGAAATCACGTCTAGATCCTCATCAAGATATTCAACCTCCTGCTGCCGGTGAAGATGTGCATCCACAGCCGATGTCCTGGAATCCAAATGTAATGACAAGACTGTTACGTTTCAATTCAGCACTAGACCAAACTGCTCTTATGTGACCTTTCAAAAACACTACCTTACCTTTTAAGATCTTTATTCAGAGGATATTAACAATGTAATTCAGTTACAAGTTGATTTTATTCATTTAACATCATAGTAATGGGAATCTTCCGTTCCATAGAAAACCATACCTGAAATGTATAAGAATAAATGTATGCTCCCTGACTAACTGCTTTGACCAGTACTTACGCATTCTCCTATTGCCAATCGACGTTGGAGATCCGAAATTCCTCGCTAGGTTGAAATAGTTGTTATTGTTTGTTTCTCAGTTTTCTTCACCTATCATTTTTTTTCAGCCGTTGTCTGCCTTATTCCCTATACCTTTCCGAGAATATTTCTTGCATAGATTGTTATTCATCACTTCCAGAAGGTTTACTGACATATTAGAGCCATATAGCCTGAAAAACAATATTAGTTAGCTCTGGTTTCTGAATACTGTTTGATATTTTCGGTAAATATTCTGCATAAGATGAATGTTCAAATATTCGTACTGAATGGGAAAGATGTGACGACTTACCTTATATGTTTCTATTCCATCGCATAAATAAGGATTGGTAAATAGTTGAAAATAGGTTGGAACAATATTTTTGTACATTCTATTCATTACAAGGTTAAGAGACAGCTGTTGGTTGACATCCGCCGAACTTTCGTAGTGTCGTTCCGACGAACTACACCGAACTAGTTCTACAGTTGTTCACGGGTGGAGGATTTATCGGCTACTCAAGTTGTCAAGGGTTGTTTTAGGGTTGCATTGCTTTGAGAAGGAGTTTTGATGGGTCATAGACTTGTTGATATTGTCTCAAGTGGCTGTGGAGGAATTTATAGATTTATGATGTTGTGCACAGCGCCCCCTTGGTGCTTGTAGTGTAGATTGGACGCAGTGTGGCAACAACTGGTTAGCTGTCAGATGTGGCAGTCTCCTTAGTATTCGGAAGTTGGCCTTCGATTGAACTTGGTTCGGAGTTCAAAGAGTACCATCAGACTGATTGTAGGATATATTTGGTTGTATTTGTGCCATCCTTCACGGGGATTATTTCTACAAGTCAGGATTGTATAGTGGAAGACTGATTGGTCATTTTGGTGTGGATATTTGCAGTCTGAAACTTAAGCTCTTTTGAGGATTTGTGGTGGTTACCGAACTCGTGCCAGGTGGAAGGATTTCCGAAATTAGGTATGTCTGAATCACTGTCGCATCTCTCATGTGGTCTTAGCTATGATATCACCTCTTCAATTCTACAACCTTCGTTTCTCGTCTCTAGATTCGTAAGAAACAGAAGGCCCTCAGTCACTCATCAAGTCCCAGCAGGACTTCCGTGCAGAGCACCGCACACGAAGAATCGTATAGAAAACCCCTTGGCCAGGGTAAGAATTTTACCATTAAATGTGTTTTAAATGATTTCAGTAATATTTGCTCCCAGCGTTGTCATTCAAGTGAATATTAGTTTTGAAGAGAGGTTTCAACACTCATTCAATTGTCTTGATTTTTACGGGTCATATGGTTATACAGGGCACCCAAAAATATACTCTTGTTATCTTGCTACTTTGCTTAATGAAAATATACCAGGGGTATTGATTAGTCAAATAGTCCCTATTGAATGGGGGTTGAATCTCACCTTGTTTTTATCTGATTCTGATTGAGAATTTTCTTCCGTAGGGTTTTTTTTTTCTTCTTCTTTAAGTTTTATTTGTCTTTCTGGATCTTATTTGGTGATCCATTACTGGTCCAGCTTGTCGTGCCCTACAGGGTGATCTATCTTGGTGGTGCTACAGGGTGATCCATCTCCGCCGTACTACAGGGTGATCCACCGGTGCTACAGGGTGATCCACCTCCGTCGAACTACGGGGTAGCCTAACACCATATACCGGGTGGCCCAAAAGGAGCACGCAAGTTATAATTGATTTAATTGAAAATTTGTGATATACTGAGATATTTAAATAATTGTTTGCCCTTATGTTTATTGATACCTGTTGATATAGTGTTGTTTATCGTTTATTGATTAAGAGTTGTTTATTGATACCTGATTGATATAGATATTTGTGAAACGGAAATTGAGGTATATTCTTCCTTTCACGATTGCTGATTGACACCGATGCGCCTACGCCTGAGCTCACGCGACGCAAACGAGTTTGTCATACCATCCGATACTAGTATTTACGATTTCACCTACTCAATTTTCGTGGTAGTTTTACTCGACGTATTGTAGTTTTTTTGAGCGTCGTTACTTCCGTAATTTATGGCTGATTGAATTCGTGGTTATATACACCGCGCTCGTGTATTGACATTTGAACATCGCGTAGTAGTGTGAATATTGCATTGTTGTCTTAGAAGCGTTGTTGGTTAATCCATGTAAGTTAGGATTACTGAATAAATCATATTGGGGATCTTTATCTTTTATTTCCAATATTAATTGGTAAGTTATTGATATTGTGAGTTACTTAGGGTATCTGGAGGATTAAATTTACCTGGCGCCCATTAAGATCTATTTGAAATTTGCTAAGTTGTTTAACCCACTTCCGTCTCCACTGTTTAGCTTAGCCGCGGATACCCATCTGTCTTATTTGTTACCGACAGATGATTTAGTCTCCTCTTGTGGTTTGTGAGGTGACATTTTTGGCGCCCAACGTGGGGCCGCGTTAAAACAACGTCTTCATAGTTCTTTTTTTATAAATTTGGAAAAAAAAAAATTGTTGATAAATTTGAAAATTTTTTTGGATCTTTTTTTTTAATATTTTTCTGTGTCTCATTGGAATTGTTATCATGTCCCGCAAAATGCTAGTGAACCGTTTGAGTCAAGATGAGCTCGTGTATGAGGTTAGAGTTAGAGGAATTGCTACCGGAACTGTTCAAGAGATGCGGCATTCTCTGTCGATGGCAATCAGATTAGAGGAGAAGGGCGAAAGTTTGAAGTATCCCAAATATCCATTCACAGTTGAAGAAGATATTGCAGCAGTTACTGCGAAGTTGGAAGAACTGGAACCACTTATAGATACCTTCAGTGATTCAATGAGTAGTAATGCATTTGCAAGACTCCAATCGAAGATGTTCCATGTCCTGAACCGATTGGACAACATCAGTGAAGAGGACACCCAGGACAAACCGAAGTTGCTTGCGAAGGCACTGGCATTATTGGATAACTTACACCGTAAAGCAGAAGATTACCAGAAGACACAAGACGTCCCACCTTTCCATATGCTCTTGGGGAATAGTAATTTTGGTGGCTCTCTCTCTCCTCATAGAAGATCTTCCGACATCACTCCTACTCAACCTCCCACTGTTAATGTCAAGCCGATTCTTCCCAATAAATGGGATTGTAAATTTTCGGGAGACAAAAAAGGTATGTCCTTGTGTGCTTTTTTGAGCAGGGTCGAAGAATTGCGAGTAGCTCGACATGTATCAAAAGAGGTATTGCTTGACTCCGGGATCGATTTATTCACAGGTAGGGCGTATCAATTCTATACCGCGTATCGAAGGGAAGTATCGACTTGGGATGAATTTGTTGCACTTCTCCGAGAAGAATATCTGTCTTCCAATTACGATGAAAAGCTTTTTGAAGAAATTAAAAAACGAACTCAAGGTCCTGATGAGTCTATTGGTATTTATCTGGCAGTCATGACAGGTTATTTCAACAGGTTGACTTGCTCAATTTCTGAGGAAGTAAAACTTAAAATACTTCTGAGAAACATTGCCCCGTTTTATCAAACTCAATTGGCTCTGGTTGACGTAACTTCGATCAATCACCTTCGTGAGTTAGGAAGGCGATTGGAAGCCAGAAAAGAAGCAGTAGAAAACTTCTCAGCACCATCGAAGAAGTTTAATGCTTTAGAACCTGATTTGGCTTATGTACAGGTTGACGATAGTATGATTGATAGCTGTGGAACTTCATCTCTTTCACATGCTGTTGGTGACTCGGATGTGTCCCGAAGTGACCAACTGTGTTTCAAGTGTAATAAACCCGGACATCGAGCTGTTGGTTGTTTGATGAAGTCGGCGGGTTTACATTGTTATCGGTGTAAGAAGAAGGGATTTACTATTCGATCTTGTCCTAATTGTTCGTCGACGGGAAACGGTCGCCGACGCACCTAGGAGATCGAGGTAGGTGTGCTGGTCGAGAACCCTCGATCGACAAAATACAAGTCATCCTGGACTATGTCTTAGAACACGCCAACCAGGATGAACGCCCTTATTTGCGAGTGGATGTCTTAGGGAAGTCGTTATTAGGTCTTTTGGACTCTGGTGCTTCACGGACTATACTAGGTAGTAGAGGATTTGAGGTTGTTCGTGCCTTAGGACTACCAGTGGATGGGTCCAGGACAACATACTGTACCGTAGCCAGCGGCGCCCGTGTTCGGAGTATAGGAGTAGTTGATTTGCCTATCTCATTGAGGGGTCGTTTGAAACTTGTGGAAGCTATTGTTGTTCCTGAGATGCCCCATCTTCTCATCCTTGGAATTGACTTTTGGAAACATATGGGACTGATTCCTGATTTGCGTCATGATGAATGGCATTTTTCTGATGAACCTGTTACCGTCAACACTGTTGAACATGTTGCTAGTTCAACGTTGTTAAGTCCGTTGGACCAGATGCGACTCCAAGAAGTCATAGATCGTAATCTAGCACTTATGGGTACAGAACTAGGTTGTACCAATAGAACTGAACATGTTATTGAAACAGATAGTCCTCCGATCAAACAACGCTACTATAGGGTCAATCCTATTGTACAGCAACAAATTGACGCAGAACTTGAGGAGATGCTGAAGCTGGGAATTGTGGAACCTTCCAATAGCCCCTGGTCTTCGCCCATTCTCTTGGTAAAAAAGAAGGATGGCAAGTTCAGATTCTGCGTGGACTATCGTAAATTGAATTCTGTGACCATACGAGATATCTACCCCCTTCCCCATGTTTCGGATACTTTAGATAAACTTCGTAATGCTCAGTATTTGTCCAGTTTAGATGTAAAATCTGCTTACTGGCAAGTCCCAATGGCAGAATCATCAAAAAAATATACGGCTTTTACTGTCCCCAATCGTGGTTTGTTCCAGTTTCGGCGCATGCCTTTTGGGCTCCATAACGCTCCAGCCCGTTGGCAAAGATTGATAGATGAAGTACTAGGTCATGACCTTGAACCACATGTATTTGTCTACTTAGATGATGTGGTAATTGTAAGTCAGACATTCGAACAACATCTGTCAACGTTGGATGAGGTATTCCGCAGACTCAGGGAGGCAAATATTACAGTTAGCATTGATAAATGTCAATTTTGCCGTCCTGAAATGAAATATCTTGGCTACGTGGTGGATCGTAACGGATTGCATGTTGACCCCGATAAGGTAAAGGCCATGTTGGAAATACCGCCCCCGACTAATGTTACGGAAGTCCGAAGAATTGTTGGCACCTTCTCTTGGTACCGCCGATTCGTTCCAGAGTTTTCTTCTATCGTCGCTCCCATCACAGCTTTACTGAGGAAGAGCTCGAAGTTCACATGGACAGACGAGTGTGCTAGATCCTTTCGAAGAATCAAGGAGTGTTTAGTGGCAGCGCCAATTTTATGTTGTCCGGATTATTCGAAACCCTTTGTGGTGCAGACTGACTCGTCTGGATTCGGAATCGGTGCAGTCCTATCGCAACCTTACCCCGAAGGCGATAAGGTGATTTCCTACCTGAGTAGGTCTCTTACAAAGCAAGAGAGAAATTACTCGACCACCGAGCGGGAATGTCTTGCAGTTCTATGGGCTGTGGAGAAACTTAGACCGTATATTGAAGGAGTGTCTTTCACGGTAGTGACAGACCATCACAGTCTTCTATGGCTTCATAGCCTAAAGGATTTGAGCGGTAGACTTGCGCGGTGGGCAGTGAGGCTCCAACAATATGATTTTAAGATTGTACATCGAAAAGGAAAGGATAACGTAGTGCCGGATACGCTTTCTCGGTCAGTACCTATGGTAGAATTTGTCGCAGTCAGCGATGATGATCAGCCGACATTGGGAGGGATTGACGATGACAAGTGGTATAGGTCCATGAGAGACAGAATTCAAAAGAACCCTTTGAAGTTTGCCAATTGGAGATATTCTGACGGTAAATTATGGAAGTATGTTAGGTCTGATTATCCTGATTTGTCGTCAAAATCTGACTACTGGAGATTAGTCGTGCCTAAGTCCGATCGGTACAACATTATTGTTGCTGCTCACGAACCTGCCACTAGTGGGCATACGGGTGTGTTCAAAACTTTTGCTAGGGTTGCAGATCGCTTTTATTGGCCTGAGATGCGAAGTGACATTGCCAAATTTGTTCGTCATTGTGAGGTTTGTGCACGTCATAAAGTATCTCAGGATCGACCTGTTGATAAGATGGTATCACACACTAAGGCTGACCGTCCGTGGGAAATCATCTCCACAGATCTTGTTGGTCCGCTCCCGAGATCTAAGAAAGGAAATAGTTTTATTTTAGTCGTAACCGACTATCTCAGTAAGTTTCCTCTTATATTTCCTCTGAGGCGAGCTACTACTGAGGCTATAATTGCCAAAATTGAAAGTAATGTTTTCCTTATGTTTGGTGTACCAAGAGTTTTAATTTGTGATAATGGTCCTCAGTACCGTAATAAGAAGTTTCCTGAGTTTGCTGATCGCTATAACTCTCGAATTAAGTTCAGTGCTCCCTACAATCCGAGAGCGAATCCAACGGAAAGAATTAATCGCATCCTGAAGACAATGTTGGCAATGTATGTCTCTGACAACCATCGATGCTGGGATGAGAAACTTAATGAGATTGCTTGTGCTATCCGCACTTCTAGACACGAAGTCACTAAGTTGACCCCGTATTTCATAAATTTTGGTAGGAACATGGTTTTGTCTGGAGATGAATATATACAGGGTATTCCTCCCGAAGAGGAGAATGGTTCTCAGACTGGTGATACTACGAAGAATGAAGCTTTTCGTAAAATGTTCCATGATGTTCGGAAACGGTTAGAAGTTGCCACTAAGAAAAGTTGTGATAGATACAATCTCAGGCGTCGTCATGAAGAGTATGTGCCGAATCAGCCGGTATGGAAACGTAACTACGTCTTATCAGATGCATCGAGATACTTTAGTAAGAAGTTGGCCCCGAAGTACGTAGGCCCGTTCTACATCAAGAAACGGCTGTCGCCTTGGACTTATGAATTGAGGGACTCTGATGGTAATTCGAAGGGTTCCTGGCATGTGAAGGATTTAAAACCTTCATCTTCAGAAGACTGAGTTCTTGAGAATTGAGTGAAATTTACGGGGTAAATTTCTTCGAGAAAGGGGGGAGTTGTTACGTTTCAATTCAGCACTAGACCAAACTGCTCTTATGTGACCTTTCAAAAACACTACCTTACCTTTTAAGATCTTTATTCAGAGGATATTAACAATGTAATTCAGTTACAAGTTGATTTTATTCATTTAACATCATAGTAATGGGAATCTTCCGTTCCATAGAAAACCATACCTGAAATGTATAAGAATAAATGTATGCTCCCTGACTAACTGCTTTGACCAGTACTTACGCATTCTCCTATTGCCAATCGACGTTGGAGATCCGAAATTCCTCGCTAGGTTCAAATAGTTGTTATTGTTTGTTTCTCAGTTTTCTTCACCTATCATTTTTTTCAGCCGTTGTCTGCCTTATTCCCTATACCTTTCCGAGAATATTTCTTGCATAGATTGTTATTCATCACTTCCAGAAGGTTTACTGACATATTAGAGCCATATAGCCTGAAAAACAATATTAGTTAGCTCTGGTTTCTGAATACTGTTTGATATTTTCGGTAAATATTCTGCATAAGATGAATGTTCAAATATTCGTACTGAATGGGAAAGATGTGACGACTTACCTTATATGTTTCTATTCCATCGCATAAATAAGGATTGGTAAATAGTTGAAAATAGGTTGGAACAATATTTTTGTACATTCTATTCATTACAAGGTTAAGAGACAGCTGTTGGTTGACATCCGCCGAACTTTCGTAGTGTCGTTCCGACGAACTACACCGAACTAGTTCTACAGTTGTTCACGGGTGGAGGATTTATCGGCTACTCAAGTTGTCAAGGGTTGTTTTAGGGTTGCATTGCTTTGAGAAGGAGTTTTGATGGGTCATAGACTTGTTGATATTGTCTCAAGTGGCTGTGGAGGAATTTATAGATTTATGATGTTGTGCACAGCGCCCCCTTGGTGCTTGTAGTGTAGATTGGACGCAGTGTGGCAACAACTGGTTAGCTGTCAGATGTGGCAGTCTCCTTAGTATTCGGAAGTTGGCCTTCGATTGAACTTGGTTCGGAGTTCAAAGAGTACCATCAGACTGATTGTAGGATATATTTGGTTGTATTTGTGCCATCCTTCACGGGGATTATTTCTACAAGTCAGGATTGTATAGTGGAAGACTGATTGGTCATTTTGGTGTGGATATTTGCAGTCTGAAACTTAAGCTCTTTTGAGGATTTGTGGTGGTTACCGAACTCGTGCCAGGTGGAAGGATTTCCGAAATTAGGTATGTCTGAATCACTGTCGCATCTCTCATGTGGTCTTAGCTATGATATCACCTCTTCAATTCTACAACCTTCGTTTCTCGTCTCTAGATTCGTAAGAAACAGAAGGCCCTCAGTCACTCATCAAGTCCCAGCAGGACTTCCGTGCAGAGCACCGCACACGAAGAATCGTATAGAAAACCCCTTGGCCAGGGTAAGAATTTTACCATTAAATGTGTTTTAAATGATTTCAGTAATATTTGCTCCCAGCGTTGTCATTCAAGTGAATATTAGTTTTGAAGAGAGGTTTCAACACTCATTCAATTGTCTTGATTTTTACGGGTCATATGGTTATACAGGGCACCCAAAAATATACTCTTGTTATCTTGCTACTTTGCTTAATGAAAATATACCAGGGGTATTGATTAGTCAAATAGTCCCTATTGAATGGGGGTTGAATCTCACCTTGTTTTTATCTGATTCTGATTGAGAATTTTCTTCCGTAGGGTTTTTTTTTTCTTCTTCTTTAAGTTTTATTTGTCTTTCTGGATCTTATTTGGTGATCCATTACTGGTCCAGCTTGTCGTGCCCTACAGGGTGATCTATCTTGGTGGTGCTACAGGGTGATCCATCTCCGCCGTACTACAGGGTGATCCACCGGTGCTACAGGGTGATCCACCTCCGTCGAACTACGGGGTAGCCTAACACCATATACCGGGTGGCCCAAAAGGAGCACGCAAGTTATAATTGATTTAATTGAAAATTTGTGATATACTGAGATATTTAAATAATTGTTTGCCCTTATGTTTATTGATACCTGTTGATATAGTGTTGTTTATCGTTTATTGATTAAGAGTTGTTTATTGATACCTGATTGATATAGATATTTGTGAAACGGAAATTGAGGTATATTCTTCCTTTCACGATTGCTGATTGACACCGATGCGCCTACGCCTGAGCTCACGCGACGCAAACGAGTTTGTCATACCATCCGATACTAGTATTTACGATTTCACCTACTCAATTTTCGTGGTAGTTTTACTCGACGTATTGTAGTTTTTTTGAGCGTCGTTACTTCCGTAATTTATGGCTGATTGAATTCGTGGTTATATACACCGCGCTCGTGTATTGACATTTGAACATCGCGTAGTAGTGTGAATATTGCATTGTTGTCTTAGAAGCGTTGTTGGTTAATCCATGTAAGTTAGGATTACTGAATAAATCATATTGGGGATCTTTATCTTTTATTTCCAATATTAATTGGTAAGTTATTGATATTGTGAGTTACTTAGGGTATCTGGAGGATTAAATTTACCTGGCGCCCATTAAGATCTATTTGAAATTTGCTAAGTTGTTTAACCCACTTCCGTCTCCACTGTTTAGCTTAGCCGCGGATACCCATCTGTCTTATTTGTTACCGACAGATGATTTAGTCTCCTCTTGTGGTTTGTGAGGTGACAAGACAAGTGTGCTGTTGTCAGCAAACCAATATCTATTTTAGATTCTTGTTTTTTTCCAATGAGTTGTTGATGAAAGGGTTGATGAATATGGTGGTTTACGGCTTTTTACATGATATTTGATATCACTGATAGCAAAGCAACTGATCTATAGTTATTTGGAAGATACATGGAGAGTAATAATAGAAGAATCAACCTGGCTATCACAGAGCTGGTGAACTTCACATAGGAATTCACAAATGTGGCAATCTTTGACCAGTCACGCTTCTGAATATCTATTATAACAACCAACTACTGATCTACAAACGAGTGATCAGGCCAGCTGAACTGTACACCTTCTCGGATCATGCAGTGTCGAAAGAGTTCATGAAAAATGAAACTATGTTTTTCACTGCTTTCATTTGTAACTAAAGTTTCTGCAATTTCGTCCCATGAGGATATTTTCAAAGTGATATAGTAAACTGAAAATTAATTGATAATATAAGCCTTTCTACATTATCATTTATTATTATCAAATAATTTTCAATATATTGTATTTAGTTTGAAGAAACTGCAGAAACGTTAGTTCCAAATAAATGTGATAAAATACATAGAAAGTTTCATTTCCCATTTTTCCTCTCCTCTCCTGCTACATACATAAATCAATTCATCGAAATAGTGGTATGGTAGCCTGGTGGGTTGACGTGAGTGGTTTACTACACTACACACGCCAAAAGAGGAGTATGCGAGTTTTGAGTGTCTATTTTTTTTCTATTACTTGGGGGTCATCTGAATGTCTATTTCATGCTAGTCTCCGGAAAACACTACAATCACACTGGTTCATTATCTTATTCACCATCATTTTTTTGACACCCATTCCAACAACAATCTTGTTTTCTCTTCTAGTTCTTACAGTCATATTTTTCTGGACATGACTTTTTATTTTCTGATTCAGGCCTCACATTGGACTTTCAAATCCCAAGATCATTCTCTTTCCACACCAAGACAGGAATCTTCACCAAGCAAATGCTAAAAACTATCATTCTGCTTGGGGCACATGATTCTTGGGCCCAAAGATAAGACCAGGTTTGACGTCACCAAGAGCTGGCCCGGCCTTAGAGTTCTAAACATGTTGTGTCGAATTATTGGCTGAATTAAACCAAGTTTTTTATAACGTGTTTATGAAGCACGAAGTTGACCAGTATTGACTGATCATTTTCAAGGGTAGCAAAAGACTTTGTGACACAAAAATAGTAGATTGATATAAAAAAATAACGAAAAAAAATATTTCATAGATACTACATACATCGTAATTTCGATTATTTAGTCATTCAATAATTGTTATAGAAAGTGAAATGAGTCATCAGTAGATTTCACAACTTACACAGTAGGACAGTAGCTCGAAAGCCAACACTGAATATGGCGTTCCTCAAGTGTGATTTTTTTTTCATCTGAAGAGGATTGATCCGCAATATTCCGCAGTCTAATTGCGTTACGGCTTTGTTGTGAAACTTCGACCTTCTCGCTTGCAACATTGTAGAAAACAATGTGATGAATATACATTGCTGACTTTCTTTATAATATTGTTTTTGGGTACGACAACTGGCATTTTGTTAAACAGATATTCAAAATCAGAAAATCAAGTCTTTTCAAAAAAATTATTTTTTATTCAGATGATATAGTCATGCAATACTTTATAAACGTACTACGACTTGGAATAATCAGTTCACTAGTCCTACGATGGGACCTGTATCTTGCAACAGGAACTTCTAAAACTCTAATCGTGCTATAGCAGAATGAATTAAAGAAGACACCATCCCGAAGGGTAACAATGAAATCTTCGATCAACTGACTACAACCCCATGATCTGAGAAAGTGAAAGCTCATCTTCCTGGATGTGAAAAAAATCATAATTGTTACCTATTGTCATCTACTGATTGAGTGTTATATTCATTTGTTTTTATCTATGATATTAATGAATTGATAGGTACATCAAAATTGGTATGTTAGAAAGCGTGCTAGGTACGCGATAACTTACAACAAAAGGGAATATCTGTTTCTGCTATCTAATGAAGATCGTGGAATTTGCGCCAGCGGTGTTTTCTAATGGCCTAATTTGCAATTCGTGCACTCTTCACCACCTTGATATGTAAGATAATATCAACACACGATGTTGTTCTAACATCATATAGGGATAATATCGAACTGGAATTTCTACCCAGGCGGAAAGTGGGAAAGTGATGATTGTTTCTCTGACATAAATTTTTTTTAACTATTTGTATTTCTTGTGAGTTCATAGTGCTATTAGGTCAAACGTATTTTTGGAAACAACATTTGGAAATTTGCTTTTTATTTTGGTATAAGTAAAGGAAATATTTTGATAATATAAATTTTCATGTATTATGGGATATTCAGAATGTTTTCAAAAAGCACTTGTGCAGAAGAAGTTAAAAATAAAACAAATTAGGTTCACTTATATAATTTATTATTGTTTTCAATGAGTTGGTTAAAGTATGACGATGTTATCCTTAGGAGTGGGGGCTGATCTACAACAAAGTCCATGATGTTATATGATTATCTTTTCAGAATATACCAATTCAAATTGAAGGGGTTATATTTTTAGGAGTGATTAATTTTTTGGGAAAGAAAGTTTTTGGCTTTCTACTACTCCATCTGATACAAAAAAAGGGATGAGAGAATCTTCCAAAGAAAGGGAGGAAGTAATCAATTTGAAACTCTATACATGAATGTATAGATCATGCAAAGAAGTAACTTTCAGACACAAACTGAAAGAAAGTCCTCCTGAAACAGCTACTTTCATATAAACATTGAATTACACGAAAGTAATATAGAAGTGTGTTCATATAGAAGTATTTGTTTCGAAAGAATTATTTTCTTTCGTGTAATTCAATGTTTATATGAAAGAAGCTGTTTCAGGAGGACTTTCTTTCAGTTTGTGTCTGAAAGTTACTTCTTTGCATGATCTACACATTCATGTATAGAGTTTCAAATTGATTACTTCCTTCCTTTCTTTGGAAGATTATCTCATCCCCTTTTTTTTGTATCAGATGGAGTAGTAGAAAGCCAAAAACTTTCTTTCCCAAAAAAAAAATACCAATTCAAATGTTTGAAAAAATTATCTATTTAGACTGATGACGAATACAATATTGATCCTCACCAAATAAATACATTAATTACCTTTAGCATAACATGCACATTATAATGTCCGTTGACACCATACAATTGAAATTATTTGCTTAAGAGTCATTGTAGAATCAAAAATATCGTGCAAGAAAAAGTTCAAGCAGCCCCACAAACCGATGCGAAAGGCTGCAACTGCATTGGTTTTGTTTAACGTAGGAATTGTTTCCAAGATTAAGGTCGCATTTTTGTTTTGTGTAGATACGTACCTGTCTATTTTTCAATTTCATGTGATGAAATTGGTCGATACTTGATGAAAATCCGTAACGTATTCAAGTAACACTTTATTGTGAGATATTAATTGAACTGTTCACAAGATGTGTTTCACTATACAATAGTGTCTAACTCATGTTGGGGTTATGAAAACTGTTCTGTGGATATCTCGTAAAGAACAGTTACATGAATGAATTCAATATTTTTCTTGCTAATAGTTTTTAATATACTTTTGTTTGAGTCAATTTCACCAGAGGAGATTATTATTATAAACAGGCTGATGCAACACTATGACATAAAATGAAATATTTCCGAGAAAATTGTTCCATAACGTGCTGTTCTCCAAGTGACATAAGCATCATGAAGTGCAGTTCAAGTTGAAGTTCGAAGACACGGCAGCAGTATTTTGTTGCACAATTCTGACATACATTTGGGTAGAATCAAGTGGGCTCTGTAATTTTTTGTTTCACATTAGAGGGTTGAAAGTGATCATATGAAAATGTCAAAAACCAGTTGGAATCGAAATGAGAACTGAATCAACTCCATGGAAAGTTATTACTCTCCTATTTGGACATGTTGATTCAAAGAGAATTTCAAATGGATTTTTTGGTTTATCCAGTTTGTAGTTTACTTTCTTTTGAAATCAGAATTTTTTTCTAAGGACAAAACACACCACATTGGATTTAAATTCATTTGGAAAAACATTCTCAGGAAGTTTATTCCACAAAAACGCAGTTCTCCAAATGAAAGGGTTCTCAAATGGTGAAGTTCGAGGTGTACTGAGTTGATCCTCAAACATTTAGCAGTCACAGTGCGTCGCATATTTCTGATATGTAACGTTCTTGGTGGAATCAAATGTGCCAAGTCACTTGAACACTTCCCGTGAAAGAATAGAAGAGACAAAAATCCCCAACCTTTCTTCGATGTTCCAGACTCCAATCAGGCATATGGAAGTTGCCGAGGTGTGTACAGTTTTTTGGTTTGGAACAGTGTTCCAAGCTTTTCAGAAGCAGCCTTTGCAATTCCAGCGAAGTGATTGTGCCAATACATTTTCGTGTCTATTTCAACCCCTAACGAATTTATCGAAACAGAAAGCGGAATTATCTGTCTTCACATTATTATATCCAGTTCGGAGACATTTATTTTCTTGTAGAAAACCGATATATGGGTTTTCGTGGTACTGAATTGAACCTGATTAGTTCCACCCTGATTCGAAATCACTTAATCACTTCTCCTCATTTGGAAATGCAACCCCCTGCTGCCGGTGAACATGTGCATCCGCAGCCGATGTTCAGATTGCAAATGGAATGACGAGACAAGTGTGCTGTCGTCAGTAAAGCGATATATTGGGTTCTTCGTTTTTTCCAATATGATTATGAAGTTCTTTGCTTTCATCCATTTTGAGTTTGCAGCTGTTGTTAGCATCAACAAACCTAGTTCGGTTTTCGACATTGGGATTTTTGCGCCACCGCCGGTAGAAGTTGGAGGAGATAGCTTGGTCGCAATTCATGCTTCCATGGACGATAGAATAACTTTCGTAACTTCAGAAGCACATTAGAGCTGAAACAAACATCTAGCTAGGAAAAATTTCGGAAATGGTCTTAAAGATCCTTCCACTAAGCAAATCTGTAATGTCAAACTTTGCGCGCATTTTTCCCCAATATTTATCAGTAATTCACTCAACACTGGAATGAGTTTTTGGTCTGGAGATTCGAATGGAGACCTCATGGTAAGTGTGTGAATTTCTGGATTCGTTGATAGGTACAGAAGATTACCATATTCTCCATCACAGTAAGGAATCCTGGTTAGCTCAATTATAACCTGAGTGTGTCCGCTGCTAAACCACTTTCATCAAGCGATGTCGGGTGGGACCAAGTACAAATGAACTGAATGAAGCGTCTTTCTAGTAAATCATCTACACTGTCTAATGTTTATTTTTTTTATTTGTTATGAGTAAAAACAGTTTTTTTGACTAAGAATTTCACTATTTTGCGTCTTTTGCTGTGTTTTAAACAAATAGTACTATGCACCAAAAAGTAGTCAACAGGAAGTAAAGAAGAGTGAAGGCCTTATCAGCGACAGTAGAAATTTCAAGATGGAATCATCCAAATCCAACGTTAAATACTCGACCATTTCTATTATCTTTTATCTTATTGATGAATGAATGACATTTGCTGGAGAGTGAACTGTCATAACTGTCAAAAATTCAATGGAATAAATCCCTGAGTTCTGAGACGGAACTGGTATTTTTAGTAATGGCTATTTTTTCTTAGCTAAAAATCTATCTAACTGGTGAAATGTAATCAACAATTTCCAGATGCAGCTATGAATCCAGCTTTTACGATCTACGCCAAGTTGATATTTCAACAAGATGTTCAAACATTTTCGAATTAAACTTTTTCACTGAGGGGTGGGAAGATAGAAAAACTTGTTGCCCTCATTCCAGTCACTTTAAAATATTTATTAAGATTTATTTGAAGAACAAAATTTTGAATAACTCAATCAGATTCACTATAGCCTACTCAATGAATAATTGAAAACATAAAAGCCAAACAAATGATAGTATGATAACATGAACTACACTACATATTATTTTAATATACAGAGAATTTTCCAATGAAAATTGTCTCAACAATTCTTTCCCAAACTTCTTTCACTAGCACTTTCAATTTGCAGCACATGAGTCTTCAAATGTATGTAAATTGAATGCAAAATTGAACATATTTTACGAGAGTCTATTCGACTCTCCACTGCAATTCGCGAGGGTTAATTGTGGCTCATACATATCCAAACACAATAAAATAAATCCAGCTTCATAATTAAGCCGATTACTTCATAAAAACCTGATCTGGTCTGCGGTGGGACAGGCATAGATTATGTGTTCTGCAACCAGTGATTCAATTTCTCAATGAAGAATAATTAATTCACTTCAAGGTTGATAAATTGGTACATTTTCCCATCTAGTGAGGATCTGATCAGCGGTCAATCAGCCTTCGTCAAACATGTATATCACAAATATGTGGCTTGAGAAATATCACCCACCAGCTACAAAAAGCTCCTCTGATCCTCTCAGATGATCTATAGCTATCCAGGTCTAAATGTGCAACATTGCATTGCATCGCATTATCGACATTCTGCTGATCAGAAAACTTCTCCACCAATAAAGATCCCTATGAAATTTCAAATATTAGTGTGGCCCAAGTAATATGATACCCTGTATGAAAATTCTATGAACATATTCTTGTTTTCTGAAGTTTTGGTATCTAAAATATCTTTTCGGAACCAACCAACTCTTCTTTCTATTCGGACATCAACTGACTATAGTCCAGTCATTATAGTAAGTTCACCTCGGAATTCGAGATTCCCAGCTGTAAGTCTGTAAATACTTGTATATTGACACCCTAAAAGTTGTCTCAAAACCTACATATGGTAGAGTGTAAGCAACTATTAAATTTCAAGGTCAAAGGTCACAAAAATCGGTTTTTTGCGCTTTTTTTGGAAATATCTCATTTCCTATGGGTTTTTTGCTATTTCTATTCATCATCAATATTGTAGAATACGAAATTTTCTACAAATTTTGTTTGAAAAATTTTTTTATACAGTGAACCGTTTTCGAGATAGAGGGCGGAGAGCACGCGGTCACAGCATCACTTCAGGTCAACCGGTGCCTCCGGTCGAAAACGCGCCATATATAGTTGATGAACTATCGATAAATCAATGATTATAAATATTTGTCAATTTTTATTAACTATTATATTATATTTTATCATTTTTTTCCTAACTTATCCACTTTTTATTCAGTATTAATTTATTTAACAACACTTACCTGCCCATGTAATTGCAAAATTGTTAATGGAAATATAGGAATTATATTTGAATTTTAACCTAATTAATATTTATAACTTCTTACATGATGAAAAAAAAAACAAATAAATTATAAATTAATCTTTTTATTAAAAAATATCATTGAATTCATTTATTTTTATTGAAAGTAAAGAAATGGAATAAAGGGTACAAAAACTACAATTTATGATTTTAATCATCTTCTTCCTCTTCATCGTCGTCTTCTGGTTGCTGGTAAATTTCAAACTGGTCTTCATTATCGTTTTCAACGACATTTGTCTCAAGTTCTTCCATGATTGAATGAATGAGCATGGTTATACATCTACAATCAATATACCGACAAGGGTCCAATCCAACAGTAGCACTTGTATAGATCACATATTTCTAAAATCTAGTGTTGACATTCAAGACCAAATAATACCAATAATCCTAGAAACATCAATAACAGACCACTATACAACTATTCTTCAAATTATGTTAGAAAATGAAACTCGTAATAACAACAAACAAAGTAAAATTATCAAGTACATTAATGAAAAAAACTCAACGATACGTTCAAAAGTATAAACTGGGACCCGGTATTCTCTTCTAATGATGCAGATTCTGCGACAAATATATTTATTGATATCATTTCTGATTCGGTGAATGCATGTACTGCGGAAAGAAAATTCAATAGGAGACATAAAAAAATTGCACCTTGGGTTACTGATGGTTTATTGAACTCTATAAACAAAAAAAAATAAAATGAAAAAAGCTCTCCTAAGACAACCTGATGATACTGAACTCAGAATTGAATTCAAAATGTATAGAAATAGACTAAACACTATCATAAAAAAAACTAAATCAAAATATTATAAAGATCGAATAGAACAAAACAATCATAATACAAAAAAATTATGGGAAGTAGTACAAGAAATTAGTAAAACTGAAAAAACCCACAAATATATTGACTCCGTTCTTGACGAAAGTGGGCGGGTGTTGACAGACAGAAGATATATAGCCAACGAATTCAATTCCACATTTTCAGGTATGGGTAGGAAAATGGCCAACAGAATCAAAAAAGATCCAAATTTTATCTTAAGACGAATAACTAAGTCCAACTCGTTAGTCTTCACTCCGGTAGACTCAGCTGAACTCCAGATCATAATAGGAGAACTGAAAAATAAAAAGGCAGTTGGTACTGACAATCTCAGAGCTGAAACAATTAAAATTATATGTTATCATATTATTGACCCTTTGAAGCATATTGTAAACAAATGCATTGAACAAGGTACATTCCCGTCAGCATTTAAGAATTCAGTAGTAATTCCCGTACATAAAAAAGGAGATACTCAAGAAATAAGTAATTATCGTCCCATATCTTTAATAACCCATCTTTCGAAAATATTTGAAAAAATAATTAAAAACAGATTAGTCTCTTTCCTCAACAAATATAAAATCTTATCCGAACATCAATTTGGCTTCAGACAGAAGACATCTACTGAAGACGCAATAATTGCTTTAACAACAAAAATAACAGAAGCCCTCAATGAGAGTAGCCCTTGTCTGTGTATATTTGTAGACTTGTCGAAAGCTTTCGACACTGTTAGTCACCGTCTCCTTCTGCAGTCACTGGAAGATATTGGTGTCAGAGGAATCTGCTTGCAGCTCTTCAAGAGCTATCTAAATAATAGAACTCAGTCAGTAAATGTTGATGGTGTACTCAGTGACGTAAAGCCGATTGACTATGGAGTACCGCAAGGTACAGTCCTAGGGCCTATTCTATTTAATATATATATATATATATATATATATATATATATATATATATATATATATATATATATATATATATATATATATATATATATCAATGGATTGTTCTCATTGAGATGCTCCGGGGATCTAATTGGATTTGCTGACGACACAGCTATATTTTATAAATCTGATAAGTGGGAGAATCTGAAACTTGAAACTGAACACGATTTCGAAATTATAAAAAAATGGTTCGAGCACAAACTACTTACAATCAACACAGACAAGACTCATTACTTACCGTTTAGCTGCAGCTCACCTGGACTTCCCGATTTCCAAGAATTGAAAATAGAAAGCACCACTGAAAAATTTGTCATACTACCTGTAAAAAAATTAAATACTTGGGAATCGTCCATGACTATCGCTTAAAATGGGATCTTCACATAGCATACGTATTGAAGAAACTGGGAACCATTCTATTCAAATTCAGAAAACTCAAAGAAAACATACCTGTGGGTCTGATGAGAATGTTATACCATGCATTAGTAGAAAGCCATCTACGCTACGGAATTCTAGCATGGGGTGGAGCTTTGAGGACGCACATAAACCAATTAGAAGTGATACAGAGGAGATTCATAAGGCTGATATACTCTAAAAACCTCAGATATCCTTCTGACAAACTTTATTCTGAATCACAGATCTTAGACAGTTATACTTCTTCATCACAAGTATCAAATATCATACTTCAAAACTCTCCAACCAACTCCCTGTTCATAACTATAACACACGAAGTAAAAACTATTACAAACTTCCTTCTATGACTGAAACAACAACACAAAGATCGCTTTCTTACCTTGCACCAAAATGCTATAATCACATTCCGGAAGAAATTAAATCTCTGAAGAGCACTATATATACATATATATATAGTGCATATATATATACATATATATATATATATATATATATATATATATATATATTATATATATATATATATATATATATATATATATATATATATATATATATATATATATATATTATTTATTCATTTTATTCGTTTATCTATCTTAATATCGTGGATTTATTTATGTATTGTGTATTTATTTATGTATTATGTATTATGTATTTATTCATGTATTGTGTATTTATTCATGTTTTTACGATACTCGTGTATTTATCTATGTATTGTATATTTATTCATTCATTTATTCATATTATACTAGGCGATATCACGCACAAGAAACATTTTTTCGAAAATGTTTCTTTTGTGATGCCTTTGTTTGTTCACCCCTATTTTATAATATTTTTGTTGTTATCATTATGGTGAATAAACTCATTATTATTATTATTATTTCGGGGTCAAAGGTTCCATCTTCGTTAATGTCGCTCTGATATGGTAGAGCATTGAGACAAGCTTGCCCATTACATTGGCCACAAGCTAAAGAGCATTGCAAGCCCGCTTTCCTGCATCCGCATCGCTAACCACAACCACTCTTGCAGTTGCAGAAAATTGTATTTAGCAAATCTTCTGGAGCAGGTGGTAAAATTGTCATGATAGGCTCCAGAAAATCGTTTCGCATTGCCCAACCCCATAACTGGGGTTCCAAATCAAGTCCTAACCATGTTTGAACTTGATAATATACACGGTTGAAATGTTGATGAACAGCTGCACTTGTTGGTGGAATATTTGAAAGCTGCACAGGTTTATTGAGTTTTGTAGACTTGACGTAATGCATATAACGAAGATGATCGAGACTTTTCATAGATTTCGGAGCATCATAGACTGCCAATAAGATTTGAGTTCCACTCTTTAATAATCTCTGGGCCGAACAATTTTCTTCCTCAAATGTTGCAGCTAGTTCATCCAAATTTGTCAGTTTCTCAAAAACTTATAAAAATGATTTTTTTCCTTTTTTAAAAAGCGCAGAAGTTGTGTCACAGCCACTTAATGCGTGCAGAAATAAAATATGTTTACTAGAATGAGGATAATTATCAAAACTTTTAGTCGAGTATATCTCCGTTTTTACATTACCTTTCCCAACTTTTTTAAAGAAAATTTCTTGTTCGTAAGACAGTGTACGCTCAATTAAAATGACAAGTAAATCAATATCTTGTCCTATTATAACTGCAGTTTTTTTTAGACTTTGATTCTTCAATTGCAGTTTCAACAATAAGAACATCCGCATCATCTCTGGCTTGTTTAGTAGTAATATTTGCAGCTTGTAATTTTTCAATTAACATATTAATGAACTTATCTTTGTTATTTCGATTTGATAAGATTTTTTCTTGAGTAACTGGTACAACCATTGTTTCATCGAAACAAACTTCATACGTTTTTGAAAGTGCAGCAGGTCTTCTCTGCTGCTCCATAGCTTTTACGTTCTTACTGTAGTCTGAATATCCGTCAAATACAACAATTATTTTGGAACTGTAATGCCTTTGTAAATAATTCATGTATTTATCAAAAATAATAGAAAAAGTATCTTCTCTGCTCCATACAACATGATGAAGAAGAAATCCGCCATCAATAATGAACGTCACATTATTTTCATTGAGAACAAAATCCATTGGGCTCATGTTGTCATACAATGACAAATTGACAAATATTTATAATCATTGATTTATCGATAGTTCATCAACTATATATGGCGCGTTTTCGACCGGAGGCACCGGTTGACCTGAAGTGATGCTGTGACCGCGCGCTCTCCGCCCTCTATCTCGAAAACGGTTCACCGTATAAAAATTTTTTTCAAACAAAATTTGTAGAAAATTTCGTATTCTGCAATATTGATAATAAATACAAATAGCAAAAAACCCATAGGAAATGAGATATTTTCAAAAAAAGCGCAAAAAACCGATTTTTGTGACCTTTGACCTTGAAATTTAATAGTTGCTTACACTCTACCATATGTAGCTTTTGAGACAACTTTAAGGGTGTCAATATACAAGTATTTACAGACTAACAGCTGGGTATCTCGAATTTCGAGATTCTTACCAAATTTAAGCTTGAATGACTGGATTACTATGTATACCTTGAGCGAAAACACTAGGTTATATATCAACATTGAGATCTGAAAAAATTTGAGCTTGGGTGACAGAAACCAAGTAAAATTCAATGCTACGAAACGTAGGGATTGAATCGGGTGTAGCAGTCAGAGGCAAAAAGATTGTAAAACTATTTTTTCTGTTCAAGCTTTCGAGGCGTTCATTGTCTCTTCATCGGGAACTCTACAATAATTATTGAATAAACAAAGGATATGGACAACGTGTTCATACTTCCGAAAGTGAGGTTGAAATGAAGTTAGCAAATAAGTAACAAAGAGGATCCTCATATGTGTATGTCAAGATTAAAATTGGTTAAAAACATGTAACATTTCGTAACAATTTTGCGATAATATGAGATGATTGCAGAGATAATATGAAATTATGAATTGGAAATTGAACTCAACAGCTTGTCGGACATGATTGAATATAAAACATTAAGTTTGACAGAATTTCTTGTTCTGACCAATGCATTGCTGCCAATGAGATTTCACAGAACTGTAAAATGATAAATCACAGAGAGTGAAGGTAAGGAGTTCCTGTTATGAAATTATCAGTTGTTGTCAAATTTATTTTCTTTATTCAAACAATGGAGATAGTATATATATATATATATATATATATATATATATATATATATATATATATATATATATATATGACATAAAAAATTGGCAAGTTGACTTGGTTGTCACACCAATAGGTGGTTCCACTTATGTTTCGCTTGCGTTTACGCAGCTATTTTCATCAAGTACTTTCTTGGTTTCTCTCATTTTGTCTTCAATCGAGGACCGCCTGCCCGGTACTGACGATGCCCAATAGGCTGAAATAACTGTATACCGGTGGCTCTTAAACTGAAATCAATATGGGAATGATCAAAAAGTACTTATCAATTTATCTTTTGATTTTCATGGAATTATTTTCCAGCAGCTTGACTGCATTAACCTTTCTCGATTTCATATCATTTCTAGAAACATGTGGATTCGTTTTCCGAAGGCATTTCAGATTAGCTTCCCAAATTTCTGCCACCGCAGTTGTCGGTTGGTTGGTCAAACCACCAACACTGATATAAAAACTTGGCAAGTTGACTTGGGTGTCACACCAATAGGTGGTTCCACTTATGTTTCTTTCTTTCTTTTTTTTTTCGGTTTTTCTCATTTTGTCTTCAATCGAGGACCGCCTGCCCAGTACTGACGATGCCCAATAAGCTGAAACAGCTGTCTACCGGTGGCTCTTAAATTGAAATCAATATGGGAATGATCAAAAAGTACTTATCAATATATATATATATATATACAATATATATATATATATATATATATATATATATATATATATATATATATATATATATATATATATATATATATATATATATTTGATTGATGCATAAAGAACATTTCTTTAAACAACCGTTTTTGTAAGTTGCTTTCAGTACACAAAACTTTAACTTTGAAGTAGTTCATTGTGTGTTTAGTGCTGATGACATGCTCTGCAAGTGCACAGATGGTTTTGTTTTTGTTACAATCACTTTAATTGGACATTATGCGTCCAGATAAAATTCAAGATGTTTGTCCTATATATGTCTTGTCACATGTATGACAAGGAATTTCATATACTACATTTGACTTTTCTAAAGTTTTCAACGGAGTTTTAATTTTGGAAAAGAGACTATTAGTAGTAGTAACAATGCATTGGGCAAATTTAATATGTTCACTGTTGAAAACGTACAGGAGTTTAGATGTTAAAGACTGAAAATATGGTAGTGTTTTGAAAAATAATGTATTCAGAGGTATCTCTCCACTATTTGGAATATTCAAATTATTATTTTGATATAATTATGGAATTATTTAAATTGTTTGGAAAAGTATTCATGACTGTGGAAGGGAACCTAAAAAGTAGTTTATTCAAAAGTTTGCAAGGATATGAATTTTCGAGAAGAATACCTTTAAATTCTTTAATACATTCTTCTCTAAAAAGTGGAAGTGTTAGATTGATCACCCTGTTCTTCATGGTTCATGGTTAGGACTAAGTTTATTTTCATCTTCTATGGATTGTAAGGATGGTAGTTCAGTAACCTGTTACTGGCACCTGGTTTCCTATACCATTTTGTACGTATAATATCATCTGGATCTCTGCATACACCATTTCCCCCATTTTAGTTAAATTTTGTTTTAAACGACCTAATTATGAATGTAAAAGATAGAGAATATATATATATATATATATATATATATATATATATATATATATATATATATATATATATATATACATAGATATAGATTATTGTCGAGTGTGTATGATATACATCAAAAGGGGGAAATTCGTGGACAGAACACTCAAGAAATATGGAGGCAAACCGCGGACACGTGTTTCTGGCTATTGGCCTCATCAGCGCGGTGCAGCCAATTGCAAAGATGTACAACAACTGGTTACCAAAAATGAAAAACCATCACATATGCACATATGCATATATATATATATATATATATATATATATATATATATATATATATATATATATATATATATATATATATATATATAGCAAAATGGATTAACGGGGTCTCTCAGTCAAAAAATCAAATCTCTTTAGATTTCGATTTATAGTTAATCCAGTCACTAATTATTCTGTTATATATGTTATATATATATATATATATATATATATATATATATATATTCGATCTATTCCTGTCCAATATATGTTGTGATAATGTCTTTGATATGACTTGAAACCTTAATTTTTCATCATTATCATGTTATATTCTGAGGCGTTATGATGAAAATATTGACTGAAATTTCACGTCACAATGACAATATCTTTTTTTCAGGGTATTGATATGAATGCTGCAGAAATTCAATTCATTTCAGGAATGCTGTATAGATAACTTTATAAAATCATAATTTTATTTCGAAATAAATGTAGTTTGTTTGAACATTTGAACTTTCATTATCAAACAAATTTGAAATATCATGAAAACTATATGTGAAACTTTTCTTCAAATTTTGACAACATTTAGTTTTGATAATTGATGCCTAATAATTTGAAGGGTTCTACTACGAGAATTTAAATTGGCACCTTCGCCAAAATTTTTAAATTAGTTAGATGTGAAAAAAATGGGATGCGAAATTTCAATTCAACAAGATATAAAGAAATGTTTATACTCACCACATTCATTCTTGTTATAAAATGTCTGATATCAAAATAAACCTTTATTTTCCAAATCTACAAGGCAAATGAATGACTGCTGGTTCAGAGGCAAGATTTAATCTTATTCCGTTCTTCCACCAGACCTCACCTTGATATAAAAATATTGTGGGTACAGTCAAGAAAAGTTCGGTTTTTGAACTATAGCAGACTACAAATGAAACTGAAAGGGAATAAAAGACATTGAAGACAAATAAAAACGAAGTAGTAGGGAAGGTTGTTGAATAGAAGACGTTTGCATGCTTTTTTGAATAATGCGAGTGACATGTCGAGTGAAGATGGAGACATCGTCGGGATATTGTTATAGTAATTGCAATAGAATAGGTAAATAAGCATTTGTGGCACAATGAGCATGATAATCTCCAAATATTGGGAGTATGAACCTCAGTTCTAAAACAGGATTTGTTTGAAAAATGATCATTTATTTAAATTGAAAGGAGTATATTTTTCAGGAGGGATTATATTTTGGTAAAGGAGAAAGAAGAAAGAAAGAAAGAATGCAATCAATTTCAAAATTAAATCTATATAGATTCGACACAAATTGAAAAAAAGCCCTCTCGAAACAGCTATTTTCATACAAATATTGAATTACACAAAAGGAAAATACTTCTACTTTTGATATATAATTGATTCTTTGTTTGATCTGTTACTAATAATAAATTATAATATCTCTTACATTTCAAGAATTTTTGTACATTACCGATCAATTTCATCCGTTTTTCCTCTCAAACAGTTGTATTAAAAAATATCCGTATTTCTATATTTTCAATACTTATATTATGGATATAATTAATGAATAAACGATCTGCTCTTCCTGTATTTGAAATTTAACGTTACCGTTATGAAAATTGCTCATCTGAATCTCAGGTCAATTTGTACAGACTTTAATGACCTCATTTTACTTATACATGAGAACAAATTTGACATTGTAATGGTCTCTGAAACGTGGCTGACCGATCAGTTTGATTCTAACTTGATTCAAATTTATGGTTACAAGTTCATACGTGACGATAGAAAAGGGAGAGGTGGGGGTGTCGGAATTTATCTTAGACATGATTTGAAATACAACAACATAACTTTTGATTTTGTGGTTGAAAAATCTCTTGAATTCATCTTTATTGAAGTGAAACTTGGATGTAGGAGTCTGGCCTTAGGGGTATTTTATAGGCCTCCAAATACTAATTTTGTGAGCATGATTGGTGACCGTGATAATATTTTATCCGCTGTTTGTCCTGTTTCTGATTATGTGATATGCATGGGATACTTCAACGTTGACCATTTCAAACTACCCAATCCCCTACTCAACTGCTTTGAATGTTACAATTTAGAACAAATTCTTAATGAGCCTACTAGAATCACCAACGTTTCTAGCACGCTCATTGACCCGATTTTCGTTAGTAATAATAATCATGTTGTAGGATCTGGTAATTTATCATTCCAAGGCATTTCAGATCACAGGCTAGTTTACGTTGAATATTCAACAGAGAAATTCAAAATAGAACCCAAACTTGTAACATACCGCTGTTTCAACAATTTCACTTTGTATACTTTTTATCAGATTTATACCAGGTGCCGTGGTTCGAAATTATAAGTGAAAATGATATTGATGATAAATTGTACAATTTCAATTCATTTTTAATCTCTACTTTTGACAGACACGCCCGTCTTAAAAAAGTTTGAATTACCAAACCACCCGCTCCTTGGCTCACTCAAAATCTCAGACTTCTTATGAAAGAACGTGATAAAGCCTTTCAAAAATTTAAAAAAACTAAGTCTGTTAATGATCGTATGAGGTATAAAGAATCGAGAAATTATACATTGTCAATAGTTAGAACTGAAAAAAAGACATATCTCAAGTCTGTCCAAAAATACCACGCAAAACCTGGAATGCTCTTTCTAACCTCAATGTTCGTTCAAAAAAACAATATTCATTACCCAATTACCTCTCGAATCCCGATGAAATAAACAACTATTTTGCCCAATTCGTACGAAATATGTATAATAATTGTGATTGAAATATTGAATTTTATAGCAATAATTATTCAATCAGGCAAGATAACTTCTCATCTCAATTCGCTACTGAAGAAGCTATTCATGAAATCCTGAATGATATTAAAAGTCAAGCTTCAGGGGTTGATACTATTTCAATCAGAATGTTGAAATTTTGTAGCTCGTTTATAGATAAATATATTACACATATCATCAATTGTTATTTTGAATGTTCATATTTTCCAGACTTGTGGAAAATTGCCATTGGGAAACCCATTCCCAAGAATAATGATCCAGCTAGTTATTCTGATCTCAGAATTATCAGTATACTTCCAACCATGAGCAAAATTTTTGAAAGAGTTATTTATTTACAAATTATTGAATATTTCAATAGCAATAATCTGTTATCACCATCGCAATGTGGTTTAAGGCAGGGTTTTAGCACGGCTACAGCTCTTGCTACTGTTACACAAGACATTGTTGAGGGATTTGATAAGGGAATGATTAGTATTTTGGTACTACTTGATTTTTCGAAAGCATTCGATACCATCAATCATGAGCTGATTTGCATGAAACTTAAATATTATGGTTTTGATAGTGCTGCCTTATTTCTCATCTGGTCTTATTCACTTGGTCGATCTCAAAAAGTTGTTGTTGATGGTCATCACTCCTTACCTCTTGATATTCTATCAGGAGTACCACAGGGTTCCATTTTGGAACCTTTATTGTTCATCATTTATACTACTGACATTATCTCGTCCATCAATAAATGTAAAATACAGGCGTATGCTGATTATACATGCACTTTAAAATCGATGAGTGTGCTGAGGCATAAAATCTCTTCAACACTGATCTTGATTTGATCAATGGGCTATCAAGTGAACATGATTTGAAAATTAATCCTAATAAAACAATGATGATGCACTTTGGATCGCAGAAGAATCGTGAATTTGCAGAAAACAATTTCCGTTTAGAACTAGGTCATACTATCTTGACTCCTGTCAATACAGCTAAAAACTTAGGGGTGATGCTTGACACTAATCTTAGATTCACTAGTCATGTTAAAAATTTAATGAAAAAAGCTTATATGTCATTGAAACTGTTATACCTGTAATCGTTTTATTTTGAGCCAACCTCTAGAAAGAATGTTCTGTGATAGTTTGGTGATAAGCCATTTCAACTACTGTGACTTCATATATGGGCCATACTTATATGATTCAGATAAAAAAAAATACAAAAAGTGCAAAATTTTTGTTGCCGCCTAATTCATGGACTTCGTAAGTATGATTCAATTTCTGAAGCCTTTAAAAACTCCCGCTGGCTCAATATGAAAAACCGTATGATTCATCATTTGGGTTGTTTTGTTCATAAATTGATCACCCTTTCCCATTCACCTCTTTTAATACAAAAACTAATTCTGCGTGAAAATATTCACTCAAGAAACATTAGACATAAAAACAAATTAACTATGCCACAACATCGCACTGCACAGTTTCAGAGATCATTTCTTTTTGGTGCTGTAAAACTCTATAATTCATTGTCCGAGCAATTGAAGAGATTCAATATCAGGAAATTCAAATACAAATATGAAAATTATATCTATGATAGTCAGTAATGTCAACTTTTGCTTTTTAGACAACAGATCAATTAAATTAAATTATTTATCAACCATCTTTAGAAGGTAATCACAAATTATTATTTTATTTACGGTTCTCATTTCGTGGTACCATCACTGTTAATTGCTTTTATTTTTGTATGTTTGCGTGCATTATGGAGTGGTGCTTGTTGGTTGAGTTAGAGTAGCTTTGAGCTAGAATTCGCCAAGGAGTACCAGAATCTCCTGTAACCTACTTTCATTTTCAAATATATCTTTGTATTGTTTTTTTGTATTATCAATAAAGATGATTCATTATTATTATTAAATACTTCTATATGAACACTGAATTATACAAAAATAACTTTTCTCTATTCAGTGCATATTTCAAACATTCGTAAGGAATTGAATCAGATATCATTCACAGAATTGCTACACAATATACTAAATGAAGAAAGTAATATTTCACTTACATGGAACACTGTCATCCTCACTGGTAGTCATCCGATATTTTGCCGTAAGATACTTGCCTTATCAGCTATTCAGTATCAAATCTGTATTTATGAATGAGTTGACTGTTATTTCTCATAATGTTATTCAGATTTGGTACTGAAGATCTGATAATACAAGTGTCTTACAAAGAACACTGTCATCCTTCCTTTCATTGGAATATTTTCACAATTTTTTTGTATAAAGATGGGGAAGTAGAAAACCAAAACCTCTCTTTCCCAAATCATTTATCAAAAAAGATATGTTTTATGGAGAGTGTGACGATGTTCAACAGTTCTTTCTTTGAACTTATATTTATTACTCTGTCGTTTTCTTATTCCACGAATGAGTCGAATGAGACAGTACCTTACTTTTTGAATGTGCTTGTCGTCTATACTATGCAAGCAAGGACCATATACGCTACCACAGTGAATAAAGTGTGAGAGAACAAGAGAATCACGGAATCCAGGAACATTCTTTGTGAGAAATGCAACTTCAAGGAACAATATGCATTTTTCAACTTCTTGGTAACGTGCTCTTTAGTAGGAGATTTGAGCCGGTTCTAAGCCTCCCCCCACCACTATGACGTCACGTGGGGTGGATGACCTAGACCGACTCATGTGACCCTGAGAAATATGTCGGTGCATGCCACCTTGAAAAATATGTATGGTGCATATGACCTTGAAAAATATGTCTGGTGCATAGGTGGTATGTGTACATCACAGATTACAGCAGGTTCTGGGCCTCCCCCCACCACTATGACGTATTAATTGTTTTTTTTGTTGTTATTTAGTAACATCAAGGCGATGTGACCTTGAAGGGTCTGGTGCATGGATCGTTCAGAATTTTTTTCATATGAGATTTTGTGTGTGTGTGTGTGACATAGTGACGTAATTACATTTGATTGGTGTGTGTGTGTGAGAATGCACGGTACAGGGTTTCATCATGTGCTTGTCTATGTACAAACAAACGTCTGCATACTTCGAAGATCCTTCAAGTAATAAATGTTTCATCGATGTGATCCCACCAAGTTAGTAGTGGTGTGACGTCACAGCATCAACCGTTCATCGGTAAGAGAGCGAGATGTTCACTCCACGACGTGCGGCTGAGTAATGCGTATTCATCGGCGTGCCCTCACCCCTATCGCTGCAGTGAAAGATGTGACGTAACGCATCGCTCTAGCCTCGCTATCGATGGTGACACGCAGACGGCCGAGGACTGTGCTAACATCTGCCCTCTCCGAGAGCGGAACGATCACTGCCTGTTGGTATGGACATTCAGTTGGGAGGTGGGTTTGGCTGTGACGTCAGGCATCTCTAGTGGGTAGCGAAGTAGGGTGAACTGAAGAGAGTTAAATAACGTGCATTTGTATAGATAATATTGTGGAATCTCGTGAAGTATTAATCTGAAAATTTCTCGTGAAGTAATAATCTGAAAATTATCAACTTGAGCTGTGCCAAGGTATGGTTAGGGCGAATTGGATACATATAACAATTGACAGAAATTCTCTCTATTATAGCAAAATTTGATCTCACATTTTCGCTTTGAAACCTCATTGAACTATTGAGGCCCGCGTCGGACTGCAAAGTTAAAGGTTATAAAATAATTGGAGATAAGTAATGAGAAGGGTTCATTGCATGTATTCAAATGATTCAACATGGAACAAACCAATGAAGCACAAGTGATAAGAAGAGAGAGTTCAGAGAGTGGATTCTTGTTGCTTGTAACTATCCAATGGAATTTAAGATCTGAATCTTGTGCAATGTTATATTCATGATAACGAATGAAAGAACAGTTATTATTTAGGTCTATTTTATGTACGGAAAACACTGAAGAGAGTGAAACTGAATTACAGAATACATATTCGGAAGAGAAATAAATATAGTAGGATTTGGAAAAATCTTGAGGTTTGGTTAGAATTTAAAAATTGTCGAAAGAGACAACTGCTTTGATGAGCCGATTTTCTATAGTTTGTGCCTGTATTTCTTGGTCCCGCATGACAAAAACTTGTCGATTTTGATATTGCACGTAGCTTTTGCATTCTGTTTCGACCTTCACAGCATATGACATCAGCGTAACTATAACTGAAAAGTAGGCTGTGCCATCACTTTGATCGAAAATAAATTCATTCACCTGTCATTGCCAGATTTACCCGGCAAGTTTGGTTTGACTTTGAAATGAATTCAAGGTTATTATCTGCCCCAAAACAGATGCGTAGACTCAACACATAACATTTTACAGGAGAACAGACTGCCATTTCTCACGCATATGCATGTCTAACATGAACTAGGTACCGCATACTTAATGATGATTCAAAATGCTACACTATATTTTTTCTTGAAATATGATTACATTACAATTTGAACCAACATAGTGGATGATATTGACGTAACTTCAACTGAAACGTGGGTACCGCCTCACTTTGGTCTCTTTTTTTCCACACATTGGCAAATCTGATGGTGAAGTTTGGTTTAACCTTGAAACTAAATACTAGAATTTTTTCGAGGGTCGAGTTTTCATGTATGCCGATGACACAACATTGTGACGTCCCCAGATCTGAATGAAATTGAAAATGAAACGAAACTAGTAATCAATGAATTCGAATGTTGGTATAGAAACAATCATTTAATAAATAATGGAAATAAAACAACATTTATCCAGTTCTCAAGTAAGTATCAGCGCCCTTTCCAAATAAATCTAAGTTTCGAAACTGAATTGTCTTTCAATAATCACATCGAATACTTGTGCACTTCTCTGAAAAACGTATTTTGCCTTCCTAACAATGAAATTAAATTGTTTGAGACATAATCTCTTGGATATATACTATGGTCTAGTGTATTCTAAGCTTAATATAGATATTACCATTTGGGGACACTCATCAGAAATAAATAGAATCTTTATAAGGCAAAAACGCTTCATTAGA
Organism: Leptinotarsa decemlineata; assembly: GCF_025532065.1. Lineage (NCBI taxonomy): Eukaryota > Metazoa > Arthropoda > Insecta > Coleoptera > Chrysomelidae > Leptinotarsa > Leptinotarsa decemlineata. The sequence goes on from NW_027412588.1 coordinate 2,592,360, forward strand.
CTAATTTTTGATCTCAAATACAGATAATCTTGTAAGAAAACATTCCAAGACACAATTTTTTTTCACATTACCATGCATTTATCGTTACAAAATATTAAGCTACGTTCATGTACATTCCCATTTGCTAACAAGAAATGAGGAAATTCACTGTCATTAAACGAGACGGAGAAACGATTTCCATCGGGAAAAATAAACCATATTGAAATAAATTTTCTCATATTCAAGACAAAAGTCAAAGACTTTTTGGTAACAAGTTGTTTTTACTTCCTGATAGAGTATGAAAATAATATTTTTGTGTAACATGTGCTGTTATTGATATAAGTGCTATAAGATAAAATATCTTTTGTAAAATGTGACGTGTCATATATACATCCATGTATCAAAAATGATGACTAAAATTTGTCTTTGACTTCTCCGTCAATGTCATGCTAGACGGAGATTTGTAGACATGTAGTGTCAACACTTGACATTTTACAGGAGAACAGACTGATATTTCTCACACATATGCATGCCTACATGAACTTCCGCATGCTTAAAAATGATGTAATAATTTAAAATGTCACACTACGTTTTTCTTTTCGAAACATGATTAATTACAAATCTGAAGTCATACAGTAGATGATTATGATATGATTTCCACTGAAAAGCAGGTTTGTTCTCACTTTGGTCTGTTTCTCCCCCACCATGTCAAGATCTGACAGAGCAGTTTAATTCACTATCATTAAACGAGACGGAGACACGATTTCCATCAGGAAAAAATAAACCATAATGAAAGAAATTTTCTCATATTCAAGACAAAAGTCAAAGACTTTTTGGTAACAAGTTGTTTTTACTTCCTGATAGAGTATGAAAATAATATTTTTGTGTAACATGTGCTGTTATTGATATAAGTGCTATAAGATAAAATATCTTTTGTAAAATGTACGTGTCATATATACATTCATGTATCAAAAATGATGACTAAAATTTGACTTTGACTTCTCCGTCAATGTCATGCTATACGGAGATTTGTAGACATGTAGTGTCAACACTTGACATTTTACAGGAGAACAGACTGATATTTCTCACATTTATGCATGCCCTACATGAACTTCCGCATGCTAAAAAATGATGTAATAATTTAAAATGTCACACTACGTTTTTCTTTTCGAAACATGATTGATTACAAATCTGAAGCCATACAGTAGATGATTATAATATGATTTCCACTGGAAAGCAGGTTTGTTCTCACTTTGATCTGTTTCTCCCCCACCATGTCAAGATCTGACAGAGCAGTTTAATTCACTGTCATTAAACGAGACGGAGACACGATTTCCATCAGGAAAAAATAAACCATAATGAAAGAAATTTTCTCATATTCAAGAAAAAAGTCAAAGACTTTTTGGTAACAAGTTGTTTTTACTTTCTGATAGAGTATGAAAATAATATTTTTGTCTAACATGTGCTGTTATTGATTTTAGTGCTATAAGATAAAATATCTTTTGTAAAATGTGACGTGTCATATATACATTCATGTATCAAAAATGATGACTGAAATTTGACTTTGACTTCTCCGTCAATGTCATGCTAGACGGAGATTTGTAGACATGTAGTGTCAACACTTGACATTTTACAGGAGAACAGACTGATATTTCTCACATATATGCATGCCCTACATGAACTTCCGCATGCTTAAAAATAATTTAAGTAATAATTTAAAATGTCACACTACGTTTTTCTTTTCGAAACATAATTGATTACAAATCAGAAGCCATACAGTAGATGATTTTGATATGATTTCCACTGAAAAACAGGTTAGTTCTCACTTTGGTCTGTTTCTCCCCCACCATGTCAAGATCTGACAAAGCAGTTTGGTTTGAGCTTGAAACTGAACGCCCAGGTTATGCTAGACGGAGATTTGCGGAGTTTCCAAAAGAGATGCGTAGGGTCATGCCGTTTTGCAGTAGAATTGATTGATTTTTCTCACACATGCATATGCTCGCCTAACAAGAACTTTCACGTATTGCAGTACAATCTAATCATTTGAAATTCAACACTATATTGCAGTATCTGACGGTGGAGTGTGGTTTGACTGTGAAAATGAATACAAAGTTCATTCTTAGCGAAAATCATGCTAAACGGGGTTTGGAAGTTCTTCAAAACAATGTATACAGTCACAACACAGCATTTTGCAGCGAAAAAGACATATTTTTCCCACCTAAATATATTCTCGACATGAACTTTTACATGTCGCAATACACATGTTTCAATTTGAAATGTATTACTATCTTCTTCTTAAAACCCAATATTATCCAAGATTCAAGCCAATATATCATATGACGTAAGCGTGTATTCAACTGAAAAGGAGGTATTTCCACACTTCAACCTGAAAACTGATTCCTCCCCTCCACCATTTCATGATCTGACCTTGAAGTTGAGTTTGATCTTCAACTTGACTACGTGGTCATTTTCTGTCGATGTCCTGCTATACTGGTTTGTGAGTTCCCAAATATTACATAATGCACACATTTTTCGTACATACACACGCATGCTTCACACCATGCATCCTTATGTTTATGTTGTAGTAATTTTCTCGAGAGAATTTATATGGTTGAAGCTGCGATGATTCTGCAACCGTATTAGGAATCACACGTTAACAGGTAAGACCTCGTTAGTCCTTAGCTCGCAACTTCTCAACTTCTGAGAGTTGTCGTTCGTATGGGGGCGACAACTGATTAACTGAAAAACAGACTTTAAACAGAAACAGAACATTTACTTGCTGCATGATAAAGATACAGTAATGCAACTTGTCGCTATCGATTTGGGTACTGTAATAGCGGTATCAACATTTTTGTCAACATTTTTACTGTTGTTCCTGTGAATATAGTGTTTGAGACTAATATATCATCATAGAAATTCAGTTTTCTGATATACTATGATTCCATAAGACATGTGTCTCAATAGCAGATTTTATTCATATTCATATTTGGTCACATTACTTCTACCGCAAAGTTTTCCCGGCTAGGTAGTGCTGTTTCTAATTTACTGTTCGAGGAATATTTTCTGGCTCTCCATTTCGGTCAATCAGTTATTGTTGAACCTGCTTCTGCAATTTTGAACAATGTTTGTGCTGATTTGATGAAATATATCGCATCTATCTTGAGCCTCATAATAGATTAATACAAGGAGAAAACGGTGAAGGATAGACTTGAAGAGTGTTATAAGGCTTCTAAACGAATGAAAAAAGATCTGAAAAATACTACTACTATGGGTGGGAAACAAAATCTACTAGCATTCTTAATCAGATGAAATTTTAGATGAAGAAAGGAGCAGGCCTGATTAGCCGGAAAGAGACATCCTCTAATCGAGGACATCGGCTTTTAATTCGCGTATCCGGACTGAAGTGATTAGTAATCCCAAGCATAAGAACCCTACCTCATTTTTGATCGACTATAAGACCCTTTTTGTGAGTATAATTCAAAATGCATTGAAAAAGGATGCATTTTCAAAGGTTAATATTGTGGAGAATTGGAGGTTGTCAAAGGCGATCGAATCTTCAACGAATATAAGTAGGTATTTCTCAATATTTAACGCATCCATCCATAGTAACACTGAAATGAATATGTGGTTTGAGGATCATGTTATGGAGTCAATCATGATAAAGTTGGAAGAGTTTCAGGAACGTGACAGAGGTTAGACGTTGAAAGCATTAGTGAATTTGGGGGTTACCGTAAACAAATTTGTGCCGCAGAGAGGTTCATCATACATTGAACTGCCTTCTCAAATCAAACGAAAAATCATGATAATGCCTGCTTCGCTTGGGCCATTGTTTCGGCGTTGTATCCAGTTCCCCATGGACAACATTCAGATCACATTCTATCTTATCCTGACTATTCAAAAGTTCTGAAGTTGTGAGGTATTCACTTTCCGATGAAAATTATTCAGATAAATAGAGCAGAATGATCTCTCAGTCAATGTTTACACGTTGAAACTTTTTAAATCCAAGTATACTGTAATATCGCTAAGATTGAGCATAGCAAAAAATAAAAGCAAACATCTGAATCTACTCATGATTCAAGACATGTATTACGATGATGTAAGGATTCAATAAATGTCTATGATGTTAGGTCACCAACCAGAAAACACTTTGTTTGAATGAAAGATCTATCTAGTTTGGTGAGTAATCAACTCGACAACAATAATAGAAAAAAATATTTTTGCATTAGGTGTTTTCACTGTTTTTCCATGCAAGCAATGTTAGATAAACACCTTGAAGACTGCTCGAAGACACTTTTTGTTATAGAAAATATTGCATTGGATCTCAATGGAAGTGAAGATCTATCTAGTTTGGTGAGTAATCAACTCGACAACCATAATTGAAAAAAATATTTTTGCCATAGGTGTTTTCACTGTTTTTCCACGGATGCAATGTTAGATAAACACCTTGAAGACTGCTCGAAGACACTTTTTGTTATAGAAAATATTGCATTGGATCTCAATGGAAGTGTCGCCGTTAGGCCGATAACAAAGGAAAAGTATATCTCCTTCATTAAAAATATTTCTGGTAGCAAGAGCCACTTCAGATTTTTTTACTCATTCAGATTCATGAGTTTTTCGCTGGATACGTTAGTATCATATCTATCAGATTTCCAAATCTCATATCACAGTTCTTCAACCGCTCGAATGATGAAGAGTAGATTTTGACAAAAAAGGGTGTAATGCGGTATGACTATATCGATTCTTTCAAAAAATTCAATGAAGATTGTTTACCCCCTATCGAAACCTTTTACAACATATTGGAGGAAAAACCTTGTCCTAGGAGATCTTACTTACGTGCCAAGCTGATATGGGCTACTTTTAATATAAACACATCGGGAAAATATACGAATCTGTATTTGAAGACGGATGTTATGCTTCTGGCTATGTATTCGAGCAGTTCCGCTCAAGTTTTCATAAAACTTACGGTTTGGATCCTGCCCATTATTTCACTCTGCCTGGCTATAAATGGAATGCTATGTTATTCAAAACGAAACAGCAACTTGAACTTTTCACCGATGTAGATCAGTTGATGTTTTTCGAAAAGGGAACAAGAGGTGGACTGAGTCAAGTTTGCTCCAAGCGAAGAGTCACAGCTAATAACAAATACATGGGTGATATCTTATGATAAAGCCAAAGCTGACTCATTCCTAATGTATTTCGATGTTAATAATCAATATGGTTGGGCAATGTCTCAATATCTACCATACGGCTGGTTTGAGTAGATGGACACCAACATTGATATCACAACTGTACCTGATGATGCCTCGGAAGGTTATATACTAGAAGTTGATATGGAGTATCCAAACCAAATTCACGATATGCATAAGGATTTACCGTTTCGCCCCGATCATGTGGATCCTAAGAAAAAAAAATTTTGAACCGAGAGTACATCGGATGTGAAACAATTTAAATTGATGGCTACTCTACAGTCGAAGAAATAGTATGTGAATCATTACAGAAATCTCAAGCAGGCCTTAGAAAATGGTCTCATTTTGAACAAGATTCATCGTGTTCTAAAGTTCAAGCAGTCCACACATGGTTGAAGCCCTACAAAGGCTTGAACACACGTTTGCGAACTGCTGCCTCGAATGATATTGAAAAGAACCTATTCAAACTAATGCCGTATTTGATATGTACTGCTATCTTCAAAACTCAATTTTAGTCCCATATATATAAATATTTGTTTCAGGGAAAACTATGGAAAATCTGAGAAAGCACTCTGATGTTCGCCTTGTAACGAGTTGGGATGGGCGATATGGTGCCGAAGCCAGAATCTCCAATCCTCGGTTCAAGAGTTTGACTGTTTTCAATGAAAACTTGACTGCCATTGAATTGGGAAAATGCAAAATATTCTTCAACAAAACTATATATGTTGGAATCGTAGTACTGGATTTGGCAAAGTTGACCACATATAATTTCCATTATGAATACATGGCTCCTTAGGTATAGAGAAATTTTTTGCGCAGTTTATACTGACACGGACAGTTTGATTTATGAAATTATAAATTATGATCCATATGAGATGATAAAAAAATTATTGTCATCAGTATTTCGATACTAGCGATTATCAATCAGATATCATTTATAATATTCCCCGAGCGAATAAGAAAGTGATTGGATTGATGAAGGATGAGAACAACAGAAAGCTTATGCTCGACTTTATTGGACTCAGTTCTAAATTATACTCAACTAAAACTGCAACGTCAGAAGATCAAATCACTGATCTGAAAAAAAGATTGAAGCAGGAGAATTATGAAAATGATGAAATGAAACAAATTGTGGCCAATTTCGGAGTATCCAAGAAAGCGAAGGGCGTTAAACATAATGTTGTCAAAAAAAATCGCTTTCGAAGATTACGTGGCCTGTTTGGAAAATTATACCGAAAAAGCAATCACACAAAAAAAAATTTATAAAATCCTATAAGCATAGGGTGTATTCAACAGAACAAACGAAGATTGCTCTCAATGCTAACGATGATAAACGCTATCTAATTCCTGAAACCTACCATACTCTTCCATGGGAACATTACTCAATTCAAAATCTATGAATATTGATTAATAACAATATCAACTACAAATTATTCTCGTCTCACATGAACGGTTCTATGTACGAGTGAAAATCACATATCACATTGAAAGTTTTTGTTAACATATTATCTTTTTGCTGATATACAGGTGTATTTTTGTGAGTCAAAGCAGAACTATTGGAAAAATGAACCCTAATGTCATTTATTTCGAATTGAACCACACACCTATTTTCTTTCGAAAGAGGTTTATATAGGGCTATTGGCATAAAAATTCAGTTTTGATCAAATTGCAGTATATTTCATAGCAAAGCACTCCATTAATTATGAATCTCGATATTATAGAAAATGCCAAGTCGAACAAACATGTTATTATCAACATATACCCTTTTCAATATTAGTCCTTATTGAGATTAAAATCTTTCATAATTACCAATCAACCACATCTATCCTTCTGCTATTCTAGACAAATATCTGCAATTTCATCAAAAGTCAAATATGGAGCTACATAATCGAAAATTGGTATGATGGAGATTGCGATCAAACTGTTGGAATGGAACAATCACATTACAATTGTAGCGAATCAATTGTTTTGCTATTCGTATGTAGTTTTGATCTAAATACATAACATCGATATCTTTATGTCTACACATTGAAAACATTTTCTCAAATTTGTACCAATATATTTCAAATACGCACTTGGTGTTATGAGAGTTTACTTGATTTTGAGATTTACTGGTGTGTAATTTTTCTGCGTATCAGTAGAATGGCATTCAGTTTCAACCATTCTTAGCTGGAAATAAAGCCCAAACATAACGCATTTATGATTCAATACCGGACAGCCCTGTTTCGACCCGCCATAGCTCTCATCAGTGGTGTTACGCTGAACCACAAATTCATTGCTAGAATCAACTGTAATTGAAGAACAAGCTATAGTAAAGAAGCGGGTTTACATCTCTGCTCACGGCGGGGGTGGAGTTTGCAGACCGGTTTCGGGCAGTTTGGCCACTCGACTTTACGTTCATTATAGACTCGAAACCGGTCTGCAAACTCCACCCCCGCCGTGGCCAGAGATGTAAACCCGCTTCTTTACTATAGCTTGTTCTTCAATTACAGTTGATTCTAGCAATGAATTTGTGGTTCAGCGTAACACCACTGATGAGAGCTATGGCGGGTCGAAACAGGGCTGTCCGGTATTGAATCATAAATGCGTTATGTTTGAGCTTTATTTCCAGCTAAGAATGGTTGAAACTGAATGCCATTCTACTGATACGCAGAAAAATTACACACCAGTAAATCTCAAAATCAAGTAAACTCTCATAACACCAAGTGCGTATTTGAAATATATCGGTACAAATTTGAGAAAATGTTTTCAATGTGTAGACATAAAGATATCGATGTTATGTATTTAGATCAAAACTACATACGAATAGCAAAACAATTGATTCGCTACAATTGTAATGTGATTGTTCCATTCCAACAGTATGATTGCAATCTCCACCATACCAATTTTCGATTATGTAGCTCCATATTTGACTTTTGATGAAATTGCAGATATTTGTCTAGAATAGCGGAATGATAGATGTGGTTGATTGGTAATTATGAAAGATTTTAATCTCAATAAGGACTAATATTGAAAAGGGTATATGCTGATAATAACATGTTTGTTCGACTTGGCATTTTCTATAATATCGAGATTCATAATTAATGGAGTGCTTTGCTATGAAATATACTGCAATTTGATCAAAACTGAATTTTTATGCCAATAGCCCTATATAAACAAACCTCTTTCGAAAGAAAATAGGTGTGTGGTTCAATGCGAAATAAATGACATTAGGGTTCATTTTTCCAATATTTCTGCTTTGACTCACAAAAATACACCTGTATATCAGCAACAAGATAATATGTTAACAAAAACTTTCAATGTGATATGTGATTTTCACTCGTACATAGAACCGTTCATGTGAGACGAGAATAATTTGTAGTTGATATTGTTATTAATCAATATTCATAGATTTTGAATTGAGTAATGTTCCCATAGAAGAGTATGGTAGGTTTCAGGAATTAGATAGCGTTTATCATCGTTAGCATTAAGAGCAATCTTCGTTTGTTCTGTTGAATACACCCTATGCTTATAGGATTTTATAAATTTTTTTTTGTGTGATTGCTTTTTCGGTATAATTTTCCAAACAGGCCACGTAATCTTCGAAAGCGATTTTTTTTGACAACATTATGTTTAACGCCCTTCGCTTTCTTGGATACTCCGAAATTGGCCACAATTTGTTTCATTTCATCATTTTCATAATTCTCCTGCTTCAATCTTTTTTTCAGATCAGTGATTTGATCTTCTGACGTTGCAGTTTTAGTTGAGTATAATTTAGAACTGAGTCCAATAAAGTCGAGCATAAGCTTTCTGTTGTTCTCATCCTTCATCAATCCAATCACTTTCTTATTCGCTCGGGGAATATTATAAATGATATCTGATTGATAATCGCTAGTATCGAAATACTGATGACAATAATTTTTTTATCATCTCATATGGATCATAATTTATAATTTCATAAATCAAACTGTCCGTGTCAGTATAAACTGCGCAAAAAATTTCTCTATACCTAAGGAGCCATGTATTCATAATGGAAATTGTATGTGGTCAACTTTGCCAAATCCAGTACTACGATTCCAACATATATAGTTTTGTTGAAGAATATTTTGCATTTTCCCAATTCAATGGCAGTCAAGTTTTCATTGAAAACAGTCAAACTCTTGAACCGAGGATTGGAGATTCTGGCTTCGGCACCATATCGCCCATCCCAACTCGTTACAAGGCGAACATCAGAGTGCTTTCTCAGATTTTCCATAGTTTTCCCTGAAACAAATATTTATATATATGGGACAAAAATTGAGTTTTGAAGATAGCAGTACATATCAAATACGGCATTAGTTTGAATAGGTTCTTTTCAATATCATTCGAGGCAGCAGTTCGCAAACGTGTGTTCAAGCCTTTGTAGGGCTTCAACCATGTGTGGACTGCTTGAACTTTAGAACACGATGAATCTTGTTCAAAATGAGACCATTTTCTAAGGCCTGCTTGAGATTTCTGTAATGATTCACATACTATTTCTTCGACTGTAGAGTAGCCATCAATTTAAATTGTTTCACATCCGATGTACTTTCGGTTCAAAATTTTTTTGTCTTAGGATTCACATGATCGGGGCAAAACGGTAAATCCTTATGCATATCGTGAATTTGGTTTGGATACTCCATATCAACTTCTAGTATATAACCTTCCGAGGCATCATCAGGTACAGTTGTGATATCAATGTTGGTGTCCATCTACTCAAACCAGCCGTATGGTAGATATTGAGACATTGTCCAACCATATTGATTATTAACATCGAAATACATTAGGAATGAGTCAGCTTTGGCTTTATCATAAGATATCACCCATGTATTTGTTATTAGCTGTGACTCTTCGCTTGGAGCAAACTTGACTCAGTCCACCTCTTGTTCCCTTTTCGAAAAACATCAACTGATCTACATCGGTGAAAAGTTCAAGTTGCTGTTTCGTTTTGAATAACATAGCATTCCATGTATAGCCAGGCAGAGTGAAATAATGGGCAGGATCCAAACCGTAAGTTTTATGAAAACTTGAGCGGAACTGCTCGAATACATAGCCAGAAGCATAACATCCGTCTTCAAATACAGATTCGTATATTTTCCCGATGTGTTTATATTAAAAGTAGCCCATATCAGCTTGGCACGTAAGTAAGATCTCCTAGGACAAGGTTTTTCCTCCAATATGTTGTAAAAGGTTTCGATAGGGGGTAAACAATCTTCATTGAATTTTTTGAAAGAATCGATATAGTCATACCGCATTACACCCTTTTTTGTCAAAATCTACTCTTCATCATTCGAGCGGTTGAAGAACTGTGATATGAGATTTGGAAATCTGATAGATATGATACTAACGTATCCAGCGAAAAACTCATGAATCTGAATGAGTAAAAAAATCTGAAGTGGCTCTTGCTACCAGAAATATTTTTAATGAAGGAGATATACTTTTCCTTTGTTATCGGCCTAACGGCGACACTTCCATTGAGATCCAATGCAATATTTTCTATAACAAAAAGTGTCTTCGAGCAGTCTTCAAGGTGTTTATCTAACATTGCATGCGTGGAAAAACAGTGAAAACACCTATGGCAAAAATATTTTTTTCAATTATGGTTGTCGAGTTGATTACTCACCAAACTAGATAGATCTTCACTTCCATTGAGATCCAATGCAATATTTTCTATAACAAAAAGTGTCTTCGAGCAGTCTTCAAGGTGTTTATCTAACATTGCTTGCATGGAAAAACAGTGAAAACACCTATGGCAAAAATATTTTTTTCTATTATTGTTGTCGAGTTGATTACTCACCAAACTAGATAGATCTTTCATTCAAGCAAAGTGTTTTCTGGTTGGTGACCTAACATCATAGACATTTATTGAATCCTTACATCTTTCATCGTAATACATGTATTGAATCATGAGTAGATTCAGATGTTTGCTTTTATTTTTTGCTATGCTCAATCTTAGCGATATTACAGTATACTTGGATTTAAAAAGTTTCAACGTGTAAACATTGACTGAGAGATCATTCTGCTCTATTTATCTGAATAATTTTCATCGGAAAGTGAATACCTCACAACTTCAGAACTTTTGAATAGTCAGGATAAGATAGAATGTGATCTGAATGTTGTCCATGGGGAACTGGATACAACGCCGAAACAATGGCCCAAGCGAAGCAGGCATTATCATGATTTTTCGTTTGATTTGAGAAGGCAGTTCAATGTATGATGAACCTCTCTGCGGCACAAATTTGTTTACGGTAACCCCCAAATTCACTACTGCTTTCAACGTCTAACCTCTGTCACGTTCCTGAAACTCTTCCAACTTCATCATGATTGACTCCATAACATGATCCTCAAACCACATATTCATTTCAGTGTTACTATGGATGGATGAGTTAAATATTGAGAAATACTTATATTCGTTGAAGATTCGATCGCCTTTGACAACCTCAAATTCTCCACAATATTAACCTTTAAAAATGCATCCTTTTTCAATGCATTTTGAATTATACTCACAAAAAAGGTCTTATAGTCGATCAAAAATGAGGTAGGGTTCTTATGCTTGGGATTACTAATCACTTCAGTCCGGATACGCGAATTAAAAGCCGATGTCCTCGATTAGAGGATGTCTCTTTCCGGCTAATCAGGCCTGCTCCTTTCTTCATCTAAAATTTCATCTGATTAAGAATGCTAGTAGATTTTGTTTCCCACCCATAGTAGTAGTATTTTTCAGATCTTTTTTCATTCGTTTAGAAGCCTTATAACACTCTTCAAGTCTATCCTTCACCGTTTTCTCCTTGTTTTCATCTATTATGAGGCTCAAGATAGATGCGATATATTTCATCAAATCAGCACAAACATTGTTCAAAATTGCAGAAGCAGGTTCAACAATAACTGATTGACCGAAATGGAGAGCCAGAAAATATTTCTCGAACAGTAAATTAGAAACAGCACTACCTAGCGGGGAAAACTTTGCGGTAGAAGTAATGTGACCAAATATGAATATGAATAAAATCTGCTATTGAGGCACATGTCTTATGGAATCATAGTATATCAGAAAACTGAATTTCTATGATGATATATTAGTCTTAAACACTATATTCACAGGAACAACAGTAAAAATGTTGACAAAAATGTTGATACCGCTATTACAGTACCCAAATCGATAGCGACAAGTTGCATTACTGTATCTTTATCATGCAGCAAGTAAATGTTCTGTTTCTGTTTAAAGTCTGTTTTTCAGTTAATCAGTTGTCGCCCCCATACGAACGACAACTCTCAGAAGTTGAGAAGTTGCGAGCTAAGGACTAAGGTCTTACCTGTTAACGTGTGATTCCTAATACGGTTGCAGAATCATCGCAGCTTCAACCATATAAATTCTCTCGAGAAAATTACTACAACATAAACATAAGGATGCATGGTGTGAAGCATGCGTGTGTATGTACGAAAAATGTGTGCATTATGTAATATTTGGGAACTCACAAACCAGTATAGCAGGACATCGACAGAAAATGACCACGTAGTCAAGTTGAAGATCAAACTCAACTTCAAGGTCAGATCATGAAATGGTGGAGGGGAGGAATCAGTTTTCAGGTTGAAGTGTGGAAATACCTCCTTTTCAGTTGAATACACGCTTACGTCATATGATATATTGGCTTGAATCTTGGATAATATTGGGTTTTAAGAAGAAGATAGTAATACATTTCAAATTGAAACATGTGTATTGCGACATGTAAAAGTTCATGTCGAGAATATATTTAGGTGGGAAAAATATGTCTTTTTCGCTGCAAAATGCTGTGTTGTGACTGTATACATTGTTTTGAAGAACTTCCAAACCCCGTTCAGCATGATTTTCGCTAAGAATGAACTTTGTATTCATTTTCACAGTCAAACCACACTCCACCGTCAGATACTGCAATATAGTGTTGAATTTCAAATGATTAGATTGTACTGCAATACGTGAAAGTTCTTGTTAGGCGAGCATATGCATGTGTGAGAAAAATCAATCAATTCTACTGCAAAACGGCATGACCCTACGCATCTCTTTTGGAAACTCCGCAAATCTCCGTCTAGCATAACCTGGGCGTTTAGTTTCAAGCTCAAACCAAACTGCTTTGTCAGATCTTGACATGGTGGGGGAGAAACAGACCAAAGTGAGAACTAACCTGTTTTTCAGTGGAAATCATATCAAAATCATCTACTGTATGGCTTCTGATTTGTAATCAATCATGTTTCGAAAAGAAAAACGTAGTGTGACATTTTAAATTATTACATCATTTTTAAGCATGCGGAAGTTCATGTAGGGCATGCATATATGTGAGAAATATCAGTCTGTTCTCCTGTAAAATGTCAAGTGTTGACACTACATGTCTACAAATCTCCGTCTAGCATGACATTGACGGAGAAGTCAAAGTCAAATTTCAGTCATCATTTTTGATACATGAATGTATATATGACACGTCACATTTTACAAAAGATATTTTATCTTATAGCACTAAAATCAATGACAGCACATGTTAGACAAAAATATTATTTTCATACTCTATCAGAAAGTAAAAACAACTTGTTACCAAAAAGTCTTTGACTTTTGTCTTGAATATGAGAAAATTTTTTTCAATATGGTTTTTTTTTTTCCTGATGGAAATCGTGTCTCCGTCTCGTTTAATGACAGTGAATTAAACTGCTCTGTCAGATCTTGACATGGTGGGGGAGAAACAGACCAAAGTGAGAACAAACCTGCTTTTCAGTGGAAATCATATCATAATCATCTACTGTATAACTTCAGATTTGTAATCAATCATGTTTCGAAAAGAAAAACATAGTGTGACATTTTAAATTATTACATCATTTTTAAGCATGCGGAAGTTCATGTAGGCATGCATATGTGTGAGAAATATCAGTCTGTTCTCCTGTAAAATGTCAAGTGTTGACACTACATGTCTACAAATCTCCATCTAGCATGACATTGACGGAGAAGTCAAAGACAAATTTTAGTCATCATTTTTGATACATGGATGTATATATGACACGTCACATTTTACAAAAGATATTTTATCTTATAGCACTTATATCAATAACAGCACATGTTACACAAAAATATTATTTTCATACTCTATTAGGAAGTAAAAACAACTTGTTACCAAAAAGTCTTTGACTTTTGTCTTGAATATGAGAAAATTTCTTTCAATATGGTTTATTTTTCCCGATGAAAATCGTTTCTCCGTCTCGTTTAATGACAGTGAATTTCCCCATTTCTTGTTAGCAAATGGGAATGTACATGAACGTAGCTTAATATTTTGTAACGATAAATGCATGGTAATGTGAAAAAAATTTGTGTCTTGGAATGTTTTCTTACAAGATTCTCTGTATTTGAGATCAAAAATTAGTCTAATGAAGTGTTTTTGCCTTATAAAGATTCTATTTATTTCTGATGAGTGTCCCCAAATGGTAATATCTATATTAAGCTTAGAATACACTAGACCATAGTATATATCCAAGAGATTATGTCTCAAACAATTTAATTCCATTGTTAGGAAGGCAAAATACGTTTTTCAGAGAAGTGCACAAGTATTCGATGTGATTATTGAAAGACAATTCAGTTTCGAAACTTAGATTTATTTGGAAAGGGCGCTGATACTTACTTGAGAACTGGATAAATGTTGTTTTATTTCCATTATTTATTAAATGATTGTTTCTATACCAACATTCGAATTCATTGATTACTAGTTTCGTTTCATTTTCAATTTCATTCAGATCTGGGGACGTCACAATGTTATGTCATCGGCATACATGAAAACTCGACCCTCGAGAAAATTCTAGTATTTAGTTTCAAGGTTAAACCAAACTTCACCGTCAGATTTGCCAATGTGTGGAAAAAAAGAGACCAAAGTGAGGCGGTACCCACGTTTCAGTTGAAGTTACGTCAATATCATTCACTATGTTGGTTCAAATTGTAATGTAATCATATTTCAAGAAAAAATATAGTGTAGCATTTTGAATCATCATTAAGTATGCGGTACCTAGTTCATGTTAGACATGCATATGCGTGAGAAATGGCATTCTGTTCTCCTGTAAAATGTTATGTGTTGAGTCTACGCATCTGTTTTGGGGCAGATAATAACCTTGAATTCATTTCAAAGTCAAACCAAACTTGCCGGGTAAATCTGGCAATGACAGGTGAATGAATTTATTTTCGATCAAATTGATGGCACAGCCTACTTTTCAGTTATAGTTACGCTGATGTCATATGCTGTGAAGGTCGAAACAGAATGCAAAAGCTACGTGCAATATCAAAATCGACAAGTTTTTGTCATGCGGGACCAAGAAATACAGGCACAAACTATAGAAAATCGGCTCATCAAAGCAGTTGTCTCTTTCGACAATTTTTAAATTCTAACCAAACCTCAAGATTTTTCCAAATCCTACTATATTTATTTCTCTTCCGAATATGTATTCTGTAATTCAATTTCACTCTCTTCAGTGTTTTCCGTACATAAAATAGACCTAAATAATAACTGTTCTTTCATTCGTCATCATGAATATAACATTGCACAAGATTCAGATCTCAAATTCCATTGGATAGTTACAAGCAACAAGAATCCACTCTCTGAACTCTCATTTCTTATCACTTGTGCTTCATTGGTTTGTTCCATGTTGAATCATTTGAATACATGCAATGAACTCTTCTCATTACTTATCTCCAATTATTTTATAACCTTTAACTTTGCAGTCCGACGCGGGCCTCAATAGTTCAATGAGGTTTCAAAGCGAAAATGTGAGATCAAATTTTGCTATAATAGAGAGAATTTCTGTCAATTGTTATATGTATCCAATTCGCCCTAACCATACCTTGGCACAGCTCAAGTTGATAATTTTCAGATTATTACTTCACGAGAAATTTTCAGATTAATACTTCACGAGATTCCACAATATCTATACAAATGCACGTTATTTAACTCTCTTCAGTTCACCCTACTTCGCTACCCACTAGAGATGCCTGACGTCACAGCCAAGCTCACCTCCCAACTGAATGTCCATACCAACAGGCAGTGATCGTTCCGCTCTCGGAGAGGGCAGATGTTAGCACAGTCCTAGGCCGTCTGCGTGTCACCATCGATAGCGAGGCTAGAGCGATGCGTTACGTCACATCTTTCACTGCAGCGATAGGGGTGAGGGCACGCCGATGAATACGCATTACTCAGCCGCACGTCGTGGAGTGAACATCTCGCTCTCTTACCGATGAACGGTTGATGCTGTGACGTCACACCACTACTAACTTGGTGGGATCACATCGATGAAACATTTATTACTTGAAGGATCTTCGAAGTATGCAGACGTATGTTTGTACATAGACAAGCACATGATGAAACCCTGTACCGTGCATTCTCACACACACACCAATCAAATGTAATTACGTCACTATGTCACACACACACACAAAATCTCATATGAAAAAAATTCTGACCGATCCATGCACCAGACCCTTCAAGGTCACATCGCCTTGATGTTACTAAATAACAACAAAAAAAAAACAATTCATACGTCATAGTGATGGGGGGAGGCCCAGAACCTGCTGTAATCTGTGATGTACACATACCACCTATGCACCAGACATATTTTTCAAGATCATATACACCATACCTATTTTTCAAGGTGGCATGCACCGACATATTTCTCAGGGTCACATGAGTCGGTCTAGGTCATCCACCCCACGCGACGTCATAGTGGTGGGGGGAGGCTTAGAACCGGCTCAAATCTCCTACTCTCTTTGAATCTTAGATTTGTGTCAATGGTTAGGATCAGGTTCTTACTTTAAAATCTGAAAGGGATTTTCTCATTATATATTTCTAATTATATATCATTGAGTTATTAGTTTTTTGACTTTCCTCCACAAAACAGAAAGGCAGCTGATTTTTTTGATTACTCTCAAAAAAATTTGTTATGACGTGTCAAATAATGCATTTGGATTCTACAAATTTTTGATTCTCAAGTATTTTCAAAACTAGAATGAAAATATAACTGTGTTTAGTCTGCATAAAAGTGATATTTGCAACATTACAAATAATTAGTGAAATCGAAAGTATGAAGTGTATGAAGATCCTAAGATACTCTCCTAAGATACTCCAGATTTTATTCGCAATGGTGCATTGGGTGTAACATTTTATTATCAATTTCAATTGGCATAAATATAAATATATCACCAAATTCAAAAAAAAAAACACAGAGCATAGGAAATCGTGTAATTTAGCAAAATCGAAATACAAATTTCATAATTGTCTTTGGTTCTGAGAATTTCTTCAACAACTGCATGTGCAGTATACAACTATATCCGTTCCTAAATCCAGATAATCTGGAGCGTAAGATATAATTATCAACAATATGCTATCTGATTCGAATTTCCATCATTTTTCTAATCACTTTCGAGAATATCGGTAAAATACTTGTTAAGCTGAGAAATTTTCAGGAATATTTTCATAGGCAAAAGGAATGACTTTGACAGAATTTCAAGATTCAGGAAAGTCAATGATTATTATATAAGCATTATCAATACCATACGCCCTCTTTTTTATTCTATTCATGATCTCCGAAATATGATTTGCACAAGTGCTACTGAAAGTCAAAGTAAACTTTTGCATCTTATGATGAGAAGTGAATGAGGCAATAAATAACCAGCATGCGACAGCAAAGTTCTAAGAAAAGCTGTTTTTGGAACCAAAAATTCTCGACCCTCACTAAAAACGGTTTTGAAAATGAGATACCATCAAGTGAGTCGTATCAATCCAGAAATTTCTGATGAAGATCTTACTAACCCATTCAAAACATTATTCCCGAAATCCCACTCAACTGCAACCTGTGAAACGAAAAGGAACTCATTACATCTTTTCGCGTATCTTTTCCTGTGAAATATATACAAGACATGTATGAACATGTATAAAGTCAGAAAGCAATGAACTAGGTGTTATACCTAATCAGCAAGTATCATACCATTCACGTGATTGACTTAAAAGTTCAATGATTGTCTATCGGCACTTCCCGTTCCCTGAAACAGATTCAATTGATATTGAATCTTACGGTATTGCTTACGGTATTGACAATGTCTTGTCAATACCGTAAGAGTGCCGTGGGTGGTAATAAAGCACTCTTAGGGCCGCTTTATGTCGATGGATATAGGCCGAGATCGCATATGCTGGACATGTTGAGAGCATATTTTTATTAATATGTTAATTATTTTCAACCTGAGTTTCTGCTGGTCAGCCTCTATCACTCGAAGCCCCTATACATTCGGAGGGCGCACCAGCATTATCGACCAACAACTCTCCACACCGTGGGGTGGTCATTGGGTCTACGAATTATGTGTCTTGATACAGCACAATTAGCCAAGAATGACAGACTTCTGCATCTGTCCGGCTGAGATTTCTGGCTTAATGCGGCTAGCCGGTATGATTTTGAGATTCGAAAGTAGAGAGGGCATAATTCCACCAAGGACTCAAATAATTAGAACAACCATCTTGACAGAGTGGTCTGGAAAAAGTGTGAAGTTCAAAGATAAAATCTCGATATTTTATTCGTTTTTCCTCCTCTTTTCGAACGATATTCGTCTCGCCAGGAGCTGAAAACTCCACATAGATATCGTCTTGCTCTTGTGGTCGAGAAGAACTATATCAGGCTTATGAGGTTCTATTAATTTGAGGACGGGGAACGAATAGTTCCAATGAATTCGGTACTTTCCGTTCCCTACATCGTTCCAACACCGATGCACCTGAAACCACGCGGTAGGCCCTGCACCTTGTGTCGGGAACTTCTATACGTATCAGACGACTGCGAAAGCTAAGGTTTGAAGACACCATCCTGGCAGGCCATGATGAGCCCGTCAGTTTCCGACTTCAGCCTACTCGACCTGAGGAATGCGAAACTTAGGCGCTTCATTGAGGCAAGTTCTTCATTTATTATTGTTATTATCATTATTATTTTCCACCGAAGTTTGCGCTGGTCAGGCCTAACCCCCGAAGCCCCGATACATTCGGGAAGGCGCGCCAGCATTATCAACCATGTGACCTGAGTAAGCGCATTGAGCCAAGAATGACAGCCTTCTGCATCTGTCTGGCTAACTTTTCTGCCTCAGTGCGACAAGCTGGTATTATTTTGAGATTCGAGAGTAGAGAGAGAGCATCATTCCACCTAGCACTTCAATAATCAGAACAACCATCTTGACAGAGTGGTCTGGATAGATAGATAATATTATAATCATTAGTTAATACAGTTGAAGGCATATCAGTATACGATAAAAAAGTTGGTCACGTTACATATAAAAAATAAATAAATAGGTAAAGCAGCAGAAGTAATAATTTTTCGCAACCCTTCAACTTGTGAAAAAATCAAATTATTGTTGAATGAATATTTTGATGATATTCAAGATTTACCCCCTTTTGTCCAATAGTTTTTCAAATGCCCAATGAGTCCCCGCTTATTTTTATCAATAGTCTTCAAACTCATAGCGCGGAAATTCACGCAGCTATTCATAAACAACCGCTTAGTTCCAAAAAGAATCAGGCCCAACAGAATCACAGTGAAAGCATGACGCTAAACAGCCTCACAACAGGCTTATAACACACTATTGGACACATAGTAAGAGCAGAAATTCGACCATCTATGTTTAAAGCTATTGCAAAAATTAAAATAAAATAACAACTCTTCTATTTTCCACAGTGAAAGTCAAACAAAAATGAATTACAGTCAACAATAACAAACAAAATTTGAACAACAGAAACTTTACAAAATCTCTAAATGACAGGGACATATTTACCTATAATAGCAAATGTAGTGTGAAACAAAATCTCTTTGACTGAACTTCCAGTTTGTACCAATTATAACCTATAGAAAAAAACATCATTTCTTTTATTTGAAAATAACCGCATCAACCTTATGGTTATTAGCGGCGGAAAATATATTTACAAGCAGTAACTATATTGATTACAACACTATATTTTGTTAGATAAGTTCAGAGCATTTAAATAATTTAAAATCTTGCTAGCACTAAAATAATTCAAAGTTTCCTGCGATTCCTTCGATATTTTGCATATTTCCTTTTCTAATTGAAACACTGGATACTGCACTATGATGTGATGTATTGTTAGTGAAACTTCACAAGTGTGGCACTGTGGTTGATCTGCTAGAGATATCAAGTTGTCTAGGGTTAGTTTGGTGTGTCCTAATCGAAGACGGGTGATTATAACTTGTTCCCTTTTTTTCAGTGTTCCATAGTTCCATGGTCCGACTTTGGGTTTCCATTCTCTCAGTTTGGATGGGGTACTCTGCCATTCAATGTTCCACTTACTCCACAATAAGCTTCTGAAGTATTGTTTCAGGTCGGTATGAGGGCTATACATTGTTGTTTCTTGGTTCGGATTATCAATCGCTTCACGAGCATAAAAGTCAGCACTCTCGTTTCCAACAATTCCCACATGCGAAAGAACCCAAACTAGGATCATTTTCTTCTTGAGCAATTGGAGTTAGAAAAATTGTTGTTTGATAAGTTTTACAACGGGGTGTTTGATATATATTCATTGAAGCAGTCGTAAGGCACTGAGAGAGTCTGAAATGATTGAGATAGTGTCCGATGAACTTGATTTAGCGTACTGGAGAGCTTGAAGGATGGCGAATAATTCTCCAGTTAGTATTGTTGCTGTTTCTGGAAGTTTAAAGGTCAATGCAACCTAGTCAGTCACTACTGCAGTTCCTACACCAAAATGAGTTTTTGATGAGTCTGTGTATATTTCTTCAGAGTGGTCGAATTGGTCCAGGATTTGTCAAAAATTTTGTTTGATGATGTTCTTATTTGTATCGTGTTTGGGAAACTGGGATAGGAGAGTGTTTATGATAGGAGTCTGTATGAGCCATAGTGGTGCAGATTTGATGTTTGTGGGGTACGTGGTTGGAAATGACTCCATTTGTAAAGAACTTACTTGTCGTCGGATCCTCTCGTGAAATGGAAGATCAGTTTTTGGCCGACAGTAACTTGTTGGAAATCGATTTGTTATTATATTCCTGTAAGTGGGAATGTTTTTCATAGATGCAACTGCAGCAGCATATGACAAACTCAACTGGGTTCTGCGAAAACTCAGGTAGGGTTCTCCTAATTCACAGTAGAGGCTTTCCACTGGAATGGTCCGATACGCTTCTGCGATTTTGCGCAGAGCAGAATGATGTATTGAATCCAGTTGAGATAATGTTTAGCAGAAGCATATGCAATACAACCATTATCTAATTTAGAGCGTATTAAAGATCGGTACAGCAGTAACAGTGTTGAACCTTATGCACCCCATTGTTTATGAGTTAGGCGTTTGAATAGGTTCATTCCTTTTTGGCATGATAGCACTAGATGTCTGACATGTAGCTTCCAATTTGATAGGGGTTACGAATGTTAATTTTGTGCTATTCATTTTCATTGTTGGTGAGTTCTCGCATTTTTTTTGAGAATATAATGCAGTTCGTTTTTTATGTAGAAAAATTGAATCATGTTGTTTTGAACCATTTTTCTAAAGGACTTATGTGAATCTGTAACAGTTTAGTTAGGTTATGTATATTCTTTCCTTTGACAAATCATCTGCGTGCTATTAGAAATAGAATGGGGCTTATTGTCGAGCCCTAAGGAATATCATTTTCTTGAATTTTGCATTGTGATAATGTACCATTTACTCGAACTTGGAACTTTCTTTCCAAAAGGAAGTTCTGTACAAATGCTAATATGTTCCCATCATGACCCCATTTCTTCAATTTGTCCAGAATCTTATAACGCCACACAGTCTCTAAAGCTTTGTTAATATCGAAATTGACTGCCATGCATTTCTGTTAGTTGGCAAAAGCCTCGTGAATAGTGTTCTCTAGGTCTATAATATTATCTAAGGTTGATCTGTGAGATCTGAATCCCGATTGTTCCGCTATGATTCGATTTTGACTCTCAAGAACCCACATTAAACGTTTATTTACTATTTTTTTAAGTAATTTGCACATTGTACACGTAACGGATATTGGTCGATAGGATTTTGTTTCAAGGGCTGATTTATTTACCTTCAAAATGGGGATGATTAGTGCTTGTCTCCAAATTTGAGGAAATTTCCGTTCGGTCCAAATTATATTGATAATTCTCAAGAGAAGGTTCTTTGCAACTCTTGGTAGGTTCCTCAAGAAGGAAGCTGGTATATCATCTGGACCTGAGGAGGTATCTTTCATTGAGATCAGTGCTTTATGGACTTCCTCATTAGTGATTGGTGAGTTTATTAGATCTTTGTCTGTTATTATTATTGGCGAAGATTCCTTTTCAGATTTGTATGTGATGAATGCTTCATCAAAGTTTTCACTGGACGATTGTTGGCTGTATTGTTCTGCAAATACTCTAGCTATATCTTCTTTCTGAGTAATAATCAATCCATTTTTATCTACGGCCATACCGTAGTTTGAATGTAAACCTGAGATACTCTAAACTTTTTCCACACTGTATTCTTGTCGTATTACTTTTTATGCTTTATGTATAGGTTCTCCAAGATTCTTTTCTGCTATTTTTCGTGATAAGTCTCGCATGTGCTCTGCATTTGTGGAATTCAGTCTTACTCTCCTTCGTTTTAACATTTTTATATCTCCTTAGTGCAGTTTTGCTTGCTTTTATTGCAGTCTCACATGCTCTGTTCCACCACGGTGCAGGTTTACGTTTTTTCTGATGTTTTGTCTTTCTGATTTTGACTTATTCACAGCATCTATTATGAGGTCATTGAAGTTTTTAATGATTATGCCTATGTCATCCGAGATCTCAACTATGTCGATGTTGTTTTCAATTGAGCTTGAATACTTATCCCATTTTGCATTTTTAATGTCCATTTTCAGAATAGTACTTCATCACTAGTTGAGGGAGTTTATCTTGAGTCGTGTGATATAATTATGGGATAGTGGTCGCTACCAAATAAATCATGTAGTATTCCCCATTCTATGCGTGTCAATGTATTGGAATCACACATTGCTAGATCGAGTACTGATGAATTTTCAGTAGACGTGTCAAACCTGGTTTTAGAACCATCGTTGAGAACAACAAGATCGTCATTATTGAAAATATTCTCCAGTTTGCAACCCCTAATGTTCGTTTAATCTGACCCCCAGGCAATATTGTGTGCATTGAAGTCTCCAACGATAACTCGTGGTGACGGGATTTGGTCTAACAGAGTTTTCAGATCTTGCTCATCTATAATAATATTCGGTGGTAGGTAAATGCTGCACATAGAAAATTTCTCTGGTGCTAGAATAGTAACCGCTGTTGCTTCCAAATTTGTTTTTAGATCGATTTTGTTGACTGTTTTGTTTGATTGAATGTAAATAGCCGTTCCGCCACTCACTCTTCCATCTGTATTACGATTCTGAAAAAAACCTTTGCAATTTTTCAAGTTGTGGGTATTATTATTACGAAAATGCGTTTCTTGTAAACAGAGAACGTCTGGTGAATATTCTGATAATAATATTTCAAGCACACTCTAATGAATATAATATCCATTCAAGTTTCATTGTAGGAGTTTATTGAAAGTTATCGAAAAAAAAGGTTTCACAGGGATATCAGTAAAGTTGATCTGATGAGTTACTCTGTGGCTCATATCTATCCGATTATATCTGTTTTTGTAGTTTTTTCCTCAGTTTAGTGCATCGACTTTTCAAGTTTCTATCTTCGATATATGGATGTATTTCCAGTAACATGTCAACCAATGCTTGGGGGTAGTGGCAATGCTCAACACATATTTTGATCCGTGTGCATTTTCGAATAAATCTTTTAGTTGTTCTGAGTCTATGCTGTTCCATAGATTCCTTTATGGACTGCATCATTTCTGGTTTGATTAAATAATTTGTTTTGTCGTTTTTAGGTTTCTTGGCAGTTATTTTGGGAGTAGAGAACTTTTGGTCTTCTGATGTTGGTATTAGAATTTCTTCGACACCACGTTTCCCAGTTTGTCGATCATCTTGCTAGGTGGGTTCAACTGTGCCTTCAGTAACTTGAATTTGTTCAGTAAAATCTGTTTGCTTTGTGTTTTGTGTGGCGGTGATATTGAGCGATACAGTGGGAATCTGGGTAGGACATTTGGAGGCAATATGACCGGAAAGTTTACATTTGAAGCAGGTCTGGCTATCAAGGGAAAGAAAATCACGATAAGAAACAACATTGTGAAAAATTTCGATTGATTCTGGGATTTCAGAATGTTCTGGTGGTGTAATATACCCTTGTCGTCTAAAGCTAAGAATGTGACCATATTCTGGGTCCGTTGCTCCAATCCTTAAAAATGTTACCAGGTTGAGTTGAAAAATAGCCTTGGCTGATACTCCGCCTATTCACCATATACTGGAAGTTTTTTTCTTTGTTTTATTTTATTTTTGTCTATTTCATTTGTATTTTTATGGTGAATAAAGACGTATTATTGATATTATTATTATATTAGAGTCAAACCTATTTTCTTAAGTTCAGCAATGAGAATATCATGTGGAATTGTAGGACTGATATTGGAAATGACCAATCGGTCTGAAGGAGATATTAGTCTACGGGTTCTAATAATATCTCCGCTTATGTTGATACATTCGTGTTCCTTAAGAAATCTATCGACTATGTTTTTTCTAGACAGGTGAATGCAAATTCTATTGTTGGAAAGTCTATATGAGAAGATAATATTTTTTGGATGAATGATAGGTCCTAACTGAAGGAGGTATTCTTGTAGTTTGATATTATCGATGGCATTGAAGACGATAGCTTGGTCCTTCGTAGGGAAATTAATAGGTGATGGTTTACTCACTGCCGATGGGTATGAATGAACATTGGAATTCATGCTAGTTGGAGAGTTTTCTGTAGTGGTTGAGTTGTTTGGTGGAAGTTCGTGGGTGGACAAAACATCTATCGTATCATCGATCATCTTTTTCCTAAAATAAAGAGCATCTGCCTTGATGCCGGCTCTGACTTGAAAAAGAAGAGCGATCGGCGACAAGGTTTTTTTGGAGATAAGGATTCGAAACCTTGTTTTATACAGCTGATTTCCGCTATTTATAGAGTTTTGAAGATGATTTTGTACTCACTAAATTATTAGGCAGTTGGCTTCTATGATTATATCACACACAAGTTAATATCACTACTATAGATTACTATTAAATCAGAAATACTCGGACATGAACGTACTAGCTGTTAACCGTGTCGCAGTCAGGACCGAACTGTGGAAAAAACATCATGTTTTGTCAATTATACAACAATATATCGCGAAAGAATAATTCTTTAATGTTCATTCCAAGTATGGATATGAGTGCGTGTAAAATTTCAATTCACAGAACTCAATTGTGTTACAATATGTTCGCGTACTCGATTGATCAAAATTCAATTTGTCCAAGCTCTCTAATCTTCAACAAAATTTCAATGTACATAAAACAGAAACGAACTTGTGGATCATCATAGTTTCTGAACTTGAAAATTTAATCTTAGTTCAAAAAAATTTAATTATAAAATACAACAAATATAATCATTGTGTTACATTACATTATCTCTGTGTATTATTAAATATCCAACAACATTTTGAAACTTGCTTGAACAGCTCCAAATGTTGTGGAAACAATAAGTAAAACACCCTGTGACCTGTGACCGTTCAACTCTTTTTCAATAGTCACACTACATACATATGTTCAGTCCTAACATCGTTCCAGCAATGTCATTTCAAAAAACAAAATTAAAATTTGAGCCGTTATGCATCATAGATATTGCGGACGGAGATAAAAACTGAAAAAATAGCATACATAAATCACGAGGATTTGAATAGGCATCATCCATATGGCAAAGCCAGCAGACAACGGCTTATGATCTAGTGGCTCCAGTAGGGCCATCTATGAAATAGTGGCGAAAGTTCCATTTCTCTAGGAAATGGTCAGTTGTTCCCCGGTAAGCAGCGCCAAAAGCTTATAATGGATTGTATCGAACTAATTTCTATTTTGAAGAAGTGGGGATAATAACTCTACTAAACTTATGTGAGGGCGAAAATCTCTTTTATATTTTGGAACGATAAATTTCACGTTTAGTGGTCACAGAAGTTTCAAATGATTTGTTAAATATTTAATTTCACTAATTTTCAATTTCAAAAAGTTTTTGTATATAAGTACCTACGTATGATTTATAAATTCAGAGACTCAATTACCTAATGATTTTTTATATTGGAACAAGTTGACGGCAACAGTTTTACTATGTTGGTTTTCGACAACTGTTTTGAATCAACTTTTTTTTTGTGAATATTCAGGATGAGATAGTTTCAGAATCTCAATTTTCGTCTCAGTTTTCAACGTTTTTATACTTTGAACGATGTTCGATATAAACATATAATTTGAAACTCTAGAAATTGATACACAACTGACAATCACGACATAAAAATATGTACATTGAACATTTTGAGGTTCAACAATGTGTTCAGAAATCAATCAATAAAATTACTTGACTGAACATTAAAAGGCGAACGAATTGTATCCATATCGACAAACTGAACAGTAAATGTGAGTAAGCTCGCTATAAAGCAGAAATTCGATTGGATTCGAAGATAAAAACATTCAATAAACAAATCATCTGAAAGTTATATCGAGAACTTTGTGAAAACAAATGAGAACAAGGACAAAGGAAAAATCGTTCTATGAAGTAAACGAAGGTATCGAAATGTACTTATCGATACTAATGATCATAAATCCGATTATCAGAAAGTCAAATATTAGTGTCAACTCTCACCAGATACAGAAGTTAGATTTGAGATATTTTATCCCAAAAGTGATATGTGAGAAACCCCTTCTAGTGAGAAACCCCTTCTAGTGAGAAACCCCTTCTAGTATGTGAAAACAAAGTCTGGTATGTGAAACCAGAGTCAGCTATTTATATAATTGAATGACATTTTATATATAAAATTAATGTATTTCGGAAAAATTGACAAAAGAGCAAGGTTGCGTGGAAGTTGATGAACTGAAAACCTAAAGAGAGTTCTTCTTTACACAGTTCCTATAGGACTTTACTATCAATGTACGTTTGACAACGAAACTTTTTCTAATGCCTTCGAAAATTTTTTCAACTGAGCTGTCTAACAAGCTGAAGTCTTTTTGATTGAATACAATTAGCTGATTCGCTGAAAAATTGTTCAGTCATTGAAAGACGGTTACAAACGAATCAAAAATTTCTGCGATTGTACCGATACAAAAACGGATGCTATGAATCGAATTTTGAATTATCGATCAGAGGCATACTTTTCACCTTCATAATAGTAAACCTGCATGACTTCATGAATGATGGAAGTAGGCAAATAGTTTTAGTATTCTTTTCCAAAGAAATATTCAAGTAATCTGAAGAAAAGCTTCAACCTGTATTTTTTAAGAACAAAACACAAGCACTAAAGGAAAATCCATATTAAGGCGCTCTCAGAGCGGTGCCTGTGCGGAAGTAGTGATTCACATTGGATTTGAATCGCTGGAGATTAAATCCTTTTGGAAAAACGTCCTCGGGAAGTTTATTCCACATAAACGCAGTTCTCCAGATGAAAGAGTTCCTAAAAAGTGAAGTTCGAGGTGTACTGAGTTGAACCTCAGAACGATGAGAAGCTATAGTCCGTCGCGTATTTCTGATATGTACCGCCCTTGGTGGAATCAAATGTGCCAAGTCATTTAAACACCTCCCGTGAAAGTATCTATAGAAGAGAAACAAATCCCCAACCTCTCTTCAATGTTCCAGGATAACAAGGTTGCACGTGATATTCGCGTCTTCAGTCAGGCGGATGGTTCTCTTCTGGATGGAATTCATCGACTTCAGGATATGTTTTGGGCCATTTTATATAGGCTACAAACTTGAATTACTCAATTGGTATGATATTCAAGGTTTCTTTACAATGGATATTTTTTCAACTTACTGAATAGAATTCAGTTTATTCAAATCAATACTGAAACGGGATCAGCAATATCCGATTTTTTGGCTAATCAATTAGGGGAATACTTCAGGGTAATATCGTAGAGTCAAACATGTCAAAAAACGAATCTATTCATGTATGATATTAGAATTACTGACAATTTTTTTATGAATGTACAGTATATCAATGAATGAATGAATGTTAAATTTCAGTAAAAAATAATCTACTTTTGAATATTGCAATGAAATGAAGTTTGTGCAGTTTGAACCTGAGGGCTAATCAAGGGATTATAGTTGATCAAGAAAAAATGTATAAAATAAACTCCACATATAGTGAGCATACTTGAAGACTGGCTATAAATCAAATCATCTAAAGGAATAATTCGTTCAGGCCAGTCTCAACTCTCTACACTGTAGGTCAATGGACTGACACCTGTCAGGAAACAACTACTCCCCTGGCTAATACCACGAAGGGCGCTGGATCATATCCGACAGGTGTCAGTGCAGGATTCTTCACTGAAGTTATTCCTGCATATGCTGTTGACAATTGCCACAATATATTTTCAATTATTGGAACACACTTGCAGACCGGTTTCGGGCTGTTTGGCCACTCGTCGGTACAAGGTATTGTATACCATCAACATAAAGTCGATCTTTTCCGATAATTGAAAATCGAATTTCTTCAAAGTATCATTCCTCGAACTAGGCTGAAGCGGATAACAACTAACAGATTTGCCATAGCCCCACCTGCCTGTGAACGAGGTAACCAACCGCATATCCGAAATTTGTCCAATTCCACACATAAGAAAAAAAACTTCACATATAGTTAGTGGGTATACTTGAAGACTGGCTATAAATCAAATAATCTAAAGGAACAAAATGAAGTAAGCTTCTACGCAGATGATAAAATAACTTTACAATTGAAAAGTGTTTTGAATGTGAAATTATGCAATATTGTACTAACATTCTGAGTATTGATGTTTCTTTCTTCTCTTATCATGCAAGTGTTCACACAGTTCACTTCGCACTTCGCTGGGAAAATTCCACCGACTTTACAAATAGCAGAAAGAAATTTCAAAGAATATGTTCAAATTGCCATATGATACCTCTTTAAAAAAACTATTTGAAACTCTGAGATTCCTGAGTAGTCAATATTGAAATACTGATGAGCGTTTTACTATACAGTTCCGTCATATTAGCAAAAAAGAGGTCAACCTCGGAATGAGAGATAACGAGCTATAAACTCGTATACACAGCGTTCTGAAAGTTGTCTCAAAAGTCTCATAGAATATCGTATCTACACCATAAGTTATTCTACCACAAAAATCAGTTTTTCGCGATTATCTCGGTTTATATAGCCCCAATGATCACATTCTATATAAAAATTGTAGAGCATAAAATTTTAGCTAGATTTTGTAAAAAGGTCAACCGTGAATAATATCTTGTAAAAATTGGCGATAAGGTTTTACTGCTTTCAGTTGTTATAACAAATCAGTCAAAACTAGCGATTGTAAAATCTCTGTAGATTTTCTACAGGATCCTTTTCTAAAGGATAACTGTAACCAAACAGTTTGAAAGTAACCTCGAAGAATACCCTCAATATGGCTTAAGTCGGTATCCAATATAATTATTTGATATTAATGTCATGAGAAAAATCACCAAAGACATTATATATGACAACTGTTGATATCGAACTTGGTGAAAATAATGTGAGCTATGTCATCGATGGTGGATTTCTTTGGCATCGCGTCGCATGGAGTAAAGGCGATATTTTTTCAGTAGTTCAAAGTCATTACGGTTCAAAAACTGTTGTTATATTTGACGGATACTCAGACTACACTAAAAGCATGAAAGAAATGGAACAACTGAGACTATAAAAACTTATGAAGTTTCATTTGACGAAACGATGATTTTGCCAATTAGTCAAATCGATTTAATAAAAAAAATTATTGATATAGTCATTGGAACCTCAGAGAATGTGAATATATAACAAAACAAGAAAGAAGTTATGCTTTCGAAGAATCTAAACTTTGGAGGACTCTCGTCGTCATTGGAGAAGACAAAGATCTGCTCGTTATTTCAATTGGACTCACTCAAATACTTTAAGAAAGGATTTTCTTCAAAAAGGATGGAAAGGGCAATGTCAAAGCACAAATCCATTCGTCAAAAAGTTTTGACGAATATTCCTTTTCCAAAAACATATATTATTTTTACATGCATTTAGTGGCTATGACGACACAACTTTTACAGGTGTGAAAAAAAAATAAATTTCATGAAATTGCTTGAAAAACTTGCCAATTTCGACCAACTCGCTCAAATTTTTCTACAACAAGACTTCTCTATACAGCAATTATACGAAAATGGATTATGAATCTTACTAGCGATATACAATGCTTTCAAATCTGAGGACAATATCGATCATCTTTGATACAATCAAGTCGTTATGGCATGAATTAGAACCCCAGGAATGGGGTTCGGTGCCTGGAGCAAATAACAATATTATCACCAGCTCCTGGATATTCTGTAATTGTGAGAATGAATGTTGTTTACGCTGTGAGTGCCGAAAATCGGGGTTGCAATGAACTTCAGCTTGTAGCCACCGTAATGGACAAGCTTCCTTCAATGTTTTTCACTAGTTCGGACTTCCATTGTCTACTATATAAAATGATTTGAAATCCCTGAAACAAGTAAAAAAGAATAATTAAAAAAGAATAGTTGAAAATAACAATTATATTAAGCAACAATAAATCTGAAATGAAATGATAGTGAAATAACCTACAAGTAAAAATATAATAATTGAATAAATAAAAATTAAAGGAATGCAAAAAGAAAATTATAAAAATAAAAAAGTGTAGAGATTCCAAGTCACGTTAGTTCACGACGTTTCGATTGTTGGTATCTACAATCGTCTTCGGGTGATGACTCGGGTCATCACCCGAAGGCGTGTCCAAAACGTGTTTTTATTGAAATAATTTCCCAGCAGAAATTTCAATCTCATCTATTCTTTTACCATTCGTTTGAAAGAAATGAGTACGAGCTACAAATGTCGATTGTGAGCAGAAATGTGGTTCTTCAAACCCTTTTCATCTATTCTGGAAATATTTAGGTTGGGAAGTTTTCGTTGGGAAGCTCAGTGATGGTGATCCTTCCTATATACTCACACTTCTTAAATCAAATAAGAGTTCATTTCGAAACTCTCTAAACCATCATTCAATATACTTTTTCTACACCATGTATATTATATTTTTCAACATCAGATTGGAAAATTTGCCATAATAAAGCAGCGGTGAACTTACTCAAACAGAATAACATCATCATAAAATAAAGCATTACATATTCAGAAGTAATTCGTGTTCAAGCAACTTTTCCACCAGTATATCCGCATCGAACCGCTATTTTCTCTTACATTATTGAGCCAAAATCCTAATCCTCACGTTCAAACTAAGCTGGAACTAGTGTTAGATGTGGGGAATGTTTGGAGGGGTCTGCCGGCGAGTTTCCATTGTTTTAATCGAACTCATCTCGAGTTCTCATTTCGTGCAAATGTTGGCCGCCATAGTGGGGAATATTAACGCTCCTAAGGGTGTTGGGGTCGCAAGGGGTGCAACTCGGCTTTATCGAGCAGAATTCTGCGTTTAATCTAACTTGCGATCTATTTGTTCAAGCCATATTCTCTTTGCTCTTCCAACACATCGTTCATTTCAGTCCATATCGCCAAACGGACTCTGGCAATGATGGATTCGTTCCTAATCATGAATAATGAAGATGTACGTATTGCATGAAATGAAGCTTGTGAATAATCCCGGAGTAATGAAGAAACATTGTAAACTATTTCCATCCTTTATGAAAATTGGTGAAGTCGCCGCCAACAGCGTATCCGAGTATTTGGCGAAAGCTCAGGTTGTCATAAAATCTTCCTATTTATTAATAAATGCTAATCAACAGCAAAGATGATTATTGATATTCTGGATATGATACGGAAAACGTGGCATGAATATTATATGAATAGAAATTACTCTCGACTTTTTGGGTGTTCCCAGAATTTTTACCAAAAATTTCTCATTTGTGTGAAAGATATTTTCGGGGTTTTGTGGCCGTGATCTGCAGGTTTTTATGTCTGACGTTTCTCGTTTGTCCGCACTATTAACAAGAAAATCGTTTACCAAATCATAATTACAGTTAACCGTTATCGAATCAATGTATTTTATTGAAAAGGACATACTTCATTACAATTGGGAATAAATCTAAGACGAAATGTTAAGTGAAACCTAATATTTCTCAAAACCGTATCCGAATTGGTAGAACCAATTTGTTACCAAACCGTTATTTCCAATACCTCGACACGAGTTTCAATTACCAAGTGATCATCTTCAAGAGGAAGAATAAACTGCATCTACATACAATGTTGTCCTTATTTATATACCATAGATACCTCTGCTAAATACCAGCATCCTAATTGTTTCGAAATTGATTTTACAATATTGCCTTATACTAGTTAGGTAAATCTGATAATTAAAATTATTGTTCTAACGAATTATATAGTGAACATATTCCATTTCGTATATTCCAGACTTTCACGAATTCTCGACTTCATCCTTTGGATTACCTAAAACTTGTTTCTAAAAGTAGAGATTTCGTTCATTCTCAACCTAAACTTCATCCTTATAATATCATCTACAATAGCCCTCTCTGTAAACCTCTCATGTGTGAATGAAAACGTCAACCCAGGAAATTCAACCCAGCACGTTTGTGCTGTCCACAGTGATGTGAACTGTCAGGAATATACCTGTAACTGCTTCTTTCCTTCCTTTCCATATCGACTCCTCATTACCAAAACGTCCTTTATTGTCTAACATACGTGAATTTCATTGATGATAGTCTGTTATTTAAGAAAAAAAACACAGTCCTTAATATTAGAATTTTTGTTATCGAATATCGCAAAAACATCAGTTTCCATTTCGAATCTGCTCATGAACAGGTTTGCCAGGTAGGGCGACAAGGGGTTACCCATCGCCGTTCCCTCCTGTTGTTCATAAAAGCAACATTCTACCTAAAAACGTATGGCTGCATCAATTTCGTTATCATTGAAATTATTTTTCTCTAGTAATTCCCTGAGGTATTGTAAGGTCTGTGGAATTGAAACACTAGGAAATAAAGAATTAACATCAAATGAAACTAAAATATCACCTTCCTGCGAAACAATGTTTTTTGTATGTTGTATGAACTCCAAAGAGTTTTGATACTAAAACCTGTTTCACAATAGGCAAGCTTTCAAATTCCTCAGTGAGCAATTTTTTTATTTTCTAGGTAGAATATCTAATGGCTATTACGATGGGGACACGGTTTGGTGTTGGGATGGAACTCCAGTAATATTCAGTTTCTTTCATTCAAAATTGTTTTCACCAAAATCTGGTGTGCCCAAAATTCTCCAAATATCAAAAGGAAGATGCAGTCTTTGAGTTTGGGACAGTATTTGTTTTGTATTAGGAAAATGTTCACAAGAATTTATTTAATTTCAAATATTAAAAATAAATGCATCCAATTCCTGGAGTTTTTGAGAGTCAAATTCAATTATTTTTCTGTGAAATAGTTCATACCACCATACCTTAGTTCATACCACCAGAACTTAATGAGCCACAAGCAAAAAATTATTAAATTCTAAGTACTACCTGAATCCTATTGAAAAATGCATCATCGGTGAAAATTTTGTTCGACTCCTCTTTGATCCATTGATCATTTCTCATCTCACTTTTTATAATAACAGTTTTTTCACAAAATATTTTTTCAGTCTATGATATTTTATGAACAAAAACCGATATTGATTGATTATTGTGTGAAATAAATTTCAGGCTGAAATTTCAAAAGTAATTGTAACAATAGAAATTCAAAGAGAGAAGAGTTCGCATGTTATTATGCTTGTTTTTGAGTCGTCCAAGTGTTGAGAAATTCGATATATAATAAAATCGAACCCACCAGAGAAATAAATAATGTTTTGCGAAAATAGCACCAGAGTTCGAACTTCCATTGTCTGATATCATATAAAATGATTTGAAATCCCTGAAAGAAGTAATAAAAAAAGGAATAATTAAAAAAGAATAGCTGAAAATAACAATTATATTAAGTAAAAAAAAAACTGAAAT
This sequence comes from Leptinotarsa decemlineata, assembly GCF_025532065.1. Classification (NCBI taxonomy): domain Eukaryota; kingdom Metazoa; phylum Arthropoda; class Insecta; order Coleoptera; family Chrysomelidae; genus Leptinotarsa; species Leptinotarsa decemlineata. The sequence continues at coordinate 2,626,577 of NW_027412588.1, forward strand.
GAAATAATAGAGAACAGAGCAAATGAACAAAAAATTTAAAATTGAGAGATTCCAAGCCAAGTTACTTCACGACGTTTAGATTGTTAGTATCCACAATCGTCTTCGGGGATTTCAAATCATTTTATATATCAGACAATTGGAGTCCGAACTAATGGAATTAAAAAAATCCATTTAACAAAAAATCTGTTTTTTCGTTAACCAGCTGTCGCACCCCTTAGAAGTCAGAACTTGTGCGAGCTAAGGATTAACGAGGTCTTACCTTCTAACGTGTGATTCCTAACACCATCATGAAACATTGTCAATCACTTTCAAACAGAATAATTGATGTTTAGAATGAAATATATATTGGAAAGAAAGGTTTCGGCTTTCTATTTCTCCATTTTCATAAAAAAAATTTTTCTTTATAATTCAATATTCATATAAAAATAAGTGTTTCGAAATTATTTTTTCTTTCGTGTAATTCAATATGTATATGCTCTTTCTTCCAGTTTGTATCTGGAAGTTGCTTCTTGGGATAATCTACACATCGTTGTGAAAGTTTATTTCGAAATTGAATACTTTCTTTCTTTCCTCAGTAGTTTCCCACATTTTTTGTAAGAAGATGGAGAATTAGAAAACCAAAACTTTTTATTAAGAAAAACTCATTCCTCATATACATATACCCCTTCCAATTTGAATAAGTTTCCTATGGCTGGTATTGAATAAAATCAGCGAATGAATGACATTACGTACTGTTATCGATGACAGGAGTGGATTTAACTAATTCGTGACATAGAGTCGTAATATTATGAATGAATTGGGTGCTTCATCTTATAACGTTATCCAGATTGGTGCTGGAGAGGCAATTATTCCGAAATATCGATGTCCGCCATTGAGTATGACAGTGTTCCATGTAAGTCAATTTTTTTCTCTATCATATAGGTACCATATTGCGTAACAATCCTGTGGACTGAAAGATTGTCACGTTTTAAGTTCTGTTTTTCTTTGCTTTGTAACCAAACCGATCCTTTATTTTATCGAACCGTCACGTGTGACCAAAAGTGGATCCTCTACGACAACAGGTTATGATGAGGATAGTGGTTGAAAAACAATGAGCCAACCAGGCATTTCCTAAAGGCAAAATCCCAGCAAAAACGACCATGTTTGGTCAACAGCTGGTGTAATTCACTATAACTCCATATAAATCCTCATATGAAAGTAATTGTTTCGAGAGAGGTTTTTTCTTCCAGTTTGTCTCTGAAAGTTACTTTATTTACATGATCTACACTTCATTGTAAAGAGGTCATTTTGAAATCAATTTCTTTCTTGCTTTGTCTGGAGGTTTTCAAGCTTTTGTTGTATTATGATGGAGAAGTGAAAAGTCAAAAGTTTTTTTTTGAAAATATAGCCCTTTCAATTGAAATATTTATTTATTTATGAGAGTCAAAACACCAAAAAACTGTAGGATTGACTTTCAAAGAGTTGTCAGTAAATATCAGTTCAATTTAGAATACTATTTCAGTTGAAGGAGATGAAATCTTCAATGGCAATAACATTGTGTATGGCTATTTTCCGAAAGCTTGAATAACAAAAAATAGTGTTTCCATAGCCCGCAGATATTGACTGAAATCAAAAATAATTTTTAGTTATATAATATATATATATATATATATATATATATATATATATATATATATATACATATATATATATATATATATATATATATATATATATATATATATATATATATATATATATATATATATATATATATATATATATATATATATATATATATATATATATATATATATATATATATATATATATATATATATATTACAACGTAGGTTTTCACGGATGGTAGAATATGATGTGTTGTTCTTCCGGGTGTTCATCCGTTGGGTACTATTCGATAGTCGACGTTTCGCCATCATCTCAGATGGCATTATCAAGACGAGTTACTGCTTCGCTTCGAGAGGTGTAACTGATGTTAGGTTCTTCTTGTGGTGTTTTTATATGGTTTCGCTTGCATAAGTTGTATGGATTTGTTACCTGTTTTCCTACCTGATGGTTGTTGATGGCTTTTGGTAGTTCTCCTACTATCTCTACTATCTCCTGTGCTATCTGTTTCGTGGACTCAAAATTAATCTTGTGACCTGTTTGTAGATGGTGTTGAAAGAGGGCAGAGGAGGTTTGTTTTGTTCTTATCGAGTTTTTGTGCTCCTGGGTCAGACCAACGTCTGTTGGTCTGACCGATATACCGAATGACCGAACAACAATCGAAATCGAAAAGCAAGGCCTCATCAACAAAAGGGATGACTCACTAAACATCCCAAGGATTTGGAAAACAATAATTAAAAACAACCACCAAAGACAACCACAAATTGATAATGAACCATCGCAGGTAGGAGAACCACCAGAAGCCATTCACAACCCTCAGGTAGAAAAACAGGTAGGAGAACTACCAAAAGCCATCAACAACCGTCAGGTAGGAAAACAGGTAACAAATCCATACAACTTACGCAAGCGAATCCATATAAAAACACCACAAGAAGAACCTAACATCAGTTACACCTCTCGAAGCGAAGCAGTAACTCGTCTTGATAATGCCATCTGAGATGATGGCGAAACGTCGACTATCGAATAGTACCCAACGGATGAACACCCGGAAGAACAACACATCATATATATATATATATATATATATATATACATACAGTGTGACCCATTTAAAATGGAACCACCCCTGTAGAATGTGCATTTTTCAATCAATCTCAATTTTTTTTTATTGAAATATTAAGCATGAAAAACTGTATCTTGACACTAACTTTCACAATTTTAGTTTCATTTCCAAGGCAAACACTCTATGGTTTTTTTTGTTTGTCAAGAACGGCAAAAGTTTATTAGGCAATTTTTGTTTTCAAATTTGACTACACCACTGGATTCGTAGTCGTTATAAATCAAAACTGTCAAATTTTTATTAAAAAATATTTGTTAACAACGAAGTTACAACAACTTCAATTTTGGAAACAAAGTATTTGTTTGTAATTTTTATTCAAATTATAGACATATTTGAGATCTGACAACACTGTCATTACCAAGTAGAACACCAGTGAATTTGTACAGTGAAAATCCGAAGTCAACAGCTCAATGCGTTCTACAGTTATAACTCCTGAAAATATGGTAATGTGAGAGATTTGTGGTGCAAGCGTTTTGTAATAAAAATCTGACTACGCTACTGGATTTGTGGATAATATTCCCTTAATTATTCCTCAAATTATTGATATCTCCTCTAAAAGATTGTTTTAGCTGAGCTATGAAGAATTTACAGGGAACAATTTTTGTCCTGCTCTCTGTTTTATTATTGAATAAATGATTTCCATGCTTTAAATCAATTTGATTTTAGCGGCTATGCGGAAGAATGTACTAAGTACTGCATAATTTGAAAATGAATTTTTAATTTTCTGTTATTCTAGAATACACTTCTCGTAACCTACACTCAAATGAATGATTTTAAGGGAATATTATCCACAAATCCAGTGGCGTAGTCAGATTTTTATTACAAAACGCTTGCACCACAAATCTCTCACATTACCATATTTTCAGGAGTTACAACTGTAGAACGCATTGAGCTGTTGACTTCGGATTTTCACTGTACAAATTCACTGGTGTTCCACTTGGTGATGACAGTGTTGTCAGATCTCAAATATGTCTATAATCTGAATAAAAATTACAAACAAATACTTTGTTTCCAAAATTGAAGTTGTTGTAACTTCGCTGTTAACAAATATTTTTCAATGAAAATTTGACAGTTTTGATTTATAACGACTACGAATCCAGTGGTTCGTAGTTCAAAAAGTGCCTAATAAACTTTTGCCGTTTTTGACAAACAAAAAAAACCATAGAGTGCCTTGGAAATGAAACTGAAATTGTCAAAGTTAGTGTCAAGATACAGTTTTTCATGCTTAATATTTCAATAAATATATATATATATATATATATATATATATATATATATTTTGATTGATGCAACCAATTTTCCTTTATTTTGAGTGTTTCAATATTAAATACAAAAAGAATTTGAAGCTTTATATCTTCTATTAATTATCTGCGAGCGCTTTCGACAGTTGGTAGTACTGTCATCTTCTGGCACTCCTCAAACTGTGTTGATTTGTCTGTTGGGGTGGCTTGATCCTTGTTCTGTAGTTTTTGTTTGATTCTGTTTTCTAGTTTATCTATTGTCTTTTGGGTGTATCCGTTTCCGTTCGCTATTACGGATACACCCAAAAGTCAATAGATAAACTAGAAAACAGGATCAAACAAAAAATACAGAACAAGGATCAAGCCACCCCGACAGACAAAACAACACAACAATGGACAGCATTTACGTACGTAGGACACCAAACCAAAAAACTAACAAACGTCTTCAAACCACTGAACATCAACATCACATACAAGCCAAACACGAAGATAACACAAAAAATAAACAACTATGAAAAAGAAGAAGACAAAGACCAAAACGGGATATACAGTATACAATGCTCGGACTGCAACAAATTATATATCGGCCAAACCAAGAAAAAACTGATCCAAAGGTAAAATGAGCACAAAAAGGCATACATAAATCCAATAGTATATGAATCAAACCTCGCAACACACGTCATACAAAACAAACATAATTTCCCCCCACCAGAGAACATAAAACTCATGAAACAAGTCAACAAGGGAAACCGCATGGACATTTGGGAAAACTTGAACATCCAAAAATTTAACAGTCATAAATCACTTATCGAGGAACAAGTACAAATCAAAACACAATAAGACCTCACATTAAATATTTTAAACAAAACCATACACATTCCTAGAGAAGATCTAACACAAAGAATAGTACCTGATGCAGTACAAATACAGGCCAATTTACCTAAATTACCTGAAATATCTGAGTTGTGACGTTCGGACCGTATACAGGATGACAATTTCAGTTTGAGGAGTGTCTAGAAGATGAAAGTACGACCAGCTGTCGAAAGCGCTCGCAGATAATTAATAGAAGATATAAAGCTTCAAATCCTGTGAAATTCAATATTAAAATACTGAAAATGAAGGGAAATTAGTTGCATCATTTCAAAAAAAATATATATATATATATATATATATATATCAAAGTACATCAAAGGGTAACTGAAAACAACACTCAGTATATGATAAAACCATGTAGTAAAAATGTTGTCAAGCCTACTAAGTTATTGTTAATGGAAAGAGTTTATAAAATGTGCAAATTCCTGATTTCAAAAATAAATATTGTAAAATTGAAAATGTGAACTGTCATAAGACAATCTAAATTGTTAATATTAGATATCAGATTAAGTGTTTATCCAAATGGTGAATAAACTAAGGTTAGTTTGTATAAAGTGCCAAAAAAGTTACAAATTATAACAAGTTGACATGATCTAGAATTTTCGAGAATTGGTTGCCAAGGAAATGAGGAGTTTATTGATGGGTGAAGCGAAGAGAGTCGATGAAGAACACTGAAAGTGGAAGCACGTTGAAATTTTGCTAAGTTTTTGAAAATTGAATTTAATTCGAAAATAGTAGGTGAAAATATTTAAAAATAAATAAAAATCCAGTAATGATAATTAGTGTGAACAAGCAGCTAATTGAAACTTACCAGGATATCCAGTTTTAGAAATTCCAACTAGACCAGTCACAACTGCTAGATCATATTAAGGTAAAATAAAACCTATATACCATTCCAAAAAATGTTGCTGATATAAGGAGGCAGGAGAGACTTTTTCATCATTCAGTGATCACAAACTCAATAAACATTATTTCACCATTTCGAACATTAATTTACAAATCATAACATTGTGAAAATTGTTTTTGTCGATAAATCAATATTTGTCACTTTCCAGTCATAGAACAAACATTACCATAGAGTGGTAATCTGTACTTATTTCAGATTAAGTTATGTTTCACGGATTCTAGGTAGTGATAAGGTGATTAATATCAATGCTGTTTTTTTTTCAAATTTTACATTATATTTATTTAGCATTTTGAAATTTTATTTGGAACAATAAATTTTGATAAACATCAAAGACCTTTCCAAGAACTCTACCTGTGGAGAGAGAGGGCGCTGCATGCTGTTTAAATCCGACTGAGCTGAGCTAGACAAGGTAGGAAGTTTCCTTTAGGATAGGGTATCACCTAAAGTACAGGTTGTCAAAATTTTAGTAAACATATAATAATAATAAAAAATATAACAAGTAAATTCAGAACCCATTTATGAATATAAAAAATTAATTAAAACAATTCACTTCAAAATAAATCACAAATCACTATTATACCAGGATATATTGTATAATATATATATATATATATATATATATATATATATATATATATTTTTTTGACTTCATATTCTAGGGTTGTGAAGTATTCGTCAGGAGCTTCGAAATGATGTGTCACAATATCCCCCTTTCCATTCAATTTTGTTTTCCCAGATAGCACCCAGACGCCATCTTGAAAGTTTCATCTATCAATTTTACTTCAAAATAAAGTATTGATGCATTAATTTCATTATCATAAATTTCAATTTTTCGAGTTGACCTGTTCAAAAAATAATAGGGGGGACATTAAAGAAATGTACTGTATAAGTTTTATATGACCAAATTGAACAAACATACCTGTTACAGTATTTTTTATAACTTTCTGAACCTGCTATAGGGGCAACTTTTCGAATTGGTTTACAGAAGACCCTAGCGGACGTGTAGAGAAGACATATGACTACAATCGAATCTGCTTGAAATATTCTTCAAATTCATCGCTGTTCATTATAATAGCAAGAATGCCTACATTCAACACTTCTATTGTAGTAATGATCAGCAGCTTTCCTTATCCAGAAGGCGACTTCAATACGGTAGAGCAGCCGTGGAGCAGCCTCATAAAAATACTAGAAGTAAACTTTTAATGTTTTAACCATCCATGGTAGTAATTGAACAATTTTCACAAAAACTTTTTCATTCTAGAAGCGTTTCGCTAACACCATGACTTCATCGGTAGTAATGAGCATCGCTACTACCTATGGAGCTACTGTATTAGCGACACATGTCTAGAATAAAAAAAAAATGTGGAAATTGTTTAATTATTATCATAGATACTGATTTTCACCAAGTAACGGGCCAGTCGTTCATTCATAATGTTATGTGAATGACAAAATATGTTGAATGACGTCACGGGCGATCCAGATTTGCTTAAAAGAATCATAACCGTTTTAGGAATCACACGTTGAACGATAAGAACTATTCAGTCCTTAGCTCGCTCAAGTTTAGACTTTTTAAAGTTGTCGTTCGTAGAAAGGCGACAGCTGGTTAACCGAAAAAGAGATTTCAACAGATTTTTTTTCAACAGAGAGAATTGTGGATTAAATATCAAGGTATTGCTCACTGTTTACTTCGATTACCGTATCGTAGTGCAGCAGGAGTACCTATTTGCAGGAGTTATGCGCCACTTGAGAGAAGCAATACGAAAAAAAACGTCCTGTGTTAGGGATAACAATTCATGGCCCTTGCATCACGATACTACTACACCTGCTCACCCGCCATTGATTGTTCGTAGTTTTTTTTGCCAAACACCACACCGTAATCATGCCTCACCCACCGTATTCACCACATTTGCCCCTCTGCGACTTTTTCTTGTTGCCAAGATTGAAGAGACCCATGAAAGGACATTTCAAAAAGTGCATATCAGAACTGCTTTGAGGATTTCAAAAAAAGCTGGCACAAGTGTGTTATATCTGAGGGATACTACTTCAGAGGAAACCAAATAGAAATTGATAGAAAATACTATTTTTTGAGAAAAATGAAAGTTCACAGAGTCGATCGGAGTCGGGGCGTGACTCCGATCATTTTGTCGAGGGTCAGTATTCCTTTCTTAAAATAAATTGAATGTGCTGGTCTGATTGCAAGGTTGTAGTTCTCATCAACAGTCTTCTCTTCCTGAAGATGGTTTTGATGATTTCACAGCTTCATTTTCTCTTTCATTTTTGAATTTGCATATCGATAATTTTGAAACTCCCGTCATTTCCGAACACATGTCCACCAGAATGTCAACGGTATACAAAGGATTTTGGTGTATGATAAAATACCTAATTGACGCACTATCAGATTGGATCGAATCATGACGTCATATCCGTTTCTAGCGAAAATGAAAATATCTCAGGTATGCCTGATTCAACCTGGTAAGCTATATAGATATATGATGCATTAAGAAGTGTTTTTCATACAAAATTATTGTAAATTACAATCGAAATTCAAAAGTAAAACCAATTTTAGGTATCAATTATGAATGTGCTCCATATTTTTGTTACTCATCGTATACATACAACTATAAAGAGTTTAATGAGATTTATTATTTCAAATCATGAAACAATATTGAATGTTCAAAATATATACTGCATTTTTTACTTTTCAAGCGACTGAATTATGTATGGCTATGGCCTAAGGGATGTAAATTTGTTGCTAAAGAATGATATTTCAGAATAATATGTTATTGATTTTCATTTATGTATTATCAATCCAAAAAATCAATTCCAATAATTCACTAATATTTTTGAAAATATATCAAATATTATTTTCTGATTCAACTCCAGATATTTACTATTAAAGAAAGTACCTTTCAATGAACTTCACCATTTCCTGTTCGTGAAGTTTATATATGTATCATATATACTAGCGATACGCCCCGGCCCCGCACGGGTGCATTGGTGATACTGAATCTAAATTTACGCACCGAAAATTTGAAGGCATGGAGAAACAGTGATGAAAAAATAATTTTGTTTTATGAACGCCTTTTTTTCTCCGCGGCTGGCGCCCCAGTTGGAATATTTAAAAATCCTTTCTCATTGTACATCTACAACGTAAAACAAACCTTCACACAAAATTTCCGCCTCCGAAAATATAGAGGTACAGAGAAACAATGGTGAAAAGGTAATTTTCATATGTAAACGCTCCCCTTTTATCTCCGGCGAGACGCTCCAGTTGGAATATTCAAAAATTATTACTTATAGCACATCTACAACATAAAACAAACCTACTTACAAAAATCCATCCTCCGGAAATATAGCGGTAAGCAGAAATAGTGTTCACCCCAGTAAGAATACATGAAATTTTTTTCTTATTGTGCATCCAAGACCTAAGAAACACCAAATTTTAGCTTCCTAGGCCTTACCAGTACGAAGAAACAGAGATGAAAGAGTGAATGGTAGGTAAATCACTTTCGATTTATTAATAGGTATATATTAGGTAAGTCCCCCTAAATATATGTCTATTTATACCGAATATCCATTTTCTTTATTGGAAAAAGATGTAACTTTTTTTCAATAATTTCTTTCACGTCACAATGATCCGTCTTATGGAAGATACATTTTTGATAAACGTTAATGGACTTTATTGGGTATTTGCACCTATTTTTAGATATATAAAATAGTAATGGAGGACATTATAGCATTAACATAAATATATTGTTGAAAGAAGACTTCTTCTCATTCAGCATATTATTGTGGTAAAACAAAACTTTTTTTAACACGCTATTATTAGCTAGGGATCTGTATTTGACAGACCCTAACCTAACCTAACCTATCCTCCTTGATATATCGACATTACTGCTTGATTTATTGGCGGGCAGATGGCGCTGTACGTAACCTCCTTGATATAATTCGAACTGACTTTACATGTATTTCCTCATTTGAAAAAAGTATTTTTTTATTGACACGCGCGCCTGCTGCCTTATTTGTAACCCTCCTTTGCGCGCCTGCTGCCTTGGGCTTTGTAGCTGATTTTCAAGCTCTCTCTCCGGAATCGAAAAATTGATCGGCTGATCGGATGATTGATCTCCATAGGAACATGTTATTCAACACAAAACCCAAAAGGGATGAATGGAAAAAATCGGGCATATACAGACTAGAATGTGGAGACTGCCCAACAGCTTATACAGGTCAGACAGGCAGAAACTTCGACATAAGATACCGAGAACATGTATTATCAGATAAAAAACCAGCCATATATGGACATCTAAAAGAAACAAACCATACAATAAATAAAGGAAACATGAAAATTCTTCATATATGTAACAAAGGAAGGGAGATGAATTTATTGGAAGTGTTGGAAATAAATAAATTGTACAAAGACCCCAAGTTCATAACGCTCAACGACCAACTAGATCTATGCAGCTCGCCCCTTTTGAATTCAGGAATTTTAGGATCCATCCAATAGTTGGTAATCGTGACATTTTGTAATATTGGTAACGTGTTGTGTCAGGTACCTAGAACAGATGCCTGTCGACACTATTCAAGACGGAATTCGACAATTTGTGGTAGTTCGTTATTACTTATTCGTTACGACCGAAACCGGTCGTAACGAATAAATAAACACAGTAGAAACTAGACAAAAGTATTTTCTTTATTCTATATTATTAATTTACTATTGTCTCACATATCTGAATTATCAAGGTAATATTTGAAATGAAATATTTATTTATTCAGACTAAAATGAAAGAAATATCATATTTTAAAGATGTGGAATTTCAAGTAATGGAATATTTTTCTACTTTTGAAAAAATAATCAACCCCTTTTTTCTATCCAAACAACGAACAAATACATCAGAATTACTAAAAGTAACTCATAAATTTGACACTTTTTTATACCTCTTCTACTTCAAAAAAAGTCTCACACCTAATTTATCAGTGTTATTTGTAACAGAAAAACAATTCCGAGTCGATAACAGTTATGTGATTGAATAGTTCACTAAAAAAATCGCTTATGTAAATGATCAACGTAAAACCTTCCATGAAAATATGCTCACAACAAATCGAGCGTAATGTTAAACATTACCAGTGACATCGTAAAATTTTTTCAAGGCAAAAATTATTCGAGGTTGTGAAAAGGGCTTTGATGGAACATCCCAAAATATCGTGATGTTCGTTCATTAATTAAAAACGTCGTTTTGGCAGCAATTAGCTAGATGGAACCCTCAAAGCAGCATCGACTCTTCAGCTGGACTGTATTTGACATCCAAGAGTGCGGCGAATAGAAGTGATTAATGAGCAGGACAATTGCTGGGCCCACATTCACAGCCTACTCTGGAAGGACAACTAAGAAGAAGGGTTAAATCGCCCTGACGATATTCATTAGCGACATTTTATATTTTGTAAACAAGAGATAATGTAGAATCCAGCCGAGTTGACTTTACGATATGTAATGTATGTCTCTACTGTATAAACAGAAAGATGGCCATGATTTTATCATTTTTATTAATTGCATGTTGTGAAAGGTTCTTAGAATATTCATGAAAGCTTTAATGTGTTTGCTCAACATCCATGTTTTCACCGACAGTTATTCCACTTACATGGAACACTGTAATCCTCACTGGTAGACATCGACGTTTCGCCGTAAGACATTTTTGCCTTAGGGCTCTTCAGTACCAATCTGGATACCATTATAAGAAAAAACACATAATTCATTCATAAATTGCGACCTAATATCACGAAATGAATTCGATATATTTATGTTATCGATGACATATCGTGATGACATTCATTCGCTTATTTGATCATTCCAGTCAAAAAAAACCTTGTTTAAATTGAAAGGGTTATATTCTTAGTAGCGATAGTTTTTTGGGGGAAAGATTTTGGCTTTCTACTACTCCATCTTTATTTGGAAATCTTCCAAATAAAGGAAGGAAGCAATCAATTTCAAAAAAGTAACTCATAGAAAAAAAATAAATACATAGATGTGTAAATCATGCGAAGAAGTAACTTTCAGATACGATTTGAAAGAAGAAGCCCTCTTGAAACAATTACGCAATATACTGAATGAAAGAGGTAAATTTTCACTTACACGGAACACTGTAATCCTCCATGGTAGACATCGACGTTTCGTCGTAAGACACTTTTGCCTTATGGCTCTTCAGTACCAATCTGTCATGGATGACATGAATACATCAAACTCACTCTCTAACATGAAGTTGTAATTTATGAATTAATTGTGTGATCCAGATTGGTACCTACTGAAGTGTCCTAAGGCAAATGTCTCACGGTGAAACTTCGATGTCTTCCAGTGAGGATGACAGTGCTTCATATAAGTGACATTTTCACCTTTCATTCAGTATATTGTGTAGGAATTCTATGAATGATATCTGATTCAATTGCATAACGTACGTTTGGAATACAAACTGAGTGGAGAAAATTATTTTTTGTATATTTCAGTATATTGTATATTTCAGTATATTTCAGCGAGAAGTTTTCTTTCCTTCAATTCAATGTTTATATGAGTTTCAGAAGGGCTCTTTCTTCCAGTTTGTGCCTGAAAGTTACTTCTTTGCATAATCTACACATCTACATGTATAGAAATACTTATTTTGAAATTGATTGCTTTCTTGGTTGCTTTGGAAGATTCCCACATTTTTTTGTATCACGTTGGAGTAGTAGAAAGCCAAAAACTTTCTGTCCCAAAAATTGATCACTTCTGAAAATATAACCCTTCAAATTCATATTATGTTTCTTTTTTAGGTTTCATTTCAATTATTCCAGTTGATTGTCAATTCATACCTGAACTTAATGGTTGACATGAAAACAGTTTAAATAAACCGAAGCAGGTAGATGTTGGTGGAAGACTCTACGTAAAAATTATTCTGTACTTGAAAAATCTACAATTGTCTATTCAATTATTTTTTAAGTGATTCATTCATTTTGGTTGGGTTAATCAAGATCAATTGTGATAACGAAATTGAAGTTTATTTATCACGTACGAACAGGTATTGACAGAGTACTAGACAACTAGACATATATAGGCATCTATAGCCATTTATGTTAGAGAAAACCAGAAAATGCTGACATCACAGCAAAACAAATGTCAACAAACTAGAAATATATGATCGATTCCTACTCTGTGACGATAAGTATTCACTGCGTTCCGTCAAGTCAGTGCTGCGAATCGCACATTGATAGGTAGGCTCTCGTTAATTCTCGCACAACTTTCGATTTTTTGGGAGTGTCGTTCACATGTAGACGACAGCTGGCTAACGGAATAACCCACTTTAGTCCTTTCAACTTCATTTCTGAAAATATAATATATATTTTCTGATTTAGTCCAGTAAGTAGTATAATGTTATAATGTGTCGTAATATGCTATACTGCGTCGTAATTATCTTATCCTGTGTCGTAACTATACACGAGATGTTTTATCAAGTACGGCAGTCAATTCCCCATTTAACAGATAATTATCATTAGTAACATGAAGTGCCTGAATTGCGAACAGTGGTTCTGAGTTCGAATTCCGTTCGAGTCATATTATTCATTTCAGATTCAGATGAACATACAGTATGTGGCATGAGGGTTTGCTAGCCAAACTTTGATACTATAGCTTGTCGGATCATTTTTGTGTATGGCTCTCCAGCTTTCTGAAAAATCGTTCCCTGCAAGTGGCCGTCGATGTATATCTCTCGAATTTACTATGAATGATAATGTTCCCAAGGGATTCATATTGTATCCAACCCTCTTTTTATTGCATATCAATGATTTATCGAAAAAAACGAAAAATCAATCCACTATATTGCTTGTCTCGACATTCCATTTGGATTCCAGGAAATCGGCTACGAATGCACATCTTTACCGGTAGCAGAAGGTTGCATATCTTAATAGGTGAAGTGATTTTGAGTTGGAGTGAAACTAACCAGATTCAATTCAATACCACAGAAATCCAGGTTGTTGGTGGTTAAAGTGATACCAATATATCTTGGCACAATAATCTCACTGAAATTTCAAAGGCTCCTTCTTAAAAGCTTGGAACACTGTTCCGAACCAGAAAATTGTACACACCTCAACAACTTTTGATGCTTTATAAAACTCAGGTCGGACCTTTCTTGGAGTATCGTGCTTATGTTTGAAGCTCCGCTCCCAAGGCATAACATGAAGGTACTGGATTCCATCCAGAAAAGAACCATTCGCCAGATGCAACCATCACTTGCAACTTTAATAGTCTGGAACATTGAAGAAGGGTTAGAAATGTATCTCTCTTCTATAGATACTTTCACAGAAAGTGTTCAAAAATGACTTGGTACATTTTATTCCACCAAAATCGGTACATATCAGAAATACATGACGGATTGTGGTTGCTCATCATGTTGAAGTTCAACTCATTACAACTCGAACTCCCCTGTTCAAGGACTCTTTCATTTGGAGAACTCCGTTGATGTGGAATAAACTCCCTGAGAACGTTTCTTCAAATGAATTCAATCTCCAGCGATTCAAATTCAAGGTGAATCGCTACTTTCGCACCTCTATAGTAAAATGAAAGTGTCCCATCCTACAGAACGTACAAAATGTGCACATCTATAAGAACCAGGTTATTTGAAAAATTATTCAGAACACTCGTCATCTGAGAAAATTTCGAACAAATCGGTAAATAAACTCTAGACTATTGATACGAACTGAATATATTTCATCAGTTCGGATTTCCATTGTCTAATTTAATATAAATTGATTTGAAATCCCTGAAAGAATCTGTAATAAATTTAAAAGATTAACCGCAAAATAACAATTCTATTGAACAAAAAACTGAAGTTATCACCCGAAGACGATTGTGGATACTAACAATCGAAACGTCGTGACATAACTTGGTTTGGAATCTTTTAATTTTTAATTTTCAATTCTTGTTGATGATATTTTTTAATTTTCAGCTTGTATTAATATTTCAATTCTTTTATTTCTGTCAGTTGTTGCTTGTATGTTATTTCTTTATAATTTCAGTTTTTTGTCCAATAAAATTGTTATTTTTCGGATAATCTTTTTAATTTTTTACAGATTCTTTCAGCGATTTCAAATCAATTTATATTAAATTAGACAATGGGAACATTGTCAACCACCTTCAAACAAACGAACTGAATATAATTATTGTAGGACAGATCGGCGACATCGATCAGTTCATTTTTTTGTATGTATAAGTCACTGAATTGAATGAAAATCCGACATCCTTCTTCTTTTGCCCCCTCTAATTTTTTACTCGAGATAGAAATAAATACATATGATCTTTGATCAGAATATTATGTTTCACTTGAAAAAACAGTGACCTAAATGCTTTCATTCCGAATTAACGTTACTTTACTCTGAAAAAAGCAATTTTCGAATTGTTTTTGTTCTTTTCTCTGCGATAGTAACAAACATAAATCATAATGCACTGTTCAAATTTTGTGTAGCAATGAAAACTACTGGAGTTCTATCCCAACACCAAACTATTATTTTCAAAACCTCGACACGTGTTTCTTGAAGATGATCACTTGGTGATTGAAACACGTGTCGAAGTGTTAAAAATAACGGTTTAGTATTCATACAGACGGTAGTCAGTTGATTAGCATGGGTGGTCCATTTTACTCATTCATTCGACTGCTATGTGGAACGGTGATACGAGCCCAACGGCCAGACGATCGATAACACCACATATCGTTCAACCCGTCTAGGAATCACATAATCTTGTTGATGATTAGTTCGTACAAGTTTCAACTTTTGAGGCGGGAAAGCAACAGCTGGTCAACAGAAAAACAGATTTCAACCAACAGATGTATTAGTGGTGTGCATTCATTTCGAATCATCTTGTATATAAAAATCTAAAACCTTTTGTTAAGGAGAAATTGTGTACGATATTTATCAGAGTTGCCTATAATGATCATGACACAGTGAAAGAAAAACTTAATGAAAAATGTTTGAAGTTGAAATTATTTGGAATTGAATAAAATAAATATAAAGTACGAAAGGATTTTATATATTTCTTTCATACAGTGCCCCCCTTAACTTTTGAATGGGAAGGGATTTCAAAGTCGGATAAAATTTTATGAAAAGCTCTCATTTCAAAAAAGGATGTACTCGAAAATTGAAAGAATGAACAACAAACATGACTTTTCAATTTATCGTAAATCTCCCCATTCAGATATTACTAATTTTTACGATTCTACAATCCGTACCAATACAAAAGAGCATCTTATAATAGCATGATTCATAGATTAGTCAATGTTCCTCTTTCAATAGATAATTTAACAAAAAACTCAATATCATTGAGTAAATTGTAGTAAACAATGGGTTCAAAGTTCAATTAAGAGACAAAATACTTTCTAAAAAAGTCTACGCAACAGCAATTCGGGAGGTTTATTCTACTGATAAGTCAGATAATCAAAATCATAAAGATTTAACATATTTTGGACAAACATCAGAAAAAGTGGCTTCATTTTTGAATAAATAAGAAATTAAAAATTGCATTCAGAACAGGTAATACGTTGGGAAAATTATTTAAAAATAAGGACGAAATATCAAAGTTCCATAAATCGTGAGTATTATATAAATTAAATTGTGGAACTTGTTCAACATATTCAAATCATCTATTAGAATAAAATCATATCTATAACGGAGATTTCGAATTTTCACATATAGAAAAGAAAGGTTCAAAGCTGAAATATTTCGAAGGATTGGAAAATAATAAACTTAAAATTCAAACACTTTACTGAATGACCAATTGGATTCAAATAGATAACCATTACTGAACCCTTTTTTCTTAGAAACCGACATTATTGATGTAGGATTGATATAATATGCTCTAGGTAGTAATCCGGTCAATCTAGACATTGGAAGGTAATTAAATTCACAACAAGCTGCAAACGCGTTTAATTGTTAAAAACATTTAACTCATTAAAATGAGTTGAATGTTTAAAAATGAGATTTTGAAATTCCGATTGATTGCGATGCCTAGGAAAAAAAATATTCGAGGTCAAAGGTCAAAAATCTCGAAAAAAATTGTTTTTTCGCGATTTTCAGAAAAACGGTAAGTTTTATCATAACATAACCTCAAATAAAAATTGTAGATCATAAAATTCTCTACAAAAAATGTATCGATACTTTTTTTTCTTAGAGCCACCGTTTCTGAGATACGACGAATCAAAAAGTTGTAATCGTCATTATATGCACACGTTTCCACGCCACCTATGAGGTAGTGTACTTAGCGCGTTTTTTTTAACGTGGTTTCCCCAGTAGGCCTATTCCACATGTCTGTTGTGATTCTGTCAAATTGAAAACTTGCATAATAAAATATATGAGGAAGGGTTGGAAATTATGAAAGCGATTTAAATTGAAAAAATGTAAAAATGTATTCATCTGAGTCATAACCGTCCAATACTTGGTTGTAGTTTTGCAAACATTACCTAATTCATTTAAAGTGAACTTACAGTCATCACTGTTTTCAATGTAAGTAAATATTTCCTCCATTTCTAGATCCATAGCTTCTTCTTTAGGACGACCAACTTTACCCCCAGTGGAAGGTTTCAAGAAAGAATCATAGCAATCATGATGATACTTAGTTTCAACAGCAACAAAATCATATTCATATTCTACTCGAGCAATAACAGCTTCTGCTATAGCATTGGTATCGGAACGAGTCCGTGCTACTTCCAAAATTGAATCTTTTAAATTAAGAGTACTTACTTTACTAATTCGACGGCGAGAATTTAAGGATTTTCTCATGCTCTTCATTCAATTCCTTGCCGCAAAATAAGCATAGCTTTGTAAAACAACAAGCTGAATCACTTACACGTGATCTTGTACGAGGAAGATCTACGATGTACTGGCTTCTTGTTCGTCGCGTTGTCTTTTAGCTGCAGCAATAGAACACTTCCGAGTATAATTTCTACTACAATCTTCATATATTGTCACAGATTTCTAACATGTCAGATATTCTGAAAAGTCATGTGCTCTTTCGATACTTGCATTGATTAATGTCTTCATGTCACCTTCAACAGTAACAATTTTACCTTCAGTTGAAAGTTTTTCGCAAATAAAACAATATTCGGACATTTTTATTATAAAACTCAAAACAGCACGAAATAGGTTAGGTTAAACACGTGTTTTCACTACAGCGTGGCGCTCAAAACTGACGGTATTTTATTTATTGGACATTCTGACACAAAGCAGGTATACGACCCTAGCCACGCACACAATTGAACAGGGAGACAGATGTTGGCTCAAGGTTACACGTACAAATTAAGGGACTGGATTTCAATCTACCTGATATTCTCATGTTTATACCTATGTATATACAATATATACAATAGAAAAATATTTTTACTTAAATTACAACTTCAGAGATGTATATACGTGGCATACTTATGCATATAATGACGATTACAACTTTTACAACTTTTTGACTCGTCGTATCTCAGAAACGGTGGCTCTAAGAAAAAAAAGTATACATACATTTTTCGTAGAGAATTTCATGTTCTACAATTTTTATGTGAAGTTATTTTATGATAAAGCTCACCGTTTTCCTGAAAATCGCCAAAAACCAATTTTTTTCGATTTTTGACCTTTAACTTTTTTCCCAGGCATCGCAATCATTCGGAATTTCAAAATCTTGTTTTCAACTATGTTTTGAACAATAACACGCATTTGCAGCTTGTTGTAAATTTATGTACCTTCACTCTTATTTTTGATAATTTGATCGGACTATAGATATAATCATAATTTAAGAATATACATTAGGTATATAAAATTTGGGTAGATGCTCTAGGTAATTAGGATCGAAGAAGTACCTGGGTAGGTATATCTTATGATTACGTGGGGTGTATAAAAAATAAAATTAACTTTCAATCAGTGGCTACGAAAAAGCTACTGTGATAGCGAAACATGTGATGAATTTTTGAAAATAAAATTTGTGAAGATCGAATCGAGAGGTGTAGTAAATGAAAGAAAGATACTGTTTTGTATTTGGATTACCAGTGTTGAGTTATTGGTGTATGAATTGAATGCTAGGAAAAATTGAAATTCTTAACTTTCCAACCATAATCATAACGTTAAAATTTTGAGAAATGGTTCGATACAGATCACTAGTAAAAAGAAACAGAGGCCATCTGTATTTAGGCCTAGGCTGGCCATAATTTTCATTAGGCAGAAAAATATTCGATACAGTATCTCCTAATAATCATCTGCCGAAAATATCTGAGGAAATTATTTGCAAAATTTCTTATATTTCCTATTACTCTGTGGGCTATGCTTGAAGACAGGCAGTAAACAAATCTAAAGAAATGAACTTTTAATGTTCAAGTCCGTCTCGGATATACCTACACAGTAGGTTGAATGGACTTACACCTATCAGAAAACAACTACTCCACTAGTTAATACCACAAACGGCATTGGATTATATCGGACAGGCATCAGTGCAGGAATCTTCACAGAAAATTTCCTGCATATGCAATTGGTAATACAACTGAAAGAGTCGACCTGCAATTTTGGAACAGGCACACTTGCAGACCGGTTTCGGACTCCTTAGCCAGAGTATTTCGTTCCTTGTTTTGACTTGGAGTGATCAACAAAAAAGTCACTCCATCTAGTGGACAAGGTACTATCCAACTGCATATCCGAAATTTGCCCGATTCCTCTTAATAACCTTCGTATTAACCAGTGGGCTATGCTTGCACTGACGCCTGTCAGTGCACCAATGCCGTTCGTGGTATTAGCCAGTGGAGTAGTTGTTTTCTGATAGGCGTCAGTCCATCCAACCTACTGGGTAGGTATATCCGAAACGGGCTTGACCATTTAAAGTTCATTTCTTTAGATTTGTTACTGCCTTTCTTCAAGCACAGCCCACTGACTAATAAGAAAGTTTTTCTTCCTTATTCAGAGGAATCGGGCAAATTTCGGATATGCAGTTGGTTAGTACCTCGTCCATTTTTGTTGTTCGATCCAACTTAAGACGTGGAATGAAATACTCTGAAATAATTTCGATTTTCAATTATGGAATATCATTGACTTTAGGTCGATGATGGTCACTATCTTGCACAGACGAGTGGCTAAGGAGCCCGAAACCGGTCTACAAGTGTGCCCGTTCCAAAATTCTCTTTCAGTTGTATTCCCAATTGCATATGCAGGAAATTTTCTGCACTGACACCTGTCGGATTTAATCCAATGCCGTTTGTAGTATTAGCCAGTGAAGGAGTTGTTTTTTGATAGGCGTCACTTCATTCAACCTACTGTGTAGTTATATCCGAGACGGGCTTGAACATCTGAAGTTCATTTCTTTAGAAATTCCAAATAAGTGAAAGTGTAGCTTGAGTAAGAGGAGCTGGAAGAAAATATAACTCAGGTGAGATATAATCCACGAAAGAAGTTGCTCGTGAGAACAATCACCATTAAGAAATAACTCACAAAACATGTTTCACTCCTTCAAGCTTAAGATGACCCTGGCAGAAAAATACAGTTTTGAGAGTTGATGTCTGAATGTTCGATTGCAATTCGAAACTCCATAAAAATATTTGTTTCAATGACGAACGCACTTCTTCCTAGAACGGAAATGTCAACAGCAAAAATGTGCGATATTGGTCAGACATAAATTCAAATATTTTTCGTGAAGATCATACTCAAACTTCTGTGAAAATAAATGTCAACATCACAGAAAATTACAATTAGATATAATCATGCGCTATCAACTAATATTTCAAATCTTCATTATTCGTTATCTTTAAAATCATTTCAATAAACTCAAACATCACAACGCATTACTTATTACGACAAAAGCTGACCAAACCTGTTCTGCAGACATTCGTTGGTCATCTGAAGGGGTGATATCCGTGAGAAGAGATTTCTACAGAATCACTTGCGCTCACATTAAGATTACGTGTATAGATTTAGGGTGTTTTGTTTGATATTCAAATAACATGCATATGATTTCTTTGGTGGATGAAAATGTTCGTTAATGTTGAATATATAAATATTTATTAAGGTTTCTTACCGTCATTTGGGGAGACTGACCAGTATTTTCTTATTATTGTCCAGGTGGAATGAAGAAACAAGGGTGACTATTTCAAGGAATAAGAACGATTACAGTTCTGCTTTTACTTCAAATATATTTTTGGTTGGCAAAGAAATAATGAAATTGATGAAATATGTTACAAGCTCTGAAGAGAACGATTTTCTGAAGAATTTATGAAATTGTACTGCTTGTGTCTATTTTATTTTCAATCAGAAATGAAGTGTTGAATAATATTTTTTTTCTACTTTTCATTTCAATAAGTTGAAGTGGACGGCATTCAATACTTTCATATCTTCTTTGGTATTCACATTATTGAGGAAATATATTTCATTTCACGTATGAGTCTCTAAAGCAAATCGGTTTAAATATTCAAGACCACAGGGTTTAGATAATTATCATTATTTCTTTGATTCAAAAACGTTAATTATAAATTTCTTTCATCCTCACTAGATGCTATATTTAGGTATTTCCATTGTTCAACTACACGATTATTACAGCAACATGTTAAGATTTCAATTTTTAGGCTTGTCAAGCTGAAAATATATGAACCTACTTCTCACCTTGCTAAGAATTCGTCAAAATGACGCAATCTATTTTATAATGTTACTCAACTTTTCTCTTGAAGTCTTCAGTTTTTTCATGATTTTGAATTTCTTCTTGAAATTTCAACGGTTTTTTGATTTCAACAAACTAGTTGAAACACAATGGAATATCAGAATGAAAAGAATATCGATATACATTTGAAAATGAAATTTGCCTCTTCTATGGATTTGTAGGTTGCATGATTAATGGATCACATGTTTTTCAAATAAATCTATAATCAAAAGTTCACTTATTCCATTTGTCATTCTCATAATCATGTGGGTAAGTACTTAGTTAAGAAGTGACATGATATGGTCATGTGTTCATATACTCTAATGAATATTCCATGAGATATAATTCTGCAAAGGATTGCCAAATCATAGTATCGTGTATTGAATCGCTATTCATCAGATTTAAGTAGCTGGGTTTCGTCTGATATATCCTTTGAAGAAGTTAAGCAACCGTAAAATAACAAAACATTATATCCAATTATTTATTTTACGAATAATATGACGTCTCCATTGTATTCAAATTCTGAGCTTATCGACCGACTAGTCACCAATTATACCGGTCTGGCATGTGCCAGCAAGTATTAACAACCTGTTCCCAAATGGGACCCTTGATATTAGGACCTTATGACACTAGCGACAGGCGCGTGACAACGTATTACCGAAATGATTCCCAAACGGGACCCTTGTTATTCATGTGGCCAGTCCTGTTAGCAGGTAGCAAGCGATTGTTTAAAAGGCACGTGTCAACCTGTTTGTTATTCTCTTCACGGGAGGAATCTACAAAGCATCGTCTTCTTAGATTCATTTGTTAATCTGATCAGTAAGAAAGCACCTAAAGTTGTGAAGCATTTTATCTGAGAATATACAGATATTTTGAAAGAAAATTGCATGTAAACTAACTGGCTGTAGCCCATTTCGGCTCATAATAATTAGTGTCAATTTAATTATCGCCCATCCCGTCCCAAACTCTTATGTAAAAATTAGAAACATAATCAAAAATTAACTTTAGATACAGAATCAGTTCAATATGATTCACCGGACTTCCAGTAGTGTTATTTTCAAAAATAATAGTGAATATAAATTTCATAATACACAATAAAAAGGATATAATAAAAAACTATTCATCTAACCATCAATATAGAATTAGTTCAATATGAATTATATAACTACTGCAAGTAGGGTACTCTTCCGATAAAAATAATAGGAATGTGATCGAAAACTAATCAACTATCTTTGAAAATTCAGTTTATTGTATTCGTTTGAAAATGTCTTTATAGAATGAAACTTCACTGAAGTTAGTTACAAATACAAGAAGTAAATAAACATAGACAGTTTTATTTCCCATTTTTCATTTCAAAATTGATTCCATATTATTAAATGACAAATTCCGGGTGTCACGTTGAGCGTTATGGTAGAGAGTATCTAAAAAGTTTTGTGTCGTTATTTGTTATTTTTACTTACCTCTGCAAATTAGCCAAATTATCAAAGATTGAGATTTGAATTTCTCCATCTTACTGATAAAAACTTGGTGAGTATATTTGGAACCGCTGACTCAAAAAACCTGATGAAATCATGAAACTAATGAAATGTTCGTCGAGACCAAGTTCCGATTTGGAAAAACAGTTTTCACTAGAGCAATAAGAATAAATATTTGGTATCAGGTTCGACAAAATTCACAATTGAGTGGTTATATGACAAGTTTAGTTATTGATGAGTGCCAGTGTTCTCTTCTTTTCCTTCTCACTTTTATCCAATTCGTTCGTAATTAAATCGTCCACACTTGTGTCTACAGAGAATAGGTTGAGTTTTCATCTGAATGAATATATCTGTTTGTGTTTAAAATCTGTTTTTCCGTTAACCAGCTGTCGCACCCCTACGAACGACAACCCTCAGAAATCGAAACTTGTGCGAGCTAAGGATTAACGAGGTCTTACCTTTTAACGTGTGATTCCTAACATTCCTATGTTGGATTATGATGAAATATTAATATTTCTCAACGTAAAAATAATATGATATTTCTGAAATCTCATTAGTTTGGACAACAATTTTCTTGTAAATTAAATTCGTTCTAATAAAGATACTGAAAATGTTCAAAAATTAATGGAATCCAATAGAAAGCGCAATTTCTGCCCATGATGTTGTCACAAATAACAATGATGAATAAATAGCATTTTGCATAATCCTAAAAAAACTCACTTTGATGTCACCCCGTTAAAACTTCATTACTCACTTGGCTCTACTTTTTTTTAATTGATTCGTTATTTCTTCCACAGTATGCATATGTTTATACACTTCATCTGAAGGTACAATCGGAAGATTATTTTTTCATTCGTTCATAACTAATAGTATCATTGCTTTGCTTCTCTAGAAAATCGATGAAAATATTTAGTAGAAATAAGGCTACATAAGCTAGAAGTATACACCCTTAATTCTTTCTAATTTGAAATTTTGTTAGTAGGTAATCTGAACTGACATAGTAGACATTGATAAATATATTAAAACTCATAATTAGAAGGTTTTTAAAGGAACTTTCTCAAACGTTTATTATGAAACGAATCAGCCAACAACACTGACCGGTGCGGTGTGTCACAGAAAAGATAACTGAAATGATTTCGACGTCAAGTATGTCGGCTTATTAAGTTGATAGTTTTGGAACTCAATATTCACTGCATTCACTGTTTTGAGTAGTACTTTCTCAACTTATGAAATGCCTGAAGTATAACTACTTTGAATCAGAATTCTTCAACGGAAGAAAACTTGTCTATTGTCAGACATTTATTACCGCTATGTGCAACCTAAGCGTGAACTAATAATGATTTTTAGACCGGTAATGGATTGTTGGGATCGTTTAAAAAATTATCTACTCAACGGTGAAATCGGCGTTAGGATTTTCACACCACTGTTAATAGGCGAGATTTTCAAAGAAGAAGACTATTCCTGTCACATTTTCTTACAGTGGAAACCGACAAAAAACAAAAAGTCGATGAAAAAATCGGACTTCTAAAGAGGGCGCTTGGAGAAAAGAAAGCAGAACTGAAAAAGAAAATTACAGAAAGTGCTAGTCAAGGAAATAATGGAAGAAATTGTTTATTTGAAAAAGATAGAGATATTGAAGATGAGTTGTCAAGTGCTCAACAAAACTACATCAGCAGATTATACGAACAAAATGCAATCATTGCAAAACCGAGAAATTATATTCTCAAGCTAGTGGAGGAAAATCCAGCACTTCAAGGAGAAATAGATTGCACGACAGAGAAATTAAACAAGTGTAAGGAAGATCTTATACAACTCTGAGCTATAAACGAAAACATGATGTAAACTTTTGCAACATTGACCCAAGGTAATAATGCTTCATTGAAGCATTATTATGTTTCTGCCTGAAGCAAGGCTAGATTGCAGCCAGCAGCACGCTGAAAAAAAGTTATATGATCAATATTTCAGGATATGAGTCTTATACTTTGAATATGAGATAGATCAGAAAGGTGAAGCTTACAAGAGAGATGACAACAAAATAGGGAAAACAAACAAACATGGCAATCATGGAAAACACCTTGCACTATACTTAGCTACTGGATCGTAAGTATTCAGTTGAACCTGGGGCTAGTGAAGATGAATTATCAATTGTTAAAATTAATTCGCGTGACTACTCCATGGATGACAGTCATACTTGGCCGAATAATTTGAAACTGGTCACAAGCAATTCTTTACTGAGGTCAAAGCTTCAAAGGCAATAAATAAAAAAACCTTACAAGCTCACGCTTCAGTCAAGAATCTATGGGTATATCGATGAAAGTAATATTACGATTTCAAGTTTTTGGAATTCAACAAATTTTGGCTCAGAAACTGCTATAGGAGATATTACTGGAGTCCAAACAAAATAAATAAATTGAACCGACGTAGAGCAATTTCAAACCTTTCAATTGGTATTGATGACAATATGCCCAAAAAATAATATAAACTTTGAAAGTAATAAGAATGACTACTTAGCAGTTTACGAATCAAAAAAATATAGGAACTGGCACCAGTATTAAGAAGAATCTGTGGTACAAAACAAAAAACATTATGGAACACATTCCGACACAACAAGCTCTATATTTTCCTAGAAAATCTCAATTTTTCGGATATAATCCCAATAACAGAGCACTAGCTGAAAAAAGAGGAACCAATGTTAATGCAAGACTATATAATTTTGGGTAAATATTGTAGGTCACATTTCATTCACGATGGAATTTTGATTATGGTCAAAAACAGATTCTTCCTAATTGAACAGTCACTTCCAGTCGAATATTCAGTCACTTCCTGTCAGAGCAAAAATTAATATTTAGTATTTGTATCGCCCACCTGAATCTGACGACAATATCCTTCTTTACAGATTAGAAAAACTCCTTTTGAAATTCTACCCCGATTGAATAACATACCCCACATTGAATAACATACAGACAAGTTGTACTCTTTAGGTCCAACAATGCATGTCGAAGCTTCAACTAGAGTTTCAAAATTCAATTCTACTAAACTTGATTATGTTTGTTTCAATTTTCCATGTTTATCATACGATGCAATCAACAGTGATCTGTCTGACCATCTGCGAGTTTCAAACGAAAGCCGGAAATAGTACGGGTAAAAAATATGGAAGAATCTACAATAGGAAAAACTGAAACTTTCGAGCAAAAGAGTGAAACAGATTTCTGAGAAGAAACCTTGATGAAAAATGCTCCTTTAAGTGACTTTCATATACATCTAAGAAATAATCTTAATACTTCATTTTCTTCAAGTATCTCTAAAAATAAACACAAAAATCCATGGCAATATTTCAATAAATAGAAAAGCATTCACATAATGGTTCTGTAGAGCGCCTGTTCTTTGAAGACCGCATTGAAAATGCTGTGTATAGAAAGAGTTGGACGACTAGGAATGAACTAAGTGGTAAAAATAATTGGTCTCCAGTTAGAACCTCCCTCTTTTTTTCCAACCCCAACTAATACTAAGGAAGAAACCGACAATTTAAAAGAGATTAAGAGTAAGGGTTCTACAACATCTTCCAGAGAAGTCACTGGCGATTTTAGCGGTGGCAATCAAGATCTCGTTCATGAGGAATCCAAAAGTACCAACAACGCTATGTTCAATTCACTTGAGAAAATATATCTCAGCATCAACGAGGGTTAGGTGATCACAGCAGTGTTTTGTGATCTTACAAAAGCCTTTGACTATGTGGATCATGAGATACTGAGGCAACAATTGAAAATTTATGGTTTTGGGGATTTTGCCTGAAGATGGATTACGGATTACTCGTATACCACAATAGTTTGGCATTCCAAGAATGGAAATAAACCCAATATCCTTTCATTTCGGAGAACTTGACTAAAGTTAAAAATTGGAGTAATGCAAACAGATTATCTTTAAATACCGAGAAAACATGTATTTTCACCTGCACTTGATGAAATTTCTTTGGGAAATTCAAGAATTGAGTCAGAGTCGACAATTAAATTCTTGGACCTACTTTTGGATAACAATCTTTTATTTGGTAACCTCATATAAAATTTATGCAAGAAACTAGCATTAGTTTGTATCTAGTCAAGTATATTTTGCATTGGTAGAATTCAAACTTAGATATGAAATATGTTTCTGGGAAAACCGCTCACAGAATTTACTGAACACTTAATTTATTCTCAAAAAGAGGGCTGTTGAGATTTGTCCCGGAGATCCTTTCAAACCATTCTTCATTAGGCAAAAGATCTTGACTCTGAGATGCCTTTATATTTTGGAAATTGCCTGTAGGATCTATAAAAAACTCTGTGTAGACATAAGATTTATTGACTATATTTTAGCATTACATATACCTAATAGTACCCTAACAAAAAAGGTAAATTATATACAATGCTAAAAAATATTTAATCACCTGCCAGTAGATATTTGTTCCATAAGTGTACGTCTTTTCAGAAGAGCTGTAAAATACCCGTCTTCTGTACTTACAAATGCGAAAATCACTCACTTAACACAGACTCATTCATTTCTATTTCTACGTACTGGTAAGTCCTAGGAATCTATCTGAAATTTAGGTACTTCTTAGGTCTTAGATAGATGCGTACTAAGAAAGGATTTTCAAATATTCCAACTGGGGCGCCACCCGTGAGGATAAAAGGGACGCGTTTACACACGGAAATTATCTTTTCATCACTGTTTCTTTGTACCACAATATTTTTGGAGACTGAAGTTTTGTATGTAGGTTCGTTTTATGTTGTAGATGTGCAATAAGAAAGAATTTTTAAATATTCCAACTGGGGCGCCAACAGCAGGTGAAAAGGCGCGTTTATAAAATAAAGTTACTTTTTCATCACTGTTTCTCCATGCCCTTGAATTTTCGGTGGGTGATTTTATATTTAGCATCAGATATATTTCGAAGTTGAATAAGGTGATATCTAATGTTTTAGAAAACTGGTATTTCTCACCCATATATTTCCTGGTGGATATAAATTTCAAAATTGAAATGAAAAATCCGCTCTATTTTATTACTCATAGCTCAAAATGAAATATTTTATATTTTACTGGTTGTTTGTGGAAAACACCGTGGATATTTTTTGCATCAGCTGTAGTTGAAAAATATGGAACTTATACAGTAATAATAATAGTGTTATAATTTACTTAAACTCTTTCAGGTAAAGGAAATTCAAAATTAAACACCCCTTACATGTACAGTCTATTCGCCTATTTTTTGAGAAATTTATCAACAAACCAAATGAATTTCATTCAAGAAAAGAAAACAAACAAACAAAAAAATTGAAATCAACCAATTTTTTCAGAAAAATAGAGGTTCAAAATTTGACCCACCATTCCCTTAGTTGAAATTTTTCATGAAATTTTCCTCATTTGAAATTGCTATGATATGTCTGGAAACTTTTTTTCCCAAGACAAAGTGGAACTTCACAAACTGAACACAACCAGTTTGTTCTAATCCCAAACTCTCATGAACTGCAAAGAGCGCATCTCCTTCTACTCGTTCGTTCAGGCCGATGTGCACTCTGTGTAAGCCTCAAAGCCAGACTTTGACAAGGTTTCATTTTCTTTATTGGTATCGTCAATTCAGTTGATGTTCTTGAAGATGATACCGATTTATCAGCGACTAAATGATCTATGATACTT
The DNA here is from genome assembly GCF_025532065.1 of Leptinotarsa decemlineata. Taxonomy (NCBI): domain Eukaryota; kingdom Metazoa; phylum Arthropoda; class Insecta; order Coleoptera; family Chrysomelidae; genus Leptinotarsa; species Leptinotarsa decemlineata. Next base: position 2,655,123 of record NW_027412588.1, read on the forward strand.
CTGCGGAAGTCTTTCATTGATAACTTCGGAAGACCAAGTAATTTGTATAAGATGAACGAATTCACAACAGCAGCATCCAAGAAAAAGAACATTGTTCTGTACCACCACTTTTTACTTTTACGATCAATGCCATAAACGGCCCGCATCTGATCTAATTTATCGACTGCATTCATGTATTTATTATAATTTAGAAGAACAGCAGGGCAAGGTATATTTGTGATGCTTCCATCACCTCCTTTTCGTCTCACTTCAGTTACGTGATGAGGACTGTGAAAATTCGAGAGGAGATGAACTGCTCTTTTGTCTCGCCATTTATAAGCACACACTCCCGTGTTACTGCATAACCATTCATAATCACTTCTTTTCATGGTCCTATTTGGTGCGAAAATTGGTAAATGTTTTCTATTAGTATTGACAGTAGCACACGCATATATATGATTATCTACTAAGTCTTTCATCAGACTAACACTCAAAAAAAATTGTCAAAGTATAGTCTATGAGATTTACCTTCAAACATTGAAGATGATCTTTTCACAACCCTAGAACCCAAAGCCTTTTCCACTTCTCCAGCTACTTTGACTGTGTAGATTTCAAAGTCCATACAATATCCTGTTTCATCACAAATCATCCAGACTTTATATCCCTTTTTGATAGGTTTTTTTGGAAGATATTGCTTCAGAAAAGATTGGCCTTTAAATTTAATCATTGACTCATCTATTGCTATATGTTCATGTGGGTAAATGCATCTCCTGAAATTGTCCCTGATGGTTTTTATGAAAGGGTGTATTTTATACAGTTCATCAAATTGGTTAGTATGTCTTTCAGGCATTCTAGTGTTGTCATTCAGATGACTCAGTTACTCAACATCCATCCAAACCAGTGAACAGTCATCAATTTACTTATATAAGGGTCGTGAAAGTCGGGATTTAGACTCCAGTGATCTCTGTATGATGGTAACTTTTTCATGCCCATCAACAAATTTATTCCCAAAAATGTTTTCATTTCAGGTATGTCTGTCAGTTTATATGGTTTCCCAGTTTTCTGATAATTCTGCTCAGCATATAGATTAGTCTGGAAAACTATATAATACTTCATCCGAGCTAAACTGACAGAAAAGGGTGTGAGGTGATGGATTACTCAAACCTTTGATATATTGAGCAACACCGAAAGGTTCTTTGAAATCTTCTGGTGGAGTGATCTTATCCATTTTACATCATTGTATCTTCCCCATTGCTTTCAACTGTGATAGGGGTAGCAAATCTTCTGAGTCCCATGTATCCATGGGTAACGGTGTCTCATCTTCTTCATCCGACAGCATTATGTTATCACCATCAAAATTGAATTCAGCTTCTGCATTGGTAATTTCGCAGTCATTATCTCCATCACTATCACTTTCAGACCCAATATCAGAAGGTATATCTGCATATTCCTCCGTAGCATCGACTTCCAGGTTTATTTCATTATACAGTTCCTCTTCTGTCATCCCAATCAGCGTAAATGGCAAGGGTTCCTTGAAAAATCTCTTGACCATTTCTGTAAGAAAATATGTGTTGTTGTATGGTGGAACAAATTTTGCACAGGGTTTATTTTCACAGATTATGAATGAAAAATAAACTTATAAATTGAAATAATGAAACAGGTAGCTTACCTATCTCGTCTGAATTATATTTCATGTAACAGAAAGGGTTATTACAATAAATGGATACGTTTTTCAACCGAAATTCAAATGGAGAAACATAACGTACTTTATGAGTTTCAATTGTTTGAAACGCATCGTTTACTGTGATTCAGCATTGAACAGATGATGACCAAAACCAATAGGAGTGAGTTATTTGATGCGGGAAAGAAATTGAACCGACGTACCACGAAGTATAAACTCATTACAAAGCAGGATATATTTTGTCCCAGCATATCTCTTACATCAAAAATTAAGGTTCAAATTTTGCACCAGGGTACTTGAAAGAGTTAAATCAGCATACCCGCTAATTAAATTTTTTATAAAACCATTTTATTTATTGCGAAAAACTTATATTAACTTCGTTAGCCCAACTACAATGTTTACCACTAAAATTCCCTTTTGGTATTAATGAATTTTCAAATTACTCAAAGCGTCCGGGATTTTCAGCATTTACTAGCAGTTCATGGAAATAATCCCTAGGAATGTCCAGTCACTCGGTGTTCTTAATCTTTTTTTATAATGGATACTTCTAAAGTATGAATTTGGTCTAATTAATGAATACAATTTGTATTTCCAGCAGGATGAATTAATTCACTTTAAATTTCCATAGTTCATATAATTGAGAATATGATACCTATATCAATTATATCACGCAAGTCCCCATGAGAAAAATATTTTTGAAATTTCAATAATTTTTCCATTTTTTTAAATGTTTGGAATCCTTCAAAAACGTTTTGAAAAAATGAAAGTCCGAACCTTCCAAGTCACACAAAACACCTAATTTGGATCAGCTTGTAAAATTCCTTGAATTGTTTTCTGCAAAAATGTTATTCAACAGAAGTTATTATTTGTATTTTCATAGTCACCATTCGATAGTGGTATTGATGATTTGATGAAGATGAAGTTGAGATGTTATATCCCACAAAATATAAATATTTTAAATAATATTCGCCCATCAACTCATCAAACTCAACTTTGAAATCTCTTTTTAAATTATCTCACAGGAAGCTATCTACAATGCAATTTTCAGTGTAAAATCATAGCTACTATACCCATTTAATGAAAGCTCTTATCTTCTCTTGGTTTATAGTTGTTGAACTATATTCGCATATAAACACCTGGAACTGGATAAAACTCCTCACATATTTCAGAATAACATAGGAATTAATGCCTGCAAAACATCGGTAAAATAAAGTTTTCATAGTACATGAAACAGTAATGATGCTTGTATATCCTTTCTAGAGCATCTAATGCTGCCAGAATCCTTGGAGAGATAATTAAAGTCTGTCGTCAGCTAACGAAGCTAAACATACACATTCATCACGTCACCGATCCCTTCCTCCTCCCACAAACCGCCAGTAGTGGTTGCTGTCTTCTGTGCACGTATAATTATATACGGTGTGTTTACCCAATGAGATTAGATAATCAGAGGATGTCTCTATTTAATTCCGATCAGAGGTTGTTTTCAACTGGTCGCGGTAAACAAAGAAAATTTGCCTTTGAAAAATCGTTGACCAAATATGATGTTTAGATTTACTGATGTTTTTCAAGAATAATATGTTCGAAACTGAAATTATACGAATGTCATTTTTCTTCATATCACTTCCAGAACCAAAAATCAGTGTGAGATAACAGTCTCAAAGTCAGATGAAATACTTCACTGAGAAGGTGCATATTTTAAATTAAATATTTCTCAATGAAATACATTTTTTTGAATGAATATGTGATTCAGTCTGAGCCAAGTTGTTATTCAATGAAGCAATTGTTTTCTGGTAGGTATTTGTAAATGATGATAAAGAATACGAGAATAAAATGTTGAATTTCATTATAAAACTTATTTTCTTTGGGTATTTCTATCCTCAACACATTAATTTCTATTTCTTTAGTAAATCTCATTCTATGCACACTCACTGCCGCTTTTCAGTCATGGAGAATTACCTATGAGAATTTAAGTTTCAAATTCATTTTGGCAAGAAAGCTTTGGGTTAGGTCCAAAATGAGTGGATCTATTCCACCCTTCACTGCAAACCGCAAAAGTTTATTGTGACATCAATTCAAACTCGACCAAAAGAAACAATTTTATTGACAAAGCCAACTCATTTGGTGAGTGACCTCCCAGTTCATATGGCAAAAATGTAATTGCCAAACTTACACCAGATTCGATCATCATTGGGGCAGGCGCAAAGTATGTTTTCTACTGTTTCATAACTTTCCAAACAGGCGATGGTGAAGTGGGAATATTAGATAATGTAGTTCATCCTTGATCAATAGTTAGCCAGTTGTCGTCAATTCTATGCCTTTTTCAGCCAAAGCTGATCATTTGGATAGAGCATTGTCAAATGCTTCTTAGATCTTCATTGTTGAGGGATCAACATATTTTTTGTACAAGGTTATGTAATGCTCACAGTACACAATTTTATGAGAATGGATTTAGATATTTTACGTCCGTTTTGAAGAATACCTGGAACATTCTCTCCTGGAGATTTTAAGAGATGAAATGGATCGATCGTCCAGAGCTGTACCTTTCTTGGTAGTTTCCTAGTTCGGTTCCTTCAAAGAAAGGTTGTTATTAAGAATCAAACTTCCAGGAAAGTAATTTTCTCTTGAAGTCCTGAATGTCCATCGGATCGTTTCATCGATTTGATTCAGCAGCCGGTTCTCACTTAACTTTCTGCAAGACTTCCTATTTGCCTTTCTGATTTCGTTGTTTAGGTTATTAAGGTAGTTTTTTACAGTTTCGTTACCTGACCCTTCAGTTTGAATAAATAAACATATAACTTCTTTTCTACGTTTTTCAAAACCGTTTCACAAAGAAGAATTTTGATAATCTTTTTCAGTTCTCAGTGGAAACATGAAAATGTCTTCGCCACTCTATCTATCCCATCAAAACTATGAATTGTAATTAATTCGTCCTCAAAATACTAATGGAGGGAACTTTCTCAACCACTCCAATTAGTAACTTCAGAATATCTTCATTCCACTAGTGGTCTTGAGCTTGTTTCAGTTGAATAGAATGAGTTTCATCCAGTTCATCAATTTCATTGTGTTCCTTAGAATGACTGTCTTCTGGAAGGGTGCATGAAATTTTGAGCAGAGTGAATCCTGTCAGAAACCAAAATGTGGCCTAGGACCATGAGAGACACATGAGAAATGAGGGTTCATCCAGGCAAAGCTCGACATTAGCATGAAAAGATATTGCTCGACGAGAGGGTACTCGAATACAACTAATGGGAACTATGTCAGGTTGAAACAGTGCTGTCTGGTGTTGGATCACGTTTTTTCTTTGGGTTCTGGTTTCATCTAGTTGCATTGCAGTGAGAGCTGAAAGACAGGCAGAGACGATTCTCGTTCAGCGATCGATGTCGAAACTTTGCTTTGCAAATGCTTCCCTTAGAGAATCTCGTTTATCTTCAATATCCGTGGATTGAGTCTTCTGTCAATTCTATAGATTACATATTTGTAATGTAAGATGGCATCATGTCTACTTACTCCTTTGAGGACATTTGAGTCCAGCAATGCATTCGTGGTTTTGCCCAACACCACTAATTAGATATATGGTGTATTAGATATATGGTGTATGGAAACAGTGCTGTCCGCTATAGGATCACGATTGCTTCATCTTCGAGCTCTGTTTTTTCGTGAGTGGACTCATCAATTCCCCGCTACATCTCGTCGTGTTTTATTGTGCCTTGTACTGATTCAAACTCCACCAAATGAGTTCAGCTTCTCAACAGAGCCAATTTGTTCATTTCTTGAATGACATTTCAGATGAGATGGTGATAGTGAAACTCTGGAAAACACTGAAAATCTGATTCGGTCCACGACGCGACATAGTAGGTACAAGTCAAAGTCCCTCCATTCGATTCAGAGCAGATCTTTACTATCTGGTGATATATAAATTAACTTATCAGAATTACTGAAGTTCTGAAGATATTGAAATTAGGAATCTGGCTCAAACTACAGAATAATTCGATAAGATTATTCTCGTCGGAATAAAAAATGATGCTATGGTAACTCATGCACTTCAACTAAAAGACAAGAATTATTCGATGAATAATTGATGACTATGTTCAACAGATTCGGTCAAGCTGGCAACTCGATTGAATTTTGTACTATATTCTTGCCAAACTTAAAGCCAAGTTTCGGTTAACGGTAATGAATCTATGTATATATATAGTTGAAGAGATTCAACCAATCAAAAATACGATTTAAACGATTTGATTTTTTTGAGGTCAATTCACGTATGTTTTTCATATTTTGATGAATTCTAGGACTACGTACTCCAAAGAAAGAAATAGAATGAAAAAGTTTCGGAACCATTATCAGTGGGTAAGGTGCAGAAGGGAGCGAAAACTGTAAACTTTTAGATGCTAAGTCATATAAATGTTCGGAACCGGATAATAGAGAGAGAAGCTCACGTTAATGTGTTTTTTACTAAGAGGCCAAAATGATTTTTATTATTCTGAATATAACTTCAAAAAATATTTTAGTGTGAATGTTCACCTTACTTATAGTATAATATTACGTCAATTATTTGAAAATCATGTATAGAAGAAATTAAATTCAGTTATTCAGAATAATCACCAAATTTTAATTCATCTGTAGTGACTGATAAGTGTGAATGCTCTGAAATCCATCAGCAGATTTTGTCAGAAATCAACAGAAATATCAAAATTATCAGATTTTATAAGGAAAGATAACGAAGTATTCCACTTCACTCAATAATGAATATGCCACTGTCTTTTTGGTCTGTATAGGTATAGCGTTCAAGCAGGCTTCCATCATACTTAATGGTGTACATGTTCTAGTCTGATGCATCATTATTCTTCGTTATTAACGTGCCGGTAGTTTTGAAAATTGCATATGGCTTAAAACGTCCAATGATGATTACATTTTCAATGTCTAATAATGTTTTCATCGCAAAATATTCAATCGATTCGCATAATACATTCTTGAAATGAGATTTGAGTTGAATTAATTTCACATTGATTTTTATAAAGTTCCAAACTTATTTTGATAAATGTTATATAATGTCTGTCCAAGATGAGGAAAATCGGAAACCATAAGAAATACAATCCATTTAGGTCTTATTAGAATGATATTCGAACATTTTGAACATATCGATCAATTCCAGAGATTTGGTAAGAAACATTTTCTCTCTTGAACAACATAGTCTTATAAACAGTATTGGCACTGAAGATAGCGACAAACGTCACCAAAACGTTGGAAAATGAATTGTAAGTTAATGAGAACGTGTTTTTATGTCCAACTACCAGTGATTCCTTTGCAATCATACACATGTGTACGTGAAAAAACTGATTAATTTTTTTCAGACGTTATATGAGGAGATATTGAAAAGCAATTTAACTTTTTAATTTTTCTATGCTCATGTTTTGCTCATTTAAATTAAAAAAAATTAAGATTATTTCAAAATTCAAGAATTATGTTGATATTTTTTTACAAATATTATTTTATCATCGTTTTTGCAACAACTGCAGTAGCTGACGCCAAGTACAATAGTTCACGTCATCAATAAATCATTCATGAACAGACAAGTATATACAAACAATTCTTATTTCCATTTCGTTGTCACGTCAAAATAATGATTAAAAAAAATTTTCTTTATTTTAAGTTTACGTACATTGCTCAAAAAATTAGTAGACATTATTTTTGTCCTTGAAAATTATGATTGGCATTCCACAAAAAAAGAGACAAACAAATTTCATGAATAATTCTATCATTTCATTTGTTTTCCAAATGTAATTCAAATTCCAGAAACGGTCATAAGTAATAAAAAGTCAAAAACAAACATAGCGATCAATTGATTTGGTAATAAAACTGATTTCTCTTTGCCCCTTTCAGTGACATAGAGTCGTAATTTTATGAGAGAAATGAGTGCTTCGTCTTGTAATATTAGTTGAAACAATGCTGATATGGTGATAAGACAAGAGTCTTGTCCCGAAATTTCGAAGTTTATCATTGGAGATAATGGAAGTGATTATTTTATATCAATAGTACTTCATACACATTGTGTTCCTATAAATGAATATAGTAAGTATAAACTGAATGCGGAAAAGTTATTTTCGCGTAATTAATTGTTCATATGGAAGTAGTTGTTTCGAAAGGGTTTTTTTCCGTTGTCATATCGGAAATAAACTTCTGTGAATGTACCACATATCTTTATGAACAGTGTTTATTGTAATTATTTTTTTCCTTTCTTTGGAAGTTTTCCATATTTCTTTGTTCGATGATGAAGAATAAGAAAGCCAAAATGATTTTTTCTAAGAAAACTGAAAATATCTTTTTCAATTCAAACTAATATAATTTAAAAATTATCGGAGATTTGATAATGGTTCTTCAGGTCGTTTTTATTAAGATTTAATGCTTTTTGGAATGAGTTGGAGACCTAAAAGAGAGAGAGAGAGAGAGAGACTGAGAGAGGTTTAAGCTATTGTTGATCAGCTGTTATAGCAATTTATTTATAATTAATAAAGATTATTTTGCCACTTTCGTATTTTTATGACTCATAACTTGGTAAATAATGCAAATATGGTAATGAACTTCCAAAACAAATATGTTAGATGACGAAATATATGCCAAATTATTTTTTGATTTCATCTATATCTCTTAAAGTCTAAATCAGAAGTTCCCAAATTTTTTTTTATCACACGAAAATTTGCATTGCGGCTGCGTTCCAACCACGAATTACCAGTTTTCGAATAAAACGTGAGAACTGATTGGATATTTGATTAATTTATTGTACTGTGTGTGGATGTCAAAAAAAGTGATCAAAGAAGTGATTTCGTCCAACTATACTTTTTTGATATCTACTCACCTCACAAGAATTCCTACTTATTTTATTCAGAAAACTCCCCATTCGGTGTGGTAAAAATGAAAAGGGAAGTAGTATATTTTCTTGTGTCATTAATTCAAATATGTGATTATTACACTATTACTCAGTTGTAATGTAATTAAAATTAAACAATAATAACGTAACTTCTACACTACAATGACACTCACAGAATAGTCATAATTTCAATGAAAGAAATGTACTTGTTGATGGATTGACAGCAAATTATCAATATTGAGCTTAAGTTTTGATAAAAATAACCGCAAATCTACCCGTTCTGAGATATTCAATCTGCTCATTTTTTGTTAAAAGGTTTGTAAAGATATGTAAGAGATATGTAAGAGAGAAATGCTATCAAAAGATTTCTCACAATTTCCCACAGTCCAGGATATTTTTCGGGTATTTCTACCTGCAGCCAAAATGTTTGATACTCTCTTTTAAATTTCACCTTCAGATCCTCATTAGTGCCAAGTTCGAGGCTCCTTTTGTAATATCACATTCTCCGCTTCCGTTTCATCAAATGGATTTGTGATCCATGGTAGTATTTCCATCCGTCAGAACATCTCAAAATCTGATTTTGAAGTCATCATGCAGGACACTTGAATGTTGAACGTATAGACCCCCATTTCGAATTGTGAACTCCCATTTTCTGGTCACGCCAACGTAGCCTCCCGTAGAGTCACTCGTAGAACCTGGGAGTCCATCCGGACTAGTTTGGGAATCATTGGTCTAAGTTATATACGTGTTTCAGTTAATATTTATCTCAGTCGTGTTTCGTTTAATATGATAGGTATTTCACTTTTTTATTATATTACTTATTTATATACTGGAAAATAATTATTTCGAGATAAAATCTCGAAATACTCATCTTCCTTTAACTACCTACACCATAGGTTCTGGTAAATGCCTGCTGAAAACAACTACTTCTCCGGCTAAATCCACGCTGGAATTGAATTATATCTGACCGACATTCATGCAAAATACCTCACCGAGGTTAGTCTCGCAGATATTTCTCCTTCATCCAGCAGTAGGACCATGATGAAATTATTCGGGTAGATAAGCTACATACCTATTTCGAAATATTATCTGTCATCAGTGCAGGAAAGATCCGACCCAAACGGCAAAATGGCTGGGACTTGATCAATTTCAACGACGCTCAAATGCAAGCATGAAACCTTCGACTAAGAGAAAGATTGTTAACTAGTAACAGCTTCACTCGTGAACAAAGCCCCAAGTTGGGAAGAAACCTCCCATGTACCAATACTCTAACAGAGATCAAACCGTGTCCTGAAGACTATCGAGGAGAGATACATACGTACTGTTAGAAAATGAATATTTCGAAATAAAATCTCGAAAATTCATATTTCCCAACTACCTACACCTTAACTTCGTAAATGTCTGCCGGAAACAACTACTTTTCCGGCTAATACCATGGTGGATATTGAATTATATATTAGTATAATCTTATTTTCTATGTAAGTTTTATAATGAGTTATGAAAGTATCTATATGATAGTGATGCTGTTGCTTATTTGAATATAAATCGTGATTCCGGCCGTGAAAGCCTATGTTCTTATATAAATAGATTTGATATCAAATTCTATTTTGGAAAAAATAATCAACTCATTTTGATATATTGATGATAAATATAAATAACTGATGCAATAAGTAAGCAGTTGAAATATCATATGAAATAGGTGACGATTCAGATCAATGTTGAATAAAATATGTGGATAAGTCAATAGATCCACAATGTTTTTTTAAAAACAAAACATTTAAAAAAATCTGTACGCTGCATTCACTTCAGAAAACCTTTAAACTATTCCAAGATATACGCGCTCACTGTGTGAGTGGATACCAATCTTTGTACACAAATTAACACAGAACCGATATATCAACACCATCAGCTGATTATTCTATAATTGAGCATAATGAGGTGTTAATGAGACCTGACCTAATCTCCGACTATGATCGCTGGTTATATTGTTGTATTCCACGGCTCGTGATAGGTAATGCATATAGTCATTCCCAGAGTGTTGGTTCTTGTTCTCAGATTACGTTTGCATTACAAATACTTGAGAATTGAGTGATAACTTAAGTGACACCATTAACAAACATATGACATATGCATTTGTAAGGCACTGTTTGGAACCTTTTGTGAAGTAATGGATATTACTGGAGTTTTATCCACGAAACCGTTATTGTTAACACCTCGACACGTGTTTCGATCACGAAGTGATCATCTTCAAGAGGAAGATTAAACTAAATCTACAAACGATGTTGTCCTTACTTATACCATAGACACCTCTGCTAGGTACCTGCGTCTTGATTGTTTTAGAATTGATTTTACAACGTTGCCTTATCTACTAGTCAAGTGAATCTGATAACTAAAAATACTTATTCCAACAAGCTATATAGTTAACTTTGGGGTATCGGTCCACCTTTGTTATCCATAATATTTTCATGGTGACTCATTTCTAAGCTTGCCTAGATGCCTATTGTTGTTAACTTGTTCAACTTATCTTAATAAACTGAAGTCTATGGAATGGTTTTGTTGCAAAACATGATAGGCGATTGCTGATTTTTCTGGTCTTCTTAATTTAAGTTGTGCTAAGTGTTCATTATATCTTATTTTAATAGATCTTTTTGTCTGTCCATAATATTTTGCATTTTATTTCGTAAATCCTAGACTCCTCCGAATTCTCGACTTTGTCCATTGTATTTCCTAAAAGGCTCTGTAGTTTATATCTTGTTCTAAATACCACCTTCATACCTAGTTCTTTAAAAATTTGTCTAAAGTTCTTGGTGTATTGTTGGTATGGAACCGAGATATATTTATCTTGGTCTTTGTTGTTTCTAAAAGTCGAGATTTCGTTCATTCTCAACCTAAATTTTTTCTTCCTTATAATATCATCGACAATATCTCTCGAGAAACCGGTACTGACTGCTATTTCCTGTATTGTCATTTTTTATCTTGTAAACCTCTCATGTGTGACAGAAAAAGTCGGAATACGAAGCACTATAAATGGACATCACTATGGACAGCACGTTCGTGCTGTCCATAGTGATGTAAACTGTCAGGAATATACCTGTGAGCGCTTGTTTCTTTCCTAAATACATCGTATTTGTACAGTGACTCCTTCCTCATTACCAAAACGTCAAGAAATGGAAGTTGTCCTTTATTTTTTAACTCAAACGTGAATTTTATTGATGGAAATCTGTTGTTCAAAAAAGAAACAAAGTCCTCAATATTCATGAAAAATGAGAAATAAAACTTCCTGTTTTTTACCACTTTTCACCACAATAATGGGAGCAGTTAAATAGGCGAGCTCTTCACTCAATCGCTTCGTATACCGTATAATATTTCTCAAAAAGGATTTTTCTCAAATTCAAAATCCTCAACTTTGATGAGCAACACTTCTGTTAGGTACCCTTTATATTAGTGATTCTGTCCTAATGTACGAAAAATGGAGTATGTCTGAACAGTTTGTACAACAAATTCCGCATCATATGGAAAATTTTCCGCACAAGCACCGCTCTCAAAGCGCCTTAAGGATTTCCCTGCAGTGCTTGTGTTTTGTCCTTGAAGTAGTAATAAAAAAATCTATTGATAACTTTATTCGAAATCTAAATGTGTCATCAATTTCGTCCTCAATAAAAAAAATCATAAAATAGGTTGTCATGTGATCATTTGTTAGAATTTATTGTTTCACAAATAACATCCAAAAGTTGGTTTATTTCTCAGGACATAAGATAAAGTTATTGAGAGAAGTTTTTCTAAATGCAGTAAAGCAATTTTGATTTTTTGCCAATTTTCGTAATCCGCACAAGAGTCGTATTGAATGTGTGTTTTTCACAAAATACAAATAGGGCTCTCATAACTTGGTCTCATGTGATGCAAAGTTTTTGTTCATGACGCTGTATAAGATATGTATTTCGAAGCGGTAGTTCGTATCTAAAAATAATACACAATAATATCAAGAAAATTGTTCAGGTTGGAAAAATCAAATTTTTTAAGAAATGAATCATAACATAAAAATTAAACACATTCAATACCTCACCTCAACCAGTCCTGGTATATGAATATCGAACCAAGAGCAAATCAAAAACTCAAAATTTAAAATAACTGCCTCATGTACGTGTGGAATTCTTTATCAAACATAAAAATTAGAGTCAACATGAACGGGAAAATTTCAAGTGGAGTGTCCCTCTAATGCGGAATACCCCAATGTTCTGTTATAAGTCCCACTCTCTTTATAGTTGCTATCAATGACATAATGGAAAATACATTCCTTCCGGTGAAAGGAAGACTTTATGCCGATGACCAAGTAATTTATTGCAGAAGCAGAAATCTGGATAGTGCAGAATTCACTTTTACACCTAGAAAGGTTTTCAATTCCGTGAAAGATATTGAATTTTTAGGCATGCCATTTTACCATAAATTAGACTGGAAAGAACTATTACGAATCATGAACGAATTCCGTCAGCTCTCTTATACTGCAACAACTGTATTCCACGAACTCTTCAGGTGTGCAAATCACGAACCAACTCTACGAAGCAGAAAGAAATGGTCAAAACATCAATTTCATATTCAACGAAAGTCATTTTTTGTGGGGAAAAATCAGTTTTTATCGTCTCATCGAATATATTCGAATTTTTCTATCAACTTCTGAAGACGGAGGCAGATTTTGGCCTCCGAAACGTAAAAGATAAGTATTATTTCTTAATAATAATTTTTTTGATAGGCAAAATTGTTAAATACGACAAGTTACTGATAAATAGAAGATTTTTCTTTGTAAAAAATACTTTTATTTTTACGCAGTAACTTATCGGGGTAAACTAAAAAGTTTGCCCTTCTACACTTGTATAAAGTTCTCCATTATAATTTTTATATTTTTCAGATTGTGGAAGGTAACAAATACCCAAAAAAAAGGTCGATAAAAATCAATTTCATATTTTCATTTCATAAGTTGTGGAATTGGTCGCGGTGATAGTGCGCCCGACTCACGATCGGAAGACCGTGGGTTCGATTCCTACCTCGACCAGATATTTTTCTCGAGAGAAATTATCTGGTTGAAGCTGGGATGATTCTGGTGTGTTAGGAATCACACGTTAAAGGTAAGACCTCGTTAGTTCTTAGCTCGCACAAGTTTCTCAACTTCTGAGAGTTGTCGTTCGTATGGGGGCGACAGCTGATTAACGGAAAACAGATTTTAAACAGAAACAGATATGGATCTCATCTCACATAAGAATATGAGTTGATGGAGAGGTTAATGAATTAACCAAAGAAACAGTAACCAGCACAATACCTGAAATGGTAACCAAAATGATGATAGGCGACATGCAGAATTCAATTAAAGAGACCGTATTGGTCGCATGGCAAAACCGTTGGCAAGGATTAACATCAAAGCTGAGAGAAGTGGAAAGTTCCGTGAAAAATGGACTACATTACTTAAACATCGAAGGGACTAAGTAATCCTTGCCCATTTACGGTTAAGCCACATACGCCTAACTCACGCGTATTTGCTTCATAACAAGAACGAACCAACATGCGGAGGATGTCACGTGAATTTGACTTTGAAACATCTCCACTAATTGTCCGCTCTTCAACCAGCAGAGGAAGAATCATGGAATACCATTATTTTTTTAGGATACACGAAGCCCTAATTGTGCATTTGATAAATTGTTCTCTTTTCTGAACTCTATTCAAATAAAAAGTAAACTATAATTAGAAATGTAATCAGAACTGTAACGCTAATAACCTTAGAAAATATTTTTGTTGAACCATCTTCAATTGAGTTTCTCCGAAGTCTTATGTTCAAAACGAAATTTTGTATTACCGTTTCCAGATTACGAAAAAATTGTTTTCGTGAGTCAACGAGAAACAATCAAGTGCACCAGTATAACCAATTAGGTTGATGAGTTTTTTTCTAACAAAAAAAATCTGTTAGAAAATATTTTTGTTGAACCATCTTCAATTGAGTTTCTCCGAAGTCTTATATTCAAAACGAAATTTTGTATTACCGTTTCCAGATTACGAAAACATTGTTTTTCGTGAGTCAACGAGAAACAATCAAGTGAGTTCAATAAAAACGCCAAATCTGCCAATGTCGCTCCATATTACGCCAAATTATTCAATACCTGAATATTTAGACAAGAGACTTTTGAACAAGGATTGTATTATGGATGGTAGCGTATTGCTACCACAAATTAATATCATCTCAATGAGCATATTGTCTAGATTTTCTAGGATCTCAAAGAAAGCATAGGTATTATTCAGAACTGAAATTGCTTCTCAAACAACTTCATCGATCAAAACACCTCCGCAAAAATACTCCTTATATTCTGTTAGAAAATTCAGATTTTCTTGGGCCCACCATCTGTAATTTTGGGAGTTCAAAGTGAAAGTGGCCTCGTCGGTCCATATAATGTGAAAGCAAAAAAGCAAAAAAGGAATTCGAAACGTGTAGCAAAATCTGGTAACTTAAGGTTTACAAGGTTTCAATTCATTATATTTCTAACTTTTCCACTAAATACTTAATATAAAAACATTTCATTTCTTTATTGTCAAGCAGTTATCGAAATCGAACACCCGCACGATACCGGATCGCTACCCAGTGCGACACATCGAGGACTTCGCCCAGACGCTGCGCGGAAAAAAGTTTTTTCCAGTATCGATCTGGTCCGTGCCTATCACCAGATCCGTGTAACTCCAGAGGATATCCCGAAAACGGCCATCACTACGCGCTTCGGGATGTTCGAGTTCCCAACGATGAGCTTTGATCTCCGCAAAGCATTACAGACCTTCCAGCGATTCATCGATGACAAACTATGTGGAATGGACTTCGTTTACGCATACATTGACGACTCCCTTGTTGCATCCGAGAACGACGAAGAACACGAGAAACATCTCCGGCTGCTGTTCGAACGTCTATAAGAGTCCGGCATCGTAGTTAACACATCCAAATGCTGTTTTGGAGAGCCAGAAGTCAAGTTACTTGGATACCTTATGTCTGGCAAAGGCACGCAACCCCTTCCGGAGAAGGTCTGTGCAATCCAGGAGTATCCATGGCCCGAAAAATCAAAATACCTCCGGCAGTTCCTAGGTATGATTAACTTTCACAGACGTTTCATGCGTAGGACTGCTAGAACACAGGCCCCATTCAACGCCCTCCTCAAAAACAACATCAAGGAAAGAAGCCAATTACGTGGAACGACACCGCCGAAGCTGCCTTCACTGCTTGTAAGGACACCGTAGCCAACGCAACACTCTTTGCCCATCCGAAGCTCGGCGCCAAACTCTACTTGGTCTGCGACGCGTCGGATCATACCGTTAGAGCCGCCCTACATCAGCTGGACAGCGGCGAATGGGAACCTCTGGGTTTTTTCTCAAAGAAGCTGAGCAATGCCGAGGCCAAATACTCTGCCTTCGACCGGGAACTTCTAGCAATCTATAAGGCCGTCAAGTTCTTCCGACACATGGTTGAAGGACGCCACTTCACAGTCCTGACTGACCACAAGCCACTGACTTTCGCCTTCTGCCAGGAGTCTGACAAGTGTTTCTCGCATCAGTTCCGCCACCTGGATTTCATCGGACAGTTTACCACCGATATCCAGCACCTCTGGTGAGGATAATGTTGTCACACTACGGATAATGTTGTCATCACTACGCTACTTGACTTCGAAACCCTCGCAGCGTCTCAGTAACAGGACCAGCAGCCCCAGGAACTTCGTCAGAGAAATTACTCTGCAGCCAACGACATGGTCGAGCGACTCCATCAACAGCCTTTGTCAAGTGTCTGCAATCCGACCGGTGGACACATACGACCGCTCTCCTGGGGATTCGTGCAGCTTAGAAGGAAGATCTTCAGGCCACCGCTCCAGAAATGGTGTACGGAGAACCACTCCGACTTCCAGGCGAGTTCCTAGCATCAATCCACCAGGGACATAGACGACTCGGCCGACTTCATACGTGAGCTATTCCAGCACTTCCAGGCGCTCAGGCCAGTCAGCGGCAACAGGCACGGCGAGCGGAAGCTCTTTGTCTTCAAAGACCTCGCTACCGCCAGCCACGTCTTCGTCAGGCACGACGCTTTAGGAGGACCGCTTTAGCTACCCTACGATGGACTCTACGAACTTGTTTACCGAGCTGAAAAACCAGCCTACATCATCTCCGAGACATCGCTGTACCAGAAGGTATCACTGACCTTGACGACGAGGATGACAACATTATTCCAGTTCCTCCAGGAGATAATCGAGCTCCATCGCAACAGGAACCAGCATCACCACCTGCCTCAAGGAAGCGCTCAGGTCGTCGTATTCGATTCACTGAACGCTACCAAGCAGGCTTCAATTGAATCACTTTGCAATTTATTGTTTCAGTTTGACGATTTGAATCAAATCACAAGATGAAACAGTTCGCAAACCTTTTTCTCATCCAAGCAAAAATGTACAATTTTATTCTCTTATACAATTCAATACAGTTCAATAAATTTTTGCACATTCTCGTTTAAATATTCAAAAATCGAATTTCTCCCGTTTCATATTTTTTTTATCGCGAACCGATTTCTATTTGAAACTCGCGATTTATCCTCAACACTTCATAAACTGTATCTTTGCAAAAATCTATTTATTTGGAAAATACAATTCCAATTTGAGTCTCAGTTTCATTGTTGTGAAGATTTATTCAACTTTTAGCAGCTCAAATAGCTCGCACTTAGTAATCTTTCTCAATACTTTAGTTTTTCATATATTATATTCAATTTCAATGTTATATCGTTCATCAGTGGCAAGGGGGTGCTGTAGGAACTTTTCCTACAACTACTTAGTATAAAAACATTTAATTTCTTTATTGTCAAGCAGTCATCCAAATCGAACACTGTAATCGAACACTCGAGAATCGAGTGGTCGAATTCTCGAAATTTGTGTTGGCTGCACTGAATTTCTGTTTCCGCCACGTGGGAAGAAATCTTAGGAAAATAGCTCTCTTGAGTCAAGCCTTCGAACTAGTAACATTTCTTTCTTGTGCAAGTGAAACTGTTCGCTTCGTCAAAGCCACGTGGTGCTTTTATATTTTGTGTTTCGTTATTCATAGTGTTTTGGTGTTAATAAATTTCATCATTGATATGAATTTTGTAGAAAAACACATTTTTGTTATAGCGTTGCGTTGCTTCAAAGAAAATACGTCTGGATTAGATGATTGCAAAAAGTATTATGCAGGTAGCCTTGTATTATTATGCAACAGCGATGCAATTTACAAAAATCAAAATCAAAATTATTTGATGCAGCTGAAGTTTTTCATATTAGGTGAAAGTGTATTTGGAATACCGTTTTTGTAATGTTTTAAATATTTCGAGCAATTATTTCCAATTTGTATTTTTATCCTACCGACTGCGCCAATTATTTCGAATAATTTGCTTTGAGACTTTTTGAAAAATCTCATTTATAGATTTATTGAAAATGACTACAATTGAATGAATTAAATGAGAAGACAAAGTGTATTAAGAAATTTGCATATGACGTAATGCTGAGTAAGCAGGCTGGATCAGCGAACGACCTGCTCTGGAAACATCCATCTGTAATGTTATACCGGTTTACTAGCAATTTATCACAGTATAACTCTGTTTTGGTGGCCTAGTCGTCCATATTTTCATTATTCATTATTTTATCGGTTTGACTGAAAAAATAATTGCATATTTCGAATAGGTTATTTCAAACTCAACTTCTGATAATAGACAAAATTCAACGATTAACCCTCAGTGTGTGGAAATATTCATTCAGGACATTGATCTTGTCCCGTGTATGCGGTCCTTTGTAAATACGTCCAGCATCTCGTCGGCGGTTTTAAAATCCGAACACGCACACAGCCTAAAAGTCGATACGGTCACATCGTGGATGCTTTTCTATTGGCTGAACCCGAATCCACGTGACTGGGAAATATTTTACCGGAGACACATAATTCTACTTATATGAACCTGTACCGTAACCTCTACAACACGTTTCGCGATTCTCTTTTCTTTTTCATCTTTTCCTACCACCTGTGATGATGCGATTTTTAATTGAATTATGTGTGGATTGAGATAGGTCAGGAAACTGCTCTGTTTTCCTTTTTTTCTTTGCTCTGTTGTTTTAGGTTGAGCAGCTATCATTTTTGGTTGTTTTGCAGTGAAATTGTTACGACTTGAAATATTAATAATCATTGTTTATTTTTCATGTAATGGATATTATTTTAGGTGTATAGATAAGTTTTAATTTAATTTCCACTGGTCTGGAGATAGAGAAGTTGATTACTTTCCTAATTAGCTTTGGCAATGAAGTTATTTTTCAGAGTTCTGTCTGAAATTTCATTAATATACAATGTTCGAACACAACTCCATAATGGCCTACGGTACTCAAATAGTTACTGAAATAGTTAAGAACTTATTTTTACTGGTTGACTCTCATGGGAAAAAGTTGGTCATTGCAAGAGTCAAAACGGAAATGAAACAAAAGAGTTTTTTTTTCGATTTGGAAAGTTGTAACTCTGTTTGGAATATGTCCCTAATTTCCATACAAAATGCCTCCACATCCAGAACCTTGCGAAAGGTAGTAAGATTTTTTAGTTTTTTTAGAAATATATCTTCAAGAAATTATCCTTTTCAACTGGATCAATTGATGAAAGCTCGCAAGATGGAAAACTGAGAAACTACTCTGTGAGATCGATTCATTCATAGGTAGAGATATAGACACAGTCCGACAGTGTCAACAGTGAGGAAACAGCGGAAAGAAACAAAATTTGTTTTATGTCATGATTGAAAAAAAAAATGTGAACTATAATCTATCACTTCCAACAGCCTTCTGAATACTCGAAAAAATATATAAACCTGCGAACGTCGCCGTTGACAATATTGACACAGTAGTTCGTTCTTTGTTTTGTTGTTCGCCTTGAATTATTCAATTATTCAACCTATACCTATATAATAGTTTTCACACGACAATGGTTTCATAAAAGTGTTTTGTTTAATTCTGCTCCAATAGCAGTTCACAACCAAAACAAGTACTGTTCCCAAACACCAGAATTGCTAAATTCTTCTTGATACGCCTTTTACCAACCGAGTCTTCAGTAGATGCAATAGGCTGTGTTGCTATTCTGGTGTTTGGGAATAGTGCTTGTTTCGGCTTCACTCTACACCAGAAGTTTCAGTTCTTCCATTATCAGTTTACCAAATATAAACAAACTTTTATATCTCATTACTTCAGACTTCCATTGTCTTATATGTTATAGGTGTTGACAGACTATTTCAAACAAATAGGTACAATATTTTTTATCAACCCAAAACTTCAGGTTTCCAACTTCAAAACTTACGAAATTCGATACCATTTTTAAACCCCTAGTTTTTCCCCTTTGGGGTGGAAATTCCAGATTCCCTTTCTTGATTCTTATTTATGCCATACAAAGAACCTACCTGCATATTTCAAGATTCTAGGTTCAGTAGCTTCAGCTGTATGTTAATATAAGAGTGTCAGTCAATCAATAGGTATCCACTGAACTCCGTTCGGTCGTTTAGGCGTGAAAGAGCTACAAACATACATAGACACATTTATCCATCCTCACAATCTGTTCTGTTTAAAATCTGTTTATCCGTCAATCAGCTGTCGCCTCCATACGAACGACAACTCTCAGAAGTTGAGAAACTGACGAGATCTTACCTTTTAACGTGTGATTCCTAACACGGAACTTTTACATTTATAATATTAATATAGATATAACTTGAAATCCCTGAAGGAACAAATGAAATTGAAAATTTAAAATGAATAGCTGAAAATGACAATTATATCAAGCTATCAGTCATCACCCGAAGATGATTGTGGATACTAACTGTCACTGTCGATCTTCTGATCTTTATTTCATTCTGATTGTTTAATTTTCAATGTTTTGCTTAATTTTCTATTTCATTGTAATTTCATTTCAGGGTTTTGTTTTTTAGCTATTCATTTCAATTTTCAATTTTATTTGTTCTTTCAGGGATTTCGAATCATATCAGAACTAATGAAGTTCACCATGAAACATTGTCAATCACCTTCAAACAAATGTAAAACTTTTATAGTTGTTCTATTCAAAGATAACCTCCTTATGAAAGTATGTGCTCCTGATATGAAAAGAAAAGAAGAAAAATACTACATCAATGTGAAATTCGCAACAAAAAGCAGTGGTGGTCTTAGGGGGTGGTAAGCACCCAGTGTCTCGTGCTGTGAACGATTTTTGCAGGAAAAAAGTTGGCATTTAATGATAATAATGATGATAAAAATGTCTTTCATTTACAAAGTAGCCTTAAGATATACAATTATAATCAGGAAGGCGGTATTCAACATTTTTGCTCTTCCTTGAAAATTATTCCAGCAAATTCAATTTACAATATGAAATGAAACATTTTAACTATTTAATTTCGAAGCAGTTATAAGAGATAATTGAGTTTTGACAAGTCTTCGGAATGCATTGAATGAGGAACTAGCTATGATAAAATGTAGTAAGGAGTTGTAGACTCTAACAGATGAATATGAAAATGACCTTTGAAAGAGTGCAGTTATATGTGTGGGAATACAATTTTTTCCTTGTGGATAGACGATGTTCATCAGATTTTTTCAGAAGTTAGATTTGAGGTAAACTGGAGCATTGGAGCTATTATTCAGTTTGTAGATTAGGCAGCACATAAACAATAGATATATTTCGTTCAGATTTAACCATGAAGAAGTTTGGAATGCAAGACAATATTATTGGTGGGTTCACCCAAATATGACAATGTCTTATAACTGAAGTTATCGCATCTTGAATTTGGGTAGACCTGGTCCATGGCTTACTTTTGTAATTTTTTTGGAAAAAATGGAGTCTATTATATCTACCTTATAATCGTTGTTGACTGCGATTAGTTTAATCAGCTTTTTCTGGAAATTACTCTCAGTGGAATATTCAATAGTCTGTGAAGCATACTATTGAATGCAGCTACTGTATGCTGGTAAGGGTGTGTGGAAGAATTATATATGATAATATCTGTGTAAGATGGTTTGTGGAAAGTTACAAAATCATGTTTATTGTTATTTTTCGTAGTGGTTACGTTGAGGAAATTTATTGAATTATTTACCTCAGTGGTGAATTTTATGGACGGGTAGATGGATTTGACATATTCATCGAACCTACCTAATTGCCTATCTGTACCAGAAAAACAGATCAAAATATGATCTATGTATCTGTAACAGTACAAGAAACTGTACATCGGATGGAAGAAAACTAATCAAAGACTATCGTGGCAGGAGGTAGCAGGTTATTCGTAACAGGTAGCAGCGGTAAAGTCCTACTAGGCCACATGGAACTCCCTTACTTTGGAAAACGGGGTTGTGAAGCGGGTGTTGGAGTCTGAAGACGGTGGAAAAGAAAGGCGCCAGGCAGTGGTACCCAGGAACAGACGACGGGAGGTGCTCAAAGGAATCCATGATGGAGTCACTGAAAGAAGACCCTTCAGAAAGTGAGACAACGGTTTTACCGGGCTAATTCTCAAGCCGACGTCAAGGACTTGTGCAGAAAATGTGCTGCCAGTAACGGACCCCGGATACGACCGAAAGCTCCAATGCACCAGTATAACGTGGGTAGTCCCTTTGAGAGAATCGCCATCGACATTGCTGGCCCATTCACAGAGTCCTACCATGGAAATAAATACATCCTGGTACCCATAGACTACTTCAGCAAGTGGGCAGAAACTTATGCCCTACCCAACCGTCGCTGACATCCTGGTAAAGGAATGGATATGTCGATTCGGTGTTCCATTGAAGCTGCATTCGGATCAGGGCAGAAATTTCGAGTCCAACCTATTCCAAGAAATGTGTGAACTGTTGGACATTCGAAAAACGAGAACTACAACCTTACATCCATAGTCCGATGGAATAGTGGAACGAATGAATAAGACTATGAACCGCTATTTGTCCAAAGTAGTTTCTGAATACCAAAGAGACTGGGACCAGTACCTCCACCTGTTCCTGTTGGCCTATCGTTCGGTAGTGCACGAGTCAACCAACCAAACCCCTGCCAGTTTTATAATGGGCCAGTATTATAATGCGATCTGAAACTTGGGATGCCGCTAGAACAAGACACTGCAAGGGAAGAATGATAAATGGCTTCGTCTATCGAATCCGTCAGCTACCCCGAGGAAAGCCTAGGGTCGCCCATTTTATTAGATTGGCACCTCATGCTGGAAATCACGATCAAGTTCGCGCCCTCAGACCACCAGAGGATGAAATAACGTTACAGAAGTTCATGTCTTTATACTCGAACGGACAGAAGGTCGTACGTGGGGTAACTCAAGAAGAGCCACAAGACCGTTTCAACGTTCCAGTTGATTACGCACTAGCTCACTGCGTGGCAGAGGATCTCCAAATGTCCAGGGGTATCGCTGTAGTATTCAATCAGAAATTTGGTCACCTCCGAACATTACGAGAACAACATCCAGAAGTCGGAGAAGTGAAGAAGGGTCAGAGAAACATTTTTCACTTGTTGACCAAAAAGCATTCTCGAGACAAAACGTCCTATGAAGATGTCTGGAAGAGTCTTATCAGACTCACGGACACGATACGCGACCAGAATCTTGTGGACTTGGTAATCCCGAAATCAACCTCTGGGTTCGACAGGCTGGATTGAAAAATTGTGAGAGCATGTTGGAAACGATATTCAGATCCAGCGGCATCAAGATTTTGGTGTCCGGTAACCATCTTCCACGACCGAGCATGAAGTGAAGTGAAGTGATACTTCCATCGAAGTGCAGATATGAAGAGTCCTGCAGGTATCGACACACGCCAAGGATGACATTTCGGGGCGAAACGTCTTTAAGAAGGGGGAAATGTAACAAATCTGAAGCCGCCCCTGACAGATACGCCAGCCGACTCATCGAACAAATACATGACCTCACCGCGAGAGAATGCACTCTGGAACCGCCGATAAATTCTATTCTAGTACCGAACCGTCTACAGAATTCTCGAAAGGACCTTTACCGATATAAGCTCGTTTTCCCGACCCAAGTTCAGAAAGTGAATCGAGTAGCTAAACAAGAAAATCAAATAGTGGAAATAAATTAAGCGTTAGTTGCTAAGTGTTGTAATAAATTAATAACTTGGTGATTATTGAAATATTGTTGGAAATAAATTTGTTCAAGATAATTTGACACAGTATTTTTGAATCCAATGCGTTTTTTTTTGTGGCACTTCTGTATTGTCTCATGGGATTTTATCTTTTTCGGATCCGAATTGATGTGCCTTATCTGCGGCATTCCATTATTTCAATGGGTATTTAATTAACGTATAGGTAGGTTTTATACCATTGAATTTGATGACATTCATACAATGAAAATTGTTTTTATTTGAAATTAATGTGTTTATATATCGGGTTACGGCAAATGCATTCTTGATAAATTTTCTTGAAATATATACATTAAGTGTTTGTAATTATTATTATTTTCTTAGTACAGTTGACCTTTTCCAAACTTACGATACATTTTGAGATATAAATAATGAATTATAGAAGTAAAACAAATTCTCACAGTTATAACTCTCTACTAATGAACATAAATATTGCCAGCAATGAATTCTTTCTGAAAGATTCCCATGATTACAATTTTAAACATCCCCTGCTCATTTCATATGTACTCTCAATTTTATTCCAACATCAAACACGCATCTACATATAAAAGATCAACCATCAACCTGCTAAAGATTCACACGGTGACGGTAACCACCCTTGATATCAAATGCACTTCCCCATCCTTTGAGTTATCTCACTGACCACCGTCTTATTCAAATTAAAAGAGAACAGAGCTAACTCATGCATCTATATGAGCTGGGAGTTGGAAAGAAATAGTTGCAAATCGTGAAGACGAACCGGTTATCTAAGGTGTTTTGATTGCTTTTGTGATTTTAGGGAATTGATTCAGTTTGATATTGAGCGCTACCTGAAAAGGTTGAAAATATCCTTAAGGATATCGCTGACGTTGTCGGAATCGGTTTAAGTACGAATCAAAATCATGTAATAGATTGTTTTTCGGTTGGTTAGTTTTTGCATGTTTTTTCGAGAAGGGATATCTTTACGTTTCTTAAAGTGAGTAATGAACTAATTTATTATCGTAGTAGGATCATACTTTTGGGGATTCGGTAGTTATAGTTATTTGATAGTAGCAATTATTTTGTGGAATGCACAAAACTATTCCAAAGAATTTCTTGAGGTAACAGTTTAATTACATTCACAACTGAGTATTTATTTATACATGATTATTCATTAATAAATTATTTATAAATAATATAAAACACTGTCACAAACACTGTCATCTTATAATGAATGAAATATTAAAACTATGGAAAAATAACCGGACCAAAATAATCAAAAAAATAAGGCAAAAACGTTATCAAAAATGAGAAAATGAATGAAAAATTGAAATAATAACCGGGAATGGGTTGAATAATAAGTAATATGTTAATTATATGCGAACAATTGAATGGAAAAAATGAAAAAAAATATGAGGAATGAAAAATAAAAAAATGTTAAAGAAGATTTCAAACGGAGCTAGGTATTTCAGACGTTTCGAATATTAATATACAAAATCGTTTCCGGATGATCACTGGTAACAGTTCTCATTATTGCAATTTTTCATTATTCAGTTCAATTTTTCAAAGTTTAATTCCTTCAATTGTTGTATTTTTTATCAAAATTGACTTTTCACTCATTATTTAGCTGACTTATTGATTTATTTTCATGTTAGGTCACAAAAATTTATTTTATTCACACATTAGCGTTTATAGTTTCATATACTGATTTTTTTCAAATGTTTTGTCTCATTCTCTTAATTTTTGATAATTTTACCTATTTTGATGAATTCAATATTTTTTTAATTACATCTTTCACCATTTTCAACTAAGTTAACAAACACCTTTTTAGAACTCCGAACCTGCAACACATTGAGATGAAAGTCAAGTACGAGTACATGGAGCTGAATGGGTTGAAATATGAAATTTGAGATACATGAAATCTCAAATTTCTTTTGATACTAGAATTTCACTATAAAATTCATGTATAACCAATCAGAAAAAGTTTGAATTAGCGGTGTTACCTTAGAGCATGAAAAATAATTTCCAATTGTTTGGAAAATGTGCTTTCCTTACGATGATTACTGGTTTTAACTAATTCTATCAGATGGGTGGATGTTCTTCCAATCGATTCTCATTCGATTCAGAAATTTTAAAGGAAAAGGAAAACGGTTGTTCCATAAATACACAAGAAACTTAGTAATTTAGACTTTTATCGAAATGTATGTGAAGACCATAATAGCTGTTTCTGTATGATATTTTGTGATTGATAAAACAAGTGATTTTTTTTCTCTGGACATTTGGTATTTCAACTTCAATAATTTTTATTAGAATTTCTCTTTTCTTGTTCGGTAGTATGTTATAACTGGAAACAAATTCTTCGAAAAATATTGACAATTACGACTGATTATGTTAATCAAGGACCAAGGTTGATTATGTTTTATTGTTATATAGATATATCGTCATATTTATGTATACCATTGTAATATTTTTTTCTATAGAATATTCACTAGTACCAAATATCACGTGATTTCTTGAAAATTTAGTTGTGTGTTTTCTTTATTAGGGCATCGAAGGACTATATTTAATATCGATTTACTGAGATTGAGTTCAATTCCAAAATTTCTAACCACTGCTAAAGCAGGAAGCAAGTAGTAGAGATGAAGATTCCCTTTCGAAATTAATTATTGTAACTATTTCAAGTGAATGTTCCGTAAAATTGAAGCCAATATTGTTTTAAACAATGAGTTATTGTGATTACAGAATTTCAACCAAAAATGTTCCTCGTACCTTTGCTCATCTGAATCGAACAGATAAATAAACTATTAATTTCCTTCTTTCATTATCAGATTTGACATTTGGAGAATATATTTCGGATAATTCATTGACAAGTAGATGTCAGTAAAGTCAGTGGTAATTTGATACAAACTGTGCTCCTATTGACCATAACATAAATACAGAGATTCCAGTTTTACCTTCTATAACATTGAGTCGGTTTTACTTCTAGTTAAATGGAAATTTCTCTTGAGTTTTGTTATTATATTTTATAACATACAATTTTTATTTTCGCCAAAATAAAAAATTCTATTAAATTCTGAATTTGGTTAATGTACCATATTATATTAAACTATATGGTATGGCCTGATTATGTCTTTTTGTACCTGAGTAGTTCTGAGCAAATATGAACTCGAAATTAACAAAATTGGACCAAGGAAATCATTGCATGAAGGATCCTATAATTATAATCACCGAATCACATGTGGTTAAAATTTTATGAAAATCAAATGTATCATATTCAAATCACTGTGCAATTTTCAACTGTCAGTACTAAGAAAAGTGAAATGATGTTGTTTTGTGTGTTTGAAGGTGGTTGACAATGTTTCATATTCGGACATCCATTGTCTAACATGATATGATTTGAAAACTCTGAAATAACAAATGAAAATGAAAGTTAAAAAGAATAATCGAGAATTATATTAAGCAAAAACCCTGAAAAGAAATTATAATAAAATAAATATTGGATGAAAAATTGAAAGTTGAACAATCAAAATGCAATAAAAAACCAAAAATCAAAAGATTTCAAGCCAAGTTATTTCACAACGTTCCGATTACTCAATATATTTGTTATTTTCAGCTATTCTTTTTAACTCTCATTTCCATTTGTTATTTCAGAGATATCAGATCACATCATTTTAGACAAGGGAGTCCGAACTAATGAAATTCTATTGTTTTGTATTATATATTCAGAAACATAGTAAATCATTTTGACCTATTTTTTTAATTAAAAACTGAAGAAAAGGGGTTTTCGTGCCAAAATAATACTCCTATTTAGCAAATAAATGGAATGGGCCAAATAATTTCCTTTCATGAAGTTATCTGGTCCTGTTTTAAATTATTGACCTAGACAGGTTTTTTGGATGAAATTTCAGTAAAAAAATACACAAAAGTTAGTGATCAATATCAATGCAATCAGTTGTGTGGGCACTAAAAAATAAAACAAACTCAATATATTCAATGTTGTTCAATGTTCAATGTAATACATTTATCTATATGATCTCTGGCACTTTTCATCGGCTAGCCCCATTCGAAAAATCGAGTAGGTATTCAATTGAATGATCATCACCTACTCTTATTCAAGAACGTGAACAGAAAATTACGGACTGATACAAAAATTGGAAAATACCATAGATTTTCTTGTGATTTCAATTATTCTAGAAGCATCAGGAGACTTGACCAAATTCACTATTTAAACTATCTTATTCACTGATTTGTTCTTCGACTGGAATTGTCATTGAAACATTTATTCAATTTATGAATGTTTTGAAAATGGAAAAAACTCTTTAACGCATATATTTCCAATATCATTTCTTTTGCATTATTTCATGTAGATTGAATTTAGGATAAACGTTCAATATTTCTCTATTTTATATATTTCTCAATTTATATTGAAAAAATACTTCAAATAAAATGGATAAATTCAATAATAATATTTTCAAAATAGAATTGACAAATGAGACAGCCTGACGAACTATTTCTAATCAATGAGAAAAATTTAATATAAGAGGAGCCTTCAAATATTTTATTTTAAGACAAAAGTAAAGTACTCTCATTTTGAAAAATCCCGGGAAATGTTATTTGAAAAATTGAAAAATACATCTAGATTTGTAGTCATGACTATCTAAGTGAAGTTTTATTTTTCACCCATTTCTTTCAAAATGAGTAAAAAAATTTTGCCAAAACGATAAATACAGCATCTTGTATATGAAGGTTTATTTTGAAAGCCTGTAATATTACGAATTACACAACTGTGGTGTTAACCACGGTCAATTTTTTTGAATAGTAAAATAATTTTCAAAGTTTTTGGTGCAAAGTTATTTTTATTTTTTGTTAACACCGAAAATTATTCAAAATTATACAGTATTGTAATAAGAACTTAATATTTAATAATATCAAATCACAAAACATCAAAATAAAATAAGTATTTTGGAACAAATTCATTGATTTTCTGGAGAGTTATTTTTGTCTATTTATCGTTTCAGAAATTTTTTTTTTCGTAGTCCCCATTAAAAAAATAGTAAAAAAATAAAACCTTACTTAGATGGCCATGACTTCAAATCTAGATGTATTTTTCAATGGTGAACAACTTTTCTAAATAGCATTTCCCGAGATTTTCCAAAATAAGGGTACTTTACTTTTGTCTCAAAATCAAATATTTGAAGGCTCCTTATATATTACGTGTGCTTTACTGTATTTTGTTGGTGCATGTTTAGTTTTAGGGAATGCACAAGCTTTTATCAAGAATATTTTCTTGACGAAAAACCCTTAATAAATAAGTGTCCCATATGGTGCATACTTTGGGGATGACACTGTATATATATATATATATATATATATATATATATATATATATATATATATATATATGATACAAAAAAGTATTACCGGAACTAATACGTTATTATAAGATAAGACCTTATGAATTACCATAATTAGTATAATGTCGCCAATTTAGCGACATTTTTTCATGCCAATTTCTTGTTATCACAAGAATCATATCAAAGTTTTTCGATAACTAATATTGATGTATTCCAGGTTTAGCTTGATGAAAATTGAATGAGCACGTGAAAGATCAATACGGTATTGTAAAACGCTGTCACTGGAAAAGGATTTGGTTGTTGGGGTTCGAAAAAATGTCAAGGTCGCTTCGATTAATAATTTGTGAATGAGAGATGCAGTTTCGCTCTCCACTCCGAAGTTCAAAGAACTCCCTATTCTATTTTCATCTCCACTACACGCCGGTTCTTTCGTTCCGGTAAATGTAAAATTTTCACTTTTCTACGTGGCGGCATTTATTTTTCTATTTGAAATTTGACGGTGATTGCGAATATTGTAATGCGTTGAAATGAAATAATGTTTTTCGTAAATAAATATTCAAACTTTATTGAGAAAAAGCCTTATTTTATCAACATTGAGTTGATAAAGGTGAAAACACTATCACTAACTCCATTACAATTTTCAAATAACCCTTCTTCATTTTTGAAAAAAAATGGTTGACTTTTCACTTCTCCCGATCGTTGAACAAAATATGTGGGAAATTTTCAAAACAAGATAGAACGCCAAAAAAACTTTTTTCCAAAAAGCCAATCTGGCCTGCAATCTGGATTGCTTTTCAATTCAAATCTTTCTTATTTACATTTTAATAAAAGATTTTTTTTATTTCTCTGAGAAAAAATTACAATCGGCGAAGATGTAGAGCCACTGAATTATTTTCTGAAATGTTTTCGAGGATACGAATATTCTCAAAATGTTGCATCAGAACCGATATACATATCTCGTGAATTTGAGATTTCAACATCTTTTGATTTCACCTAAACTATAAACCCCTCTATTTCTCATAACATTGCATGCTTATATAATTATATAACTGGCGACTCTTCTTGCATAATATTGATGAGTTAATACCTAGGGGAGAGTGGGGTAATTGCCAACACCTAAGGAAGTTAACTGAAACTAATCAATCTTATGTTCTCATAATCAACGTAGATAAATGTTCCATATAAAATAAAATATTAATACGAAAACAAAACTTTGGAGTCTGGGATTACCCCACAATACGTGGGGTAATCGCGGATGGTTCTGTTGGGTAATTACGAACATAGTCTAAGCAGAACAGAAATCACAAACAAAGCCTCGTGATGTACGTCCACCACTCGTACAGTTTTCGTGAGCCCATAAATTACATTTGTAGCATTTTATTCAGTCTTCATTAGGTGGATCTTCATACTTTTCATGACTAATTAGGGAATAATACTCGATTTCACTCCCATCTCCATCATTGGCCTTTTTCTTCTTGCACGGTATGTCCTTTTCTTGAGCCTTTGTATGAATGTAATCATCGGAAAATAATATAAGATTCTTTACTCCTTTTTTACCTTTAGTAGTACTTACAAACTATTGACTCTTTTTTTTTCAAGATATCTTTCATAGGGGTATTGGTTATTATATTTCATTTAGATACAGGGCAGAAAACAAGGATATATAATAGAAAATAGGATATAAAATAAACCAAATAAACTATACGGTTTGTAGGGGTAATTGCGGATGGCCAGGATTAACCCCCTAAAATCATCCGTCATTAGCCGACACACACAATACCACAAAACAATATTTTTATTTGAGGTTAGAATAGCGTGGTGCACGCGGTGACTCCCTGAAAACATTGTTAAATGATACATTAATTCGAAAAAATAATGTGATATTTCTATGTTATACCTAAAATATACACCTATTCAATTTTGGTAAAAAATGTATATGAAATTGTTGATAAATTTTTAAATAAACATACCTTGTAAAAAGAGCGCATCGTCATTTCACCACTTATTGCGCGGCACTACGTCTGGGATGGACTCACGATTGCGTTACTCGGAATATTTTTCATTCTTTTCTATCATAGTGATACATAAACGTCCGCGATTACCCCTCGTCCGTGGTTCCCCCACCTTCCCCTATACTTAATATTCATTTACCATAAATTAGAAAAAATACCAAAATTATGGTGGTATTATTATATTAAATTTCCTTTATATTCATGACATGACTTTCCACATGTGAGGGATCAAATTTTCGTCTATTTGTTTTTCGCTTATTTCTCTTTTCTCTCATTCTATTTTCTTGTTGACTGCAAAATATTTTGAGATAATATAGTTTAAATTAAAAGGGTATATTTTTAGGGGAGGTTAATTCAATGGTTTATGAAAATAGCTGTTTCTTTCAGTTTATGTCTGAAAGTTACTTCTTTGAAAACGGCCCAAGCGAAGTTCTGTGGCTTACAGAGATAGGCTTGTCTGGCTATCAGTGGTGCCATCAGCACCACACCGTCAGCGGCCATGGAGATCCTTCTAGATCTACCTCCTCTCCACATTTTCCTGGAAAGAGAGGCTAGATGGACTGCATACAGACTTGTGCACATTGCCACTTGCACAAATCAATTCAATGCAGATTGCAACATACTGTTGGTTGACATTGGAAGTCACAGCATTCTGGAAATGACCTCTGACTTTATGCCTCCAACGGTCAACTACGAACTGCCTTATAAAGTACTATTCCCGAGTAGAGAGGACTGGATCCTGCGGGAGAAGGAAATATTAAGAGCAGATAGTTGTTGGTTCACAGATGGATCAAAAACACCTTCCGGTTTTGGTGCAGGTGTTTTCAGTCGCAGACCCAGGACAGAGTTATCTACCTGCCTAGGAACTTATGCGACTGTATTTCAAGCGGAAATTTACGCTATTGAATTGTGTGCGGAGAGATTGGATAAATCCAACCTCACTGCCAAAAAAGACTCTCCTCGATAGGAAGATTGAACAGATTGTCTCTGGTCTGAATTCCTGGCCATACTGGCCTGGAAGGCAATGAAGCTGCTGACTCTCTTGCAAAGGAGGGTGCTGCAAGCTGCTTCATTGGACCAGAACCTGTCATTGGCATCGCTTTGGGCTTTGCCAAACAAACACTCAACACCTGGATGGCAAGAAGAGTTATGGACTTCTGGCAGAATCTTCCAGGATTGGCTCACTCCAAGGCGTTTATTCAGCCTTCGAAGCTTGATTCCAAACAGTTGTTGGACTACACTAGGGATGAACTACGATGTCTAACAGGCCTTCTTACAGGTCACTGTCATTTGAATCATCACATGCAGAGACTTGGACTGTCGGAAGACAGTGTGTGTCGCCTCTGTCTGGAAAATGATGAAACTTCAGAGCATATACTTTGTGCCTGCCCCGCTAGGGACCGAATCAGGTTCTTTGAGTTCGGCAGATCCGTACTCTCATCATCTGACCTGAAAGACCACTCACCATACAAACTAATCAGCTTCGTCAAGAAGCTGGGTTTATTTGTCCGAGTGTGAATAGGTGTGAGCCACAATGAACCCTTATGGGTTGCGGTGGAGGGTCGAAAAGACCCACTCACTTTAGACCTACCTACCTACTTCTTTGCATGATCTACACATCTTTGTATAGAGTTCATTTTTGAAATTGATTGCTTACTTCCTTTCTTTGAAAGATTCCCACATTTTTTGTATCAAGATGGAGAAGTAGAATGTCAAAAACTTTCTTTCCCAAAAATATATTTTATTCTTTCACATAATAACAAATTAAATTTTAAATTTCGAAATTCTATTTTTTATGTTCTTTCTTTATTTGAAAAGATAATGAAAATCTGTTTATATTTTGCCAATTGAACTGTTGCTGTATATCAGAACACGTTCATAGATAGGTATACTTGTGATGCACTGTTTGAAACCTTCGGTGTAGTAATGAATATTACTGGAGTTTTATCTCAATACCAAACCGTTATTTCAACACGTGTTTCGACCACCAAGTGATAATCTTCAAAAGGAAGAATAAACTGTCGAATAGTTCTATCTTCCTCTAGGAGATGATCACTTGGTCATTGAAACACGTGTCTAGGTGTTGAAATAACGGTTTGGTGTTGCGATGAAACTCCAATAATATTCATGATCCTAGACTTCATTTTGCTATTCCATTCTTTCTTCCTTTGGTGAGTTAATCAGGACATGTTTTTCATGAAGATGAGAAGTGGAAAGATAAAAAAAACTTTCTCTTTCAAATGGTCATAGAGTTCTCACAATGCAATCGTATTTCATTCAAGCGTTCATGTGAACATTTCAAGCCCTTGTCTTAGTATTTCTGAGAATGGCAATCTTCGTCAAAGGTTCTGCAAAAATTGATTTAAGATGAATTTCATTTGTCAAATTATTCTTCAGGAAAGTTGATAGTTAAAATAAATATTTCAAAGATTTGCCAATCAAAAAAAAATTATATTGACTTTAATAGGCATTCTATTATCTTCTTCGAGCATATGAAACAAGGAATGAACCAGTATCAACATTTGGAAATACTCCCTTTCAGCACCTGGCTTAATTTTCTTAATTCCCAAATTCCAGAACAAAAGCATTTATTTGTATGCCACATAAACAAGAGTAAAAACTGAAATACTTCAGCATAAACACGACAAATTTTCAGAATTTGCATACAATAATAACATCAGAGAAGGATGCCAACTGAATCAGAATGGTTCAAAAAGAGAAGCAGACCAAGTCTTCCTGTGCAAAAGGGAATAACAACGAGCGGACCCCGCAGAGGAAAGAGAAGGACGGGTAAAATAAAAACATGTGTCAGACGAGGGTAGTATGTATGTTTCATGGAGTCTGAAGTTTCGGGGATGAGTAACAGAGACAGAGGATTATGGTATTTGCATAAAAACTTCACTGGAGGGAGATGGAGATGGTAAGTGATGGAAGGGGATTCGCATTCTACGAAGTACACGTAGAAGAGAGACAGTTTTGCATTAATGACCGGCAAACAAAGAGGGTCAAGAGCAGTGGCGTATCTACATCACAGAGAATATCCTAGAAAATTGAATAAATACCTACCCGATATAAAGCTAAAAATAGTCTGCAACCACTCTCGACATAATATGATTTGCAATTGCTATGAAACACCCTTTGAGAGAAATCAAAATATTTTATTGAAATTTTCCATCAGTTACATCGAAAGTTCATAACGTATTCAACTATAGTGAAATTCATACAATAAAGTGTGTCAATTAGTTTGGCGCATGTTTCTCGGACCCAAAGATCACTTACCCCACGGTGTGGGGAATGTTCATTGATTGATAATGCTGTAAATATCTTGAGCCTGCAAATAATAGTGTGCATGGGTCAATTTTTTTAAACACATAGTTTTCACAATTTTTTTTAGGAAGAACAATAGCTCATTTATTCTTTTGCAATCCCCTTCGAATGGGAAAGTTGACTGGCAGAATTTTTTTCTTAACCAGTGTGAGCCTGAATTCATAATCTATTTTCTCTAAGAAGTCAGTTGATCATAATTCCAAGACAATAAAGTAATTCTCCTCTCTAAGTTTATTTAGGATAGTGACATGCACAATCCAGAAAGTCCTTGAAACGTCTCTTGAGAGGTAGGCCAAAGTTGCGATTTGAATCGTTCTAGATTATATTTTCTTAGGAAAATGAGAAGTTATTGCCACAAGAATTCAATATTTCGAATAAAACAAAAATGAATAATTGAGTTGAACTTCGAAGCAATGGCAATGACTATTGCACATTACTGAATAATCTGTATAATTATGGAATCAGAGGCATACCACAATACTGGTTTCAATCTTTTCTGAGTGACCTTACTCAAAGTGTCAAACTAAATCATGAATTAAAAAAGATAATGTGTGACTCGGGACGCCCGACAGAAGTGATAATTCAAACTCATCTGAGTTGAAATTGTTCAACTAGAAAAATGCTAAGGTTATAACTTAATTTTTATGTACCTATTTTGATATGATGATGTATGGAAATATTATTTATTGAAGAAATCTTTTATTGATTATTTTGTGTATGTACATACCTATATAGTATAAGCCAATTGTTACTTTCGTAGGATTGAATAATGATACTGATAATGTACATACACAAAATTAGTATTATCATTTTCAAGCCACGTTTCACATAATGACAGTGACATAATGACAACAGTAAATGTCTAACGCACACTAAACACTTAGAATCTGTCCGACGTTTGCATGGGATAAAGGAAAGCTAGATAAACTGGCGTCGTTACGCGTTAGGTAACAAAGAGATTCACCCTTCCATAAGAAATAATCACTTCAAAATATTCATGGACAATACATAACAATACACAGACACAGATATATCTCAGCATCAGTCACCATGTTTATAAATCAGGCACCAAACATTTTCTTTTCACAGGAAAAAAAGGAACTTATTTAAAAAAATCTATTCAATTCAGAAAAGAGAAATGAAACTTTCTATGTTTTTCACCACTTTTATAATATAAGGTTTATATAATAAAAGTGGTAAAAAACATGAAACGTTTCATTTCTCTTTTCTTCATTATGATTTTCTACCACGTAGTTACGGCTACATCCATCAATCTATTCAATTCACCCTTCAGAACATCTTTGGTTGTTTATCTCGTAACTCCTTCTTTCTGAATCCATGCAAGACAAAATTTATACATTTTCAGCATGAGGAAAACATGTGTTTTTTGAATAATTCAATGTTCATATAAAAGTACTTGTTCCTAAAGTATTTTTCTTTCATGTAATTCAATATATATATGAGAGTAATTGTTTCGAGTGGGCTTTTTTTCCAGTTAATGTATTAAAGTTACTTCTTTGCATGATCTGTTGTAAAGAGTTTATTTTGAAATTGTTTCTTTTCTTTCTTTGGAAGATTCCCACATGGAGAAGTAGGAAGCCAAAATCTCTCCTTCACAAAAATCAAATTATGTTGACTTCTTGGATATTTGATATTTACCAACCACTGTGTGAAACTTATGAAAAATTTGAATAGCAAATGTCAAACTATTGACTTCTCCTTTTTTTTCAAGCTATCTTTCATAGGGGTATTGGTTATTATATTTCATATAGATACAGGGCAGAAAACAAGGATATATAATAGAAAATAGGATATAAAATTAACCAAATAAACCATATGAACTATACGGTGTGTAGGGGTAATTGCGGATGGCCGGGATTACCCCCTAAAATCATCCGCCATTAGCCGACACACACAATACCACAAAACAACATGTGTTTTTTGAATAATTCAATGTTCATATAAAAGTACTTATTCCTAAAGTATTTTTCTTTCATGTAATTCAATATGAGAGTAATTGTTTCGAGTGGGCTTTTTTTCCAGTTAATGTATTAAAGTTACTTCTTTGCATGATCTACAGATTGTTGTAAAGAGTTTATTTTGAAATTGTTTCTTTTCTTTCTTTGGAAGATTCCCACATGGAGAAGTAGGAAGCCAAAATCTCTCTTTCACAAAAATCAAATTATGTTGAATTCTTGGAAATTTGATATTTACCAACCACTGTGTGCAACTTATGAAAAATTTTAATAGCAAATGTCAAATCAGAATGCTCAGAAATGTTATGTGTGAGTAAATATTATTGCTACTCTATTTTGGTCAAATCCATTCCGGACTATAATACTGAATTTTGATTTGTGGCAATTCTTCATATATAAAAGATGTTTATTTATGCATCTCTCAAGCACTACTGATATATTCAATATTGTAATTTTTTGATAAATAAACATTATTATATTATATTATATATTATATTAAATAATAGTAAGTAACTCTAATATTTCTATTAGGTATCATAGGTTTTACTGAGAAATAAAATCATTTCAATTGATCGTGATAGATTCATCAATAATGAATCTATACATCATCATAGGACTTGGAAAATTGAAAATATTAATATTCTGTACCAATTCCGCGAACTGATTGTTGTCAAGAATCTTAGAAAAAATTTGGGCTTCAATATACATTACCACCTGAATATAAATCAATTTTGAATTTGAAGAAAAAACAACCACACTATTATTGGAAATGGAACTTTATGGAGTTTTCTCCATTAAGTAGGTACCGATTATTTCTCATGCTTTTGATATTTTTTTAATATTTGAATTTCATTTAGCTGTAATGGTGTTTGTTGATTCAAAAAGTGAACAAATCACACTCTATGTCCTATGTTATTATTTTTATCAAAATTAGAAATTATAACTGAATTTGGTTCACAGTATTCAGCATTATGTGAAAACGAATCAATTTTATCATTAGATAAGAAAACGAGTGGTGTTTAGTATACAAACTCAGAAAGACAAAATTATTCTCATTTTACCACACACTCCGTGAAAAGGTAGTTGTTCTATGTGTACTTTTTTCTTGTTTATACCTGAGTTTACCTTATTGAATTATTTCTCCTAACAGTTTACATTGATATAAGTTACTTGTTGTTACACGTTCTGCTATTTATTCCGTTCATCCTCCTTCAGATAAAATACCATGTACGCCAATGATTTATAGGAAAAACGACAGAGAATGAGAAAGTAGATGAAGAGAGATGATGTGAAAGCAGGCATTACCGAAAAGGTTATAGAGCCTGAACGCTCGTATAGCAACAACCAGGATGAAAGAGTCCCAGTTTTTTTCTTTGATCAGATTTCACTTACTACAAAGTAAATGTTTATTTTTCGGGTTAATGTATTGGTGTCAATGGTCGTAGATTACCTCTATGCTGGAAAGTGATTGATTTTGGTAGATTTCTGTAATGGAAGTCAATCATTAGTTTCTTAAAGAGTGAGTCTGCTCTGAAGGACGAAAAGAAAAAAACGATGTTTCTTAAGGATTTTTGAGATAAAAGTCAAACTGTTTTTATATAAATTGTGCGAAACGCACAGTCTTCTAGGCGATATTCTCCAAGAGTTTTTTTTCAAGACGGAACACAAGCAGTACAAGAAAATCCTTGAGGTGCTCTAAGAGCGGTGCCTGTGCGAAAATAGCGATTCACGTAGGATTTGAATCGCTGGAGATTAAATTCATTTGGAAAATGAAAGTATCTATAAAAGAGAGACAAATCTCCAACCTTTCTTCTATGTTCCAGACTATCAAGGTTGCAAGTGATGCGTTCGCGTCTCCAATCAGCCGGATTGCTCTTTTCTGGATGGAATCCAACAGCTTCAGGGTATGCTTAGGGGCGGAGCTCCATAGATGAGAACTATACTTCAAAGAAGGTTTGATCTGAGCTTTCTAAAGCATCAAAAGTTGCTGAAGAGTGTACAGTTTTTTCTGGTTTGGAACACTGTTTGTTCCCAGCTTTTGAGAAGCAGCCTTTGCAATTTCAGTGACATAATTGTGCCAAAATATATTGGTGTCCATTTTAACCCCCAACAAACTTATCGAAACAGAAAGCGAAATTGTCTGTCCTGACATAATTATATTTGTTTCCGAGACATTTATCTTTTCGATGAAAACTGATGCCTGCGTTTTTGTGGAATTGAATTGAACCTGATTACTTTCACCCCATTTCGAAATCACCACTATATCCTCATTAAGAAAGGTAACCGCCTGCTGCCGGTGATGATGTGCATCTGCAGCCGATGTTCTGGAATCCAAATGTAATGACGAGACAAGTGTGCTGTCATCAGCAAAGCAATATATTGGATTCTTGGCGTTGATATAAAATAAAGAGAGGGTTGGAGACAATATGGATCCCTGAGAAACATCAGCTTTGATGGTGAAAGTATTTGAGTGATATTCATCGACGGCCACTTGCAGGGAACGTTTTTTCAGGAAGCTGGAGTGCCATACACAAAAGTGATAATTTGGAAATGATGTCGGAACGAATATCTCAACAATTACTCTTATGGTAGTTATTCCATATATGTGGAGGTGAAACGCCTTGATGAAGAGAGAAGTTGGTAGAAATTAACACAAAAATGAAAATTTTGGTCATCTCTGACAAATTTCATCAACTTTTCTATAAAAAAGATATTTTGAAAGGAACTTTTTTTTATCTTGAAAATGCATCGATACACTTGAAGGCTCTGTAGTCAAATATTATTTTAAGTATAATTAATGAAAGAAAAGTTATTGAAACCGAATTATTATTAAGTTAGTATTGTTTCAAGGTGATTATTTACCTAAATGTGACTATATATACGCTCGTGGTTAGGGAGAGAAATGGTTTTCATGCATACAATTATAACTAATTTGCACATCAATAAATTATAGGAAAATAAATAGATTTTTTAACTCTACTGGATATTATCAGAATATCATCTATCAGGAAACAAACGATTCGTTTGTTTCATGTCTTCTTTCCAAGCCCTGAAGAAGAATTTAATTAAATTCGAAACGTTTGACGAGAAAATAATTCTTTAACAAAATTGTGTTACCCAACGAATTCTTCTTGGAAGTAACACTAGTATTGTGAAATTCCCCATGAAACACCCTGTTGAGTATTTTTATGAAAGTGAAACGGGTGAAAAACCCAAACATAAAAAACAACCAGAATGATCGAAAACTAGCCGATCGTGTTTGTATTTTCCCGAACCGTGTGTTTTCACCACACAAGACTGTATCAGTGGAGCGCGGCGATTACTAGAAGCGTTAGACAAGGAAGGAAATACAATCGAAGGGCTCCTCTGGGAAGTAAGAGTCGTGAAGTTGGTTCTATGTGGGTGTAGAAGCGAGAGCATAAGACAAAAATAGATAAAACGGCATGCGCGCCATTCAGACCCTCCCTATTCTGCATCGATCGACTCGGAGCAAAATGGCTCCAGAATCCAAAACCCAACTGTAAAATCAGTAAGGACGCCAAGTGGCCGGATTTCTACTGAAAACTCGCCTCTATTGGGCTGTTTTTAGGGGCCACGCACCGTTGAAAAATTACGAGGTTTACTGAAAACTCGCAAGGAACATTTTCGTCTGGCCGTACCTCTGACCGGTGTGCATTTTTCTGTTTAAATAGACCGTACGTACGATTTTAAGTGAGGGGTGAGTGCTACCCGCATAAAAACTATCTTTCAAAGCCAAGCGTCACTGAAAAATATGTGTACTTTGACGTAAATTAATGTGCGTGGCGTAAATTCAACTATTCTACAATAATTTTACATGAACGCGGAGTTTAGGAACTCCTAATTAAAGGTCCAATCCCCACGCTATGCTTGCTAATGAGTTGACTTGTTCGATTCTGATTAGCCCTTTCACTTACGATCAAAGTCTCATCTGAATTGATTTTTCCCTGTACAAATATCGTCAACTCTGGTTTTCCAACACGTAGTTCGTTAATACGGTCTGCCCTTGGAGAATATCATAGAATAGAAATAAAATTTTTATTTGTTTATCTAATTTTTTTCAAGTGATCATTTTCATCTGCAATATCTCAACAAAAATTCAGGGAAAACTTTTTACACAATGAGATAAACATTTATCAGGTCGAATTGTCAATTGTCAAATGTTCTAACGTTGTCAAAACAAATATGTATGCATTTATCTAGGAATATTACAAAAACTCACAGAAAAAATCACTATTCTATTTTCAAGTATGTATTCTTGAAATCCTTCAAATTAAATGAATTAGTGATAATGTTGAAATTGTTTCAATTGGATACTAATTATTGATTTCCAAACAGAAATATTTTTCAAGAAAGTTTCACTTACCATTTGAAAGACAATATATTCAAATTTCAGTTTATGTAAACATTGTTCTGGTCAATTATTCAATTCAATAATGAAAGTTTTCATATGATATTCATATGATCCTAAACCAGTTATCTTATATACTTTCCTTGCACACTGCGCATGTAGTAAGGTAAGTCCGGTATACAGAGTTGGCCATCGTTTTTTTGAAGTGATTTTTCACAATTATATTGATGATTGAAAAATGCAAGGAAGTTTTTGACAATCATTATTTATTT
This sequence comes from Leptinotarsa decemlineata, assembly GCF_025532065.1. Lineage (NCBI taxonomy): Eukaryota > Metazoa > Arthropoda > Insecta > Coleoptera > Chrysomelidae > Leptinotarsa > Leptinotarsa decemlineata. The sequence continues at coordinate 2,696,077 of NW_027412588.1, forward strand.
GTACTTATTGAGAATACCTTGATTCAAACAGAATTATAAAAAGAAAAATTGAAAATAAAAAAATTCTCCATTGGCCATCTCTCCCAGTGTGTCGGGTGGAGATGGCCATAGTACCTACCAACGGAGTGATGGCCATACCTCATATCTATCTCTGCTGGGTATCATTACCGACACCATTTATTTTTTGTACCATTTATGTTTTTTCCATGCATAGGCTTTTGGTCGCAAGAATGGTACATATCAGAGTATTGTGTGCAGTTTTCGTACAACCAGTTCAAGGACAAGTTACAGAGGATCCAGTTTTCAGTCTTTTCAGTTTCATAATTGTTCTCGCCACATCTTCTGCAATCGATTTTAGAGTCAAGTTAGTCATTGCTCCCATCCAAATCAGATTCACCACTGTCAAAAATCAAATCAATTTCACTACTGGATGTGTCAGGATGTCTCGATTCAACTTGAGTTTTGTTAAAAGTTGAACAGCAAAATGATACGAAGTCAGGGGCAATCCATGTTTTTGCGTCCTTCCAATATGTTTGAGAAGCCGTTCTTTGTTATCATTTCCAAGAACACAAGAAGGTCCCATACTTCCCTTTTTATCATTTTTACACTTGAGAAATATTATCGTTCTGAACAACAATCATTGCAGATTGTAACCGCTCCTCTAACCAACTGCCACGAAGAAAAAGAGAAGCACGTTTGTAAACGTTCGGCATCTAAAAAAATAAATAAAACATGAATTTGAAAATGAATGACATATAAATATTTTTTACTATGGCCATAATATCCTGAAGAATGTAGACCATCTCTCCCAATTTTACGGGTGAGATGGCAATAATCATAATCAAAAAACATGGCAACGTCGGCATTTAGAAGTTGAACACTTGTAAACACTTCATTGACAAGTTTTGAAAACATACAAATTTTGCAAAAAATTCAACAACCCAGTTACTTGCTCACGAAGCATAAAAATTTATACAGTTCATAGAATATAGAAGTATATATTGCTTACCATTTTTGCGTTTTTTTCGAGACATCACCGACACACGTTCGACCTTGTCATCACAATGAGTCACACTGGCGCTACACAGGCGCCATCTCAAATAAAATTTTGAAATTACAGCCATGGGCAATCTCTCCCACATGGCCATCTTTACCGGACTTACCCAAGTGCCTTTTGTTGTCGGGCGCCATTATCTTCAAGGTCACGAATAACTGGACATAATAAGATATTTGTTATTCAGAATTTTACTACCAAGTTTCTTTGTACCAGAAGCGAAGTTATTTACCATTCCAAATCAAACCCTAAATGCAACGTTGTTATATAAGGTAAGTGGGTATCAAATTGTCATCAAGTGAGACGATAAAAAAATTTAATTTTTCACATATAGTCAGTGGGCATACTTGAAGACTAAATCAAATCATCTGAAGGAACAATTCGTTCAGGCTAGTATCTACTCTTTACACTGTAGGTTGATGGACTCACATCTATCAGAAAACAACAACTTTCCTGAATATTACAGGAGTTTTTTTCCAACACCAAACCGTTACCTCGTCACGTGTTTAGATCACCAAGTGATCATCATCTTCAAGAGGAACCAAAGGTTCCAAACAGTGCATCACAAGAACATTTTTCCTGGCTAATACCACGAAGAGCGTTGGGTTATATACGACTGGTGTCAGTGTAGGATTCTTCACTAGAGTTATTCCTGCATATACTGTTTTGGCGATATACAACTGCCGCAATAAATTTTCAATTTTCGGAACACACTTGCTGACCGGTTTCGGGCTGTTTGGCCACTCGTCAGTGCAGAGTAGTTTCTATCATCAACATAAAGTCAATGATTTCCGATAAATGAAAATTGAATTACTTCAGAGTATCATTTCTCGAACTAGGCTGAGGCGGACAGCAAACGACAGGTTTGTCATCGCCTCATCTACCTGTGAAGGAGGTAACCAACCACATATCCAAAATTAATTGGCCCAATTCCTCGTATAAGTAAAGAAAACCTTATACATATAGTCAGTGGGCATACTTGATTAAATCCAATGCCCTTCGTGGTATTAGCCAGTGGAATAGTTGTTTTCTAATAGATGTCAGTCCATTAACCTAAAGTGTAGGGAGTTGAGAATGGCCTGAACGAATTGTTTCTTCAGATGATTTGATTTATATTCAGTCTTCAAGTGTGCCCATTGACTATATGTGAAAAGTTTTCTTTCCTTATACGAGGAATTGGGCAAATTTCCGATATGCGGTGTAGGGAGTTGAGACTGGCCTGAGCGAATTGTTCCTATTGATGATTTGAAAAAATGTAACTATTTCAACATTACTTTTCGTTAATGTTTCGGTAAGTTTATTAATTTCATTTCGAAAGTTTTAGAGTTTTGTTTGGAATTGTTTACTCTTCCAGACTCTTCCAGTAATAAATCCTTTGATATCTGAAGAGGTGGTTTGGAGTAAACTGCATAATATATTTGTTTTTTTCCAATTCTGAAGACATGGAGTCAGATTTTTGGCAAATAAGTATCATTAACATTCACAGCTATTTTATTGTCTATCGATCAACAGAAAATTTTTCTTGAAAAAAATATGTTGAATTTATGCACTTACTTAACGAGGTGAACTGGAAGTTTTTCCTTTCTACAGCAGTAAGAAGTTCTCCATTGTTATTGTGGTAGGTAAATACCCAGAAGAGATAATGAAACACATACTTGTCATTCAGTGATATACAATGATTTTCTTTCGATATCAGTTATTGTTTTTACAAGTCGGATAGAGTAATGATTGAAATAATCATGCACTGTTTGGAACCTTTGGTGTGGTTATGAATATTACTGGAGTTTTTTCCCAACACCAAACCGTTATTTTAACACCTCGACACGTGTTTCGATCACCAAGTGATCATCTTCCTCTTGAAATTCGATCTTCACTTGATCACTTGATCAAGAGAAAGATGATCACTTTGTGATCGAAACACGTGTCGAGGTGTTAAAATAACGCTTTGGTGTTGGTTAAAAACTCCAGTAATATTTATAATTGAAATAATTCAATATTCTCTACAACCAAAAGAATACTTCTGTCACTTCCAAACACTTGAAATCAATGACAAGACTTTCTACTCAAAATGAAAAACGTACTTGTGACATCAAATTACATACAATACTTGAATACTCCATTGAAATCCAATCCAATGAGTTCTATTCTCATCAACAATAGAATTCACTTGATTGCCAAAAGTAAGGTTATGATTGCCTGAATAAGAACACCTTTTCTGCGGGTATCCGTTTGTCCAGACAATAATGTTTTCTCTGTGCAAGAGTCACTCACCAACAGTAACCAGCAGTTTTCATTTGTTGTTGAACTACTCGGACACCAAAAACGATTACATCTTCACACACTTCATTTCCAAAAATATCACATGTTTCGCTATGATAGTAGTTTTTCCGTGGTGAAAAACATAAGTCGTGAATAATATATGAGTTTGTGAAGATCAAATTGTTTCCGGTGTAGTTTGTGAAATTACTATGAATATTCATGAAGTAACGGCCAAATCAATAAGAACAAAAAAGAAAATGTTGCTACCTGGATTTGGATCATAACGATCCAAATCTTGTTTTGCATAATTTGAACAAAAATATAAAATGAACTGATACATAGAAAGTAAACCAACCGTTTTCCTTGTTTTAATTTTGAAAAGCCGTCGGAAATTATTGATACAACGATTTGAAAAATGAAAACAAATATTATCAATTACGTCTACTACACAAATGTCGCAGGAGTAAAGTAGTTTTTCAAATATTCTGAACATCCTTATATCCACCTTCAGTAAGACATGCACACAAAACAAACATAAGAAACAAAGTGAAATTGGGCGAGTGTTATATGTATGTGTGTATGTTTGTAATTCACTTTCACATAAAATGCATATCCAGATACTTTCTTCGATAGATGTGATACATAAATTCAATCTAATGGCCATCTGACGGTGAGTACCCAAACACCAATCTGAGACCCACAAATTCAATAGCCACCAATCGTTTTTACAATTAACATCATACTCGATATTGCCAAAGTGTCTGAAAAGTTGAAACAGATTGGTAATAGCTATGTTGTTGGAATTTATTGAAAACAAAACAAGAGTGTGAATGTACTTATGTCGTGGTCAGATTGAAGTCCAAAAGTGAGGTGTTTTTAAAAAATAGAGTCTAGTTCGAATAAATATTGAAATGAAAGACATTTTGAGAAGACTGGCGGCCACCTACGCTAGTAACCAAGCTTGATGTCGACGGATTCGACGAGGTAGTCATGCAATAATAGATATGTTAATTGTGAAAGTCATAGTGCGAGGACTGGTGGCCCCCTAGTAAAAAAATTAAGTTTTTTTATTAAAAAAAGTGATTGAGAAAACTGCGCTCCCGGACGAAGCTTCTGCTCACTATAGACAGGAGGAGTTTGGCCAAATGCGCTCAACTGAGAAGCAATGTCCCGTGTTAGGAATCACACGTTGCAAGGTAAGACCTCGTTAGTCCTTAGCTCGCAAAAGTTTCGACTTTTGAGAGTTGTCATTAGTAGAGGCGTGACAGAAACAACAGAAAATCAGATTTTTACCAGAACAGATATAAATTCAAGAAGATGCTACCTTCAGCGTGTCGGTTTTTCGTAAAAATGTACTCCCATCATTTTTTTCTGACGCGCCAAAAGAAGTACAACTTCAAAAATCAAATTATTGACAGTCACTCATACAAAAAAAAATCACATTTACAAAATTATTAAACTTGTTCTTATGACAAAAATTATACCTATTGGTAAGATCAAAAAAGCCATTGATTAGCGTGATAGGTTCGATTATCGAATAATTTGAAATAAAACGGAATTCATCCATGACGCAATTAAATACTGAGAAAAATAAAAACACTATGATGGAAAGTGGTAGAATGATATTAGACAAGCACATAAGTCATAATGACAATCTTAGCTCAACTATTCAACTCTTTTACATGACTTCAATCAACTTTTCCACTTGGTTTCTAGAACTTCATTCCAGTGATATTTCATGATCAAATTTTTTAGGGAAATAGGAATCTAGCTCATATGCTACTTTTGCAGGTATTATAATTACTTTAAACTTTACATCAAAATTTTTCCTAGCTAGCAGGACGTCTCTGAATTTTGACATAGATTCCAGTGGAATGAAATTCAAAATGTATGTTCACACCGATTTCATTATTTCACATTAGGTCTATAGAATCCTAAAGACATTGAACACTGAACACTAGTTATTCGTAGAATAAATGTGTAATAGTAGATGATTTAACGTTTTGTGTAGAATTACATGTTATTATTGAAAAAGTGAACCGTTACAATTTATGAAATGAGTTAATCGTTACTCCATTTTTCGACACCATATCGATCAGTTGGAACCATAGGTGTGATGACTGTTCAATACGGACAATACTAAAAAAAGGGTTTTGGCTTTCTACTTCTCAGTGTCTCTTTCCGAAACTCCAAAATCCACCATTGATGATGTATGTGCAATTACATGTGTGAGTGTAAATGTATATCTTAACTTTTCCATATTTATATTGTGCATTGTTCATATGAATGATATTTATTTTATGTAAGGAGTACAAACTGAATAGGAGAAAGCGATTTTCGTATGGTCCAATGTTCTTATGAAAGTAGTTGTTTTGACAGTACTTTTTCTTTAGTGTACAATGTTCATGTGAAAGTAATTTTTTTAAGAAATCAAAAGTTTTTTTTTTGGAAACTAATATCTCCTGAAAAATACACCCCTTTCAATTTGAATCACTTTTGTTTTCAATATATTTCTAAAGACTCTACTACCTAACCAGTTATTACAGGAGGGAATGTCATTGATACGATTTTTGTAAGTCAATTTTCGGCGGTCGATGTGGCAGCTTGGCTTCGCAATAGACCGCCTTGAGGGGCCTTGTTTATCTTTGATATTTGTGGATTGAATCTTCTGTCGATCCCATAAATGGCGTTTTCGTAGGGGGAGATATCTCCTTTACTTTCAGGATTGTTATTTAGGGACAATTGAATGGTTCAGCCTAGCGCTAATGATGAGACCTTGGCGGCTCAATACAGCGCTGTCAGAAGATGGACCTCGTTTGACGGTCGATGTCGAAATTTGATTATTTTCAGGGACAAAACACAAGCACTACAGGAAAATCCTCAAGTCGCTCTAGGACGGTGAGAAAGTAGCAATTCACGTTGGACTTGAATCGCTGGAGATTAAATTAATTTGGAAAAACATTCTCAGGAAGTTTATTCCACATGAACGCAGTTCTCCAAATGAAAGAGTTTTCAAACAGTGAAGTTCGAGGTGTACTGAGTTGAACCTCAACACGATGATTAGCCACAGTCCGTCGCGTATTTCTGATATGTACCTACCGCTCTTGGTGGAATCAAATATGCTAACTCACTTGAACACCTCCCGCGAAAGTATCTATAAAAGAGAGACAAATCTCCAACCTTTCTTCGATGTTCCAGACTATCGAGGTTGCAAGAGATATTCTTGTTTCCCATCAGGCGGATGGCTCTTTTCTCGATGAAATCCCGCAGCTTCACGGTATGCTAAGGGGCGGAGCTTTATACATAAGAACAATTCTCCAAAAAAGGTCTGATCTGAGTTAGCAACATGATTGTGCCAAACATATTGGTATCCATTTTTAACCCCCAACAAACTCATCGAAGCAGATAGCGAAATTGTATATCCTGACATTATAACATCCGGTTCGGAGACATTTACCTTTCTGGAGAAAACCGATGCCTGGGTTTCCGTGGGATTGGATTAAACCTGGTTACTTTCACCTCAATTCGAAATGAGTTCTAGATCCTCATTAATACCTATATACAACCTCCTGCTGCCGGTGAAGATGTGCATCCGCAGCGAATGTCCTGAAATCCAAATGGATGAGTGTGCTGTCGTCAGCAAAGCAATATATTGGGTTCTCAGTTTTTTCCAATAAGTCGTTGATGTTCAATAAAAATATTGTTGGAGACAATATGGATCTCTTGGAAACACCAGCGTTGATGGTAAATGTATCCGAGAGATATCCATCGACGGCCACTTATAGGAAACGTTCTTTCAGGAAGCTGTGAAGAGCCATACACAAAAATGATCCGAAAGGCCATAGCGATGGACTGCCTTGGGGAAGAAAACCAAAATCTCAGTGGAAAATGGTATCAATTAAACATTTTTGAGCAAAGAAGTTTTGAATTCATATTGTTGTTTAGAGGGATTATGAACATATTTATAGCTTCAATTCATTCTCTGAAAGTTTTGATAAATGATTTGTTAATTTCTCTTGTTTCGAAAGTACTCGTAGGCACATACACTCTTTGGCTTTATTCAGAGGTATTCATTTGTATACTGGAAACACATTTGTTGATTATTTGACAACTTTCCAAAATTAACGTGTTTAAATGATACTTTATTGTAAAATTTCCACTGAACATTTCACAAAACCGCGAAACGAAACGAAACATATGAAACAACAAAAACTACCCAAGACCTGATATGATCTTGAATAAAATCTACCGTAGTCATCAATTGCGTCATTTCAAAACAACTTCCCTAAATGATTATTCAAATCTATTTAGTTATGGAAAAAATGGTCCGAATTCCTAAATGAATTGATTTATTAGCGTTCCTAATGATCGACATTTAGAGCTGTATTCTCAAAATGTAATCATTATTGAACTCATACCTCTATGAAATATCTAGAGAGCTAGTTACTCGTAATATCTCGAATTCGTACGCCTATGACATGAGGGTGTGTGGCACTGGTAACAGCAGGTTTCTAATCTATTTCGTACACATTCACTGGCTTAGGTTCGAAAGCGGAAACTAGTAACCCCACTGAAGCTTTGAAACATAATACCGCAATTCTAATAATAGCTAGAGCGAATGCTAGACATATTTTAGATTTTAGATGAGCACTGCGGTTTTCTACCAATCCAAGCAGCCATTCGAAAATACCGGGTTTTCTGCAACTCATCTGATATATGTTGATTACCACATTGTATTGAAGTTCAACTGGGGGCCTTTTGTACTCCTCTGAAATGCTTTATGGTGTATTTGAAAATAGTTTATGTTATATTGAATTATCAAGGTGTCAGATCTATTGAAAACACTTTTTCCACAACAGAGAAAAATGCCGTCTCTCGACGTACGTTTCGATAACCAAGTTACCATCATCAAGCGGTGATTATTTCCTGAGGATGCTATCTTGACATATTATGTATCATAGTTACCTTTGTAACGTAATGTGTCAAACTTGTTAAGATAAGCATGCTGCCTAATTGTGTGTTTTAATTGATCGATAACTATATATTCCAATCTTGAGGTATCCCATGAGAAAATATTAAGAGGAGTGATTATTTCAACTGTATCTGTTTCATTTGTGAAAATTGTATGTATCTTGGCGAATGGTAAATTTCTATGCTACTTGCCTTGCAAAAGTTTTTTTGTGAAATGGATGTCAAAATATTGTGTTATTTTGAAATGAACGGCTTTTTTACATCCAATTAATCTATGAAAACTCTTTTCCATATCTTCAATACTTCATACCATCTCTTCTCTATGCAATGTATACATAAGCTTAGGACAATGTAATTTCATTTAATACTGCTGCATGATGCAGAACTAAAACCATTTGAATTGTTCACTGATGAAAAGCGAATAAATCGTGGAGAATATCAATTTTCACTTTTTGAACACTTCAATTTTACCACTGAATATTCAGAATGATATTCAGTCAAATTATGATATTCATATAAATTAAAATTTTCAGTGCCACTCTCTTTATTTTCACGGTTTAAATTGTGAGGAAATATTTTTTTCTGTATAAAAGGAGTCGGCTCATATTGCCATTTGTCGTTGCTGAGACTTCGAGATACATACTCGCAGTCAACGTACGTAAAACGATGATTTCTGCCGCAGTAGCTGCTGAAACGTTCGGTACTTCAGATTCCATTCGACTGTGGCCTATCAGCCGGATTTGGTTCTCTTCAACCGTGACTCCAGCCGTGGAAGCCTATGTTCTTATATTGGAATACTTACTTCTCCTAGAAGGCTACACAAACCTAGGTCGAATAGGTACCTAGACCAAGAATGTCATATCAACACAATATTAATTTATATGATTTTGAATCTTCATACCTTCAATCTTCATACGTTTTCTCTAAACCCACAAAAATACCAATATTATTCTCGATTAATCTGAAGACAAAATCCCTAAAAAAATTCAATCAAATTAATTTACAGTATTCTTTGCTTTGAATGCGGTGCTGAATACATAAGTCAAACATCAAGACTTTTAAAAGACCGTAGTTCCTCACATAAAAGTGATTGCAGGCTACACCCTGAGAGGTGTGCACTCAGTGAACGTGCCTACAGGGAGGATCATGGAATTGATTTTGATTCTGACAAAATTTTAGCTAAAGAAAATAATTTTTCGACTCTTCTTGGAAATGGCATCCATCTGACAGTCATAAAATTGCTTGAGTGAAATTTATTCATATTTACTTGTAATAGATAAAAATTGGGATATTGATGTTACTCAATCAATATAATCATTAAACTCCATAAAAATACTTAGACATTTTAACTTCAGCTGCCCCAGCAGTTTAGGCCAAGTGATCTCTTTTCTCATATAATTCAAATTACATTTCCGTTTTGTTTCTAACCTGGTTGAGTCTCACATGGTTCATACAGATAATAATTCCAAATATCTATTTGAATTGTGATTAACTATATATTTTGCATCACCATCAATTCAGTTTATTACTTTTAAATTATATTTTCAATTAATGTATTTTAAACACTTGACAATTAACAATTTTATATTTTATCAACATTTTGCCTAATCAACCTCACTTGACATTATAAGTATCAACTGATTTATCATCCTATCATTCAAATAATATAATCCTATTCATCGTCTTGTAGCTCCCTGAGGATGACAATATTGATTGTCGAAATATTGGAAATATAATGTTATAAGAGTAGACGACTTTCGCTGTATTCTTAAATAATTTCAAGGCTATATATGTTAATATTGAAATACTGAAAATGATGGAAAATTAGTTGCATCATTCAAATGTATATGGATGTTTTCCTCTGATAAATATTAGAGACGAGGGCGTTTGATGGCTTTGTTTTTTTACTTGGACCCAATTATTGCTACCCTTTTCTACAGTCCTCTGACATAAAGCCTGAATGCACGATCAATCAGAGTCTTGATGATTCCTCTTCTGATAGTTGGATTAGTAATTCAGTTACGGTCCCGTAAAGGTTTGTTGGTTTTTGGTATTCTGATATTTGCCACCTATTGTCCTCCTCCATTGAAGCTGTTTCGGAAGGTATCACGCTGGTTCTGCAAATTTGAGAACATCAAGTATCAGGAATAGGCCAGTATAAGCCGAATATGATTGTGATCAGATTGTGATCAGCAATCTATAGATCGTGGTTTCAAATCAATGTTCTTAGTTTTTTTCGCACTTCAATTTTTCCATTCATTCATCTTTATTTTATAATAAAAATTTCCATTTATTTTATTTTCATTATTTGCATATAATTCAAATTTTTCCTGTGGTTCAACGTTCAACCCATGTATCAATTCATTCTAATTTCAGCTCACAAAAATTTTTTATTTTTGCAAATTGATATTATAATCCATTTCTTTTTTGATATTATTTCTGTTTTGACAACCTACCGGAATAATTCGGTCGGGAATATTTCATTCATTTTAATTTAATTTTTTTTCTTTCATAGATTTCGAATATATTAACACTATTCTCACACTAGAAGTCCGAACCTGTGTCGTACTTTATACCAACTCATACAGATCCTATTTCAAAGTGAAAGCCTTTACATATTTTTTATCAACATAATTATTGGCTTTTCCATCCTGAAGAGGAAAAGACGAACCTCATTAGATAAACCAACCAACATCAGCAAGCGACAAATGCCCCCTGATGTTAATGAAAATAAAGCATAAATTGCCGTCTAATCGACTGTCATAAAAACAAAACGCAGGAACGATGCTACCGGTAGCGTTAGCACAGGTCATAAGCAATACCCAGAGTTTTGAAACGTAACGTGTTAAATCGCTTAAAGATGATATCGCATTCAAAAACATATTGCAAGCCGTTTTGGTGGCGCGCATGTGAAAAATGGTAGGTGTAAAAGTGGCCTGCTTTTTAAAGCTGCGGTACGCTTGCCAGCCCATTCGGCGGTTTTCATATCCTCACTACCGTGCCACTGATATAGATGTTTTTTTATATGGCTGGTGAAACACTGACTTTTTTTATTAGTGTGTTTTATTCTTTTTGTTTGAGGGTTTGATAGTTGGCTTTGTTGCTATGTTCATATACGGAAACTTCAGAGGATGATCCGTTAGGTCGTTTTAAGGAAAACAGTTCCTATGAACATATGTGCGGAGTTGCTTCGTTCCTGAGATACAGGGCGTTGAAATTAAAAAACGATATTTATGGAATATCATAATATCCTTACACCGATATTGAAATTTCCTACAGTTATTTGAAATGATAATGTGCTTATTTATCTCTAACTGAATTGAAATTATTAGGTCCAGTGTAATCTCAGTAGAACCGCAGCCAATAATATTGGGAAAGAAAGTACGCCACTGACTTGTTGTAGTTTTTTAAATTTTTAGATTATTCAACTTATATATTCGTTTTCGAGAAAAAATTGAAGCCACTTTGCATATCATGAATATCAGGGAAAGTTAGAGTTGTCAGTTAGCAGTGATTCCATCAAGAATAATTTTAGTAACTCTGAAATGGCTGACATGCACTTTATTTATTTATTAGCAAATGGAAATGCGAAAGGAGCACGGATAATTTACCAGGACAGATATCTTAACAAAGTAATTCTATGAGCTGAAACATTCATATGTAATATTATGTGAAACTGGGAGCTTTAATAAAAATGCAGGTGGTGGAAGACCAGCAACTGTAACAACGCCTGAACTAGAGGAAGCTATACTTGATGTAATTGAAGATCTTTCAAATAGTCACTTATGCTACGGCTTAGTAGGTTGGGGTGGGGCCCTATGAACACTAGAGATAATCCAAAACAGATTCCTGAAGTTAATTTTAGAAAAACCACACCGATATTCCACAGATCTTTTATATAAAGAAATGCGGGATACTGGACCAGAGGTAACTATATTGTTTGAATTTTATATTGAAATACAAAAAAATAAAAAATCACGCCAGTTTACCTATGCATAATTATGGTACCCGACAAAGACACCATTATGTTGTTCCACAGATGAGCAAATCTATTTGTCAGCGATCATTTTCTTATATAGCACCCAAGGCGTTCAATTTTATTCCTGGCCATTTTAAATAAATAACGAAATTTAACATGTTTGAAAATAAGGTGAAAAGATTCATTTATGAAAGACACAAAGAGCCAAATGTAATGAGATAGTAAAACCAAATATATTCAACTGATTCATTTCATTTTATTTAGGTATACTCGCCTTTTTAATTCTTGCACGGGTTTAATTTTCATAACTATTACTTATTCCAAAATGTTTGTACTTCCAGAATGTTCTTAAATGTGTTTACTTTTTTTGAATACTCCGTTATTCCCATAGATATATATTTTTTAGGCATATTGCTTTTTTCGTGGTGTTCTTGTATTGGACTGAATATTTATTAGATAGTACTATAGAAATTTTCTTATTATTGTGTTTTCTTTTTGTATTACACTGTCAATTCCATATATATATATATATATATATATATATATATATATATATATATATATATATATATATATATATATATATATATTTTAAGTGTGATTGTTATTGTATTGGATTGTTTGCTCAATTATCGAGAAGGTATCATTTATGCAAAAAAAATTGTATTTGCTGTATACATTCTCTCTCTTTTCATTAATAAAGTACATTATTATTATTAGTACAAGAAAGATTGCACTGCTGGAATTCAGCCCAAAAACCAAATGAGCAGTTCTAAAAAGAAACCTCCTATACATATATCACGTACAGCGTATATCCAAATTCTACTGCCTCGAATTTTCTCCCAATATTAATGATTTGCAGGTGGTTGATACATACAATGGCACACCAGTAATAATTTTTTATCACTGAGACGGTACTGGATCTAATAATTTCAATCTAGTTCGAGCTGAATTACCGCCTTTTTACTTCAAATTACTATAGCAAATTTCAATCAAAACGGTGTAAGGATATTTGTGATATTTTATAAATACCGTTTTTTTTAACTTCAACGCCCTATATCTCGCAAACGAAGCAACTCCGGACATATGTCAGAAGAACTTTTTTCTAAAAACAGACTAACTAATCACCCTCTGAAGTTAGGAAACACCCTGTACAGGAGGTCGGGCCAGTTGTGAGGTTAGTTTTTTGTATGTTATCAGGTGCTGGCAGGATTTTCTTCTTGATTGAATATAATCATTTTGGCAGCCATCAGCTGTAGACCATAAGAGATCGATTTCAGGGTCCAGCAATACTAAATTATCAGATTTGAATTATCAACATATATGTTTGAATGATAAAAAATACAGCTCAGTCTGGAGCTGTTTCAAAAGCTCTTGTTATTCCAACGTTTTGACATTGTTTGATGTCTTCATCTGGGCTACATTTCATTCAAGATTGAATAAGAAATAATAATTAAATATAACTCACAATACAAAACTGAGATCTTCAAGATGAAGATAGAACTAAATCTATATGCAATGTAGATTTATTTTGATTGATTTCACAATGTTGCCTTATCTACTAGTCAGGTGAATCTGTTGTATAAAAAATAGCAACTTTGTTCGAAATTTCCTTTTCATAACTGATATCATATATATTTATGTTTATGTATGTATACATGTGTAAATAATTATAGTTTTGAATATAGTTCCATCTCCAATGGGAATTATAATCTCAATTTTGTACTGTACATAGTTTTTGATTTGATTATTATTTCTCATCCAGTGATTGATTGCAGCCTTCACCAGTGAAGGCTACAATCGAAACAACTTGAATATCTCCAAGACACATTTGTTGAGAAAAATAATCAAAACTGGTCAATTTTTAATTCAACGGGACATCTTTCTATCATTACCTCAACTGTCATACTTCCCCTCCAGTCCAATGATCATCAACCTCAGAATTTGAACAGGAAAAGTGTGATTCATCAATAACTATGTAGTTTCCTGAAGAATTCATTTATGGAACTGTTAACTATGTAATTAGTCATTTTAGCACTCTTTTTTGGAAATCTTGTCATTCTGACTCCGTTTCTTAAAGAAAAAACCACCTTTTTCTCAGATGCCCCTTTTTTGTCAGAAGTAACATTGTAGATCATTTTCGATAGCTGGAAGATTTTAAAACAGTATGATATGATTTGTTCCAGTTCTGTCTGATTTTCTATTGTATCATCTAAATATTTTCTACTTTAATTTATTTCCGAATTCCACGTCAAAATTCAACCGTTTTGAGCGTTTTTTTTTATTGCAGTCTATCATGGAATGTCCATCTTTCACCTTAGTCGGTCTGGTTTAACTTTCGCAACAAATACAGCTTATGAAATGTTGTTTTCAATAGAAACTAATATGATGCTTTGGACTTTTCCGTTCATTTCTATCTATCAATTCCAATATCATGTATTTTTTTAGCTCTATATCTCAATAAATATTCATTTTACTGTATCTACTGCCAAAAAATCTACTAGGCATTCGGCAATATAGTGTTAATGAAGGCACTGTTTGACGTTGGTTTGCGAAATTTCGTTCCGAAGATTTTAGCCTTGAAGTTGAGCCCCGAAGTGGTCGACCTATCCAGGACGAGGATGTGAAAACCCTGGTGGAGAGTGACCTATCACAAAAAGTGCGTGGGATGGCGAAAGAACTGGACGACAGCTCCCATGCGGTTTTTGATGGTTTGAAACGTATTTGAAAGGTCAAAAATGGGTAACCCATGATTTGAACAATCGACAGAAATTGTCACGTTTCGAAGTCTATTCCTTTTTGCTTTTGCTCAATCAAAACGATACTTTTTTGGATCGGATCGTCACTTGTGATGGAATGTTCACCTTTTACGACAACAGGAGATGGTCAGGAGAGTGGTTGGACACCAATTAGCCACTAAGACACTTTCCAAATCCGAAAACCCACCAAATAAGATCATGATTACTCTGTATAGTGGTCAGAGGCTTGTGCGATTTACTATAACTTTCTGCAACCGGGCCAAATCATCACAACAGAGTCCTATTGTAAGGATATCGACGAAATGTACAGAAAATTGCGTCAGCATCAGCAGGCAGTGGTCAACAGAAGAGGTCCGATCCTTCTCCAGGACAACGCCCGTCCGTATGTTTTACAAATCATTGTCCGAAAATTAACCGAATTGAGCGCCAAAGTTTTGTCTCACCCACCATACTCCGACTACCATCCTTTCAAGCACTTCTATAACTTTCTCACTGGCAGAACCTTCACCAATCCGGACCAGACAAAAACGACCTTCCTCCAATCCCGAGCACATAATTTTTATGCTGGCGGAATCAATCGACTTGTGTTACTTTGGCAAAATTGTACTGATTCACGTGTAAGATTGCTTTGGTTCTCTATCTTGTCTAGTTGACCCCGTTTCTTACAGTTTGAAGTAGATTCATAAAAACGAACAAAACTTTTGAAACAACCTAAAATCTAGGTTTCTCTTTTGGTTTCAGTTGCTTCACTGCTCGCCATGTGTTCTCTCTAATGAAATTTTCATTTTAATTTTTCCTTTATTGGTAGTTATTAATAACATTTATTTTGATGTTCAATATGAAAGGTTTACAAAACCGCGACACAATTTCTGGTAGTAAATTAGTTTTGCGATACCCGAATTCATGCTGCTTTTTGATTTCATTGTCTCTTGTCACTTCAACTCTGCCCATAATCTGGTGATTTTACTGATGATAAAGTATTATTTTTGTAGTTTTATTCAAAATAATATGTATTAAAATAAATTTATTTGACAATATTATCAAATATAATGTGATCGATGACATCTAAATGTAAATATAAATCATATAATATGTAAATTCACAGAAAATAATTTGGTGAATACCAACAGGACAGCATTTCAAGTAGTTTTCAATATGAAGTGAATTTTGTGATACCCTGTTTGTTAGAATTCTCAATAATCTTCTATCCAACAATTGTTAATTTTCAAAACTACTGAGTAATCAGCAAATTCATTTAATTTTCAGAAATCTAAAAACATCAATATCATAATTTCATTACAAATTTATTCTACTTCAATTTGTTCCAATTGAAGTTTAAAGTGTTCACCATTCACTTCCTCAATAATGAAGCCTGTTAACAAATCAATTTCATACATTATGGAAAATTTCTGGGGTAATTTTGTTGCAAGTACATCACATTCAATCCATCAATTCTAGAATATATTTTAGTTTTCACGAATCCCTCCAAAAAGCTAAGGGTGTCATCTGCTTATTTGAGTTGTGTCCTGTTGATGCGAAATTGGTTAGCAAAACGTGCGCCAAGAGACATAATTTTTGATCTGGTGAGTGCTTTCAATGGATTCATTTCACGCCAGAATGTCAAAATGTCACTTATCAAAATGGAAATCATTGAAGAAATCGAGTTAACTTTCTTTATGGTTTTTCCAATAATGTGTCCATTCAAGATTGTGAGTAACGATGATGCCCAAATCTTTATGGTGAAACACAGGTCTAAACTGAGAATTGTTCAAATACAATCGGTGTTAGATGCCACATGAAATTCAGTATCTACACTTCGCCTCATTGAGTAGAAGTCAATTTTAACATCATTTTCCAACAGTAATAATATCTTCCGTGATTGTGTGACATTTAGATCTGACGAATAATAATGACACATAATGTACTGACGTTCACCATGTAGAGAGACTGGTAGGGCTTTATAAATTGTAGTTTTTTTATGATCCTCACCAAAAATCTGACGGATTTGAATCGAGGAAAGATCTACCAGGAGAATATGACTGAATATTTCAATACAAGTATCGAATAACACTTATTCAACTGTAAACAAACAAGTAAAATCATGTTGATAATCACCGTGCTGACTACACAAAACGCAATTTGTCTCAAAAAAGTGAAAAAAGCGAACTACTGATTTTTGGCAGATTTTCATAGGATTTTCTGAAACATACTTAATCAAATTTGAAACAGTTCATAACGTTTGTATGACAAATCGTTGACTTGACTCCAGTCTAGTTCAAAATTTAATGGTTGAACCGCACTCCACCAAAGAGGTAGAAGTTACAAAGTTGAAAATATGTTCGAAAGCTGTCTCTCTCCAATCGAAAATTGAAAAGACTGAACGATTTCTTTCTCTAAATGCCAAATATGAGAAAAGCACCTCGTTCCGTATTCCGTATTCAGAAAGAAATGATGGAAATGACGGTATGAAAACTTGACCACAAGAGTTGCAACATATAAGTGGATCAGTGATTAAAAAAAATAGCAAAAACCCAAAAAATATCTAGGATCAGTTCATTTTCCTCATCCATTTTGTAAAAGATTTTTTGGATATTACTCGAAAATATCCCTCAAAGCTCAATAATACTATCCTGTCTTCAAAAAGGATCAATACTACTTGATTGAATCGCTGAAAGAGTGGAAATTTGGATCACACATCCCTGATTATAAATATTCCATTTGAATCAACTTCAACTTCCCAATTGGCCATGATAAATAAAATATTATATTTTTATGTATTGTTAAACACGTATATTTTATCAAACTTGAATTTTCTGTTTCCAATTTGCGTTCCTAGATAATCTTTACTTCAGGAAAAAATTGAAATTGTTCCATAATATGATGGAAAGACACCACACCGAAAAGATGCTATTTCAGCAACATCTTGAGGAAACACTAAGTTCACTAGGTACTCGTTGAGAATAATTGCAAAATTTAAACAAAGTGGTTCTGTAGAAAGTATTTTCAAAACACATGTCTCGACTAAATACAATAGAGATGCTCAATTCAATATTTGTTTGGATATTGTTAAATGTGGACGAACCAGTTTTGCAAATTTCACAATAAAACTGGATATGAAAGAAAAATTTTATTGAAAAAATACTTCAGGTTGAGAATTGAATATATTGTTTCTCAAGAACACGTTTTGTATCAGAAATGGCAAAGAATTGTCCTATATTATAAAATATAGTATAAGGTCATAACGCTGTAAAATAAACAACTTTTTAGCATTATAATTCTGACAGGCACTAATTAACAGTTATTGGAAAGGATTCGTGTTATTTTTTGTTTTATTAGAAAGACAATATAATGCGAAAGTCCAGTTTCATGTAAGTCTACTATTAAAAAAAAAACATCCAATATATTGTCGACTTCAATGACTGTATATTTTAATGAAAGCCTCGTGAATTCAAAGAATCATATAAAAATAAAAACTATAATTGGAAATACTATTGGAACGCCTTTCAATGATTAAATCCATATCTATATGACGCATTATTCAAATTTTCCAATTCGTTCCTTTGAAGTACCTGAATATAAAAAAAAAATTCACAAGGTTCATGTTTTCAAATGTTATTAGATATTCTATAAATGCTTTATTTTAGGGATTCCGTGGTATCATATAGTTAGCAAACGATTGAAAAACACCAATTCAAATGACTACTAATGATTTTGATATGATCGAACCATGTTGACGGAACTGCATGTTGTATTTTATATACTAGAGGGAGAAAATAAACATATTACAAATATTTACTGAATCATATTTCACCAATATTCCAATAAATTCAAATCCTGATTGTATTCATATATCATCAAAACTTCACTTATTGCTGATGTAAATTTATATGAATAAATAATTATTCTATGAAACAAATACATAAGAGCTATAATTTACTACTTTTCAAAAATTTCTCGCTCAATTCATAAGCTTTCCATAAAGATATCATTGAAACAAAACGAAAAAACTTCGTTGGCCTTGAGATATAAAAGAGACGAACGAAAGGCAGCAAGCAAACGAAAGAGCAAACAAACATTACCCATTTAAAAATCTTCGGGGCAGAAACATGCCGCGCCAAACTTTTCACGGCGCTCACAAACTCTCCCTACCCTCGTTCGCAGTTCTTTTCCATCGCTCGTTGCGACTTTTTCGTTTGCCGTAAAAGAATTTCCTTCGCTTGGGGTTCCGCAGGAACAAAGACGTAACGTCTATGCTCCTGGCGAATAGGGACGAAAGTTGCCGGTTTCCTTTAAGGAGTGGTTTGCCCGGTCGAGCTAAGCTTTAGTTCTTGCAGGAGCTGCTAGCTGTATTGATCAGAAGGCTGAGAGGTGGGTGAACGGGGGTGAAATTCTAAGGGTAGTCGAGGAAAGGACAAGGGTGGGTTGCGGTCTTATTCCCTTCCCGATCACTCTGACACCCCAGTCTATCCCGTCCACGCCGACTTGACCCTTACGAAGTAGTGGAGAATGGAGGAAAGGGAAGATGCTATTACCAGGAACTGTGGAAAATTTCTCATCTACAGCTACGAAGTATTTATTTCATTAGGGAATGCTGAAGTAATTGTTTGAATGAGTCTAAGAATATTAAAATGTTTTGGAGATTGGATTCAGTGGGAGTAACGGAAATGAGTTAAAATCTGGTGATGAAATCTAAAAGTATTTGAAATTTTTCTTTCATAAAAACTCACCATCTTTTTATGATTCCTACTGAAGAAAAACCGTTTTTCTTCATAAAAATGTTGAGTTAGGGTGTTATATTTCATTCGATTTTGGAATTTGAAATTACACTTTTCAAAATTGTTGCAGACATTAAAACACCTCACTTATTGCAATCAGTTACCCAAAATGTAACTTAATCAAAAGTTTATTATTTTTCACATAAGTATTTAAACGAGAAATCATATCGATCTCCCTAATTTTTATTGAAGTCAATGAGTATTACTGGAGTTTTTTCCCAACACCAAACCGTTATTTTAACACCTCGACACGTGTTTCAATCAGCAAGTGATCATCTTTGAGAGGAAGATCAAACTTCCTCTTCTCATGGTGATCGAAACACGTGTCGAGGTGTTGTAAAAACGGTTTGGTGTTGGGAAAAAACTCCAGTAATATTTATTACTACACCATAGGTTCCAAACAGTTGGAACCTATGGTTCATTAAAGTCAATCAGGAATTATTACCCACAAGCGTTATCGTACTTTTTTCATACTTTGAGTACATCCTAGATAATGGAAAAAATTGTAGAATCTATAACGTCATCACTGTATGACACAACGTTAGGAAATCTTATTTTGTGTAACTCACGATACTCATGAAGAAATCGCGCTTATTATAAAAATCAAAGGTTTCCATACTGTAGCTGTAGCTGTAGCAAATAGCTATTATGAGTTCTAGTAAAAAGATAACAAATGAAAATACCTCGAAAAATAATTTTTGCAATTTACAAAGTAACAATCTTCACATTAATAAATGTTGTTACCAGTAAAAATACAAGTTATGACAAGAAGAATGAGAATATCCAGCAATCTTTTGGACGAAATATTTTTTCATATTTCTTTCTGTGAATATTTCCATTATTTTGTGCTAAAATAGTATTCCCCTCATTTGCTATTGGCAATTGGTTTATGGTATTGACCATTGAGTATGCAACAAGCATCTTCTTCTACGTTACATAATAAAAATTGGAATACCTCTAATTATGTTACAGCTTCGATTTTCCAAGGTTTCAATAAATTTAAAATGTATGGAAGAAATATAAAATCTATCTGAATGAAATATTGAAATTATTAAAAATACTGAAAATAACTGGACCTGAATAAAAAGTAATTTAAAAACGGAAATAATGTCGAAAAAGAAAATAAGTAGGCATGTAATTCTAAAAATATAAGAACGCTAATTTATTAAAAAAACAAAATATTGTATATACGCAAACGAAAAACATTTAATGTTTACAATTGAAAATGATATGAAGAGATTCAAAACCAAACTAAATTACGACGTTTCGATTTTTAGTATTCACAATCGTTTTTGGGTGGCTTTTCTGATACATGAGACTATATTTGGGCGCTTCCACTCTCCCTTCTCTTCTATCTGTTCAGTGTAACATCAACCATTTTCCTGCTTGCTTTATATATATATATATATATATATATATATATATATATATATATATATATATATATATATATCATATATATATATATATATATATATATATATATATATATATATATATATATATATATATATATATATATATATATCAAAACACGGACACGTGTTTCTGGCTATTGGTTATTTGTTACATTTTTGATTTGTATCATACACACTCGATAAAATCTCTCTCTCTCTCTCTATATATATATATATATATATATATATATATATATATATATATATATATATATATATGTATATATATATATATATATATATATATTTTTGATTGGTCAAACCACCAACACTGACATAAAAAACTTGGCAACTTGACTTAGGTGTCACACCAATAGGTGGTTCCACTTATGTTTCGCTTGCGTTTACGCAGCTATTTCTATCTAGTACTTTCTTGGTTTTTCTCATTTTGTCTTCAATCGAGGACCGCCTGCCCGGTACTTATCTATTTATTATATATATATATATATATATATATATATATATATATATATATATATATATATATATAAATTATATGTTGCGTAATATCCACACTGGTATGAATTACAGCTTATCATGTACGCAGCTCCTTGAAACTTCTTCTTGAACTAGTGTCCCTTCCTGTGGATGATTTCAGCTCCGAACCACTTGGTGTTATGTTGTTGCGTCTAAAAAGGCTCCTCTGTTTCCGATTTGCCGGGTGTTTACTTGGGTTCGCCTATACAAACATTCATCAACCTTATCGTTTCACTGACATAGGACTTAATACACTCGCCTTCAGTGAATGCAATTCTTAAATATTTCGTTCTTTAATCGATGCATTCAGCTGAGAATATTTCAGGAAATAATCTTCATGAAAACAAACAATTCAACCTAAAAATTTTCTCAGATGAATGTCCATGTTTTCAAACTGATACATTTGATATTTTTGGGCAATACCAATTGTCTTAAGGACTCATGGTTTCATCATGATGTTTGCTCTCTAGGTATTGCTAAAGAACAAAATTTATCGATATAATTTTGCGGTTTTGTGATATTACTATTGTGAAATGATTTAAAAACTGAAGATGAAGTAAAAATTATTCTTCTTATAGTTTTTTTACGTTAGCATCAATATACTACATTACTTTTTTATCGTTTTCAAATCATCCGGCACTAACAGTTTCTTATTTAAAACTCTAACGAAAATTTCTCAATTATTCTCAAGTAATCTAATCATTGAGACGTGTTCTACGTATTTTCGATAAAAATTATAGTCAAAAGAACTGGCAACAGCTGAGAGATTCAATATTAACATGCTTTGTCTGCAAAAGCGATTAAATAATTCGCCTCCTCAATAATGCACCCCAAATGACTGCAGAGGTCCATTGCAACCCATCTGGCCCTGCACGGTACTCAAGTTTCGTGCTGCATGTATCAAAATTTACAATTTTCGCAAAAACTTCGCAGCCACCAAATATGTGCATTTTCTACGTCACGAATTTCAGTTGGCAATCCCACTATGGCATGTTAATATTAACGACGTCTATTTTATATTGAAAAATTTAATGAATGTCGTACACACTAAATCTGGGTTGACAGTTTGCTTTGAGGTGCGTGAATTAAAATTATTCGGGTATATAATAAACGTTTTTTCAATAAAGTGGTTCTGATGATGTTATCGTTTTTTTGACTGATCCTGAAAGAAATAAGATCAACACATACTTGTTCTGAACGTTTGAGGAAATGAAAACCATTTTGATATACTATGTGATCAACTAGGGAAATCGGGAACCGCGAGAGAAATAAAGACGGGTTAACCATGAAAAAATTGACCCTCTCAGAGCTCATTTGAATAACGTTTTCAAATTTAGAAAATTCCGAGAAATAACGAAGATATTCGAAAAGTACAATTCGAAATTTCACAATTACGGTTTAATTTTTTTCTGAAGTTATTGGAGAGAATATCAAGAAACCAAAACACTTTCCCATCGTCACTTCTCAAGCTGTACAAGATGACGTTTAGAGATTTTTATCTGTTGTTTCATTTCCCAGAAATAACTACCAGTTCTAATTTTTATGTGGGGCGAATAAAAGAATCACCTGTAAAACGACTAAGTTAGCCTTTCTTGCGACTACTTCACTAATGTTTCACAATATTTGTTTGATTAGTGGATTTTGAAATGTCATTCAAATAAGCTCTGAATTGGGAAACTTTTCCTGACTCAACAGACTTTTTTCAACTTATCGTTCAACATTAAAGAAATTGTTCAATTCACTGAGAAAAGTTTATTGTGCTGCTCTGTCGTTTCGATATTAACTATTTCAACAATCTTCTTACGAATAAGAAAAAACTTTTGAACTAGATTCAGAATGTGATGAGAATACTTTTTCCATACCATAGTTATAGCATCGTTTTTTAATTCACATTTTGCGCTAACCGTGGTAGCCTCATTAGGAGATGATAGAACTTATGTATTATCTCTTGACGTGCGATTCCTGGTCGAATAATTTTTCCACTGGTGTGGAGAAAGTGTTTTCAACAATTTTATTCCACGCCAGGGGTTCCAAATTCTAGTTTTACGATTGAACTGAATTTCACCATTAAGTTAGGCCTTCTTTGTATAATCATCACTATTGGTGCAAATGAAGGCCTCCAAATTAGTATCAGTTTTTGTGTTGGTTTGTAATTCATATTATGATCCCTACTTCATCATCATTGAGTTTCTCTTTATTCATGAAATAATAGAATGAGTAGAAGGCTGAAAAAATTTTTCAAACATTATCTTTACCAACCAAATATATTTTCAATACTATATAGTATAGTTAAACACGTGTTAGGGTTTTGTGAACTATTTCTTGTAATTTCACGATGTAGCTTTGAATAAGTACCTTATCAGTTATTGGCTAAAAACGTCACATAATTTGAGTGTTTTTATTCCAAATTCAAATACGTCGACCTCCAAAAATCTAGTACTTCCAATATATTGAAGAAGAAAATAATACAATTCATGAAAGAAATTATGAAAGAACAAAAATTAATTGGCACTCCGGGGAGACTTCATCATTGATTCCAGTGGCGCATTTGCTTTTTCAGCTGCAGGAAAACCCGGAAAAATCTGCAGCACCACATCATCTGAACATCTTGATCTGCCAATGTCCTCTCTTTCATACTTCCTAAGGTTACATAAACATTCATTTCGTAATGATCTCCTATTCACAGATTTATTAGGTGTCAAGGACATTGATGAAGAAAACGCGTAAGCCTTGCCTCATTTGGAAAAATTTTAATTCGTTTGTCAAAGTGTGTATCGTACATATTTTATTTCATCTAAGCATACTTGTACCTACTAGGTATTTTTGAACAACCGTCCCATGGGAATCTCATTTTTTACTTATTGAAAATAACGTTATCATTAAAATTTTATGATATTTTTACTAGAAATGTGACTAATCAATAACCGGAATCTTTTGTGTATTTTTCTAATCATCATTTTTCACACCAGCAAGTATTGAAAATATTAAGTTCAATCATAAAATCATTCCAAAACGAATTCCTTTTAACACAAGCATGCTGTCCAAAAAGCAAAATGAATTAATAGCTAGCAATAGCAACTACAGAGCTGAAATTTGGCATGAATATATTCTTTAGTGGTGATTTTATATACCTACTGCACCTCTCAGATTAAATCCTGCATTAGAAGCAGTATTTCTGAAACAATTTTCTGGAGTGTCAACTAACACAGAGTAAAATATTTTAATTATAAGTGCATGAATGGAGGAAGGATTTCGTCGTTTGATAATAAAAAAACAGAAAAGGCGTATATAAAACGAGCGGAATAAATTCATGAATGTTTGCAAAATACTACTGTGGAATTAGGCAACAAAATTTTACAATTAAATCGCCAACAAGGAAAATAATTTGGAACGGAATTTTGTGGAAAATTGCTAAATGTAGTTGTGATGGGAAATTTAATTAATTGAAAAATAAGTTAATTCGATTATGAAAATCTATAATATTTGAAGAAAATTATTATTGTTAGATGGAATTGAAAATCACACCGAGACTGAAATATGAAAGCAATTATAAATCTGTAACAGAAATTGATAACAAGAATATCAAGAATATGAAAATTAAAAAAAATAATCCATAACATTGCAACCGAGTTATTCACTTCGTTTTCACAATCATTTTCGTGTAAAGAATGACTTATTTCTGTGATTTGAGATTATTCTCAGGTTAATTTCAAGCTTCATTTCATTTAGTCAACTTCAGTTCGGTTTTCTAATGTATAATATATCGATGAGAAATAACCGAAATTCATTTGTTTCTGAACGTCGTATTCTGTGTTAGTCTTCTTTCTAGTGGAGAATCACCAGAGTATACAACTTCATACGTATGTAGTTAGATTTTTCCTGGATATTTTCAGAAGCAGTTTATTATTTGAACGTCATTATCATTGAACTTCCCCATAATGCTATTCGAATTTCAAAGTATTTTTTTATATTTTATATCAACTCTGTTCCACATTTTGGAAAATTGATGTTCATATTCACAACAATACCGAATTCTTGTGGTCTATTTTTCCTCATGGAACTTAATGTCTCTCGAGCATTCTAAAATAATTATTTCGGGCGTGATGAGAACCAACTGGGCTTCATTATATTTTTATTTTGTACTGCATGTAAATAAAGTAGATAATAAAAATCTTTAGAGCTCTCCAAGAAAAGTTTCATTATATTTTTATATTATGTATGATCTGGAAAATATTTCTACAGTGCTCCATTATATTACTTTCAGAGTTACACGATACTGATTGGTTGCACTTGTTGGATCTTGTTTTATTTATCTTAAGAGCTCTCTAAGAGAAGTTTCATTATATTTTTATATTATGATTTGGAAAAAAATTCTATAGTGCTTCATAATATTACTTTCGGAGTTACTCGATAATGGTTGGTTGCACTTGTTGGATCTTGTTCTATTTATTGATTTTCAACAATTGTTTATTTTTCAACTGAACTGCAATATAAAAAACTCTCAATGCGATCCAAAAATGTCGATTGAACATATCAAACCATTTAATTTAATTTTATTTTTTTCAATGTTTGTGAATATGAAATGATTGAAAGACCACTAGGTAGAACATCCAGAGAGATTGAAAAGATCAAAACATCAACAAAACAGCGAATTACTCATAACTATTTGGAAAACGTCATTTCCAAATGACGTTTTCCAAAATAATATTTTTCATTTCGATTAGAGCCATAGTAATAACATTAATAAAAATGTGAGTAATTAAAAACATTGGGAGACTACCTTTGATTTTTTCTATTTCTCCTTCATTCAGATTCGAGTGTATGTATGAGGATCTCGTGAACAGTAAGAAATGAAGCAGAGTAGATTGAATTGTGGTGAAGTTGCGTATTTATAGTTATTATTAAACGATATGAAAATTCGAATCTAGTTCTTTTGTTTTCCAAGATATATATGAGAGAACTCAATAATTTCAAATTTTAATTTGGTTTTATCTACATTCGCAGAAATACTGAAAATCTCTGAACTTTATTACGGAATTATTCAACTAAATATCAGAATATGCGAGTTTTTCACCCTGCTTAGTTTGTTAACAGTGGTCTTCGACCATCAGACCATAGATGCATATGTTATTATCAAGGATTTAACTACTGTGGTTTAGAGCCAGTGCGAGTTCCAACCCATATGTCTTTCCGTAAGTGTATCTGGCCAGCTTCAGTGCTATCTTCTCTTTTTATTTTACCATAAATTAATGGATGTAGCTATTACTATGTAGTTGGAGATCATCATGGGAAATGGAAGTTTCTATGTTTTTTACCACTTGTATTTGTAACGATACTGCAGTTTCGACCTGTAAGGACATATTCAAACGATTACAATAAAATTAGTTCATTGTAATCGTTTAAAAATGCCCTTATAGAACGAATCAGCAGTAACGTTAGTTACAAATACAACTGGTGAAAAAGAAAGTTTCATTTCATATTACCCTTTTCAAGTAAACCTGTGTCAACCTCTGAGCATGCAATCTATACAGCATAAGCTTATGTTGTCAATTACTTGTTTCCCGACGTTTACATGATTGATTCTAGGGATGCATCATTAAATGTTTCCTCATTAACCAAGAAAGTAGCAAGGAGTACTTCTTCATTCTTGGAAGCATATTCTGCTTTCTCCGTGACCCGACATGAAGTCGTTTTTGCCACGTGCTACGTCCCTAATATGCGTGTTTAACATACATATTAGAGACGTAGTTTTTTCATTTATTATAAAGTAATTGATGTATCATCAGCCGTGTTTGTTAGTTTGGGTTCTAAAGGAACATTGCGGCTGTCACCCTTCATTTCAATGATAATTGAAGACCTCTTTCGACATCTAGGTACTATTGCATCATCTACATTATCCAAATCAAGTACTTTTTTCGATCACCAGAAATACAATACCATTCTTGGCGCGTGTTTCACCAACCGAGTTCAACAATTTTACCATACGAGTTCTGTTCGTTTTTATGAAATCGAAATGAGAACCATTTGAATCAGTGCACTTTTGCCAACGTAACATCAGCATAAACATTGTGTGCTCGGGATTCGGTGAAGTCGAAGAAGGCCGTTTTTGCCGGGCTTTGATTGGCTAAAGTTCTACTTGTGGGAAAGTTATCGACGTGCTTGAAAAAACAGTAGACAGTAGTCGGTTAGAGGTCTGAGCAGTATGGTGGGTCAGACGCTCAATTTGTTGAATTTTCGGATGGTGATAGTGCTCTGCTGTGATGGTTCGGCTCAGAAAGCTACAGTGAATCACATCAGCCTCTGACCACCATACTGCCATGGTCTTTTTTGGTGGGTTCGCGACTTTGACGGCAACTCATCGGTGTCCAACCACTGTCCTTAACGGCTTCTGTTGTCGTAGAGGATCCACTTTTCATTACACATGTCGACCCAACATAAAGAAGAATCGTTTCGATTGCGCAAAAGCAATGAAGACCAAACCTCGAAACGTGAGAATTTCTGTCGATCGTCTAAATCGTGGAGCACCCATTTTTCGAGCCTTTTGACCTTTCCAATACGTTTCAAACCTTCAAAAACTGCATGGGGACTGACGCTCAGTTATTCTATCATACCACGCACTTTTTGTGATGGGTCATTCTCCACCAGTGTCTTTGAATTCTCGTTCTGCATTACTGTAGGTCAACCACTTAGGGGCTTAAATGTCCAGAAACGTATTTCGCAAAACCAACTTCCAACAGTGCGTTCATTAACACTATCATTGCCAAATACCTGGTTGAGTTTTTGGGCTGTTTCAACAACGTTTCGGTTCAAGTTGAATTCGTAGAGAAAAATTTGCCGAAAATCGCCTAATGACACCATATCATAGTAATAAGCTGAAAAGAGGCAAAAGATAAACATTTGGAACAACATCAATGTACAAAATTCTCTATCGATCAGTATATACCACGACACAGTAAAATAGATATTTATGGAGATACGGAGCTGGAATTAAAACGGACGAAAGTTTTGAAATAGCCTATTATTATGAAGTGTACCTACTGAATATTATTCAGAATAATTTTTCCCACTAAAGCGATATCACTTTTGTGATGCAGTTTCGAATAAAAATTCTTGTTCACTAGCAAAATTATCGTTCAAAACAGGTCACAATATTAAATTTAACATACCGATACTTCTATATTTAGACAAAAAAAGTGTCTTCAAGTTTTTTTCTTCCAAATGGTATAAATCAATAATAACTCGAATATATGTAACACTTATTGCTTTGTACTAGAGATAGACCAGTACCGTTGATACGTAAGGCATTATGTTAGTATTGCTGTCAGGATCAATACCAAATTCGTCTCCATTTTCATAATGAACTACTTTGAAAGTTTTGAATAACTTTCATTCAATCAATTCATTTTCAATTTTTATGAATTTCATTTATTTTTTTAATTAAATCCTCCTAAAAAAGTTCCATTGGAGGGACGAAAGCTTCATATTTCATAAAAATCAGGTGAGTATATTTTCTATAGCTGGGTTTACGGAAATCCTGTTAGTTTCTTTCCTTTACCTACGGACCGATAACATTCATTTTTGTATAAGTTTCCGGTGGAAGTCACGAAACAGTTCAGTAAAAGAATCCTCAGTTTTATTTACGAGGGCATCTATGCAATTATCATGTTTGCCAAAATTATTGAAATACATACGTCCTTTCATATTCATATTCCTCTTTTTCCCCCTGCATCACTTGCAATAAAAAAGTTTCATCAATCATTTCTGTTCATTACTGATGTTCCATAATTTCTTCCCAAATAGTCTCTCAATAATTCATTTCATTATATTAGTTTCACCTTTGAAATCATACTCTGTGATGTAACTTCCTGCTCCGATTCTTATAGAACATATTCAACAAATATTTATCTATGCACAAACCGCCTGCGTTCCCCTTGAATTCCCAAATTGTAAATTTGTCACATTCCGCGGTAATATATCTTATTGGTGAAATAAGGGCTATATTCGTACACCCTTTTGATCATTAGTAGCCATTACTCCCCTCCTTGTGCTTAGTTTGCATTTACAAGTTTCAGAGCCTCCCCCTTTCACCCCTTCCTACCCTAGGGGTTCGTTGGTCCCCGCAGAAAGGTTCATATACATAGAGGTGTACACTCTGAACCGTATATATTCAAAGTTATTGCCACTTCTCCCTGGTGAACACTGAAACTTTCTTTGCTAGCCAGAGGTACAGTCTGGGGAGGAAAGATAAGATAGGTATAAAGTCATTATGAAGGGAATGTGAACTTCGTGCATATATATATATTTTCATCGAAAATGAGAAGTTATTGTCTTATTAAGTGTTGGATAACGCTTTGCAGAAATTATTTTTGATCGTATGAAAATTAAAATGTACCTTCATAAAGTCATTATGAAGGGAATGTGAACTTCGTGCATATATATATATTTTCATCGAAAATGAGAAGTTATTGTCTTATTAAGTGTTGGATAACGCTTTGCAGAAATTATTTTCGATCGTATGAAAATTAAAATGATACTTATAAATTATTTGTATATTGACATTATTGATAATAACGCAACTATTTGTTGTGAAAAACTGTTTCATATTAATCATACATTTGCATCGTAGTATTTTTGTTGACATGGTAATACGTTTTTCAGCATTTCTGGTTTCAAAGAAAACGATCTTTTTATATATGATGGAATTGGCGGATACTTGATGAAAATCCATAGCTAACGTATTCAAAAAACACTTCATTGTGAGATTTTCACTAAACAGTTTTACAAATACGCAACACGTGTTTTGTCATACAATGGCCTCTTCGGGCGTGTCTTTTCTACTATATTCTACATATTCAATGCTTAACATACCTAATTTTACAATTTGAAGTATCTAAATTTCAAGTACCTGAGTTTGTACTGAATTAAATTACCTGAGCTGCTTATGTCCCAGTTTCCACATTAAAAAAGATACTTAGTAACGGGGAGTTATTCAATTGCAATTGATCGTTCAGTAAATTTCACGAATTTTTGAATCTATTGATTTCTAAACATTCTAGAAGATTGAGTTTCAAACTTTTCTCTTCTAAATGTAACACGTCGTATTCATGATTGAATGCATGTCCTTATGCTAAAAGGTGCTTTGCAAATGTAGGATTGGTCTTTCTATTTACAAAACTACTTCTATGTTCTTTAATTCTTTGGGAAAATAATCTCCCTGTTTGGTCAATACACCAGTTTTCGGCCATGAGCCACAAACGAGCTTATTTACTCCTGATCTATTCGACACCAAAAATTTGTCTTTATTGTTTTTAATAAATTTACTTAGTCTTATATTCGTTCTGTAAGCTACGTTTACGCATTCTTTCTTCAAAAAACGGGCTATATTATTGGTGGGTTTACCCAGATATGACAATGTCCTATAACTGACGTTATTGCATCTTGAATTCAGGTAGACCTCGTCCATGGCGGGCTTTTCTTGTTTTTTGGAAGGAATGAACTCTATTATATCCATCTTATAACCGTTGATGACCGCGAGTTGTTAGATCAAACTCAGCTCTATCTGGAAATTACTCTCAGACAGTGGAATATTCCATTGTCTGTGAAGCATACTATTGAATGCAGCAATTTTATGCTGGTAAAGGTGTGTGGAGAAATTATGTAGGATAATGTCCGTGTATGATGGTTTGTGGAAAATTCATGTTTCAGGTAATTTAATTCATTACAAACTCAGGTACTTGAAATGTATGTACTTCAAATTGTAAAATAAGGTTTATTAAACATATGTAGAATATAGTTAGTAAAGACACGCCCGAAGAAGCCATTGTATGGCGAAACACGTGTTGCGTTTTTGTAAAACTGTTTTGTGGAAATATAACAATTAAGGGTTTTTTGAATAAGTTAACGATCTTTTTTTCAAAACAGTAGATTCTATTGCATTGTCCTGAAGAAAATTTTCAAAACTTCTATTTGATGGGAATTTATAAGTATTCCTTTATACACTTGTATGATGGTATTGAGAATTATATTGGAGTGGACAAAATTATGGCTGGTACGCTGTCGTCGAATAAAACTTATGGTGTTGTATGATTGTTATGATAGCGTACGATAGGTGAACTTAAAATCATCAGTGTTTGAAGGATCTTGCTCCGTCCGTGAAAGCTCATGTTTTCAAAATTGTGAGTTTATTTTTTCATGTTCTTAGAGTTATACGAGGTTAATTGAAAAGTAGTCCGTTTGTAAAAGTCGTTTTCTACTAATACTTCTATGACAAATGAATACTAATAATCTTCCTCATAATACAATAATTGTGGATAACTTTGAGATTTCTTCAATCAATTTTTCACAAAAAACATCGTAAAGGGTTTTTTCCTTATGAAAAGTAACGATTGATGTTGGATATTCATTTGGAAAAATTATTTCGGGAGGTTTAATTTACAAAGACGCCGTTCTCTGAATGAAAGTTCTTGAAAAATGTAGTTCAAGATGTATTAAATTGAACTTTGAAACAATAGCTAGTTTCAGTTTGCTGCGTACTTCTACCATATACTACTCTGGGTGAAATCATGCGAGCTAAGTCAGTCGGCAACTTCCCATGGATTTATATATAGATAAGACACACAAAGTCCTTTTTTTGTAAACTCGTATACCAAAGGCAGATGGATCTGTTCTGGATACGATCCAACAGGCAGGATGTGCATGGAGGCAAGGATCCATACATATGCAATAGTCCAAAGAAAGTTCAATTTGTACTTTATAAAGCATTGGAAACTGCTCAGTTGTGTGAAATTTCGCTCTTCCAGTAAGATGATTTTGTAAAAACATATTATTATACAATTTGATACCCAACAAATTACACGATGCAACTAATTGTGTGTGTGCCCTGACATGATAATGAAACTAAACCTTCATATTTGCCTCTGGGAGATAACTAGTGTTTTGAAACACGAAAGTAATACAACAGTGGATTTCATTGTGTTGCATTGACCTAAAGGCCTAAAGGAACATTTTAAAACCTTCCACATGTTCAGTTTTAATAGGAATTTATAAGTACTTCTATGATGGTAACGAACGCAAAATTAGTATATCTTCAGAAGATTCGATATAATACAGGGTTGGCAAGGAATATCGTGATTTCATTTCCTGAAAATTTTCAGATAATGAACAAAAAATGATTGAAGTCATCTGTTGAGTGTATTAATATAGTTTATTCATTAACTGAAATGAATGAAATGTTTCATAAATGTAGTGCATAGACTGAGATATAATTTTCCCCCCGACTATACCAAAAAGTTTAAATAGTGAGTCCGATGACTGATGCTACTGAAAAATAAAAAGTATAATAGTTGCTGCTGTAGAAGTATGTTCCGGAATGTTGTGTAATGCTTTTGAATACTGTCAAACATTCTAGACATTTCTAGAAGGCGAAACTCATAACTCCTATATCTTCAAAAGACCGGCTGTTCCTAAAGTTTCCAGATTATCACCGAACATTCCACATCTTAGCGTGTTCCAGTATGTTTCGAAATATCGTGAAATGCTCTTTAATACTCTAGATTTTTTAACTGTTCTGTTATGTCCTAGAAGGTGGAAATTCTAGTTTTCATATCTTCAAAAGCACACGTTTCAAGTAAAGAAGGAAACCTTTTTAATGAATGGGGCTTCCTTAATCGTTCTACAATGGTCTAGGTAGTCTAGGATGTTTGGGATATTTGGGATGGTACGGAATATTTTTGATGTTTCCGAGTATTCCAAAATATTTCAGGATGTTCTGGAATGCTCTCTAACATTTTAGATAGTTCTAGAACAGTTTAGAACTTTCTAAAATATTCTAGAAGGCGAAACTTCCAGCCACTTTGTCTTCAAAAGCACGCCTTTCAAATAAAAGTGATCATCTTCGTTACAGATGGGATATAGAGAGCTACAATTCCATATAATCTTCCCACGGTGATCTGGGATGTTACGGGATTTTTCCGAACGTTCTGAATTTTTTCATTCCACAATATTCCAGAAGGTATTGGAATGTTCTGAAATGGGGAATGTTCTCGAATGACGTAAAGTTTTCGGAAACATTTTAGAGCGCAAAACTTTCAGCCTCAATATATTCAGTAGCATGCATTATAAATAAAAAACGGAAACCTGATGTATTTCTATGACAAACCAAATATAGGCATAAATATTCTGCTACCTGGCGAAGTCGGGTTGATCAAGAGTTATAATAAATTGTACTGTGCCATAAAAGCGAAGCTAAGCCTGAGATTTTGACCTCATAAGCAAAGAGCAATACCATCATCCTCATTTCCATACAGTTTCATAGCCATGTTTACAGCGTTTCAAGATATTTTGAATATTTTCGGTGTTATGTTCCCACTTTAAGCAATATGCATTGACGTTAATCATCTCAGAATAATGGTAGAGTTTCATAAATCTTATTCTTCGAGTGACCTCCTCATATAATCTAATGGGTCTAAATCATGCGACCTTGTTGGACATCTCACTTCTTTCTGAGGCTACCGAAAATAAGGTTCTCAATCAATTGAAACTCATCATTTCTACATAAAAACTGCGTTAATTTTTTTCAGTACAAACATGGAATTCCTAATCCTTTCTAAACAAACAAGTAATTCTTGAAAAATCATAGCTTTTCTTTTTGGCAGACATTTCTTATATTTTTTTCCATATCACTGTACCAATTTTGAAAACTATCATGAGGAGGGGTTGCTCGACTATAGATACCATTTAATATTCAGGGGTTGGAGTGAGAGGGTGAAAGTGACTGGATAAAAAGGTGCTTGAAAAATATCTCCTATCAAAATAAAAGTCAGATCGATTTTTTCAACATAATCTAGGAGGAATTGACTTTATTCAATTCTCATTGCCTTATGTTATGAATAGAATGTTGATTTAAAAACAGTATACTTTTACGAGACAACAATACCAACACTTTTTTGTGAAGAATGAATCAATATAAATGACATAACTTTGTTTCACCATTGCACTTTTATGAACATTATGATTTGTACTTCAAATTTTTGGAGAAGAGTGAATTCTACAATAGAAGAGCATCATATCTTTTTTCATTGAATTTTAACATGAACAAGATGTTACTAAGTCATTTTATCCTGCTTTTGATAGTTCCAGAGATTTCATGAAAATGTTTTTGCACCTTCAGCATCGAATAAAAAATGATGTGAATTTTCCATTGAACAGTTAGTTTTGTTTCGTAACTCATTTAACTGAAACAGTAGCATATATTATTTCGTAATGTATTTTGGGAAGTAACATCTGTCACTGCATTGCAAACCAAATGAATAAGGAATATCCAGGACATACGTGCGATATCATATGATTGCACTTTCGAACACACTGATTAGTTTGTCGCTGTGCTATCTCAAAGTTGCCATTTATTAATTGGAAAAGTTCTGACGATCTCCGAAATTCGATGTTGACTCTTAGGAGTGTACACCATCGCACGATAAGGAGAATTCATTACGTGACTGTACGCTGCGACAGAGTGCATTTTTCTCAAAATCTTGCGCAGTGGCGCCCCTCTTTTGTGCGTGGATCGTTAGAGAAACTTTTCGAACGCATGCGCTTTTATTTTGCCGATGCGGAAACACCGCCACTTTCTGATGATTGCTAATCTCGTTCTCTCGCTTCTAAGACGTCGGAAAAATAGTTGCGCTATCTAAGAAAAGTCTTTCAGAAAAAAAAAAACTGAAAAATGCATTTTTTCATAGTTTTTAAATGTTGCTTATCTGATGATATTTTCGCTACGGCGGAGAGCAGCTTCCACTTGATAATTTCAAACCCTATATTATTTTCAGGAGATACCATTCAACAGTCTGTAGTTACACTTTTTATAATAGTAATAATAATGATAATAATAATAATACCAATGATACTGATAATAATGATATTAATCTGTTGTTGGGAATGAGAAGTGTCGAATTTATCGAAACAATTAATTCCCCACCCTTTAGCCGATGTACTTTTCCTCGACCATGTACTTCTTTCCGTCGTGGAGTCTTTCAGCTCCTAGCGGGACGAATATCGTCTGAATGGAAGAGGAAAAACTTCACAAACTCTATCCAGATCACTCTGTCAATATGGTTACTCTGACTATTGGGGTCCTTTGTGAAATGATCCCCTTTCTATTCTCGAATCTTCAGAGCATGCCGGCTTGAGCACGATGGCAAAAATATTGGCCGAACGAATGATTCATTG
Source organism: Leptinotarsa decemlineata (assembly GCF_025532065.1). Classification (NCBI taxonomy): domain Eukaryota; kingdom Metazoa; phylum Arthropoda; class Insecta; order Coleoptera; family Chrysomelidae; genus Leptinotarsa; species Leptinotarsa decemlineata. Next base: position 2,732,031 of record NW_027412588.1, read on the forward strand.
CATCTGTTTTATCCAGACTCTTCATGTATATTTTCTTCCAGGATAGCACCGAAAAGTGTATAAATAAAAATTGAGAAGATATAGGTGCAACAAATAATTGGTAAACACGATTCTCTTGAAAGCAACAACCTGTAAATGGAAATTACCGTTTATATTTTACCATTAATCGATATAATTATTCAGATAATAAGATATACAACATTTTAAAAATACTCTGATCAACGAGTTTTCTAAATTCAACCGACAATCATATTATTTTCTTAATTTACTGATCATTACCTCAAAGCAAAGTATATTTTGAAATATACTAATTTGACTAGATAGATTACGAACACCTTGTATTGATGTTATGTTAATATTTGTAAAATATGGTCGTTGAATATTCTCAAAAATTGTTGTTGATCATGTAAAAGTTGATCTTGGAGGCAAGCTCCACCTCTGCCGGTCTGAGGATTTTTCAAAATTTTGATTAATATACATGTATCGAGCAAAATATTTGGTAAGACATTCAAATGAACTCGTGAAGTATAGGTTGTAAATTAAACTAATTATTCCACAGGATTGTTACAAATTATCAATACCTATACGAAATATTTGAAAAAACAAATTGTGAATTGTAGTGATTTGTGAAGATTCACTAAAATTATAAAGCACCAATGGTATTTGATCAATTTCAACTTTCATCTGAAGTTTGAACATGTAGAAAAACCACTAAAAGAATTTGAATTAATTTGACCTTGGTATATTGCATGTTTAATTCTATGCACGATTATATTCTGTAACGAAGTTCGATTTGTATTTTATTTTAATATACATTTTAATCTCAAACCGAATTGAGAGCATCTATGTTTTATATTAGCGATAGTGGTATTTAATTGAATATTGAAAACATTTGTTTTGCTAAGTAGACGCTAGTTCAAACATAGTGCAATTTCATGTATTACTTGACTTAATTATAGGATGTAGAAAGGTTGTGTATATTATTCAACGCAGTTTGGTAGCTTTTTCTCTAGGGTATTGTTACTCAATATTGCATGAAAACAAGTAGATTTAAAAGGCTTCAGCTTACATCGCAATAAATATACTGAAATTGCTTGGCTTTGCTTATTATTTTTCCTGAACCCTCCACACCTTCCTGCAATAATTAGGAAATAGATCAGCTCAAATATGTGAAAATGTATTAATTGAAAAACATTCAAAAGCTCATTGGATTTGTAACAACATCTTAAAACATTTATTATTAAATTTAAAGGGGTATATTTCAAAAAAAATTAGTTTTCAGGAAAGGGAACTTTTGTAAAGAGTTTACTTTCAAATTAATTGCTTTCTTCCTGCCTTTGAAAGTTTCCTATATTCATTAGGTAATAGTGTTCATTTATCAGTGAGCGCTGTGCTACATTTTATTTTCCACTATCAAATATCATAGACCAGTGTCGATAATTTTTTTAAACCAAAAACAAAAACAGTAGGATAAAACCCATTAGAAAAGGAGGTTTTATGATAAAAATGGAGGGGAAAATGAATTACAAGCGATCTGAGTTCGTGAAGTGGAAGGGGGTGGGTTTTTGAGGGTAAAAAATGATTTATCGCGATTTCTGGCAAAACTACAAGTCCTATGGGAAAAAAATTATTATCAAAGTTGCAGGTAATACAAAGATCTACAACTTTTGTATCAACAATGTTTTCACATAACCCCAAAATTTATGTGGAAAACCTATATACCTACTTGGAAAACCAAGTAGGTATTTAGTTTTCCCAAATATACTGTAATTTATTTGATTTGAAATATTCATTTTTTCACCTCATTTTGACTAAATATAAAAAGAGTACCCTAATTTTCAATCGAAAATTTTCGCATCAAAATATCAGCTTTTTGAAAAAGTCGATGTGCTTTCCATTCGTTCAAATCTCTAGTTTCTGATGGTGAAAAAAATATACATTACTGTAGTAAATGTTCTCAGAAAATGCAAAAAATCGAAAAAAACTCGAATTCGAATTTTTTTCAATCATTATTTACAATTTCATCAAAAATGTTATTGCTGCAATTTTATTCAGTTAAAAAGTTTATTTATTGAATTCTAATTACATTCATGTCATAGAAAATCTCATAAAATATAAATATACATGTAAATCGTACTATTGAATTTAGATACTTCATTCTGATTAAGTTATTGATTATATTATTTTTAAAAACGTTAATCTTGTTATTTATAAATACTTCATCTCGAATTTTAATCACTTATCCATTTGTTTTTATCTCTTTGATGGCAGTTCTTCATCGTTAGATTCGACAAACCCTTCAAATTCTAGTTGATCTTCGAAATCTTTAAGACCATCACCTTCTTCGTCTTCAATATTATTCCCAGTATGCATTGGTTCTTCATCCACAATTTTATCTGAATCATTAACTTCCTCGTAAGTTTTTTCTTCCATATTGGAGTAATTTTAAGAACCATGACAATTTGAGAATACATTTGTGCATTTTAAACCATGTTTTCGACAGCCACATTTTAAACTGTTACATCAAGTTTCACAGCTGCAGCAAATAGTTTTAAGCAATACTCCCGCAATTAGTTCCTTTTCTGTAAATTTGGGCATAATGCCACGTTGATGTTGCTTCTAGTCCCAATCTGTTGATGTCAGTTCGTTACCCAACCAAGTTTGAAGCTGATAATATGCCCTGCAACAATGTTGTTCTGCTGCTCCTTCTAAGGGTGTGAGGTTTGCCAGGGTTTGCCAGAATGAAAGATAATTTAATTTTTTCCAATTGATATTTTCGAAATATTAATTGATTCAGTGTTATTTTTTCATTTTTACATTTATAAATGGATTTGATTAATTGTTATCAATTTTTTACTTGCATCTTTCTTATAAAAAACTTTGGCCAAATTTGACAATTTTTAACGTCTAATAATGAATTTGCGATACTTTTCTTTCCTTTTGTGGCAAATCCAAAAATAATGCAAAAATGCAACAATGTTTTCGAAGGAATCATGTTTGAAACTATTACATGTGGAAAATAGATCCTTTACATTTCCAGAACTTGGTTTGAGAAAATAAATGTAATCATTATTTGAATTTAATTGATTTGAAAGAACCAAAAGATCAATATCTTGACCCACAACAGGGACAGTTTTATTAGTATCTTCTATCAATTTCTATCAAGGTCTTAATTATGTCAGCTTCAACATCTTCTTCTACTTGTTTACAGAAAAATGCTTGTGACTGTGATATTTTCATTAGAGTTCTTATTATTTGGCCTTGTTTTTCTCGTTGGATACATTATTTCTTTGAAAAAATGGTATTTTTTGTATGGTTTTAATAATCAAACTCTGGAATATTTTCTGAGGTTGTTCTACTACTACGTTCTCCTCTTTTAGTTGAAGACAATATAGCTGTACAGTAAAAATCCACCATCGACATCCACTATGCAGTCAGAATGCCTTGGTCTATTCACACTCACAAATAATTCGTAGAGTTGAGATTTTACATTTTTCTGAGGCCGTTTTCTGTAAAAATTGACAGTGGAAAAGGTGCAAGTTCGTTTTGTAATTGAGTTTCCATATCTTCTTTACTGTCGATCGATATCCTTTGAAATAGCAATAATGGATCGATGGCTATAATATCTCAGTTTACTTTAACGGAAGATTAAGAAGAAGATTTTAGATGGCAAGACTTTGTTTTTTCTTTTGAATTTTACACTGCCAAAATTTATTCCAACAATACCTTACAAATTTTCCGTAGGTCACTCAGGTATATAAATTATTTTAAAACAGCAATAAATAGGCATTTACAAATATTATTTAAAGAAGATCCTACAACTTTCTCAAAATATTGTAGATGTCTTATTAAATATTAACTTTATTAATGAATTCGTTTGTTAATCATAGAAGTATATGTCGATTTGCAATTTTTTCGTTTATTAATGTTGCATGAACATTTTTTGAGTAATTCAAGTGTAAATTTTAATAAACACCTCAAAATTGTACACAATGATTAAAAAAATATCGAATTCGAGTGTTTTTCGATTTTTTGCATTTTCTGCGAACATTTACTGAAGTAATGTATATTTTTTACACCATCAAAAAGTAGAGATTTCCACGAACAAAAAACACATGGTGGAAAAATAAACTACAGTATATTTTGGACATTGAACAAATTGACAAATTTCGTAGAAATTAAAAAAAAAATAGATCCTAAAACTTGGTAATTTGAATTTTTCATATAAATTTTGAGGTTATGTGAAAATATTGTGGATACAAAAGTTGTAGACTTTTTTATCACCTGAAGCTTTGCTATTCAACTTTTTTTCATAGAACTTGCAGTTTTGCCGCAAACCAAGATAAACCATTTTTTACCCTTAAAAACTCACCCCCTTCCATTTCCCGAACTCAGATCGATAGTAATTCATTTTCTCTTTCATTTTTATTATATTCCCTTTCTTTTTCAATGGGTTTCATCCTACTATTTTTTTTCACTTTTTACCATTTTTGAAAGCTTCAGCCCTGGTCTATTGATTTGAAAGATTGAAATAATGTGGCTCCATCTAGATACTTGAAGGAAAATTAATGAGAATGATGAAAAATATTATCAATTTATCAAATGAATGGGTCTATTACTAATTCACTAATAGTCCCGTAGTATTTTTAGAATCAGGTAATTATCAAAGGAGAGATTTTGTTTTATATAACTGACTTCTAGTTTTTATTTGTATGAACTAATAATTATTAATCAATTAATCCACAAAATTTGAATTGTGTGTTGAAAGGTAAATAACTTCATTTATTATAATGCCTGACAAGAGAAAAAAAACTCTCCGGCTATTACCACAAGAGAGTCATTGGAATATATCCGACAAATATTTGTCAGTTTCCTCAAAAAAAATGTTTTTGCAGATGTTCATCGGACTCAACAAAATCAAACTCTTTCTATTGTTTACTGTTTGTTTACTTATGCATCTTTCAGTTGTTTATGTATAGTTCTACATTTTGTTCAAGATGTGAACAAGAACCCAATGTATCCTGTAGGTATGTATTTCATATCCTAGTACCGAAATTAACATATTTTCAATTTTTGAATCAATCACGAGTTGATGGTTTCCATATTTTGTGATTTTGACTGATAGGTAAGTTATCTATATATAACGAAGGTAATTCTAATTCAAACATATAAACCATACTGGATTAGAATACTTTCTCTATGAATATTACTGTAGTTTTTTCCCAACACCAAACCGTTATTTTACTACCTCGACAGGAGTTTTGATCACCAAGTGATCATCTTCAAGAGAAAAATCAAACAGTTTGATAAAGTTGTGACTTCAAATAGTTGATTTCAGATAACTTGTAGAAAAAGGTAAGTCAGTTACCCGATACCCACTTAAATATAGTTGAAAAATATGAATTGTGTACCTAATAAAATTCAACATGATTCTCTAGTTCTTTCGAGTAAGCACTCATCTATTAGGATTGTTCATAGCATAACATGTGATAATATATATGGAAAAAGTATTTCAGGCAACCTTTCATCCAAAATACTAAAAAGCGATTGAAGAAAATAAATCGGATTCAGAAGTATGAAATAATATTTCCAAATGGAATCAAACACGAAATGGGATTGAATGTATAGTTACGAAACAAATTGAAGGCCTAGCGTTTTTTTTAATCGGTGTGTTAATGTTATATTTGGCAACGGCCACGAAAAAACTGTAGATCTTTCGTTTTGTTGGTTATTTTCGTACGCTAATAACAATATTTTTCCATGGTTTTGAGTGAATTTCCTCATTAAGTTGATTTTTTTCCATTACTTTTTATAAGTTCGTAATTTTTATTTAGCTTATGTCAGATCTCCCGGCAATCTTATTATTAAGTTTTCAGTTCTTCCGGGGATTTGTATCCTGAGCCCAATTTGGTTTCAGACTTTTTTTTGACTAAAATTTGACTAAGCATTCAAGATGTTTTCCTTTCGACACTAGTCGGCCTAGTACATATCTTAAAAACTATTCTACCAAATTTGATGAAACTTGCACTTTTGCACTCATCATTTGCACATCACATCTTTTGCACATTTACTTCCTCAAGCACAAACAGTTTGTGCTTGAGGAAGCTATTGTATGACGAAACACGTGTCGCGGTTTTTGTAAAACCCTTTATAGTGAAAATCATACAATAAACTGTATTAATTAATTTTTTTTAATACTTTAGAAAACCAGAAAGGGTTTTACAAATATTTGAAAATTCCTAGGAACATTAAATACTTTTTCAATTTTCAATTTTGTTTACTTTTTTTTTTACTCCACTTCAAATCGTAAATTCTTCATTCTTCTATCAAAATTAGTGGTAGTTTCATGTATATGAAAGCAATTTCTGGGGGATTTGAAATCAAGTAATATGCATGGAGAATATTTGGATACACCTTCATGAGAGGATTCCCATTTTTTGACGTCATATTTTGAATCACCTTGTGAATAATATATTTATTATGCAGGCTGGTCATATGAAAAAATCAACAAAGGTTGAGTGGCAACAATTTGAAGCATTAGTTACGAGTAATATGCTCGAACTGGGATTCAAAGAATATTTGAATAAGAAGAATAACTTGAATTGAAGGGGTTATATTTTTTAGGAGTGATTAATTTTTGGGAAAGAAAGTTTTTGGTGAATGAATGTCATTACGATGTCATCGATGACATAAGCAGATCAAGCTTATTCCGTGACATTAAAAAATCGTAATTCATGAATGAAGTGTGTGTATTTTCTATAATGTTATCCAATTTGGCACTGAAGAGCCTTAGGGCAAGTGTCTTAAGGCGAAACATCGGTGTATACCAGTGAGGATGGCAGTGTTCTATGTATGTGCAATTTGTTACCATTTATTTAAAGTAGAACTCATGTGAATGATATCTAATTTTTATTCCGCAACGAATGTTTGAAATACGAACTGAGAAGAGAAAAGTATCTTCTGTATAATTCAGTGTTCATATAGAAGTATTTGTTTCGAAATAATTTTTTCTTTCGTATAATTCAATATATGAAAGTAGCTGTTTCAGGAGGACTTTCTTTCAGTTTGTATCTGAAAGTTACTTCATTGCATGATCTACACATCCATGTATAGAGTTACTTCATTCTTTTCTTTGGAAGACTACCTCATCCTTCTTTTTTGTTTCAAGATGGAGTAGTAGAAAGCCAAAAACTTTCTTTCCCAAAGAATAACTTATTGATGCTACTGCCGTTATTTGTAAACAGTGAATCAATAACAGCAAACGCCTCACCTGTCTCTCGATTCTCGACTTCACTAATATTGATAAAACATGTTCAACATGATGAACTGAAAACTCACGAAAATCATTTGATAATAAGGTGTAACACAAAAATAACCAAAAATGAATGGAAGCAAATAAAAAAAAACTTCTTGTCATCTAACGAAACACGAAACAACATTTCATTGTGAGATTTTCACAAATCAGTTCACAAAACCACAACACCTGTTTCAATATACAGTGGGTATCAATAATAGGTGGGTGGACGATAGCTGCTTTCCTATTAGAGATACAAAAAAATATTTCGGGAGAAAATTGTAGAAATTGATGGAAGCTATGCAACAATGAATATTACAAATATACAGTATGTTAGGAATGTGTAACAGATAAAACTTAACATTTATTCAACACCAAATATCTCCTATAGTTCCCCTTTGTTACTTGTTTTGTCCAGTACTGTATAAAAAAACATTATTGCTTGTATTAAATGACTTTTTCATGCTTTCCTCTAGTTTTAAATACATACAATTAAATATAATCCCTACATTTTCTAAAAGCTCATAGTATGGACTCTTCTGGGATGGCCCCATGTATCTGTTTAGAAAAAATCTGGCAAAAATCTGTTTTTCCGTTAAACAGCTGTCGCACTCCAACGAACGACAACCCCCAGAAGTCTAAACTCGTGCGAGCTAAGGATTAACGAGGTCTTACCTTTTAACGTGTACACGGATGTACCTTTCGAAAAAAACTGAGAAATAAGAGAACCCGAGTTTTGTTCGCCCATGTTTACAAAATGCGCCTTTCAGTGGACTTATGAAGACGAAATGAAAATAATCTTCAAGAATATTTTGCTGAAAAAATTTCTCATTCCATTTTCGAGTAGAAGATATTTCGTATTGAAAGAACCCATTTTTTGACATGCATTTCACTATAACCTGAACCACCTGATATGAACCCAAATAACCCTATATTTTTGAGAAGCATCTGCCCAAGAAATTCAAGTGCCTGAAGTATTCAATCTGAGGTATTTTATTAAAAAAGGCATGAAATTGGTCTGTCACGCATTTATTGGTGATCCTGAATATTAGTTATAATTATGAAACCAGACCTCCAATTGAACATAGGTGAATACAAATGTAAGAAATTTAAAGATCTACAACGTTTGTATGTATGAACCATTTTCCATACATCTCATCCTTCATAACCTGAAGACGCCGCCTTGGTTGGTGAAATGCCTTTTGAAGTTCTGGTGATTGGAAAAGGTAATTGAATTTGGACTGACACATTTGTTATCATGATAGAATGTTTGTGTTTCGAGCTTGAAGGGCCGGAGATTTTTTTACAAATAGTTGTAATTTTTTATGTTCAGAGGATCATTATATTAATTCAGTGGGCTAATTAAAAAATCTACTAATATGTGTAACATTGCAATGTTGAAAAAGAAACTTATTAAAATATTCCAAAAAATTCATTCAATTATTATAGGTAGTGAAAAACTTATAAAAACTAGTGACGTGAAAAACAATGCATTAAAATTATTTCCGACATAATTTGTTTTGGGTATTCAATGAATCTTTTTCCTGAAGTACGATAAATTACTCACTAGCAGCGCTAGTAGTTCGGTAGGGACAAACACTGCCTAATCCTCATATAAATATATGGTAAAGTACAATTAAAAAAGAATGTTTTTAACAGAAGAAGATGTTCCTGGAGCAAAACTAAAATTTGCAACTGTAAAGGATAACAATGTTGTAACATTAAAACGTTGGCTTGCATGCCGTAATTTAAAAGTAATTGGAGAAACAGTGAATTAATGGACAGATTAGTATACACAGACTCTAGTAAAAGAGTAGCGGTAGATTCAAACTGTTAAAAATGAAATTAAAAATAATTATTAATTTCAGATTTATTTCCGAGTGAAATATGAATTAAATATAGATGGTAATGAAATAAATTTAATTAAATATAATAATTGAATATGATTTAATAAACGATTGAGGTTATACCTCATTCTAATAAATGGTGATTAGAGATGAAAAATTTACTATTCATTTCATGTTTACATACATATGAACATTTATTTATTTTTGACACTGTTAAATCCACTCTCCTCGAAGCATGTATCCATTCCTTACATCTAACCTCATTAATATGAGGTTTTATAAATGGTATATAAAATACGTTTTCTTCCGGATATTGATTATCCGACGTACAATTCGCAAAACAACAATGCTTTGTTGGCATTATACTAGCACGAAATAATTTTTCATATCAGACTTATATTTTTAAATAATAAATTAATATTACGTAAATAACACTGTTTTACATGTGAATAGTTTATGTTTGTCCCTACTACTAGTGCTGCCTCTCGTGACACGTTCCCTATACTATTCTCAGGAAAAAGGCTCATTGATCTGAAATATACAGCACTATAATAGATGAAACCTATCCATCACTATAAAAATCATAGATTTCAAAATTCAGCCAGTAGGCGTACAGTCAGCAATCAAAAACGTCTCCTCTGATGTTTATTGAAAAGTCTCAATGAATGAAATGACACGTTTTTTTGAAGATTGTAGACATAATCATGAAGAAAAGACATCCAAAATCTGGTTAAAAATCTAGGTGAATAAACTCTCAACTATATACGCCTTTCTACCATTTCAACAAGAATACCATAAACTCTTCCTCAATCACTTAACAGTAACCTATAGATGAATATGAATTGAACAGTAACAGAAAATTCAAATATTCAATTCCATTCACACGAATTTTGTATTCATTATACCCAAATTATTGCTTGTGGACATCAAAAGCAAAATGAAAACATCGAACAAATACCGCTCAACTTATCTACGTTCAACAATTTCCTACTACAAAATGCTCGCTTTCCCTAACAATATCCTGATATTCCCGTACTATGCATGCTTTGTTTGACACGACCGTCGCTACTTGACGCTTTTGCAGTTTTTAGTGTTGTGGCGACATCTTGTTAGAGGCAGCTCAAGCGTCTGTGTTGTGATATTGCCACTAGAGGGTACTTGACAAGGATGAACAATTCGGCTCTCCTAATGAAATTCTCGCCAGGTTTGAACGTCATATATACACACTATTTTCGCTCTTTATTATACATGAAACCGATGAAGCACCAAATGTAAAAGTAAAGTTTTTAAAGAGTCATAATGCACTGGACAGGTTACGACAGTTTTTTTCTACATCTAATTTGGAAATATAGAATCCAGGTTTTTTTTTTCCAGGCGACGTCAGAGGTTCCTGAAATATCAAAATGAATATTTCTATTTGAAATGCATATGTTTTCATTTTATACTATATGTACAGTGAGTCCATTTGAATTATAATAACCCTTTAAGAAGATATATTCTTCAACCGATTGAAATTATTATTTTTTTCATCAAAGAGACATTCGAAAATTCTATTGGAAACCAAATTCCATGAATGACGATTGATAGAATCGGAATCTCTGGCGTCAAAAGAATCTCTTGAGAATTGAACAAAACAATATCTCTGACTCTTGATGCATGTTTCTCTGATCACGCCATCATCATCAGAAATTTTTTGAAACAAGCTCACACACATCACTTTACCTAATGAGGGTCTATTAAAGAGTATCATTTAGTTGATTCCTGGTATCACATGTTGTGTTATTTTGTTATTGTATACATTAATGTTGATATGTATTATGTTAATTACTACCTGTTATGATACCTAATATTTACCCCGTTTCCTACCTGTGAGAGAGTGAACAATGGAATGTTTAAAATAGAACCTTTGTCGCTGTTCATAGGTTATATTCCACTTTTTTTTATTTGTAAACCTTCGTAGGTATCTAAAATATAGTTGTCATGTACCAGGCATGTACCAACAGTTTCAAGCATTTTTGACTCATTCTATGGTCGTTTTTCGAAGCGAGTTGAGCGAAACAGCTTTCTCTGATCAATGAAACCCAATATATCTGTTTTTCCCTTAACCAGCTGTCGCACACCTACGAACGACAACCCTCAGAAGTCGAAACTTGTGCGAGCTAAGTATTAACGAGGTCTTTCCTTTAAACGTGTGATTCCTAACACGGGTTGGACCGTAGCAAGTGAAAATAGATCGTTCAGACTAGGACTTGAACCACCGACCAACACGGCAGTCAATTCGAGTGAGTGAATAAAGCACCCACGACGAACCGCCGGGCTACTGAAACATGATTCTTGTAACGAGTTATTATGTGTCGCTAAGTTTGAACAATATACTTTTTTTCGTAATCCTCACAGGTCATTTTCTAAATCCCACACTTTTTCTTTATGGTTATTCTGCTTCTCGGGTTGTTCATAGATTGTTGGGAGTTTTAATCATTGTAATCTATTTGCACCCTGTATTTCGTTTTTCAATTGACATTTTGTTAATAGTGATCAAGGTTGATACGAAAACAAAATTGTTGCAAAAAATATAATAAATAAAGTTTTCTAAAAGAAACATAAAGTTTTAGTCAAAAACATAGAGTCCTTCGAGCCGGAGTAATCTATAATTCACAGGTAATTCAAAAACATATGGTCCTTCGAAATTTGCAAAGAAACAACACTATGCATGAATGCAAGTAATAAGTGTGTTCAAAACCTGAGGTATAGTCAAAGATTGAAAGAAAAGAAAAACAAGCTAGATGCCAAATCTGAAGTAGTCGTGACAGCAGTTGAAAGTCAAGAAGCAATCAAAAAATCTCCTTCCACACCAAAAGAAAGCAGTAGGAGTAGTCAAGCTTCAAGACTGAAGGAAATGGAAATCGAAACGGCAATAAAGAAGAAGACTTTGATTAAGGAGCTTCTAGACCTAGAATTGGCCCTGAAAGTAGCAGAAATTGAAGAGAATAGTGATGAAAGTGAGTCAATGCCAATGCATCCGTCACAAAGGCCTAACGTGGAAGATTGGATCGACGGTAAAACTCCATGGACAAATGATATTAACGGTGAGGATAAGCATTCGATATTAATGTTAAAAGTGTAAGCAATTCTCTTTCCCAAAATATCCAGGAGAAGTTTTTTACCCCTTCCTTTGATAATAATATGTATCAAATGACTCCTTCTTAGGCAATCTATGCTACGAGAACTTCACATTTTTGACGGATTTGCTCAATTTTATTTATCATTATAATTCATTATTTTCGAATAAGGAAAATCAGTCTTGACTGAAAGAAAATGCCAAAAAAATTGTTCAATCTCTATTAATGGTGCCACAAAATATTGACAAGTTTATTGATCAATTGAAAGATCGTTTTGGTCGGACATATCCACCCATGAGAGAAGAAAAGCTTGTGTTATTCATAGAGTTTTGTAATGAAATAAAAAATGTTGTTGCTACTATAGAATCGCACAACGAGGAAGAACATTTGCACAATTCAATTCTAGTGAATGAAATGATGAGTAAATTACAAACCTCATATATGGGTAGAACATCTTTCTAAGTTAGTAAAACCACGATTCGAACTAGAAGAATTAGGAAAGTGGCTTGATGAAAAGGCAAATGCGTTTACTCAAATTCAAATTCCAAAATATGACATTCGAAAAAATATGTCAAAATCAAAATATGTCGAAAAAGAAGTTACTTTGGCAACGAGTGAGAAATCTTGTATTTGCTGTAGGAAAAATATGCATCATCTTACACACTGTTCTGAATTGAGGTCAATGCCAGTAGATGATAGGTGGTGAAGGATAACGGAAAATGAGATACGCATGTCTTGTTTTAGTTTCAATCATAATTTGTACGAACAATGAAACTTTCTCTTTCCTCGCAAAGAGTAGCTTTAGATAAAATCATACATCCAGTACAAGATTTCACTGTTGAAAGATGCCATATCAGTATCCACCAATCTCCAAAAGGAAAAGGATGATTTGGATATTCTACACGAAATGATTTAAAAAAATTGGAAATTGGAAACTGCTCAAAGTATGACTGAAGTTTTGGTGATTGAATATAAGAAAGCACAACATATTTTGGAAACAACAATGAAACGAAGTGGAAAGAGATTCGAAAAAAGACTTGTATGGAATAAAAAACATTGTTCTTCTTGAGAGCAGAACAAATGCGCTGAATAGATTGAACTAGATTGAAAGAAAAATAGACAGAGATGAGAAGTTGACGAAAAAGCCAGTAATGTGAATGAAAAAACACGGTATTCGTCACATTTTGAGGTAACGAATGTTAACAAACTAAATAAACTGAGAATTGTCTTTGATGCTCCAGTTAGAAGTCACGGTATGATAGTTTATTGACAGGTCCCGATTTAAAGTAAGAGAAGAAGATTGCACTGCCTAATGAATATAATGGCGAGGTGAAGATCGACGAATCGAACCTGATACATATAAAATTGTTGTCGTATTTTTGGAATGACCTGTGGACTTTGCTTTGCCCAGGAGGCTAAAAATGGAAATGCCGAAGACTTTAGAGAAGAGTTACCAGAAGCAGCAACCGCTATTGTACAACAACACTATATGGATGATTATTTGGGATCGGCAGACACTTGAAGAGTCGATAAGCGTCATTAGGGATGTGATTCTTGTACCCAAACAGGAGATTTTGTTATTTTTAACTATGTCACCAATGAAAAAATCAGTATTATTAAATTGGTTAAGGCTTTCGCGGCCAAGATTATCAGTGTTACGATTTTCGTTCGGATTTGAAGGCAGTCGTGGTTTGGAACTGTATCCTAACGTTTCGCCAGCACGAGTGGATGGCTTCTTCAGAGGTCTATTCATCCTGTTGGTTCACCGATGTCATCGATGAACTAACACAGTTCCAAACCACGACGGCCTGCAAACCCGAACGAAGATCGTAACACTCAAAGTATTATTGTTTCACTCTCAGCTTCAGGTGGAAAAAGTAGGTTGATGAATAGAGAATTCGTAATGGAAATAATTTTAGTAACACCTCAGACGACCGACGAAAAAAATAATTCCTGAAAGTTTTGATGCACATCTTTGATCTATTAGGATTTTTGTCAAACATCTTGATTCAAGGAAATATTTTATTACAAGATCTGCAGAAGTCGAATTGGCTAGAATGATGAAATTTAAGATTGTATGAATGAAAAATGGCAACTGTGGACTACAGATTTGAAAACTATCCACAGTTTCAAGATCCACAGACAGTACTTCACCTTGGATAGACAGAAAAGTGAAATTCAATATTCTGCCTTCGAAAAATATTACGCAGCTGTAGCCTACTCGAGAATTCAACAACGAGAAAAAGTTCAGACAATTTTCATCACTGCTAAGGTTAGAGTTACAAGCCGCTCTGATGGGAGCGCTGCCAGGACATTTCTTGAAGAAAACCTCAAACATGAACATTTTTGCTGCATGGTACTAGAGCGACTCCAAAACGGTTTTGTATTGGATACGGTCTGAAGCTTGACGATTCTTCAGAATGGAAATACGTCAATTCCAAAGAAAAGTGTGGCTGATAGGGCTACGAAGAGATTGGAAAGGATTACATTAATAACCGGAGATGGATTACCGGACCAGATTCCTTGATGTTACCACCAGATGAGTGGCCAAAAGAAAACTGGAAAGGGAAGTAAATATTGATCACATGGACGAAAGACCATTCAAAATAATCTTATAATGCCTGATTCAAATAGGTTCTACAAACGAAAGAGACTGTTACGTGCTACAGTATATGTCATTAGGTTTTATGAAATCATCATGAATGGCGGTAAATTCTAGTCATAATTAAATGTAGAGGAAATTTGCAAGTTTGTCTTTTCAGAAAAATTCAATTGGACTCATTTTATGAAAAGATGGCATTTCTGAGAAATACTTGCATTTCAAAAGTAAAAGTCGAGAATCTTAATGATGGGACAGTTACCTTTTTGTTGGGTTGAACCCACAATCAGAGCCTTCATTGAAACAGGCGTTGACCTTCCGGAGTGTTAGTCATGATGTTATTTTCACCTGTACGGTCACTCGAGCTATTCAGATCGAAATAGACATTTGGATATTGGAGGGATTTCCGAAGGAAATAATGGGAATAGGTAATAATGGGAAAAACTTCATAGAAGCTGGAAAAGAAATATACCTAGACTGGAAAGGTTATATCAGGATCAAATACCACGATTTTGAGCTATGAAAAAAATGTAATGACTTTTCAATCCTTCTTCAGGACCCCACATGGAAAAATGGAAATGGAAATGGAAATGGAAAAGTATTAAAATGAAAGTACTACCCAGAATATATTCTACGAACTTTTTTGATTGAATGCGAAAATATTATGAATTCTAGGCCTCCAACATATGTTTCGTTGGACTCCGAAGATGCAAAGGCATTGACTCCCAATCGCTTTTTCATTGGTCAGTCATATGCTTGCACTCTCCTGCACAGAAACAAGTGACACGGATATGAATTCGATGTCCAGTTGGCGTGCTGCACAGAAATTATCTAATTTATTCTGGTTCAGATGGACTTTGGAGTATTTGCCTAGCTTTCATCAGGGGAGCAAAATGGCATGGTTATTCGAAATCTGTCAGTGTAGGAAATGCTGTTTCAATGGTACAACCAAATTGGACCCAGAAATATTTGGCAGAGAGGCATTATAAACGAAGTTTATCATGCCAAAGGATCATCAATGTGAAGACTAGTATTGATGATTTTTCGACGACCAGTTTCAAGACTTATCGTTTTAGATGTTGAAAAATAGTGGTAATTTGTTGTTATTCAACTATGGAGAAGGAGAATGTTATAGTTTTTATTATTGTAATCTATATTCACCCTGTATATAGTTTCAGTTGACATTTTGTCAATGATCAAGGTTGATGTGAAAAAAAAATGTTGAAGATAAATATAATAAATGAAGTTTTTGAAAGACGCCCAACTTTTCTGAAAGAACATAAAATTTCATTCATACAAAGAGTATGACCGGGTTCAAAAGTCACTTTCATTTTTATTTTTCGAAAATTTGAATCAATTCATTGGTGTATTATGATGTATCTTCATTTTTCCAAAAAACCGAGAAGTTACGAAATCCGATCTGAATATTCGTATTCTATTGAACATATCGAGTAGGTTTGAAAAATACTCGTGGCTTTCAGCTATTTCCTTGATGTCAAGGAATACGGTTAAGGATATGTCGAAACAAGATGACCGAAAAGGTTAAGTGTAAGATTTAGAAAATGAGTTGTGAAGATTTCGACTGAAAGCATGTTCGTTGAAATGAGCGGACTATAATAACTCGTTATTAGAAACATGTTTTATATAATCAGTTTCATATACCATGCAAACATACTTTTAGATATCATTGAAACATTTGAAACCATAAAAAAAATTTATGGAATGAGATGTATCAACAACAGCAAAAGTCCCATTCGAACCAGCCCGCTGTTACGCTCTTACCTTAAAATAACAGGTAGAGAACAAGTGAATATTAGGTAAAGTAACAGGTAGTTATGAACATATTCATCAGGAATTGAAATACAATAACGAAATAACAGAATGAATAATAATATGAGTTAATTTGAAACACTCACCTAATGACCCTTATTTGAGTAACCCACTATTCAAATTTTGAAATCTTGAATGGAGGAGATAGAAATTCTGTTTGAGAAAGCCTCATAAAAAATCGAGTGGACTGAGGTCAGGCGAAACAAGTAATCATCCAAATAGTCTACATCCCTGACGTCTTCACGATGAGATAATTATGTGAAAATTCAGATGTCTTGTTTGCTCTAGACAATACATACATTTGGTATCAAACACTTACTCTCTCTAAACACTGCTTTCTTCAGGTGATCACCCATTTACGATTATAAGAGGTCCAATAGCGATTTTCTTATGATGAAATTTGTTGTTAAACTAGCTTTGTCACTAAATGAAATATACTTGAAGAATGTCTGTATTTGAGGGAAAGTAAAAAGAAATTTTGGTTTTTAAGGCTTCAATTTGTTCAAGTTATTTTCTGATTAATCTCCCTAGGTGAGTTTGAATCTAAGCCAGCTATTCTGATCACATTTTGGTGATTATTATTCCGAATCCAGACAGAATTTCGCAAATTTTCCAATAAACGACATGTTTTTAAAATTCCCTTCAGCTATAACTGTTTTAATGATGAACAAATTTTGATTGAATTTTTCCGTGTTGAAGCAAATTTGCTGAATCAAGTAGTAAGGTCAGATTGAAAAACCATTTTTTTTTCGAATTTTGATATTGGGAAATGATAAATGTTGATTCTGAAAACGAATCATGGAATATGGAATAATAGTAACCATGGCGAAAAAATAGACTTTTTGAGATAAGATTACCAAAAATCAATTTTTCAGAGGCTCACTTTTGGAAAAAAATACCAGTGAGTTTTTTCACACAATCGCATTTTGCTGATATTCATCCTCCTATCCCAGGCATTTACATGTAACACATATTCATGAAATAACCATTTTAGGAGCACATTACATCGCCGCTTTTCTACTTATTTTTGAGCATTTTGGAGTATAAAAGAAATAAAAAATTTAAGATTCCAATTGTTCAAAAAACACATTTTGATTCAGCACTCTTTTGTTGAATGTTGAATAATTTTTACAGGCATGAGGCTATAGAACAGTTCTTATACTACGTGATCTTTCAGTACAGTTATAGCCGAGGAAAAAGAAGCAGCTGCTCATCGAACTAATTTTGTGAAAATTATACAATAACTTGACTGCAAATTTTCTTCGGGTGATCGTCAATTCAATATGAAGTAACAAGTACAGGTAAAGGTAAAGACTACCTTTCCCAAAACTATGTACAATATTGTATTTGATATATTGGCGAAAGCGCCAGGAAAATGTTACGACTGAAAACGGGCACATGCAAATGATAGTAATAAAATAAATAAATAAAAATAAAT